>NW_028277232.1:0-1200000 GCF_059751315.1 Micrasema longulum
TCCAACATCTTTGCACTTTAACTTAAGAGCAAACAATACCATAGGATCGGCGCAGGCGCCTGCTGCTGAAAATGAGCGTCCACCGAATTCGCAAGAATAATGACGTTTCTCATTACTGGATATATATTTATATGTAGCTTGTTTAGGCGTTTTAGCTAGTTCAGCTGAAATGGATAGTTCTTTTAGGTATGTGGGGTTCATAGTTCATTCCCAAAACCCGTACGACTTTTGCTCAGAGACATATCTCATTTTTCGAACCGAGAGTGTTCAATATTTTGAAAGAACGTATTAAGCTCCCAAGGACAAAAAATATTTTCAAGAAAGGATTTTCCTTAGAAGAAGGGATTTAAGTAGGAAACTCCTTGATGATTTTCCGAATGCTTGAGTTTACTGTTTACCATATTAATGTGCCATATATATGTTTTTTTAAATATTTTTTTAATTATTTTTTTTGTTTCTAATCCTATCCTGATATACATGTGTCTGTGTCATATAATTGCTCGTCCTATCTCAACACAGGACTTTTTGTCTCATGGAGTTAGGACTTATTGTCTCAAATAATGTACGTAAATAAATAAACAGTCCATTGATCGATGACACACACACGCGCTAAATAATTTCACATATAATAATTCATATTGATATTTCCACATATGCACAATAAAAAATGTGACAAAGTGTGTAAAGTGATCACTAAAACCCCCAAAAAGAGATTATAAGACCCGTAAAGTGTAAATGCGCAATTTCCATATCCCCTCTGGAAGAAGTTTTTGTGTTTTACTGTAAATACTCGTACCTACAGTAAATTGTAAATATTTTATGTTTTAATGATGTATTTTTGCTATCGTGATTTACTGAAACATTAAAATTTTTGGGTCTTTTTCGAGGAGCTACTCAATGTTAGAAAATAAGAAGTTAAAAGTTAGCGCGTTTACTTACCATGCATGATGTCGCGGATTCGATTACTGACAGGGTCGAAGGGAAATATTTATTTCAAAAGGTGTTTTCACACTGCAATAATTCAGTGTACCTGATTAGATATCTGGGGTTCAATCACAAATAACTATTGACGTGCTAATAAGCGACGTGATAACAATTTTTCACCATGCTTGTTTATCGTATTCGCGATCGCAATGCAACACCTAAAATTAAATGTCAGAATATTTACGTTTTGCGACGTATAATCCTGTTGCGTAATTACCTGTGTATATATGGAAAATATTTCAAAGCTGCTATTTTTGTTTATTTATTTAGTATTTATAATGCTATTTATTGCATTTAGCATATTTATTGTCAAGAAAACAGTCGCCATAGTAATTGTTATTTACTATCCACTTTTTTGTATTAGATATTCCTTACTTTTCTGCAAATGCAATAAACTGTATTATTTTTTATAGTAAACGCCAATTTTTCACCAATGAACTATATTTATTTACGAGGAAAACAAAAAAACAAAACCGACACGAGCGTTGACTTACGACTGCGATAACTTAAGCATGTTCATTATTGTTCATTGTGATCTCTCAAATGCTAAGCATGTTTTCAGTGCCCTAAGTACCAAAAGTGCGAATAAGGGAACGATGAACAATTCTGGAAACAAGATTGAGTTATTATATTGTATATAGATCAACCGTGTGGATGTTGACCGTGCGAATTGTATTGATGAGGTAATCAGTATGTATGTACGTCCGAGGGATTCATTTTCGAGGGTAATCTCTTTTTATCCGATTTGCAAAAATGAGACGTTTAACAACAAGTTAGCCGTGAATATCAGTACTAAAATCTGGATATTGAGGAAAAACTCGATTTGTGGAGTAATTGTACGCGTGTATTGGCGCAAACTCGATTGGGCCGCACACACACACACAGGTACTTGGTAGTTTAATCGGGTGAACTGTATCTCTCGTGGTAGGTATCTGGTTGATGTACCTTTATAGGTATCGGCTTTAGAGACAAGTGCAGAACATCTCCGAGTATAAATACTGGAGCATCCTTCAGTGCATCATCAGTCGATACAGTTTAAACTGCCCAGCGATCCTTCTAGTCTCGTCCTCCGAAACTAGTGCACTTAAGGAATCTTCGATCATAAAGAAAGGTTTAATAATTTTCATCATGAAATTGGTAAGTGTTTTTTTTTCCAATTATCAAATATGACACGAAATATTTTTTTACTATTTTACCTTATTGCGATAATATAAGCCAGAAATAAAACAAATACAAAAAATCAGATCCACCGTGCACAAAATTGATTGAACAAAATATTAGATCGTAGAATAAAAATAACATAATTTAGGAATACAACAGAAATAACGTGAACTTGTTTCAATAAGAAAAATATACAATACCCTAACAACACATATTTAATCATAAGGGACAATGGAAACTTATTCGATATTATATTATTATAACAGAGGTTGAGAAAAACTTATTCCCATTGACTGATTATGAGATATATATTTTTTAAACAATAATATTATTCTACTATTTTAACAAGAATTGTGTTATTATTTAAACAGTTATAAATAAAAACAGATTTTACTTTAATCAATTAGTTTCGCTCGCGGAAATGAGTAAAAACCACGCAATTAATAAATTCCACTAAATACATGATAATTTGTATAAACCATATAATTGTTGAACAGTCGAACTCTTGTTTTTTTTAAGGCATATCCGGCTAAGCCTCTCGTTCAGAGGCTATGTTATGAAAAGTTATGAAAAATACACCACAACACTTAGACTAATTGAGAAAAAAAACGTTCTTGGATTTATATAGGTGCGAAGGTTTTCACGGTCACTGTTATCAATATGTTTCTTTTTTGAGTGATACCATGTGTGTTCACTCAGGTTACCCTGAAGATGGCTCCTGCAACGGTAGCCGAAATGTCGGAACAAATCCAACACACGCGGTATCACCCAAAAAAGAAACATATTGTTCTTAGATTTCTCTCTTGCAAATGGCGGGAATCGAACCCGTGAAGCCAGTTTGATTTTGCATCAATTTTCAAAATCAAGCGCAAACTGGATCAAATGTACTTTGGTGCCAAATAAATTTAAATAAAATGCGTGAAATAGAATCTTGGGCACTGAAAAAAATTCACGTAAGGAAAGCACTTTTGATAGATTGAACCCCTGACGTTGGACCGTACTTAAATTGCGTACATTTGAATTTGTTCATGTGCTATGCTTTCATTATCGGCAACATAAAATTTTCTCTTATTTTTTTTATTATTAAAAAATAAAATAACAATATTTGGGTTCGAGTTGAGAAATAACTAACTATTAAAAATGGAAATCAAGTTGTAGCACAGAGGGGTTCGAATATTGGACCTCTGATTCGTGAGTCTGCTATACTAGCCACAGGACCACAACCCAGTTTAATACTATGTTTTTGTTTGATTTAATTTGTTTTTAATTTCTCCCTTTAAAAAAAATATTGTTTTTACCTGGGGCAAGGTATTCTCAGTGTCATGTGATTACTACTTCTTCAATTACAAGTTCAGTTTATCTGCAACCAATACATATTTAAAAAGACTGCCCGGAAAAACATTTTAGTGATGTCCCGTAATATATACGGCTAAAATAGAAGTGTTATACAAGATAGTGCAAAAAATGAAATAATACTATGATAATTATTAATAAAAAAAAATAAGAAGTGCTAGTTCAATAACAGCCAAAAAATCAATAAATTGCGCGACCGACTTTATTTATTTATACTTTTACATTATGTATATTCATTTTTAAAACTTGTCAATGTTCCCTCACTGTGTGTTAGGCATGTTTCACAAAATGTGAAACATGCCTAAGATTAGCTATTTAAGAAAGTTAACATAATAATAACAATAAAAATATGTAATTAGCCGAATTATCATTAACATAATAAGCAATAAAAAACTAAAATAATCATAAAAAACATAACCAATTTATATAGACCATAGAACAATTTTCATGAACAGTACGCACATTTTACCTATTTGGCTTGATCCACTCATTGATTCGTGCGCAACCCACCTCCACCATAAATTTCTTAATAGCAATTTTATATTAGGAGAACTTACTGATTGTCCTTATGAATAATGGAAGTAGATTGTACACTTAAACTAAGTAGTAAGCCAATCCTCTTTGACCGAATCCTTTTTTATTTTTTTGCAGCATCAGGGTGGAGTATCTAGTAACTCTTGTATTTGTAACGGAAGGTAGAGAATAATGTTTACGTGCGTATAGTAACAAAGCTTTTACATAAAGTTGTTTCATAGATAATATCTATAACGTTTAAGAACATAGTAATTTATAATTAAATTAGTAAATTCATTAGATTATATTCATATCTTATTATAACAAATGTTCAAATTAATTAGATTTTGAAAAGGAGCAAGTTCTGGCTAGAGCAGGCACAAATTTTCCAGGGCACGGGACTTTGCCTGCGTACCCTGGCTACGGCATTGGTAGTGTGCGGTGGGCTGATAAGCTTACAATACTTGAGGTCCTATTTTATATTCCTGACAGGCTGGATGTGAACACTGGTTTAAAGGGTGGTCCTACACTGCAGTATTCGATTGTTTCTGGACTGGTATTATTAAAGTTATCTTACCCTAAACATGATTATGGTACGTTGTTATTTAAGTATCAACTCAGCACCCTCTCATTATGATTTATCTGTTATTTTTTATCTAAACCAAATGCATTCATGAAAAATAAGTCATTGCGGTTCCGTAGTATCGCTAAATGTAGAACAGAGATTCTTAATTCCTTTTCCTAACACGGTTATTTGCAAGAGTTTAAAGTAGACGAAAACGGAAATATTTGAGCAAAAACGTAAATGTTTCTTTCGGAATATCATCCTAACCAACTGCCGTCTTTTTCCAGATCGTGTTCACCTGTTTGGTAGCGTCCTGTGTAGCCGGGCGCCTGGAGAACACCTACCTGCCGCCCTCGGGGGCCGATCAGTCTGGGGGCTCCGGGCTTAGTGCTCCGGGCGGTGGCCCCGCGAGCCCTCCGGTCGCCATCATATCACAAACCAACGAGAACAACGGCGATGGCTCTTACAAATACAGGTAAATAAATAAATAATAAATTAACACGATCGTTAGTATAAACATAGGTTTATATTCTACATTAATCAGTAATATTTGACTTACGATCTGTACTAACTTCATATTTCTTATTGTGAAGTAAACAAGAAGACCTGATATTTTCTATTGATGGACACGACTCCATTTTAGAATACGAGAAAGGTTTTACACGATTTTCTCATTAAAACTGTTTTGTGATTAAATTCAAAGTGAGAACAATTTAAACAAATTTTCACACTGAAAATCAATATTTTCATTTTTTTTTTCTCAACTAAAAATTAAAAAATTGTATTTATTATCACTAAATAGTCATAAATAAATGAGCGTGTCTTTTTAAGTTGGTCTAGCTGGAATTCAAACCCAGGCTCTCATGTTTGTCTGTTTGTCAATGCGTTAGCTTCCTTACTGAGGATACATTCCTCCACATACCCGAAATCATTTTAAAGACCGCAGGTCTCCGTATCAGTAATTTAACTTTCATTACTCCGACGCTCGTCACATTATACACTTTATTAAAGGTTATTACATACATAAATTTAATCAAATTACAGTGAAAGGATTATTAGTAGGTAGGTACTACGTTTGACAATCTCAACACCAAGGGTTAACAACACCTTTGATGGAAAAGGACGGCACAAAGTATTTGTCATATTATTCCATTCGTTCTCTAAGGGGCGTATGCAATAAGAATATAAACGTAAGAGCAATCTCAGAACAAATGCACATAATTTCATTTTGTTCCTAAGAGTCCACGTTCTTAGAGCCGAACGTAATAAGTGATATATATTTTTTTATTTTTTATTAAGATTTTTCTTAAATGGTACATGTTTTTTTTCATCTACACAAATCTACTTTTATACATATAGTAAATTTTATAACTGTAACTCTCCAAAAAAATATACTAACTCTTGTGCTTGGCGAGTAACTTACACTGTTATAGTTATTTATTTTGGTTCACTGTTGTAGTGATTTTGAACATAAAAGTACAGGAGAAAAAAAAACATAGGATATAAATAGAAAAACAGAAAATAATAATACATTCATACTAATTCAAATTGAATGCAGTTTTTACATTTGTTCTAAAAAATTCTTTAAATTTGCTTTTAATTTATTTATATTGATTTAATATATTTAAACAGAATTGAAGAACACTTTTTAGAATGGAATACGGAAGCCTAGGCATTTACAGGGATTATAACCTGTCATCGGCTGGTTTAAGTGACCGACGTACACACCGTGTAACATTCACCACTCTGCCTATGTTTGAATATCTATAATATTCCTTCAATTCTTCCATATTACAATATTATGAGTTTGTCCAAATGTTTGTAAATAAAAGATTAAAGTAAAATGGTGAATTTTACACAGTGTGCCACTCAAACCAGCCAATGACAGGTCATAAGCCCTGTAAATGCCTAGACTTATATATCCCCTTCTTCAAAATGTTATCCATCTCTGCTGTAATTTGTTATTCTTCCACATGTGGATCCATTTGATGTAAAAGTTAAAGCTCTTCATAGGCAGAATAGTGAATGCCACACAGTGTGTAAAGTGGCCACTTAAAGCAGTCCATGAAAGGTCATAAGCCCCGTAAATGCCTAGACTTCTATATTACCGTCTATAAAATGTTCTCATCTATGTTGTAATACATTAATTTTAAAGACTTTCATGGTAGTTGAATCTAGTTTTCGACTTCAAAAATTTGGATAGACACAAAATATTGTACAATTTAAAAAGGGACTTTTTTTTCTATCAATTCATTTCAGTTATTTATGTTGTCATTATTTTTTTACGTGTATTTTTAATAATACAATATAATATAATAAATAAAGACATAAACAAATATTTACCAAAGTAGTCCCACGACGCTTAATGAAACGACGGATGACGCCATTACATAAACTTCTAGCGAATCTCAGCATTAGAATATCGTTTGAAGAAGTTTCGTGAGTTTTCCGACAGGTTCTCTTAAAATTTTGTACAGAATTCTTTAAAAACAATAACGCTTGCACAAAAATAATGTTGATGCCTGAATACAGAAACGTACAAATAAACATGTATTTTAAAACACAATTTTACATACTATAAATTAAATAAAAACGAATTTTTAATGGATACTATAAATTTTCTTTTTAGTTACGAGGCTGAAAACGGAATTAAAGTAGAAGAACAGGGAGAATTGAAAAATAAAGGAGACCCTGAAAAGGAAGCCCAATCGGCTGTTGGTAAGCAATCATTGTTAAATTTTTTAAGTAGAAGTGAGTTGAGTTTTGATTATTTACCCAAATATTTCATTTTTCCGACCATTTCTTGTGCTGTCAAAATGGGAATCGAAGTGTGGTAAAGTGGAATTCGAGCCTCGGACTTTTGGTTCGTGAGCCCACAACACTACCACGAGACCATAACCCGGTTAAAGTTTATCTGACACTGAATTCTGAAAAGTACTTTAAAACATATATTTTTTTAATTTGCTTACCTTCAATGTGTAAAAAGTTTTAAAATAAAAGTTACTTAGAGATGTTTTTAGTTTATGAGTAAAAACATTGTAAAATCAGCATTCAACCAAAGTTAGTTAAACTAACTCAAGAAACTCAACTCAACAATCTTAAGGTCGTTAAAATTTATGGCTTTACTTTAGAAAAAAAATTAACTTTACTAAAAACAAATAATGTACATATTGTCCTTGGACTTATATAATTGTACCAATACAAAGAATCAACGTTGCATTAAAAAATGACAAAATATATTTTTATTTTTTTTGTTTTGTTCATGAATTTAGTAGAAAAAAATATCCTTTAGAATCATTATTGAAATTAATATTTCCTGAATAAGCTTCATTAACCGAAGCTTTTAGTTTTTGTTTAGTCCATATAATATATTATTTTTACTAAGTGAAAAGCTATGTATCGTGGGTGTGAAACTAAAACAAATAAATGAAACAATTAATGCGTAATAAATAACTCATTGCAATAGGGAAATATCACATACATAGATAAAAATACATGAAATGGATTTAGGAAAATTAATTGTATTTTCAAAATCAATATGGACGTTGTGAATAAATGTTTTCAAGCATTTTAAAATAGAAATTCCTTAAAAATTATATCCCAACAAAAACGCGACATGTTTGGCCTCGATAATTGTGACGTTATAATTCGTGACGATGTTCTATTCAAATTTAAACGGTCACAAACAGCGTTCAAAATTTACCTAAATCGTGACGTATTAGGGGCGTGGCCAATACAACGGACCTTTTCACTGGAATTCAAAACTATAAATTTAAAAATATATTTTATGCTACCAACAAGTAGCAATTTTTTTTTCATAGACCCTTTTTAATTGAAAATTGTTAAAAAAAAATCCATGTTATTAGAAGTACTGATATTAATTATACATTACTTTTGCAATAATGCCTGAGAGGTGGCGTTAAGTGAGGCAATTAATTTATCTTACCGATGTCCATAAATAAATATGTGAAGACGGGGACATAAGTTATATTATACATTATACACATAGCTATATTACATCGACTTATGGACGGTATCATAATCTTGTTTTCGATTACAATATAATGTTATCATGTGTGGGCAGAATAAAATAGGTAGGTGAATCTTTATCGCAGACCTTTTTCACTTACACAACAATAAAAAGTTACAAAACCGGTCATGTTCCAAATAAAACCGAATAAATAATAATCATTGTCAAATGCGGCTTGTATGGACAGTAATTAATGTTTGTTATTAATAGGTTTCCAGAAAAAAATTCACCGTAACTTTGCGCTTAGTTTTCTTTTCGGCTTAACGGCCTCGTGGTGTAATGATCTCGGGTTCGATTCCCGACATGGTTGGTATGAAATATTTATTTAAAAGGGTGTTTTTACACTAGAATATTTTATAATCCCTAGACTGGTACCTGAATCGTGAGACTAATTATCTTACCTTCATGTAACATTTTTTTTATCAAGATACGCTGAAATTCGTGTACTAATACAGCGCCTTATGCACACTTACTAGAAAATAAAGATCAAAAGTAAAATAATTTCTTCTCCACAATAATTATTAAAGCACGTCTGACAAATTTTTAATTTCAACATTAACCCTGTAAATGCCTAGACTTCCATATTCCCTTCTCTAAAATGTTCTCCATTCCTGTTATAATTTTTTAATCTTAGTTTCAATTTCTTTATTTTATACGTTTAAGTACATTTTTAAAAATTTTTAATGCATACATAACACAAAAAAATATATACTTAAATTCAAATACACAAATATGGTTAAATAGAAATACCCAGCAATTAAAGAAAGGGGATGCTATCCTCTCTAAACCTTTTTTCACTAATGTGAAAGATGTCGATATCCGAAGAGATGCGGTTGAGTAATGACATTGCTTTTCCACTTTTCCAAATGACTCCCCAGGGGGTGAAATCTAGCCTTTTGTCTACAAACATTTGGAGTAACTAAAAAGATTGTAATATTCCTACTATGTTTGAAACATATTTCTTACACAAAATGCTATTTACCATTTAAATCAGACAATGACAGGTCACAAGTCTTGACTTCCATATTCTATTCTTAAAGTGGTTTTCGGGTTGTGCACCCGTGACTAGTGTCGCGGGCTCGGAAGAGCAAGGTTCGAGGTTCTAAACTCGCTTTGACAAATTGATTCCAATTTCCAAGTATAGAGTTATTTTCAGTTTGTTAAAAATGTTCAGTAAAATTGGAATATTCGGGTAAATTATAAAAACGCAACTATTTTTTTTTTTAAATGCTTCGTTAAAAATTGATCAGCTTTTTGTAATGTTTATTATTAATATCTAAGCTTCTCTTCAAAAAGTATCATTCAAAACTTTGTCCACTAAATTGTCCTAATTACGCAATATTATATTATCATAATAGTTAGAAGTAGGTAGAGTAAATGCAGGAAGTGTTAAGACAATGAGTGAAAGTGTTACAAGCTAAATGTACTGAGAATATGTAAATAGAATAAATGGACTTCATTCAAAGTATCTTTTATGTTCTTCTGAATTATGCTGTCAATAGGTAATAGATATTCAGTAACTGCTCTTGGGTAACTGAACGATTTGTTTCAGATGGACCATTTTTAAAATGTACATATTTATGTTGTGGTCTTTACAGTCAATGTAAACCATTTGAGGTTATAAGATTATGTTCATACATTCGAATACTGAATAAATCCAGAGATTTAGTAAATTATTGATTTTGCCTACGGTTAAAAGTTTGAGCACTAATAAAAAAGTTTGATTCTTAAAAAATACACTCTAAATTCTCAAAAAAATAAACCATGAAATATATTTATAATTTCTAATGAGCGTTAGATTAATAACGTTGTTTTAAGCTGAGGAATTCTGACTTATCAACGCGTTTCCAAAATATAAACAACAGTTGGAATTTATTATAAAAAATCGACTTGTCGACTTTCTGGACAAAATGAATATTTTTATTAAATAATAATATGGATTTAGAAAAAACCATTCATTCAACAGCTCTTAAAAGTAAATATCTACTATCGGTGATTCTAAATTTTAAAATAGCGTAAATATTAGTTAAATTAAAATCAATTGGAATAATAGGAAATGCCATTAATCGGTTTAAAGCTACTTAAATCACAGATTTCAAATATCGAAACTCAATAGTATTATTTCAGATCCAATATAAAATAATGTAGGAGTACCACAAGGCTCCGTGCTAGGACCTGTACTGTCAGCATAAGTAAAAAGGCAATTATTTGTAGATCATATTTTGAGACTGGATACTTTTTAGTATTTATCAACTTTATGCAAGCGTAAAAAAATAACCGCAAATAATCGTGAGTAAAAACACAGTATGTCAATTTTTTCTAAAGACTAAATCATTGTATGTGTCATATCTACATATTTTTTTTGGTTATGGATAGATATAAAAATATATGGATATATTGCGTAAAAAAATTAAAAGCTCAAAAAACATATTGTTTTTCATACTGATTTTTTTTACTGCTCATTACTACGTATAAAATGTTTTGAGTCTTATTGTAGAACATTACCTTACGTTTAAGAAATTTTTGATTTTTGACAAAAAACGGTATTCTCGCCAATGACGACAGTATATTGATTATCATAAATGACGAATCTCTAAAATATTGTAAAGTCCGACTATTTGCAGATGATGCACTAGTTTATATATCAAAGATAATTATATGAGAGTAAATAATTATAATAAATATGATTTGATAAATATTTCAAAATGGTCTTTTAAAAAAGTGAATAAATGAAATATCGCTAAAAAAAAATAATTCAAATATTGGGAGATAAAATATACCCCAAGAATGCAACATTTATATTTATAGTCTGGCCATAAATTCTGTGAAAAAAACGTATCTCGAAGTTTGATAAAAAATGAAATTTTAAAACACATCCTTAATATGTATCATTTCAAAATTCGGAAAGAAAAGTTATCGGTCGACCCTACTGTATAATGAGTTGCCTAAATAAATAAATGTAATAGAAAGCATTGAAATATTTCAATTTTTATTAAAAAATTCTAAAAGTTATTAAAATGTTATAAATTGCCTTACACGAACACGAATAAATGAATAAAACTAAGCGACACGTATAGAGTAATCATTTTTAAACATATAAATTACGTTGTAGTGAATTAGAATGAACACGGTTTAAAAGTATGTTTTCGCCATATAAAGCATGTGGAGGGAACATACGACTTACTTGGGTACAAAGTAGGTACCTTTCTCATCTGTGTAGTATGCAGTAATACCGATGCACATATGTGTGTACATAATAGTGCACTATGCACATTTACCGATTGGAAACGGGGACAAGGGTTACGACGAATAACCTTTCCAATAAGCTACCGAAAATCTCTAACAACCGGTTTCGTTGTTTGTACTAAACGGAGAAGACATCTGTTTTTTTTAAATCTAAGATTAGTTCATAGACCTTTGTCTCTTCTTTTTTAATAAAAAAAAACACAAAATGACCACTTTTACTAAAAGAACTCATAAGTAAATGATTTGTTATTTGTCATAAATGTGTAGTTAAAAACATTTTAATAAAATACGCTTTTAGGCAAGAAAGCAGCAAAAAACTCCCAATTTGATTTATTTTTGTTTTTTTTTCGAATTCAAAAATACCAGTGATTAACATTTCTTAAAAATATTTAACCTAACAAGAATGCCGTTAATTAATTCTTATTACTTTAAAAAGTAATAATTAATTAAAAAAATATTATATGGCTATGTTTAATTTTTTTAAATTGGGAAAAATAATTTAACTTCATTTTAAATACAGAAATGTATTTTACAATAACTACGTATTTACTTTGTGTAAAGTCAAAACATTTTAATAATGTTATGCAAGGTAAATATGTGGTTATAATATTTAATATAGGAAATCACAAATTTAGTACTTCGAATATTATTTTATGTATTTTTACCTTAGTAACTCTACTGATAGAGTCGCCTATACGGATAAAAACCATTCTATGATTATTGACCGCAAAATTAGCTACAGATTACAGCAATACAACGGGCTGAGGTACTCGGGTTGAACATTGCGAGCACTAACCGAAACCGTCCATTACACGTCTGTTGTTAAATTAAAAACTAAACTTTGGTTTTGACCAAGCCGAAAATTTTAAACGCTTTTGTTCTATGCAATAGAGCTTAAGGGCTTCTCTAGAGTTTTATCACTCTGAGATTTAAATTTCAATGCAAAGGACGATACTTTTTTTTGGTAACATTTGTTGTTTTTCCTTCAGGATCCTTTTCGTACCCCGGACCCGATGGAAAGATCATAACGGTTACTTACATCGCTGACGAAAATGGATTCCAGCCCAAGGGAGACCATCTTCCCACTCCCCCTCCTATCCCAGAGGCCATCAGATTAGCTCTGGAACAGAACGCTGCCGAAGAAGCTGCCACAGGTAAAGTATCTCACAGTCAAATTATCGACAAATCAAATAAGAGCAGTCCCTAGTATGTTTTCAACAAAATGCTTCTGAAGAAGCTGCCACGGCTCAAGTATATTTCAGTCAAATTACCGAGTAGTTAAATTCGCCACATATTACTCGCAATAATTTGAAAAAATAAATTTTAAGTAATAACCCGCTAAGCTTCTATTTCAAAGGGTTGTCAGCAGGTATCAAAGAGAGGATATAGAAGGAAGCAATAAATAATACACCACAACACCCAAACCAATTGAGAAAAAAAAAATTCCTTGGATTTGTTTCTTGCAGCTGGTGGGGCTCAAACCCGCGATGCCAGTCTCACAGTTTTTTTTTTTTTTTTTAAATTCTAAATTTTTTTTTTAAATTCCCGACAAACTGCAGTTAGCCGTCTAACCAACTGCGCCACGGTGCATGTCATTTACATTTCAATTTCAATTACATTTGCTTATAAAAAATCAAATAAATTCAAAGCATCTTAGAAGGTTTTAAACATTTTATGGGCAAGTTTTGGAATAGAATGAAATGGATTTTTAAAAAATATTTACCTTATTTGATGAACAATTTCAATAAAAGTAGATACAAAAAAATGTCTTCAATAAACCAATAAAAAACAGCAGTGATAGGACACATAACTGCGTTAACACATTGTCGTCGGGACACGGCATTTGCCGTTTTTCGCGGACTGTCGGTCAACCGCGGGACACGGCAAATGCCGTTTTTGTCGACTGTCGGTTGTTGGCGGGAAACGGCATTAAACGGGTTTGTTATCAGCGTGAAATAAAACGCCTTGAAGGGTGATTTGCTACCTGGGGTGCTAGGCGACAGTCTGTCGACGTTATTTGAGATGCCTTGTCCGGATTGGCTAGTGTGCCACTTGTAAAGGCGTCGCCAGAAATCTAGAGTTTTATGCGATCTCAATCTCCAGTTTAGTTTGAGTCATTTCACGTATTGGACTATTTTTCATACCGCTCGCACTGTTTTGTTTACTGTTTGGTATTTTCTTATTTGAATATATTAGCATTGTATAGGACGTTACCCCTACACAAATGTCTTTACAAGCCAATGATAGTGACGATGAAGTGTATGCCGACAATTTATCTAATTGTTCATGGAATGATGACATTGAAGAGTTGTCAGACAAAGAACCGAGTGATGATGAACAAATACCAAGACCTAGAACGTTTCACCGTCGCACTATTGAAAGTGATTCTGATTCGGAGACGAGCTCAGATGAGGATGTGGACGAGTGGTCATCGTTTGATAATCCTCCAGTTCTGGAATCGTTTTTAGGCCGCCGCGGTTTGAATTCAAATGTCCATTGTCCTCAAACTGTAAGTGATGCGATAGAGTTATTTATCGGTGATGATTTGTTTGAATATTTTATAAACGAATCTAATAGATATTACCACCAAAACTCACATAATTACAAATTATATAAAAAATCGGGAAAGTGGAAAAATATTACTTTGAAAGAAATGAAAAAGTTTTTGGGGCTGATTATTTTGATGGGACAAGTTCGAAAGGATATAAGGGACGAGTACTGGTCTACTGAACCAACAACCGAAACTCCTTATTTTGCTAAAACGATGTCCAGAGACCGGTTTCGGCAGATATGGAAAGCGTGGCATTTTTCTAACAATGAAGAAATCATAGATAGTTCCGACCGATTATGCAAAGTAAAACCAATTATTGACCACTTTTTACCTAAATTTAAAAACATTTACAAACCCCACCAAGAATTAAGTTTAGATGAGGGAATGATACCTTGGAGGGGAAGACTATTTTTTAGAGTTTACAATGCTTCTAAAATTGTGAAATACGGAATACTTGTGCGAATTTTATGTGAAAGTGATACCGGCTACATTTGCAATTTTGAGATGTATTGTGCACAAGGACTTAAATTACTAGAAACTGTAAAAAAAGTTGTATCTGAGTATACTAATTTATGGCATCATCTTTATATGGACAATTACTACAACAGTGTCGAAAATTGCAAGGCTTTATTGCTAAATAAAATAAGAGTTTGTGGTACCATAAGAAAAAACAGAGGTCTACCCAAATCATTGCAAATGATTAAACAGAAGAAAGGTGAATCAATTTTCAAAAGAAAAGGCGATATACTATTGCAAGTTTGGCAATCTAAAAAGGAAGTTCGAATGATTTCCACCATTCATTCTGCTGAAATGAAAGAAAGCCAGAACATGGATTGGAAAACGCGCAATAAAATCATAAAACCAACATCTATAATCGAATACAATAAGCACATGAAAGGTGTTGACCGTGCTGATCAATACCTCTCATATTATTCGATATTGCGTAAAACTACAAAATGGACAAAGAGGGTAACGATGTACCTGATAAACTGCGCACTTTTTAATTCATTCGTCATATTTAATTCGGTTCATCAACCAAAGATGAAATATAAAAAATTTCTGCATGAAGTAGCATTGCATTGGATAACCGACCGAATACCTTCTGATGATGAATTAGATAACCCGGATCCGGGACCATCGACACAACCTACGAAGCGAACACCAAAATTCGATCCTCCCGGAAGATTGTCAAAGGACATGAAACAACATAAATTAGGTAAAATTGTAGGTAAGGGTAAGAGAAAAAATCCCCTAAGACAATGTCGGGTATGCGCAGCCCATCAAAAGCGAAGTGAAACGTGTTTTATTTGCCAATTTTGCTGTGTACCACTTCACCCTGGAAAATGTTTCGAACGTTACCACACCGTAAAACATTATTAGTTTATAAAATAAACATTACATTTCGTTTTTTTTTTGTATTTTATTTTATTATGTATAGTTATATCATGTTGCCAAAGTTTTGTAAGGAAAAGTGACAACCGACTGTGCCACAGTGAATCAAGTGTTCCGTTAAATATTTCACCCTATTTTATCTACCCAGGAGAAATAAAATCAAACCCTTTCATTCCACACAGATAGACCAGTTGTTTGCAGAATGCAATGATTTTACTGTAATCCTTTGCAATGCCAGTTTTTCGTAAGTTCTTACCAATCATCCACTGCTTTTTACATGTATTTTTATTTTTTGTTTACTCAATTGTCATTGTTGTTTTATACAAGCATATACTTGGAGGAATTTATGTGATACATGCACTTATAGTGTGTGATGGATTGTCAACATATGAAGTGTACTGATTCCTTGAAAGAATAAATACTATGATTCATAAGTGGAATGGGCTCTTTAATTAGACGAGGCAACCGCAAAAGATCCTTTTTTGACAAGAAGCAATTAAACTTATGAGTTATTGAGGGTTCGCCTTGGCCTTAGGCGACACTGTTCAATATTTACGCGATCAGATTTCACACATCCAGCGATTGTAAAACTGCGGGCATGGCAACTAAACATTATTATTTATCATATAACTATATGATATGAATAAACATGTTATCTTTTACATGGAATTTTCAAATATTAAATATTGAATGCTATTTACTAAATTAATTTCAGGTTTTTATATTCAGTTTTGAAATGTGCTGAAATTATGATGTAATCAAAGCAATTATAATTTATTTTTGATGATCAAATGTCAAATATGATTTCTTTGAAAATTTCGATCGAAAATATTATTTGGTTTAGAAATTGTGTCAATTTTAAGAAAGCGATATATTTTTGCGCTAATCGCGAAAAACACCCGCTATAGGCTAGAGTCTATTGTTCGAAGCGCCCGACTACAATGTGTTAAATTTCACATTTCCTTTTTTTAACGGTATCCATCTCTGTTCTTGAAAACCCATGCCGAATATCATATTCGCATATCTCACGAAAACAGTTTATCATCATACTGCTAAAACGACGCCGATGCATCATTTTTCAGCGTCTCCCGGAAACGGCTACCCAGCAGGAAACGGATACCCGTCCGGCGGTCCATCCAACCAATACGTACCCCCAGCAAGACCAGGAAATAATGGAAATGGAAATGGAAACGGCGGATACAGATACTAACTGATGGTGACTAATCACACCTCTCCCAATGACGACTGACTTAAACGGCATCACGATCTAGGACACAATCGACCAATATTTATTTCACTAATTAGAGATTATACATATTAGATAACAGAACTTAATTTTATCAATGATATGGATTAACTGTACCGAAATCTATGAGAGCTTAAGCGTGATTACTTAGACACATTGAGTTCACTAGTACTAGTCGACCAAGGATGGGATTCTGAATCTTCTCTACTCCCTAGAGAGTGGTTAATTTGGGAGTTTTTAAATTTTTAACACGACGATACTTTGTTTCATATGATGTTTAAAACGGAAAAAATGAATGCGGTTTGGTCAATTCAACCTGATTGAGTGCTTGAGGTCGCGATAATGTTCTAAATGAATATCATCATGTTTGATTTCACGTGTTCATATTTATTTGACGTATAATAATCAGTGTGGCCAGATTTGAAGCAAAATATAAACGCATGCAAAAAATAAAATTCCGTATTTGAATCTCTCTCTAAGGGGTAAAAAAGATTCAAAATACCACCCAGGCAATGTCTTATGGATTACGATACTGTATGTAACTTTATTAAAAACGCAATGTTTGTTAATGTGCAATGTGCCTTCAAATGAATGAATGTATTTATAAATGCAAAAAAATATACAAAAGTATGAATGTATAAGTATGCTTATATTTCTCAATTTATGGTATACCACCAGAGTGATTCAAATGTGAATTAAAAATAGTACGTCCTTTTTTATTAAAGGAGTGAAATTTATTAAGGATCTTCGTTTGAATTAAAATGTCTAAAATTCAACTGTAAATTACCTGTAACAAAAACTGTAATTATTTGTAAATGATGTGAATATGAAGAATAATTTACAATATGTATTTAAATTGTAATGCAAAATACACAATATGTAAAAAAATATTTAAACTTTTATTATTAATGTCCAACTTAATTCCTTGAACCTTTAATTAAAGCTATGGAAATGGAGACGCCGATAAAATCCATATTTATTCTTATATTTACATTCTTCAACGATTTTAAAATGTTAAAAAAATACACAAATCATCATCGCTCCCTTTCCGCACTTAATAGTGTATAGGGCATTGCATTGGTACACCAATCGTAGCGTATCTTGATCATTTATGTTGAATAAAGGTAAGATGATCAGTCTCATGATGTAGAACTATGAAAATAAAAAGGGGCTTTAAAATATTCCAGTGTAAAAAGAGATTTATAAATGAATATTTAATTTCAACCTCATCCAAAAATATTGAAATTAAATAAATGTTTCCTTAAAACATATTCATCTTCAATATTTTTGTGCTATTGATATTCATCATTAACACAGTAAAGATTTATAACTCCGTCATTTAAAACATCTATTAAGGCGGTGTAAAATATTGATCTATTCATTTTTATAAAGTATGGAATATTACTTGAAATGTCAAATCAAATGTTTTGTCACAGCTCGGTATTATGGGTTCTGCTCCAAAGTGATATATGGAAAATCGTATTACAACATATAGAGGCCACACCTTTCTCCCAAGCATCGTCTTTAAGAGGGTAATCTTCATCCATAAATACCGAATTTAAGTCATTTTAGCAAAATCATACAGATAAATAGTTGGTAATTCATATTTATGGAATAAAACTATTAAGTACTCGTATAAATTTAGAATATTTTAAGTATATATAAATATTTTAATTTTTTTAAAAGAATAACTCGCTAAGCCTCTTCAAAAATGATTGTAGGCAAAGGCTAGATCCATTTATTGCTGTTGCAATCTTCCTCTTTCTTGAGAGGAAAAATATTTTTGAGAAGCATGACTGATCGTGAGCCCTGTAAATGCTATGACTCTCATTTTTAAGAAATAATTATCAATTTTGATAACTCCCTTAGGGTTGAAATCCATTATTAGTCTTCACATTGCACAACATTTAAACATGCTTTGAATATTTTAAATTAATCCAACTCCTATAACAAGATAAATAAAAATTCAAAAATATTTTCAGGCGCTGCGCAATAGGTAAAATAATTCACCATGATGAATTTCACCCACATAAATAGAGGATTAAGCTCTTTTACTACATAAAAGTTTACATAGCCGAAAAAATTTAGATGTTAGAATATAGGCAGAATGGTGAATGTTATACAATGTGTAAAATTATCACTGAAGCCAATAATTAGTTGTAAGCTCTACAAATGCCTAAATTTCAATATTCCTTTCTCAATTTTTTCCTCCTCTGTTTCTTTTATATGTGAATATATAAATTGAGTTTATACAAATCTATGGTTTATTAAAATTTGTCATTTTTTATGTTTTCAAAAATATTTATTATATTGTAAATGAGCGAAAATCGTAATTTTAGTATCAGTATTTATTGTAACGCTCATGCATTGTGTTTTCAGCGAAGTTCACTCCATGCGTGCCATTATATCAAGTTACTCTTGAACTCTTTTATATGTTCCGAATTCAGATTGTATGGGAAATAAATAAAAATATTTTGATTAGTTTGTTATCATCCATAAAAAAAATCATGTCCCCAATCTTCAATTTTGTTTTTAAGATATTTTTTATAGTGCATGTTTTGTATATTATATTTTTACATAACTCAGTATTTTTTATCTCTAGTGTAGTTATAAAAATATTTTGATTTATTAACTTGTACTGAAATTTAAACGAATCAATGAAAAGCTTCCAATTTTGAATTACTACGAATATAGATTGCCTTTCAGAAAATAAAGTGTGTTTTAAAGTATAAAAACGAAGACGATTTTTGGAATGTCCATGTTTTGCCGAGGGATCTGAGTACAGTGACTCGCATCTTAATTGTTACCCATCCGAAATGAGGACAAATTAACGTTCTTTGAGAGAAAGATGATGTAAATATTTTTAACAATGAAGAGGAGATCGCCTTTGTTAGCCAACTGAGTGTGGCGTGGACATGATACTCCGTAGGTACCGAGCCATAGATACATGCTGACGGTAGACAGAACACAACACGCAGTGTTGGGCAAGAGATGCTCATTCTTCAATCCCCGAGACCCGCACACTTCTACTCGTCTGCTTGCTGATCTCATGGCCACCCACTATATACTTCTAAATAGCCGTGAAACTCGAAAATTCTTAAGAACCTGAAAATTACCAAACTTTGGATGTCCTTAAAAAATATCTGATTACTTTATAGAAAAATTATTCGAATTTTCCAATTTTATTCGAACCTGCTATTATTCGAACGTAAAAAAATATTACAACAAATCAAAAACGAGCATGGAAAAAAAAACATATTTTTTATTTCTGTATTTTTTTGTTTACCCCGATGTATTAAAAAAATATTTTATGCACTGATTTTATTATAAAACTTTGAGTTTTAAAAGTTTGAACTGAAAAAAATAGTATACAATATGAAAAAGCTTATATTTATTAAGCTTATATGATTGAAATAAAGGCCAGTGATGTTTTAATATAATAATCATGCATTTTAATTATTAATATTTTAATGAAGCATCGGTTATGGTTAAATATGAATATGTTTTGCCTATTTTTTACTTGACTACAGGTACAGGTATATATGTCAATAAATAAGGGCACAACTGGAAGTTGAGATCATCGCACATCTTTCAATAATTTGATAAACCAAAATGTTTTAATATTATGCTTTTTAAATGGTTTTTTTGTACACCTACAAAGACTCTATTAAATATTATAACAAAATAATGATGCTAGTTTTATGTACCCAGCAATTTTGGAATAAAATGAAATATAAAACCGGGTTGTGGTCCCGTGGTAGTATTGTGGACTCACGGGCCAAAGGTCAAATGCTCAACCCTACTCCACCACAACTCGATTCCCATTTTTCCAGCACAAGTTATTAACGACTTCTAGGAAAAGGTCTAAAAAAATAAATATTGAGTAAATAATATAAACTCAAGTATATTTTATTTTTTTTAAGCTAAATTTTTTCATAGAAGTATTTATGTATATTACCTTTTTTTATGCTTGAGTTGTAATAATTGAAAATTTTCCTTTACTTTAACACTTTGTATCCCGGAGCCGTGTAAATACGTGATTATATAACCAAGCGTTGTGTGCCGGTCCCGTGTTTTCACGTGGTTTACCAGCTGTCTAAAAAAGCGTTTTATTGACATCTAGAGACTTTTATTAGTACTTTTTGCTGCTGGTAACCACGTAAAAACACAGGACCGAGACACAACGCATGGTTTTTATAATCACGTGTTTACACAGCTCCGGGATACAAAGCACATAAAAAGGAGTGAGGCCCTGTATATGCGCGAACATTGCAATGCGCAATGTGGCTCTCCATAAAGGCCAAAGTAGGCAAAATTATCATACAATAATGACTTATTTAATTATTTCAAATAAATATGAGAAGTTTGAATTGGTTTAACCCAGTATTTTCATAATTATGAAACTTTAAGAAACCCTTCACAAAGCATGAAATTTCACAAAAATGGGCCGGGCACAGGGTAAATTCTATGTGTATTCGGCCGGTGATCAAAGTGTTAACTTTTAATCTATATATTATTTTTAAAAAAAGGATTTAAAGACCTTTTGAAATTCAACTGAGACAGTTTCTATCGATGTACATTTTCAAACACTGATGCCAATGTTTTTGTTGCCTATGATTTTATTTATACTTATTTTTTGATTCATAAATAATTGTTCTTTTGATTGAAATAAACGTTTTATTACAACGAAGATGGAGAACATTTTAGAGAAAGAAACATTTACATGGCTTATGATATTCCGTTGGCTGGTTGTTGATTAAACCAACTGGTCCAAGAAGAAGTACAAAAATTGAGAAATATGTCTTCAGACGTTGCGCGTTGCCTAGTAGATGAAATTATTCAGTCAGATGAATTTAACGCATATCATTAAACGTTTCCTTTCTTTGACTTTGACAAAAATCAACAGATGAAAGAAATATGGATGATAAAAGATAGGCCAAACGGTGAATGTTATACAGTGTGTTAAGTTTGAAATCGGGTTGTGGTGCTCTAGCTAGTGTCTCGGACTCACGGGCCAAAGGTCCGTGGTTCGAATGCCACTCTACCCCAATTCGATTCCATTTTCTAATAGTGAGTTATTTACAACTCGTTGAAAATGGCCCTCAAAATTAAATATTTGGGTAAATCATAAGAACGCAAATATTTCTTTAAAAAAAAAAAAAAAGTAGCCTCTTAAATCTCTAAATGCCTAGAATTACCCATTTACTTCTTTAGAATATAAGAAATTTTTGTGACTAACGTAAAAATATTTGCGCATAAAAATAAATGAATATATATTTCTAATTGATAACGAAAAAATCTTTATTTTCTTTAAAAAATGTTTATGAAATAATTTCGCTATCAATACAATATTTTAAAATTGTGAGCTCTTTATACTTATGTTGTAAATGACAATAATCTGCGTTTTACCATTAAAGAAAAAAAGCAGATAGGTATATTTGGAATTTTTATTTGTCGTTACTCAGAAAAGTGAGACACTGAATAGCTGGAAAATAAATTATTTGAGAATACTTTTTGTTCCACGTGGTTTGGGTGATAATCGCTGGCAAAGACACAAAGTTTCCAATGGCATATTTCAGAGAGCAGATTTACTGTTAGAGTAGAGAAGTCAGAGGCACAAGCCAATAAAGGAAATAATTGGGGTTATTATATTCCTGTACTGATGCCACTCGAACGTTTCTGTTTCGCGTGACTGAATCAAAACTCGTCAACTGTGGGTACTGACAAGGTTATTTCATATTCTTGCTTTATAACTCATATCCACTTATACATTGAAACTGTGATTAATAACTCTGTTAATTTGATGCTTCGACATTATTTACAAGTGATAATGAAATTAAATAGAAAGGCCTTACAATCGTAATTTAAGCAAAGTTTCAAAGGTCAAAAAAGTAATAAGTTTAAAAATACCATCCGTTTTAATTGTAAGTTAAGTATTACTCACGGAAAATATATATTCTTTCATGGACTATTCTGAAGATCACCAATTAGGTGATAAGGCGCAATATCGAAATCAAAAGTAAAACCAAACGATTTTTTGAAAATTATCAATATTTTGTATAAACTGAAAGGAAGGTGATAGGAATAATATTTTGAAAAAAAAAATGCTGTGTTTGGGAATGGCCTTGTATCTTAAAACTGAACATAATTACCAAAAATTACATTTCTGTATTTAAAATATGCTTTGGTACCTACGTACATCGGTTACTTTAAAACATGAGCTTTAAGGTCAACCGCACTAGAGCGTCTCTGCGTGACATTGCGCGGCGCGTCGCAGCAACACGAAATATTATTTTCACTGTTTCGGATATAAATACCGCATTATATTTGAGCTACAGTGCGCGGCACTCCATTCAAAAATTTGTAGCGCAGTGCCGCTGAAGTGCAGAGACGCTCTAGTTCGGTTTGACCTTTATGCTATTGTCATAATACTCATCTGATTTTCATCTTTAAGATTTGATACCATGTATTATTTTACTATTACCGTTGTTTAGATTTTACTGTATAAATATTGACGTAACTTTTGGCCTCTTGTTGGATGTATATTGTATCCGGTTTTATAGTACAAAAAGTCATACTTAGGACAATGCATTTTTTTTACGCTACCCATGAAAATAATTATTTGCAAACTGTAAAATTCTAGATGTGCTGCAGCTATTTGTTAAATATACACTTGTGAAAATCTGAAGATATATTAAGGTCACACAAAATGTACAGACGCGATCTCCGGGAAGGGTAAATAACATTAGTCCGACCAAAACTAACTCAAACTTCCCAAACGTCCCAAACCCGCGATACTGCATACACAAAACCAATTGTAGCTGACTAGGCTACAACGCTAGAGCACGAGAGGTCCAAATGGGCTCGAAGCTTGCATGCTTTTCCTATCGGCGGTTGACATTTACGGATTTTTTATGGCTTTGGCGATGACTGTTTACTGCTGTTTCTGAAACCTTCTATCTGTCAACTCAATTTTGCATTTTTTAAACCCTTCCCGCAAATAACTAACTAACTTTTACAGAATTTTCCTAGCGCCACCGTTGCAGTGAGCATAAATAGTATCATAATTACGCCTCAGTAGCGAAACAACGCCGTACTTAAAACCAATATTTTTTTTATTACACCATACTCTTAATTATTCTAGCTGCTTGCGTTTCAAAGTTATATACACCAGAGCAGCTCAAAATTCGCTCTTAGGAAGAGCAGTTAGTAACTTTTCTAAAATTGAGAAGATGTACGATTTAGACATCTTTAACGACTCAGCTCTCTGCTACAAACGGAAGCTGAGTCTTATAGATTTTAATGTTTAGTATTACTAATGTTATTATTGTTATTATTGGAGCACATAGGGGAATTTGCTTATGTGTGCCCTACTTCAAAGTTTAAAGTTACTGTAATATTAGTATCATTTAGCCTCTTTGAAAATAAACAGAAACAATTAATACTAAACTAGGTACTACCAGAATACACACTACATAAACACCACATCTTATACACATCACTCCATACACCTCACTCCACGCACTACATTTCATACTCACAACAATAAAAACACAATCACTAGTAAATTCACACAAAGCACAAATTCTTCTTACATCTTGTTGTACTGTTAGATAGTTGTTTCATATATTGTGTTGTGTACGTAATTGGTGCTGTGTTAGGTTTATTTTTTGTTCGTAATATTGTCTAGATTTATATTAACATAGCACTGTGTGCACAACATTAAATTTAAACAAATAAATAAATAAATGACGGTTTTAAGTATATAATTTACCACCGGACGCCCTGTATAATGAAATAGCCAAAAACGCAAGCGGGGAATGATTGGGGAGTTTTAAGTAATAATTTAGTTACACTTCTAGAACACATGTGTATAAAATCAGCTGGTTTTGAAACATTTGATGTTTATAACCTAAAACTCCTGGGCTATTATATTGCACAAACAAAAAAAGGTGATGCATTGAACTCGATGATGATTCAATAATCTAGAGTGTATCGTTTAAAGTCACGGGTCATCTGGTTTGATTTGCTATCAGGTCAAGTCGATCGATGCTTCCACTAAAAGCATAACTTCATGGCCCGAAAAAACCTTCCAAATACCACAACATTATATGACAACAAGGACAGTTCCTTGATTCGTTTTTTTCCACGTTACGCAAAATCAATGAATGTTTCTTTTTTAATATACTTTAGTGATGAAGTTATTGATTACATTATCTTCTAAAATATCCAACATGGCACTGGTAATTTGAGACAGGATTGTCACAGTATAAAATAAATAAATAATATATAAAAAGGTAAATTCAATCATTCAATATATATTTATTTTTTTAAACTCACATGATTCACAGCCCCTTGTGTTTCAGTTACGTGATTCTTTTCATTATTGACAAATGGTTCACCTGGAATAAAATGCTTAGAAATTGGACATCAATAGATGTTAAAATATTTTGAGTTTGTAAAACTTTTGCAGACAAAAGACTGGATTTCACCCCCTAGAGAGTAATTTAGATTAACAAATTACAACAGAATTTTTTTGTAATCCCTTCTCTAAAATGTTCTTTATCTCTGTTGTATTTTTTTTGTTTTAATAAAAGTGTCTTACGTCATAGAAAAAGCTACTAGAATGGTGGCGTAATTTTTTACCGAAATGTCATTTGAAATAGTCATGTCTATTTTAATTTAAAATTGCTGAAAAATCTTTTTTTTCTCCAGTGTTATATTTTGGTATTATCAATGTTATCAATAAATTGATTTTGGTATAGCCAAAACCTTCTCTAAATATTATAAATAATGTATTGAAACAAAAATTAAAACAGCTTAAAAATTTATGACATCAAGCATATAAATATTTTTAATTAATTTAAACAAATGCGTTCTTCAGAAATTTTGATAAAAAATTGTATTGTTATTAAAAATTTATATAAGTTCCTTTGATATTATGAACTAACTTAATAAAACATAAATAAATAAAAAATTGTTTCAGTAATATAAGAAAAGGTCAATCGAATTTCGATCGTGACGTTTTCCTGACAGCATTATGATTCGTTTGTCAACGTAAATCTCTGCATTGACATAATTCGTTTTACGTACAATATATAACTGGACAAAATGGCACACAATAGTCTGACCTACAGCAGTCTTTTCATGGTAACTGATACAAATAATTGCTCTCAGATAAAAATTCTGAAAAGGAAGTGGAGTGCGGTTTAAGAGCAATTTTACGAATAGTAAAAATAAATAAACCAATATATTATACAGACACAATAATCCATAATTTCTCAAATCATCCAATTGCCCATGAACATTCCGCATTCCATTCAATGATGCGAGTATATAGGTAAATTAATGTTCCACTAGATGATACTATTTTTTTTTAATAACTTAATACAACAAAACGAGATGGCTAATAATAACGGATATAATGATAATGTAATTGATAAAATATTAAATGAAAAACAAAAACGCAAACTTTTAAAAATAAAATGTATATTATACTCCCACAAAAAATAAAGCAAACCCACCTAAACAATGGAGGCGAATTATTTTTATAAATGTAAATTTTTCTAAACAATTATCTCATTCCCTACCATCAAACATTAAACCTGCATTCTACACAACTTACAATATGGGAACATTGTTAGAAAATCACAAAGGCAAAGTCCAGTAATATAACAAATCTAGCATATACGATTCCGCGTTTACATTCCTTAGCAAACAAATTTACTTGTGAAATAGACATTTTAAATACGACAATTATCAATTTTAAAACGTTCTTAAATGTACTGTTTGAAACTAATTATTAATGTCGTAATAAAACTTTCTTTTTCATACAATTCTTTCTCTGTTTTTGATGTGTATTATTATTATCTTATCTCTTTCTGATATTAATTTATTAAATATTTTTGTGTACCGTATATTATATTATTATCACATACTTACTGTTAACTAATTTTTATTATTTGTTTTTAACAATAATTTGTTGATACCAATTTTTTTTATACTTATAAGTATATGTAAATGTATTATTTTTTTTGTTTGAATTCTTTACAAGTTATTTATGATTTGCTTTTTAATTCAATTACTTTTCTTATATCCATTTATTTATTTTTTTCTTTTTTACTATGTAAAGTTTCACTTTTTATTTTGCATGGCAGTATGCTTCTTATTGTTTCTACATGTCTACAAAAAAGCGTTGTTTATCTTTTAAATTTTTACTCACTATGTTTGTACTTACCTGTATATTTTTTGTAAATGCCCCTTGGGCGTATTGTAAAATTAAATAAATAAATATTCAAGTTAAATACATTGGAAAAAAACTAAAAGAAACATTAATTTTAGAGTAAAAGAAGACTTAAGATGCCTAAATCGTAATATTTATTCTAAATTCGCAGACCATTTGATAAAAAATAATCATAATTTCAATAAAGATACTAGATTAGATTCTTTATGTTGAAAATAAAATATTAACATTAGATAACTTGGAAATCTTAGAAATTTTAAAAGGTGATTCATTAAAAGATAAAATTAATAAAAAAACAAATAAACAATATCTCTTTCAGTCCACTCCTGTCCAGTTTCAAACGTATCCATCTCACATTACCATACTTTCAAGACAAAAGACTTGATTCATTAATTTCATTGGCAGCATACTGATTAAATAAAATAGGAAATAATTTATTAGTTAAGTATACCTGGTTTAGCTTTGAAACTGGTCAATGGAACAAAAAATTCTGGTTAAAAACAAAGTTGTTTGATTTATAAAATAATCAAGAAAATATAAAGGAAAAAAAAACAAAGTACTGAAAAAAACATAAAAAAACTTAATGAAATCAAAAAGAAGGTAATATTAAAAGCGTGAAATAAGAATATCACACTGGTCACATCAGCACCCTTATCACAACCTAAATTCCTAGCAGTGTTCCACCAATTGATTGACACGTTTCCAGTCTGCCTCTAAGACATTTGATGTCACAGCTGCCCATCCCAGTGGGGAACTCTGGCAGTAGCAGACAACCTTGCTCACTCTACAAAAAAACACTCGAATAAAAGCGTGTTTAGGGATCTAACCATATAAGCTTTCATATCCCCGACATTCTGCTAGAAATAGTTTTATCTTAGCTCGCTGGTGCTTCATGAATTAAAACTGAAACAATATGTTTCAACCTTATAAAACCTTGGGAGAATAATTCTGTGCTTGCTGGCGGATTCACAAATAAAAGGTCTCTACGTGGGGCTGAAAAAAACAAACGAAAAACATGGATATAGATGAAGCACTTAGGAAATTAACAGGAGTAAGCGAAGGGAGTAAAATAAGGGGTTTGTTTTTATTTTATATAATATACTAGCCGACCCGACAGACGGTGTCCTGCCCAAACGTAGACTTGCTTGCTATTAGCTGGTTCCGCAAACATTTTTCCTAGATTCGAATGTTCCACCTACCGAGTCTAATTGTGAATCTAAACCATCTGGGACCCACACAAAAATATTCATCAATACTTCAAAAATAAAATTTTGGTCTTTCTAGAACCAGATCAATAAAGAAATAAGGACACTCGTTATTTATTTTTGCCTTTTTTGAGCTATTTGTGTATTCAAAATAACGGTCAATTTTACGTTTTATTTCCTCATGTGATTGACTAAGAGTCTTCGTCGTGCTCAAATCAAAATCGTGCAAAAATAGCTGTTCTAGTACCACAATCAACGGAGAAAATACGAGAATACGTGTTAATGAAGAAAGGTCAGACAGTGTTTTACCCCGAGTCCTCTAAAATTATGACACTCAACTAAAAGTGTAATGGAAAGAGTGATACGTTTTAATCAATCAAGAAAATCTATTTCTGGAAATAATACGTCAATATGTATTAAATTTATTTATTATATTTCTCGTTGTTTGATGGACGCGCGTTGCTGTTGCAAAAACATAATAACATATTTATTTTCAATATTTTTTACATTTTTCTTAAAAGTTTATTAATAAATAATATAAGAGACCAATATCTTGACACAGACGAAGGAAATAATTATAATCAAATTTTAGAACCTAGGTTAAGGATTTATTTGGTAATGTGGAAATCTAGGCATTTACAAGGCTTTTAAACAGTCATTGGCTCATGACTGATGACAGAGTACTCTAGCGATCGACAATATAATAAGAAATAACGGTCAATTGCATAAATAATAAGGAATATTTATTTATACTTAACTCGAATTTTAACCTGGCTCTGTCCGGAATCGAGTTGAAATTTATATTCAATGTTTATATAAAAAAAAAGCGATGTACTGATTTTGCAATTTTGTAAACTTCGTTATTTGGTTAGTTTTTAAATTTCTCGTAGCTACAATTTACCGTTAGTAGGTTTTATTTTATACCAAATGTTTCTGAAAAAAAATTAAGTGAAATCTTCAATGTTGTAGGTTGCGTCCAAATTGTGGGTCGTCCATAGCTACATTTAACTTGCCGTTAGGGAGCATATTTTTTTTATCAACGAAGGCCAAGATAAGTTTGAGTTTGAAATAGCTCAGCAGATACAGTTAATGATATTTTAAATATTGCTTCTAAATTTTACGTCGCAATAACTTTGTAATGAGTTGATGAATTTGATTTTATACCAAAGAAGGCTTACTGTTTTTTTTATATTTTTTTAAATAAAAATAAATATTTGCTTTCTTATGATTTACCCAAATATTTCATTTTGAGCGCCATTTTCAACGAGTTGTAAATATCTCACTATTAGAAAATGGGAATCAAGATGGGGTAGAGTGGGATTCGAACCACAGACCCTTGATCTGTGAGTCCGATACACTAGCCACAGGACCATAACCCGACTCAACTTTGTTGCCCGCATTTTATTTATTTATTTAAACGCCTTGTAGGCTTTTACATGTTTTACATATATTTATATATAAAGAACAGACATATATTTTACACAAAAGTTGCAAAAAATTGAAAATGAAGTAATAATAAAAGGAAAAATAAATATATAAAAACTAATCTTACATAAAGTACATACATATATTCCAGTAGAGAGAACAAAAGTTATGGATGTTAAAGTGTAAAATCGCATATTAAATCTTAAATTAATAGTTTAAATTGTATATCTTAATTTCGCGTCACTGCGGTTTACCGTTTAAAAGAAGCTTGCGATCACTAATTAATGCTGCTTAGTACAAAAGTAGAAAATAGCATAGTTGAAAATAGAATTTTAAAAGAAGAGTCTAAATTTTCATCATTATGTCATACCATTGGGGAGAAGGTCATGATCGCCGAGCAACATCAGGTATTGTTCAAGTGTAAAATAGCATACCTTAAATTAAAATGGAGTTTCCAAAAATTGTTTGTCTTAATTTCGTATCGCTACGTCATACTGTTGGGTAGATAGATGGTCGCGATCACAAAGCAACTTTGAGTAGTGTTCAAGTGTAAAATAGCATGTTTAATCTTGAAATAGCATTTTAAACTATGTCTTAATTTTGCATCACTAAGGTTTACCGTTATGGAAAAGGTTATGACCACCAAGTGGTCATGTTGAAAATAGCATAGTTGACGAACAATAGCATTTTAAAGGAGGCGCCCAAATTTTCCATAGGTACGTTATGACGTATAGTATCCTATTGGGGAGAAATTCACGATCACCGGGCAACGCCACGTAAGGTTCAGGTTGAAAATATATATTTAAGAACTAAAATTCATTTACAAGAAATTCAAATAGATCAAGTCAAAGAAGGAATCGTGTGTTAGAAATACCACATTGTAAAACGAGGCTTGCACAGAGACATGCATATTTTATAGGCCCAAATTTTTTTAATTCTTCTTCAAAATTTTCCTTCTTTTAAAAAACATGCACTATCCTGGATTCAAACTAAATATTTAAACTCTTTTGTTTATGATATATTTTGTTGCCCTTAATAATAAGGAATATTTTTGTGTTTTTTTTTAATTACTATAAAAAAAATACCATATAATCTTTCACATAATATTTTATTTTTTCTTTCTTATGTTACACAAAAATATTATAACTGTCCATTATTTATTATAGAAGCGAAAATTCATTAACATTTTCTTGTATACCCACGAACAGGCCATGCCTTTGTGGAATTTTTTTGTTTACTATTTTTCTATGAATATGTATTTCATTGATATGTAATTTTGCTTTATTTTTTAATGCTCTGTTTTATTATTATGTTGATTGTAAAAAAACTAAAAATTAAAAAAAAAACATATTAGTTAATGCAGAAATGTCACTAAAATGGTGTGACTAAATTTTGCGTCACAACGGCTAACCGTTAGGTAAATTCTCAAGATTACCAAAAAAACGCTATATAAATAGTATTATCGACATAAAAAATAGATTTTACTGACGCGTTTCAATTTAACTTGACTATTTCTTGCTGTTAAATACATCGTCAAATTTAAAAGGGTAACGTCGGAAAAAAAAAGTTTTATTGCAAGGCATCCTAAGCCCCAGTTAGCAAGAGGGGTTACTGTCTCGGCGGTGGCGTCTGGTGGCAACCGGCCGTAAAACAGAAACACAACAACAAATCTCCTAGTCCCGCATGAAAACTGAGGACTAAGAGAGCTGATCCCAAGTAAATGGGACATTCGTCCAGAAAAAAATAGTATTACGATGATTGTGAAACAGAAAAGTCTTGTTGGTCAATGTGGGACGAGAAATTTTCTGAAACTTTATGGAAACAACGCGTAGAGGTATAATTATTATTTTTTATTTTTTTTTACAATAAACATAAGAGGTAAAACAGAGTATTAAAAAAAATAAAGCATAATTACATAGCAATGAAATACATATTAATAGTAAAAATAGTAAACAAAAAAATCCCACAAAGGCATGGCCTGTTCGTGGGTATACAAGAAATTTCTAATGAATTTTTGTTTCTATAATAAATAATGGATAGCTATAATATTTTTGTGTAACATAAGAAAGAGAAAATAAAATATTCTTTAAAAGATTATATGGTATTTTTATAGTAATGAAAAAAGGAACTAAAAAATGTTTTAAAAAAACGTAAAAATATTCCTTATTATTAAAGGGTAACAAAATATATTATAGAAAAAAACAGTTCATATCTTAAGTTTGAATGCAGGATAATGCATGTTTTTTAAAAGAGGGAAAATTTTGAAAGTTTGGAATCAATGAAATATTATCAGTAAAAAAGGAATTAAAAATTTTTGGACCTATAAAATATGCATGTCTCTGTGCGAGCCCCGTTTTACAATGTGGTATTTTTAACACACGATTCCTTCTTTGCTTGATCTATTTGAATTACTTATTATTATAATTATACTCTATTAGATAGATAAGATATGTAAATTCATGTAAAACATATGATTGAATGGATTTAATGGATTTAACGGATTTAACCACAAGGAATAAATAAATAAAATAATTGAAGTTACTTATAATTTTTGGTTTATTACACACAAAAATACAGAGATTAAACAAACAATACTTTAAAGTGAATTTGAATACTGGTAAAGACAAAGAAGGGCGAGTGACGTGTTACGTCCATTGGTCACTGCAGCCATAGACAACAACACATCTTTGTCTCTCTCTCTCTCTGGTCCCCACAAATGTAATAATTTGATAAGGAATATGAAAACATTAATTTATCGTTCTGCTTCATTTTAGTTATTCATCGAGAATCTATATCTTATTTTACACGCAGGAAGACTTAATTTGGTATAAAGAACGATTATTTTACCCAGTTAATACAATAATGTATGACCTGAAATCAATATAAAGGTGAAGTAAATATTAAGTAAACAATCCAGACCCCAGTTACATAACATGTCTCTGACTACACTCACTGACCCTAAAGAACCTTATAAACTTTACTTACAATTCACAGTATGTTCATACTGGAAACTAGAAAGCGTATGCACACTTACGTTTATATTTTTATATAAAAACTACAAAAAAATTTCATTTAAATTGAAATTTTTAAAAATTACATTTGAAGTAAATTTATTTAAGTTTGAAGATTTTTCTTTAACATTAAAATTTAATTGTTTTATGTTATTTGTTTTTCTAGTTTAGCTCGTTCTACTGAATTTAATGTTGTAAAAACAACAACATTTTGAGTTTGTCTAAATTTTTGTAGACAAGGACTGGATTCAACTCCTTGGGGAACTGTTTATATTAACATATTACAACAGATATGAAGAACATTTAAGAGAAGGTAATATAGTATGTAGGTGAAATAATTCAATTAGATGAATCTCACCCGCATACTTAAAGGTTTCAGCTCTTTAACCTCACAAACATCAACAGATGAAAGAATTGAAAGAATATAGATATTCAAATATGGGCAGAATGGTGAATGTTACACAGTGTGTAAAGTGGCCACTTAAACCAGCCATTTACATGTCATAAGCCCTGTAGATGCCTAGACTTCTATATTAACTTCTCTTAAATGTTATGAATCTCTGTTGTAATATGTTAATTGTAAAAATAGTTAATTAAATAATTATTTTATACGTAAAATTTAAAATGTTGACTGTTACTTAAACAAAGCAGCAATATAGGTAGAAAGGTGAATGATAATCATAAGTTTTCCAAAATTCAGTAAGACTAAACAAAAATCTTATTGAAAAGAACCTCTGGAGTATTATGTTTTTTGTATATAAGTGATTTTTTTTAGAACCAGATATTGGGGTTCATTTAACTTTTTGTTATTATCTTCTCTGCAAGATGTGTTTTTAACTAGGTTTAACGTTAAAGATATTATTGTGCGACTTGTATTATGCTAACACATGCATATTTGTATTTTCTGTATGTTTTATTCTCAAAGAAGTTTCAAAGTCCATTGAAATCTTCAATAACTTTTGCTTTATGTGTGCGTAACAATATTTTCATATATAAATCATTAAGTATGCCGACTAACACAAACAAAATGTGTATGTTTACTTGATTGAGCGACAGGCAGTAACACGGAGGGTTATTAAATATTCGAAAGCACTTTGCTTGGTTACGCTTAATATGCAATCTAGAATAAATAAGAAAATAAAATAAAAACACTTTGCATTTATTTATTTAATAATTTATTAGTTTCGGAGCTAGTCGGCCTTGTGGTGTAATATTTAGCGCGTTTGCCTACCATGAAAGAGGTCTCGGGTTCGATTCTCGACATTCTCGATATGAAATATAAAAGGGTGTTTTTACACAAGAAAACTACATAGTCCCTGGTACCTGAAGTGTAAGACTTATCAACTAACTTTTATGTCACAAAAATGATCAGGAATCGCTGCAATTGGTGTAGCAATGCACTGCCCTATGAACCATTAGGTGCGGAAAGGGAGTGATGATGATGGGTTTTGGAGCTATACAACTCTTCAATAAATTTATCAACTTGATAAGCGAAATTGTACAGCTCCGAAACCCGTTAGTAATTAAGTCTATTATAAGTGGAGGAAAGGTGTTTTTATTTTAATGATATACTGATCGAACACAGAGTTGGTGCCCTTAATTCACATTTTTTCTTTATATATATATATATATAATTCCTATGTTCGTGTGATCTCACCGAACTCCTCTTAAACGACTTAACCGATTTACGTGCGGTTTTCAGAGAAATATAGATCTTTGCGCTGTGCGTGTTCGTATACATTAAAATCTTCAATCTAATATGTAAAAAAAAAGTTAGTAGCATTAACGTTTTATTCATCGATCTACCAGGGTTGCATTCGAGAAGAATGCATTTACAAAAAAATTTAAATTTTTATTTTTTTTTGATTTAAAAATTATTTTTTTTATGTTTACAAACAGCATTTGTTTTTTGTGGATCTTAATCAGATGCTTTCATAAAATTCCTCGTTATTTCTACTCATTTATTTCTTTTTACTGGATTTTTGTTAATACTAAAATAATATTAAATAAAAAATCGTCTTCCTACATAAGTACACCCTTCTGTTGGTGAGAAGACCGGAGTTTAATGTTTGCAAAAAGAATGCCATATTTGAAAAAAATATTCATTTTATGTTTTGGAATTCAACCATAAACAAGTACCTAGGTACCTACTTACCAATGAAAAGTCTTATTCCAAGCTAATAGCAGGCAAGCTAACGTTCGGGTAGGATAACGTCTGTCGGGTCCGCTAGTTGTAAAATATAAACTTGATGGATGAAAACTTTTTTTTTTTTAAATATGATTTACTTAACACCTTTAACGCAGAGTCGGCCTCGTGGTGTAATGGTCAGTGGTGCGTTTTCTTACCATGCAAGAGGTCTCGGGCTCGATTCCCGACATGGTTGATATGAAATATTTATTTAAAAGGGTGTTTTCACACTTACACAAATATTTCATGGACTGGTACCTGAAGCGTAAGACTGATCACATTACCTTCATGTAACAAAATTGATCGAGATATGCTGCAATTGGTGCAACAATCCAGTGCCTTATGCACCATTATGTGCGTAAAGGGAATGATAATGATAATGATTACCGCAGGGTTAACTAATTGAGATATTGAAATAAAAGCTTCAAATGATTTCTTATTTGTAATGACAAGAAAGTAAAAAAATTCACGTTATTTATTTATATATTTATTTATGGGAAAGCCATCGCCAAAAACAAAATACCGCTGAAAAGCAAAATATAATCGATCTAGCTGAGCGTTTATATTCTGAATTAATAAATACAGATAACAGTACGTCAAAACGATCAAATTCAATTATTATTGTGATTTTTGGCTCGTCGAGTCGTGATACGGGATTAATGATGATCATTAGCTGTCGGCGAGTATTCCCAGGGCCGTCGGAGAGAGGGAAGAAGAATACCACTTGCGTAACGTCACTTCCCCCGAACTCACTTTTGGATAAAGTGCGTTTATCGATGCCTCAGCTAAATCTGTGTGCGTAGAGGTCGGGCGGCGTAGTGGTGTGCGTGGGGAGTAACCTTTAGGTTCTGACACGGAGACGTACCAGTATGCGGTACGCGGTATGTGGCGGGACCGATGGAGCCTGAGGACTGTATAAATAGCAAAGATGACACCGGACGGTATCACAAGTTCAGTAGTTCTCCCAGTGTTAACGTCCTGAGTAACGAGTAACGAGTAACCAGTGATTACGACCTAAAATACAAAATGAAATTCATCGTAAGTTCCCCTGTTTCTTCAAACCGACGTCGACGCCGCATTTCTTTTAAGGGCGGTGGTTTTGCAGAAACCAGATATTAGTTTGTGTTATTTTACCGAAAATAAAGTGCGTCATTATCAATAATTCGTTAAACTCATTTCGTTTTCAATTCCTGAAAAACTGAAAGTGATAGTGTATCCTGAAAAAGAGTCAAATGATGTGTTGTAAAAGTTGACTGTGGATCTTACATATTTTTAGCGGAAATTAAATTATATCTTTCATTACCAAAAAAACACATTTTTTGGTTACTCCTTTATCTCATATAAAACCCTGTTACAATTATAGTAAATGTTCGTTAATACAATTTGTTCTTAAAAATATGTATAAAACAATGGTTTGTGCAAACGGGTTCACATAGGTAAGACGACCCTTTCAAAAATCACACACATTTTGGTACCCATTTTTTTTATAGGTACTATGTTTTGCCGTGGTAGCTGTGACTTGCGCTGCTCCCCAAGGATCTTCGACAGAACCCATCCCCATCCTGAAACAGGAACAAGAAATCAACCCTGATGGATCTTACAAGTGGAGGTAAGAAGCACTCAATGCCAAAAATAATGTAAAGTGTTATTTAAAATTAATTTATAAGTCATTATTGTTTATTTTACTCGTACATTAGATTTTATATCAACAGAAGTGGATTTCAAATTTCGTGTTTTATAATATTAAGACGATTTTTAATTTTAATTTTTAATTTATTTAGAAAATCAACAGCAATACAAAAAAATAAATACAACATTAAAAAAAAAAGATAAAATAAATCCAAATCAGTTTTCCACATACATACAATTATAAAAATCGAGTTCGGTCAATTTTTGTGTGTGAGGATGCGGGGGTAAGTGAGTGGAGTGTGGTTTTGGTAGGTATGTGAATATGTGTGTAAGTGTATATGGGTGTGAGGATGGGTTTATGGACAGGGTAAGTGTGTGTTTGATATGAGTGAATAGAATCAGCTTAAATTAAAAATGTTAAAATATTATTTGTTTTATTATTAAACAGAAAAGGTAAAATTTATTAGACGGAAATATAGATACGTAATTAACTTCATATACACATTTTTCTTCTAAAAAACATTAAATCAATTTGTAAATACTGATTTCAATGTTAAAAGTTCTACGAATAATGAGAATTTGAAAAACGAAAAATTTCAATGCCTACACATTTAAACGCTGAAAATTCACCTTAAAGTCGTGCCCTACAGGAAAATTTCAAGATGAAAAAATACAGTAAAATTGTGTTGTGAGAATATAAAAACAAAACTGGTGGATATTTTCTACACGAATTTATGAAACGGTTATTTAAATGACTGTTTTCATAGGTAAAAAATTGAATTCGAAAAATTACTGTTTCAGTCGATTTAGCATTCGAGAGTAAAAATTTCTTTGTTTAGTTTTCGTCATTTTCTATTTAAAGCTTTTGATAAAATAGTTCTATGACATATTTTGTTACGTTTTGCTGGTAATCATTTTTTACTCCACAATGTGCAAGAATGCCCAATAATTACGATGGGGAAACGTATTTTTTCTGTTCTAATCGTTAATCGAACATATTCTTATGTTGTGCTCTAATTGTACATATTAACATATTATTTATAGACTGTTTAGCAAATATGTTTGAGCCTTAAGTTCAAATAATGTTTTTTTTCATTATAAACGTTTTTTAATGAAGGTACTTCTTTGCTTGTAGTTTTTACATGATTATGCAAATTATTTCGCATTTCCAATGTTAGACTAAAAAAACTATAAATAAATATCGTTTTGGGGTAGTAATGTATAAAGGTTCATAAAATTCATATTTACCTGAAAAACTCTGAAAAAAATATTACAAATATTCAGAAAACATGTTATTGTTTTCTTTTTTCCAAATTAAAGATAAAGTCGTCGTTATATAAGAGTCCCTACGCTAGCGTATTTTTTACACTGCAGTCACTATGAGAACGTAGACATTTTTACCTGTCGGGCAGTTTACTCAAAGATAGTTAAAATAAGTTTTTAAAAGTCTTCAACAATGTTTGATTATGTCCGAATGCTTGCAGACTGGCTGGATTTCCTCCCTAGGGAGTTGTTCATATTTAAATGTTTTCCCTCTCTGTTGAAATAAATTTAAATATAAAAGTCTTGTTTTAAAAAAACAACATTGAAACAATGCATCAGTGCTTTTGACATCATCATCATCATTCCATGTCCGCTTCCTAGTTAGAGCACATGGAATCTACAGAGATCCTTCAAGTATCTCTGTTCGCTGCCAGCTCCTGTCCATCCTTCTCAGTCAGGTTTGCGTCCTGTAGTTCTGAAACGAACTGCTGACGAACAGTCAACAGTAGACGTCCAGGGCGTCGATAACCCGATGCCTTGTAAAGTAGGCAAGCAGAGTTAAGGCTCTCAAGAGGCATCCGCGGCACATGGCCAAGCCAACGGTATTGCCTCCGCTTGATGACAATTGTCACCGGAGTTTGTTGCACCGGTTCTCTTTTTACTTAATTTCTTTCAAGGTCAAACCACCGTACATTCAAGACTCTTCCGAAACATCTATTCTCGAAATTCAGAATTTTGTTGTTTTGGACCATAGTGAGGAGCTACGATTTGCACCCGTAGAGGAGATTGGGTGTTATGCGGGCGTTATATAGGTGGCATTTGGTTTTCACTTAGCAAATATCCGATCTCCAAACAGCCTTCATACAGCTGAATGTGGCACCTGCTGTTCCTACCCCCTCTCCGAGTTATTTTTAAAAGCTGCCATTTTTGTAACATACAAGTATACTCCCAGGTATTTTTGACCCTTCTGATGACTGGGTTCGACAGAGTCGGGGGATTTTGGACATCAAGGCATGAATGTTACACAGTAAATGGGTTTTTGCTATATTGATTTTCAAATACATGCCTCTGGAGTACCTATTTAGGCTCCCCACAGTGGCCTGAAGACTCCTGTCGTCAATTATAACCGCATCATCGGCATCGGTCGCAGAGTTTTTGGGAGGAAGAGATTGATATTACTCGATCTAATTAAAGTCATAGTTTTTAATTGCTTGAATTTTCGGGAATCAATAATAACTTTAAGCTCAATTAAATATCATGGCATAACATTTTCTGGGTCGTAATAGTCTTACATTAACTTTGCGATTTGTAGATACACACATAAAATAAATTACAAGTATATGCAAATGCAAGTCTATTTATCGTGATTTGACATTTCTGACCTACCTTGTGATACATCAATCGTAACATTAAATAATATAATACGCTTTTTTAGAAAAACAACAATAAATTGTTCTCTCATTCATTCAGCATGGGTCGGTTCAATGTCAGATTAGTCTGCGATGTGTTAATTTGATTTCTGAGATTTACTATGTTCACTTAGTAATTAAATAAATTAAAGAGTCACGACGTTATGCTAATGTGTGGTCAAAAGAAACAAATGTTAAAATATGCGTAGCTTAAAGTTTACAAAATAAAAAATCTGCCAAAACAAGGTCATTAAAAGAAAAATCCCTTCACAACAAGGACCTCAAATAAATTAAATTCCTTTAATTTAACAAATTACAACAGGGATGGAGAATACCTTAAATAAGGGAATATGGAAGTCAAGGCATTTACAGGGCTTATGACCTGTCATTGGCTGGTTTAAGTGGCCACTTTACACACTGTGTAACATTCACCATTTTGCCTATGTTTGAATATCCTTCAATTTAACTACCGCGAAACCATCCGATTTTGCCCTGGATGGATATTTTGCCCAAACAGTCTTATCTATGATCAACCTTTAAAAAAACATATTTCCATTTGACTTCGGTAAATTTGGTACCAAATCCAGGACAAAATTGGACGGTTTTGCGGTATTTAATTTATATTTAGTATTTCCTATGTGTTATCTTGTAGGCGTAAACATAAAAAAATGAAACTTTTTGAAATAAATTACTATTAATAAAAAAAAAACTATCAATTCCCCTCAATAAAAATAAGTTTTATGTACTGAAGAAAAATTATGTTTATTAAAAAAATAAATACTTCTACCTTAGCTCAACAAATTAAAATTATAAGACATTACGCGGAAGTAATATATTTCATTTTAATAACTCGCTAATTACAATACAATACAAACGTATTCTCTACAATTGACATAAAAACCTTCCCATAAGTTTTCAAGGTACGGGTATAAGTGTTGACTTTTGTTTATATTTTTTAAAATGTCCATGTGATTACAAAGGTACCTACTTAATATTTGACCATATTTGATTGGTTCAAAAGTATAAGTACATTTAATTATAGGTCAAAGTTTTGTAACTGTACGTTTGTGTATAAGTACTACTATGAAATATCTACATAATATGCATTGATTGCATTCACATTTTACGGCAGCCGAAGATCATTATTATCTCGCCAAGAATCAAAGTCTATTCATTAATGAAACACCGCTGTCAAGACAAACATTAGTGAAATTTCAGTCATACCGCTGGCTGTGCTGACCCGCAGACAACATGAGTCCGATTACTTATTCTGAAATATGACTGCTGTGAAGTCGTGACGGTTTAGATTTAGATCTAATTATGTAAGAGACTTCGTTTGTTTCCGGTTTGCTTCGTCGGGCGATCTTTGAAATGCAAACGTAATGTTGATGATGCATCTCCCCATATAGAATATTTCGCAAGTTCTTTTCGACGTACTGTTAGTTGAAAGGCTACACTGCGGAATTTGAACACGATTCGTATACCTTGGTTATGTGTGTAATAATGCAAGTTCATCACACAGAGCTTTCTTTTTTGTACGAATGCCAACTTACAGGCATTGAGTTAAATAATACAATTTTGAATACTTAAAAACAAAAATATTTTTGTTCTTATAGTTAAGCGAAAGAAATCTGTTTTGGAATCGTAAATCACTGTGCTAGAACGGTTCGTGACGCAACCACGAGATTACAACTGAATTCGAATAGAGAGTCCAATAATAACAGGCTCTTAATTATTACAAACGTATCATTGTCAAATATAAATATGTGCGGACATTACTATCAATCAGCCGAACACGTCCTGTGGCAGTGTGTGCTATTGGGTGACGCCAGAAATGAGATGCTGTGGACTATATGGCCAACAGTACGAATTTTGCACTTTTCCGTCGGTTGGTCCAGACCTGGACGTCCCGTTGGGAGCTCCTCGGGTGCGCGGCCGCTTAAGTGGTCAATCTGCATATATTGTACTTTGGAGGACAGGCAACTGTTTTTGTGGGATGCAGATATCGTCGGGATCCGAGTTCATTTATTCATTTATTTATTTGATCATTGTAGTCTCCATTACTTTAAAGTAAGTACTTTAAAGTAAGCCTTTAAAGGCTGTTTAATCTATTACATAATGCAGACTGTAAATATAAGTTAGAAGTTAATAAATAGAAAGCAGGTAGCTGCTAAGCTACCGATATGTACAGAAAAATAGATTCACATTAACCGCGGTATTCAACAAGCGAATTGCCCTATTGATGGGCAAGTTCTGACTTGCATTAATCCAGCTTTTGGGTGTGTAAAACAGTGCATGAAATTTTGCTCTAGTATAATTATTGAGATCATACAAACTAATATCTTTCAGTTTACTCCAATTCACAAAAAGAGCAGCAAATCAGCTATTGAAAATTACAGACTGGTATTTTCAGCTCCAGCAAAAGTTTTTTAGATAATTTTACACTTCCATATCTATAATCAAGTCAATAATATCATATCGGATTACCAACACGGATTTAGACGAATTAGATATCTTGCAACAAATCTCTTAAATTTGTTTAATACAATGTTCGAATCGCAGTAGTATTATTAATATCGCGCATCTAGAGTTTCAAAGTACTAATCCAAGGATCTTACTAGATTTATCTACAATACTATTAATTTGGGGCTTAAACATGAAATTCGCTTGATAAATAATACCAAGATCTTTAATTTGGTAATTACGTGGTAAAACTACATTATTCATGTTGTAAGAAAATAGAGATGTTTCTTTAGAGCGAGTATACGAGATAATGCAGCATTTTGGTATGCTAAAAGGTAATTAGTTAAATGCACCACAATGCCATAAATTACTCAAATAACTTTAGAGGCAAAATGAGCCCTCAGCACTTTTAATAGATTTGGAAATCTTGACATCGTCAGCAAAGAAAAAGTAGTCGGAGTTTTTGATCGAGTCACCGATATCATTTATAAATAGAAGGAAAAGAAGAAGGCCCAGGTTGGATCCTTGGGGAATTCCAGAATTTGTGTTATATTCACAAAATATGTGGTTATCTACTCACGGGGAGGACCTTCAGGTTTTCTTTTTCTGTTCGCTTAGGGAGATCTTGTTTATTCTAGATCCTTATTTTATTGTAAATATTCCTTTTTTCATTTTACTCCTTGTTATGTGCATGTATCTAGTTTCATCGTTTTTTTTTATGAACATCAAATGTATTTTTGCACAATGATTTTTTATTTTTTAAAATTTATAATTCTTTATTTTGGCTTTTTATAAATGACACAAATACACCATCAAATAAATATAAAAGAAAACCCCTCAATAGGTATGGCTTGTGTGTGCATATACGTACGAGAATATTTAAAATAAAAAACATTAAAGGCCAAACATATTTTGAATATTTGTTAATGAAAATGATAAGTTGATAAAAAAAATGGGGTTAGACATTAAAAAAATAAGCTGTTCGTCTCCATATATGTTTTTTCTACCCATAATTTAAAAAAAGAACTCTTTTGTAACAAATTCAAATAATTCATCTCTATCGTATTTTCATTATTGAATAGTTTTAGAGCCATGAAAAATGAATATTAATTTCTAGTTAACTATTCAGTTTTTAGCTAAATATATATTTATAAATTTAGGAAATAAACGTTGGGTCATAAGTAAATATTTTAGTTCTATTGGCTACATATTTATCTTAGCTCCAAAAGTTCAGATCCTGGAACAGTCTGTTGTAGGGAATTATTCAATAGTCATTATCATTAGCAAATGAGGTCAGGTGAGCTAATACTTTTTATAAATTCAAATTAAACACTCTCCTTGTCCTGAATTTTGCGATTTCAAAATTAAAAACACTTCATGAAGTAATATTTACTATTATTTTACATTAAGCTACTTTTTGCACCAAAAACGAATTACTATTAATAATAATTTAAAAATCTGCTCTATTATTCCAACTGCCCCGTTATCCGTGGTAAGAATCGTAGCAGGTTATCTGTTCATATTGTTATAATATATATGTAATTACTTTTACTACAAATAACTAGAATAACCGCCAATGAAATGTATTACTTCGATCATTCAAATGAGCAATAAAAAGGGCTTTGGTTCTTATTCGAGGAAAGCGTGTCAAACAAAAGCACTGTCAAAAATTAGTTCTCATTGAAACAAAAATTGGAACACAAATGTAACAAAATATGTGTTTCGATTCTGGAACAGTAACGCATCTCTCTGTCTGACCTACTGAGCAAAATGGCCTTTAATTCGATGGATTTTGATGAGTAAGCTTTTATTTCTTTTTGCCCTGAAGTTATTCTTGCCTCACCTGACCTTACATTGTTTTTTTTTAGTTTACAACATTTGTGTAGCTTTATTATTTTTTAACTTTGAGGGGATCTGAGGGGTGGGGACGACGTGTTGACCTCGGTCCATAGATCCTCTTTCCCCCTTAATCAAAGGGTTTGTATTCCTTGGAAATAATTTAGTTATCTTTCCCCTTTTCGCAACTGAGAGTCCCCCACAACAGCTGCGTGTGGATAGTGGATTTTTTAATCTTCTCAATGCCAAAAAGAGATGTTTTGTTAATGCTCTATAAAAAAACCTTACACGGAGGAAAGTTTAAGGGTGAATGCAATTTAAACTATCATATTATTTGGCTATCGCCGACATGCTAGAAAATTTAGCTTTCCCGGCTTTGTCTAACATACCACATGTAGTTTTTTCACACTTCATTGAGATTTTTATGTCATTTTGGTAGTTTATTATATTTTTGGTACCCTTTGTATTACAATTGTGTAGTTGTGATAATTTTTTTACCAATTCTAGTAATACGTTAATTCAATCTCTCATTCTTTTGAAGTATCATTAATCCCGTTATTCCGGAAACATCGACTCTTTTTTGAGACAGCTAATAAAATCGACGACACTTGTATTAAACATCTCCAATTAATCACGTTTTTAAATAAATAAATAAAACATTCTTGTGTAGCAAAACGGACTTTTTATCTAATCCCCGTTAAATTTACTTGTAGGGATATTGGCTTATGTGGAGTCAATTAAATTCAAATTTATTTTCGTACACACACAATGATGATTCAACAGGTTGTTTGACTTTTGATTCTCAGTTACGAGACTGGCAATGGAATAGCTGCAGAGGAGCAAGGATATCTGAAGAATGCTGGAGACCCTGAGAAGGAAGCTCAAGTCGCTCAAGGACAATACCAGTACACTGATCCTGAAGGAAACGTAAGACTTTATATTTCACTTATTATTTCCAAATGCTTTTTTTAAAATCTAGATATTACAATTAAGACAAACTTTTTATAAAATATTTTTTTGTTCTGGTAGAGAAATAAACAATACATAAACAAATATTAATATTTATAGCATTCACTTTGTGGTCAAACATTTAACTAAATGTTATTAAATATTTGCTTTTAACCACTTATCGACTTTTCTATGTCTGCTGATTTTTTTAGAAAGTTTTTACTCATCTAACTTATCCTTAGCCACTATGGAAATTATGTGCTATCCATTATCACCATGGATAGCACATAATTCCCATGCATGCGAAAAACTCACTTAATATATTTTAAAAACTGAAGTATTGGAATTTATAGCGAAACTGCCATGCGTCGGGAGAATTATTATACGGTTTGGAAAATTGGCCAGAAAATTCATTAACAGAGAATGCTCTACCGTGTTATACAATAATGGTTTGAAATTTCGACTTTAATTTAAGAACACATTTTGATTTTGATCCAATGATTTTGTTTAGTGGTTTTTTTATTTTTTATTAGATTACCAAACTAAGCCTATATTTTTTTTTGTGTATTTTGTATCGTATTATCTGTTGTCTTGATTGAGGTGTTGGCTTTCTAGTAACTGGAACCGATCACAATACTCTATCTTTGGTTGATTTCGGAGAACTAGTGACGTTGTTTAAAGTAGTTCATTTGTTTCAAAATATATTTTTTTTTTAAATATTTTCGAAAAACTTTTTGTACAATTTATTGATATTTTTTATTTTATCTTATTTTGTTTCCACGCATATTCAATACGTATACATAAGTTTTAAAAAACACAATTAGATCAACACAAAAAAAAAACCCACAAAGGTATGGCCTCTGGATGAGTATACGAGTACATTTTATTAAAATTTTTATAAAGGATACCGGAAGAATACGATAGTAATACAAAAAATAAGTGCTGATATTATAACATAATTAGATGCTCTATTTTTTACCACGCGTAAGAAAATATTCTTGTATGCAATTTCCTATTGCACTGAACTTCCTCATTTTTCTCTCAGATTCTGCGCGCATAGAAAAATACTAAGTGAAAATCAGAAAAGGTTTACAAAAATATTTTTGCAATGGTGGAGTCTTACATGAATAACTATTTTCTTTAAAAGATTTATGCTTTTTTGTTTAGGATTCGCGAGTTTGAATGCCTCAGAACCAATGAAAGGCTTACATAAACTATACAATGCAAAGTATTAATAAAGAATAATAGAATAAAAAAATGTCGCAAGAGTTCCCATGTACATTTTAGAATGAAAATATTTACTATCGCGAATTTAGTCACAAACATTCTACATATTTTTGTTTTAAATTCTTAACGTCGTCAATCTTTCGACAGAATTTCCTAATGATATATTACCGAGACATTTTTTGGAATTTAATTATAATAAATGGCACGCTCACGTGTGAGGTTTTTATAACAAAAGTACAAGATTGCATATTGGAAGTTGGGAAACGTGTTCTGCCTCTGACGAAATACTCCTGAGGTATTTTCAATTTGAAGTTCAATAGGTCATGCCACGAAACAAACGTAACAATTAGTTGTTAAGATGTAAGTTATACTCTATGTACTACGCTGTGGTAGCGGCGAAGGCTTTTGTGGGAGATAAAAGCTTAACCTAAATTAATTTTACAATGGCGTTAATTATTGTTGGTAATACTTACCTGATGACATTTAAATAAACTTTTTACTTGTTTATTTACTGCCCTGCACACGCATAATAAATGGGTCATGCAGCAAGCATATAAATGAAATTATTAATTCTACCTACACACCTTGCATTACACAATTTAATGCTTTTTTTTAGATCTCATCTCTTATTCTAACCTCTCTCTTATTAAACCATTAGAAACTGTTCAAAAATTTATATTAAAAATAATGCTTCACAAAAATTGCACTTTTCCCTCTTTCCAATTGTTCCAAGAAGCTAAACTTTTAGACCTGAGACAAATTTATTGTTTTTAATGTTTAAAATATATATTTAAAAACCAAAATTTATTTACAAGCCATTCAAATAGATCAAGTCAAAGAAGGAATCGTATGTTAGAAATACCACATTGTAAAACGAGGCTCGCAAAGAGACATGCATATTTTATTGGCCCAAATTTTTTTAATTCTTTTGTTACTGATAATATTTCATTGATTCCATACTTTCAAAATTTTCCTTATTTTGAAAAACATGAAGTATCTTGGATTTAAACTAGAGATATAAACTATTTTTTTCTAAGATATGTTTTGTTGCCCTTTAATAATAAGGAATATTTTTGTGTTTTTTTTTTTTTTTAATATTTTCTTTTTTAATTACTGTATAAAAAAAAAAACATGTAATCTTTAACAGAATATTTTTTTTTTCCTTCTGTTGTTAAACAAAAATATTATATCTGTCTATTATTTATTATAGGAGCAAAAATTCATTAATATTTTCTTGTATCCACGAACAAGAACACATGTTCTCCTATTTATTTTTCAAATAGGTTCTCGGATTTCATTTTCTACTACCTAAACTCTTTTCTATTTACTTTTTTTTTAATTGTCTTTTTTTTATTACAATTCATTTCTTAGATTACTGATACAAAAATCATCTCAGAAAATTAAACAAATCGTAAGAATGTATGCATAAATATCGGTAGATGGCAGTAGAGAGCGTGTATTTATCAATATTTCTTTATCTCAAACAATTTCAAATTAAACATTGAAATGCTTATTTTGGAGGCAGGACGTTAAGAAAAAACAAAAAAAGGCGTAGATATTACGTGATTTGGAAATGAAGATCCTTTAGAATGATCTGTTATTACTGAAAATCATTCCACTTAAAACAATGTATTAAAATTAATTGGTAATTTTTGTTCAAGTCTTGGGTAATAATTGTTTTTACTTAACAATATAATAATATTCTCGTACTTATCTGAAGAGTCCTTGCATCAGAAAATATTCACTCTTTAATTATATACCTACATAATCGTTAGTTTGACCTAAAATAAATCCATTAGAACTTCATTCATTATCTCCCAACGAAAACAAAACAAAACTCTGTATTGATAGTTTAAAAAAAAATTCCATGGTTTTTTCTGCATATTTTCTTTAAACTGCATTGTTTTTGCTTACGAAATCAATATTAATTTCATCAGTCATAAAATTGTTCGTATGCTTTAATATCGGCATTTTTAATGAATAAAAGAATGGAATAGAAATACTTCATATTATGTTAAATAGATTACTTAATCTATTTAACATAATATGAACTTATTAATTACTTAATTGGTGGACTATTTCAGTGTCCGACAAAAAAATACGAACCAAATTACTATAATAGCACCGAATCGTTATATCTTCGAATAAAAAAAAAAAAGTAATCGTCTTGTGGTCCCGTGGTTAGAGTCGTAGACTTACGGATCAAAAGTCCGAGGATCACATCCCACCATACCGCAACTCGATTCCCGTTTTCTTAAAGTGAGTTATTTGTTAGCCTTGTGGTGTAGTGGTCAGAAGGTTTGACTACCATGGAAGAGGTCTTGAGTTCGATTACCGGCATGGCTGATATTAAATATATATTTAAAAATGTATTTTTACATAGTAGTAATGATGATGACGATGGTGAGTTATTTACAACTCGTTAAAAATGGCCACTAAAATTCAAATATTCGGGTATATTTAAAAAACCAATTTTTTTTTGAGCAAGAAAAAAAAATAACTTGAAAATTGGCATAACATTAAATAATGTAATTTTCACAATTTATTAGTTGTCAAAAAAATGTACGTTAAATTTAATATGTCAGAAGCAGGAAGTACGGGTACAAACCTAAAAATATATAAAAGTAGAAGTCCCTTAATTTTTATTAAATATAAATATAATATAATCAAATAATTAGTAGGCAGATATTTTTTGCCACTTTAAGACATCATAACAGCGAAACTAAGATTTTTGTTTATTTTGTTTTGTGTTTCAGGTCATTCGTGTGACTTACATCGCCGATGAAAACGGTTTCCAGCCCCAAGGGGACCACCTTCCGACCCCACCCCCGATCCCCGAAGCCATCCAGCGAGCACTCGCCTATCTGGCCACGGCACCCCCGCAACCAGAAGACCAGCAATGAACTCGTTCCGACCAGCCAACCAGCAATCAAATCATAAATAATAATTAAAACCCCTTCGAATGACCTGAACATCGACTTTACACCTAAAATTACGTTCCCATTTCATCATACGAAAGAAAAACGCAAGATACGTGTATTTGATTTACTAGACACAAAATACAAATAGAAAACTTTTCTTAAGTATTTTAATGTGCGACATTAAAACAAACTAGTTGACCAATATTCAATGGGTCATTCCTTGTAAATGGAAACACAAAAATACTCTAAAAGTTGCATTTCAACGAATGTACAGAACTGATTTTGTAAGCTTTTTTATATATGTTTTGTATTTGTGAATATTGTACATTTTACTATGTATATGAGTGTATATTTTGTATATCTATAAATCTCTTTTTAAATCTACAAACATACAATTAAAAGATGTTTGTATAAAACTGTGAAATATATGTATTTACAACAAAAGTAAAATTTATTTTGTTTTTTCTTACCCATGAAGATTTATTTTCTGTACAAATGTCAAAATATCGTTTTTCATACTATTGCCATATAAATCAGCCAAATAAGGATAGCATAATTTTTTTGCGGCCTCCGTGGTGTAGTAGTCAAGACGCTTGACTCACATGCAGAAAGTTCCGGGTTCGATTCCCGGTGAGAACACAAAAAAATAAATGTGATTTTTCTCAAGCCTGGGTGTTCTGTGTTGTAATTCACCACTGTAATTGGGCCTCATGACCTGTTGTGGTACAAAAAAATAATTTTAATTAATTAATTAGCTATTTATGAACCGACAATAAATTATTTGTTTAGAAATAACTGCGACACCATTTTGCTTGATGTTCTGAAAATATATTTTTAAAGTTGGTATTAATACCGATGTTACCGATATTATTACTAAAATTCATTTTTTTGGTAAACTGCAGTAAATTTTGCGTAACAATTGAATAACATATTTTATACCGGTGTTGAATCATAAACAGGTAGAAAAATATATCTTAATAATAAAAATAATATCTTCATACGAGTACATACCAATGATTAGATATTACGTTATTTCAAAAACAATTATATTAAAAGTATAATTAACAGTATTTCTTAGAATTTTCCGTGATTTCATAAACACAGTCGTTCATCAAATGTGAAGGCCAATAGTGAGCAGTACCTAATCAGTAGTATACCTTCCAATCAGAAAAATACCATAGAACTCGGTGGCATCCTTGCATCGTTCAAAAAGTCCTATAATATTATGAAATTATTTAAACATAAAGTATAAAAGCACGACAAAAATCCTGATAAATCGCTTTGAGGCGGTTCGACATTTTATGCTGCATATTAAAAATATTTTATTTTTTTTTGTAGTTGTAAATTATTTGTTTTTGTTATGTGCAAGGTTTTATCGAATACATTTATCTTTAGATTATATTCCGTTGACTTCAACATTTTTCACCGTAGATAACAATAATAAAAATAAAGCAGAATCAGAATAAACAAAATAACTCTAGAAATATTACATCAACAAATAATAAAAAATAAAAAATCGTAAAAGTTGGACACAAAAAAACAAAAGGAGCTAAATTCCACCATTAAATAACTAAGCCTGCTTGATCGTCCCTGTAATTAGTCGCAGCAATCCGATTACTTTGCATTCAAGCTCCCATCTCGGCTTGTCAAACATTAGACAGTTTATAAAAAGATGTTCCACAGTCTGCTCAGTGATGCCATCACATGGACAGCAACTATCGTCTCGCAGCCCAAAGCGATGCCAATATTCCTTCATGCATCCATGTCCCGAGAGAGCCTGAGTTAATTCATATTATATTAGAAATATTAACGATAAAAAAATTCAGTGAATTTTTAATGAAACAAACATTTAATGTATTATAATTTTTATGGGCCTCAGTAAGGTGTGACGATTCGCATCCGTAGAGAAGAGAAATGCTCACCAGGCGTAATATAGGTGGCATTTGGTTTTTACTGAGTAAATATCTAATCTTCAGACGGCCTTCATACTATTAAATGCACTGCCTGCTTTTCCTAGCTGCACTTCCAGCTTACTTTGAAAGCTGCCAGTTTTCGTAACATATACTCTCAGGGCTGCGATTACAATCGGAAGTTAAGGACATCATGCCTTCACCATGAAGGTATAGTTAAAGATAAATTCCCCCAGGTGATCACGAAGATCCACTTTCGAGCCTTTATCGTCAAGTTTTGAGGTAGGTACATGTACAGAAAGTTAAAATACCCTACGGTATACATATATACGCATTAAAAGTTATAAAAATTATGTTTCACCAAGTAATTTTCGTTTTAATTACGTTTAAACTATTTTTTCTACTATTCTGAGATTGCCACTGTTTTTTTCAAAAGCCTATTTAAAATACCAATGAAAAGTATATACATTTTGAAGGACAAATTGATTCTAACAAAACTGTCAGTAATTAAAGCGAACGGCTAGACGCCACCATATTAACATTGAACAGTATCAAGCCGCTTGGTTTTAAAACTTGGAGTAATTAGAGCACAAGCGTAAGACCACGTTCTCTTTGATATTTGTAATTATTATGCCAGTCGAAAAAAATAAAAAAATAATTATATTTTAGCACGTATCGATATATCAATAAAGCGAGCTTTGTAATACGTATGTAAACAGAAATGGACGGAAAGCTAACCATGCCGACTTAGAAACTGTCAAATGTCGCATAAAATTATCAAATTATTATATGCCTGTTGGAAGGGCTACTGCTGAGCTGAACAACATCGCTCTGGATGTTGATCTGTTCCATGTATCCGAAGGAGTTTTCCGGATCGGGATTCTCTTACAACCTTAATATGAGTCTCTTTTATGTATTCTTTTCTTTTTATAATATGCTTAATTTCTGATTTAGGTAATTTTGAATCGTTTTGAAGTGGCTGTTTTTTATCACAGAAGCCTATTTGAAATGCGAAAGAGAAATACTCAAGCGTTGAACGCGGAGTAAAGTTTCGGTGGCACATAAGCATGTCAGTGTAATTAGTATCCTAGCGAAATCGGTATAAATAAAAAGTCGGTTACAGGTTATATACCTTAGAGTAATTACACACCACCGGCTAGAGTCGCCCATACGGAGAAAAACCATTCGATGATTATTTACTACAAAGTTAGGTCCAGATTATAGCAACACAGCCGGCCGTCAGTACTCGTGTCGAGAATTTGCAAGCGCAAACCAAACCTGTCCGTTGGACGTTTGTTGTTAAACTAAAAACACCAAACCTAATTTTAAAACGCCTTTGTTATATGCAATAGAGCAAAAGAGCTTCTCTAGTAAATTTGTTACTCTGAGTTATATTTACCAACATTAGTCAAGATGTAATTTATTTTAGACAGACTAATTTGCCCTTAGTGTAAAAGCAACATTTAAATTTGCTTTCATGCAGTAGGAAAATATTTTTTTTTTTACATTTATAAAGTAATAAAGGTCTATGGAATGCTGCCTCGTAAAAAAAATATTTTTTTGCTTATTATTAGTAGCATAAAAATACTTTTAAATTTGTAATTTTGAATTCCCACAAAAACTGTGATTCTATTGGCCACGCCCCTAATACGTAACGATTCTTATTTATTTGTTCCCGGCCGTTGAAATTTGTGAACAACAATATCACGAATCTTAACATCACAACAACCAAGGCCAAACACTTCGCGTTTTTCTACGAACGTATTTTTATTAAATTTTATTTTTACATTTATGAAAACATTTTTCCACTTTATCCATATTGATTTTGAAAATACAATTAATTAATTTTGGTCCATTTAATATATTTTTATCGGTATTCGTAGTATGTGATATTTCCCTATTGTAATAAATTTGTTCTCCGTGTTCCTACATATATTAAAATAAAGAATGTGTAGGCTGAATTTTCATAATTTTTGTTCAGTTTGTTTACAGTAAAATACCATATTGTTTTCATTCGTTGTTTTATAATCGAATGTACGTACAATCCGTGGGAATATCGAAGATCAACTTGAACGATTAAAGCATTAGGTCATTCATGATATTACAGATTATGATGAAACTTTGTCCGCTTTTGTGTCTGAGAATTGCCGATTGTCAGCGGTGTTGGTTACGATGTCAAATTCACATTGAAATTGTTGACGAAATAATACTATTTTAGTCAATGAATGCGATACATTATAAATAATCTAACACGGCATGTCTCATGCGTTCAGAACTGAAATCTCTTTTATTGTAAAAAACTATGGATTGCATTCAACTTTAATGCAGATATAAAGATACTAATCTTTCATATTCCATTGTTGAATTTACTAACTCCAGCCTTTCTATATGTCCAATGAATGTCATTTGTCATTTTTGTTAAATTAAAAAAAACGTACCTATTGTTTTTAAAATAAATATTATTTACTTAAAAACAAGTTGTACAACTCCCCCTATCCTTAGGGAGATATCAAAATGACATATAATTCAATTAGAGATGTAGGACAAGCGCCGTGGCGCAGTTGGTTAGACGGCCAACTGTGAAATTGGCGTCGCGGGTTCGATTCCCGCCAGTTGCAAGAAAAAATCCAAGAAAGTTTTTTTCTCAATTGGTCAGGGTGTTATGGTGTATTTTTAATTACCTCCTTCCAAATCCCTTTTATTCCACCAGCTGACAAGCCTCAAAATAGAGGCTTAGCGGGTTATTCCTTTAAAAAAAGGGACATTTTTGAGCAGGAATATGAAATTCTAGAAATTTACAGAGCTTATAACCTGTTATTGGCTAGTTAAAATTATCGATGTACAAACTGCAACATTCAGCATTTTGCATGTGTTTGAGAATCCACGTATACAAATTTGCAATAATTTTACAAATAGTAGGATTTATTTTATAAATAAAAGCCGAGTGATACTTTAATTCATGAATTCGAAATATTCAGTGACCGGTTTTATCTTAAGAGAAAAATAATTTACTCTCAAATAATTTTGTATTCTTTATCCTTACCTCTATTTTGTATAAATACATTGAATTTCTTAACAAAGATACCAGTCTCGAAGATGTCGCGAAAGCGATGAAACAGATCACTGGATATTCCCAATTTGTGGATTAAAGTATCACTTGTCTTTTATTTCTAAAATAATCCTCCGTGGTGTAGTGGTCAAGACGCTTGACTCACACACGGAAGGTTCCGGGTTCGATTCCCGGTGAAAACACAAAAATAAAATGTGGTTTTTCTCAAGCCTGGGTGTTCTGTGATGTAATTCACCACTGCAAATGGGCCTCCCGGACTGTCGTGATGCAAAAATAATATACAAACAAATTTCAATGAACTTCCAGCAAGAATTTTCACTTACAAAATTGTAGGATATATTCTTTAATTTATTCTTCGAAATAAAGTAGTATAACAATTGTATGTTTTTATTATTTAATGTTATTAAAACCGTTGAATTTATTTTATCATGAAATTGCGCTACATAAGTTGTCTATAGTAATATTAAATTATAATTCTTGCCAGAGGTGCCCTCTGTGTATATTATCTGAAAGTTTAATGCTTAATTGTTGGTATCTAAATATTGCCAATTATCTAAAAGAAACAAGTTTGTACTGACCGACCGAAACGAAATTTTAAGCCGGAACCGAAACTTATATAACTAACTTAGAAGTCACTTCAAACCGCCCGAAATTAAGTTCATTAATGAATTATTTTTTTTTAATATTAATAATTTTAAAATAACTGTAAAATAAAATACGCAATGAAATACGGAGGGCATAAATTTAATTGGTAAATTTGTTATTTCGCAAGCGCTTTTGGTACGCTTTAGAAACTTTAACTTATCTTTAGCATATATAAAAAATTAGGGCCCGTATGTTTGTTGCCACAAATCTCAGAAAGTAATCAATAGATCAATTATTTTTATTACAGATAATTGCATTTTAGCAGATAAGTGTTTCTATATACTTTTTATTCGGATGTTCTCATGGAAACGGAACATTCTTTGTGTTTTAAATTGACTCATAATTGTCATCATTAACAAGTGTTCAATGACAGTTTTACACAATGCTGGTATTTTATTAATTTAGCCAAAATTACGAAACTTCATTTTCTCCACAATCAATACATATAAAAATTTAGGTTCCCTATGTTTGTGGCCGCAAATTTCGAAAAGTAATCGATGGATTGACTTAATTTTTATGTAAAAAAATTGCATTTTCTTATATTCTACACCATAGTTACAGCAAATTAAGATATTAAACTCAGCAATGTTTTTTTTCAGTAAATGTATAGTTGCTAGACTATTTTTATTTACTCCCCTAACAATGAATATCAACAATGTTTGATTATGTCCAAATGCTTGCAGACTGGCTGGATTTCCTCCCTAGGGAGTTGTTCATATTTAAATCTATTTCAACAGAGAGGGAAAAATTTTCAGAAGGGGATATGGAAGTCTAGGCATTTACAGGGCTTATGACCTGTCATTGGCTGGTTTAAGTGGCCACTTTACACACTGTGTAACATTCACCATTCTGCCCATGTTTGAACATCCACATTTCCTCAAATCTTCCATCAAAGCTACAGCGAAGCGTGGCCGGGTTTAGCTAGTTAACTATGAAGGAATTAAAAAAACATAATTATGAAAAATCTTAGATCTACTAACTATAGTCAACAAATAACAAAATCATTCTTGTTTTTGTTTTTTATTTTAGACAATGGTAATATAATAACAAATCAATTGAATGGACAAAAATACAATAACTCTAATTGTACAATGTTTGAGTATGTCCAAATGCTTGCAGAATGGCTGGAGCCTTTCTAGGGAGTTATTTATAATTAAATTTATTGCAACAGAGAGGGAAAATATTTTTGAGAAGGGAATATGGATCTGATCGACTGAGGTCTGTGGGGCCGACTAAACGAGACCCGGAGGGCCGATTACATCAGGCCCGAAGTGCCGAATATTCTAGCATGTTGCTTGCTAGTCATTATTATATCGTATTTAAATTTATTTCAACAGAGAGGCAAAACATTTTTGAGAAGGGAATATGGAAGACTATGCATTTACAGGGCTGATGACCTGTCATTGGCTGGTTTAAGTGGCCACTTTACACACTGTAACATTCACCATTCTGCCCATGTTTGAACATCATGAATGTTACAGTGTGTTAAGTGGCTGCTTAAACCAGCCAATGACAGGTCATAAACCCTGTAAATGCCTAGACTTCCATATTCCCTTCGCAAAAATGTTTTCCCTCTCTATTGCAATAAGTTTAAATACCTCTAATTGTGCTAATTTTAGTTGAGTACAGACGAACGTATTCCGGCACGCAGGTTTCGGGAAACCGAAACTGAGACAGTAGCTCGTTTTTTTGGCTAAAACTGGCCAAAACCGGTAGGTTTATTGCCATATGTGGATATTTCTTCCAAAAAACGAATATATTAAAAATAATAAGTATCAAACGAAGAAGATAAAAACTAAAATGACAGATCGAATATATAGAGAAAAAAAATGCTAGTCTTTCACAGTAATGAGTTAAGAAAAGTGAACGGAATTAGGATAAATTATTCAAGTGTGCCTTTAAAAAATACGTTACTTGGACAATTTTTACTGTGGATGGAAGATAAGTCAAGCTTCCTATACTGTCAACGAATAAGTTAAGTAGAAACAGATAATGGATATTAAAATAATGTGCTTGGAGTATGAAAATAAAGAGACAAGCATGTCAGTGAGTATTTATACAGGATGTTTGGTAGAGAGTAGAACAAAAACATTTGATCGGTATATAAATATGAAGGCCATTTTTAACAAATCTGCCGTAGTGGCCCGTTCCCAAGTGATACAAATTTATTATTACGATTATTCAATTTCTTTGTTGTAAAATTTTCCCTTATTTTGGATTTGTACCTTTAATAAAAAAATCAACTCTAAATAAATGTTTCTGTATTGAGTATCCTGACGAAGAGATGTTTACGCATCGAAACCGGAAGACTTAATAAGTAGGTAAGTGATTGTTTTACTATATTTACCAACATAAGTTATTTTTATTTCCGACAGAAATTTTTCTCCAAACTAGGCCTTAACCATGCAAATAATAATGGAATTTATTTGCCTGTGAAGTATTGGCTTTAATCAAAGTCTAGATTTCAAGACTTTGTATTGGAAGTAGCATACACATTAAATAAGTTGTTTAATTTGTATCACTTGATCAGTTTTGTTTTTTTTTAAGGTGACGCAAAGTTTATGTTTATGCTTTTTGTACATTGAGATATAATATAAAGAGATGACACTCCATACATATCCGAGTTAAAAAGTTCTCCCAAAACAAAGGGAATGACCAGCGGAGGCAGCAAGTGTCGCACGTCATAATCACGTCGACTTTGGCAAGCAAAACACGTAGGACAGTATAAAGCACTGACTGTTTACATCGGTCTATTGTAAGTTATATTTAGTATACCGTTCTTCCTTCTCCATACGCGTCACTTTTGTTTATCGTTTCATTATACGCTGAACTAACTGAGCAGGACAGAGACAGGAGATAGTTTACTACTGGTAACATAATAATAAAACGTTTTTTAAAATTAAAATAGCTATTTTAAACAAGTATTGATTAATATAAAAACATTACTTATTGGTAAAGGTTATACCATGCTTACATATAGGCATTTTAGTAATTATGAGTAGACAAAAGTTCAAAAGTAGCCGGCGAACCCTCGCAAAAGACTAAAGTTCATATAATCAAACATATGCTAATTGGCCGCAGGTTTAGTTACCATATTTCGAACGCTCATGCTTACTCGAGTTAAATACCTCAATGTTATAATAATGGTACAACACAAGTAGGCAATTATGTTTTGCGGGTTTCATCAACAAGACTTGGATTTTACAGTAAAGGCATAAGAAAAAATCTGTGAAAACGATACCAAAAATATTAAATAATCGTATTCATACATTGGGTCACATTTGGGAACGGGTCACTAAAGCAAATTTGTTCCAAATGGCCCCATAACAATTATTTTTTCCCTTCTTTACCAAACAACCTGTATATATATATATATATATATATATATATGTGTAAGAAGAGATATATAAACATACATGTATATATTTTTAGGCATCGACGAGTATTATTGTCTTTTATCTAATATGTATCTTTGTTGAATTACCTCATAAAATGAAATATTTTTAAGTGGAGAGATAAGAATATCAAATTTTACAGAATCTGAGGGGAAATTTCGTCAAATTTCGATAAATCAATAAAGTCATTTTATTATTTATCAAGGCGCCCTCGTTGGAGGGACTCGTCAGAACAGTTATTGCAATACACGAAGGTGCTGGATATGAGATAACTGTACCTAAAAGAAGCACTTAAACACTTCGGGGCTGCTATTCCAAACGCTCTCGCGGCCGTAGAAAAAGCTTTTATCTCGCGTGTTTACATACAAAATATCTGGGCTTTTTAACCAGTGTAAATCTCGAAGATGTATTGAGATGTAAAAGTATTTTTTTACTCCGGTAAAAAACCTTGCTGCTGCATTGAAAACAGATTGAATTTATTAGTTTGATATTTTGGAAGATTTGTGTATATTCCATTACTATCATCTAGACGCGAGACGACAAAAGCATTTACAAGAGCTTTAGTTGCATCTATAGGAATATTTTTCTACACGGATTTGATCTGTCGGAAATAGAAAAAATCAGCACTTACCGTTTTATTGACCTGAAAATTAAGAGAAAGATCTGAATCTAAATGAACATCCAGTAGTTACACATTTATACTAGGGGTAAGAGCACAACCTGTGATTGAAATTGGAGATCGGTGTAAAAGGTGTTGCCGCTGTCAATAGAAGCTCAGTTTTAGATGGATTGAGTTTGAGTCTGTTTGATGACATCCAGTTATTGACGGTTTAGATGCATTGAGACACGCGATTTATTTTATCTTTAGGAGAGCAGTAAAAAATATACTCGGATGTTTGTATTTGTTCCAACTCGACACAAGACCTTTGGGCCCCGGAAATTGGGACTTTTCAAAAAAAATGTAATAAACTGTTTATAAGTAAATTAAAACATTATAATCAATCGACACATTATGGTAAAACGGTACATTTTCAAAAACTAGAAAAGCTGGATTCAGATTAATGCTTTTCAAAACAATAAAACTGTCGATTTTCTTTTTTTTCATAATGATCGTATTTTCAGCATGCATTGTTTATTATTTTTATCCATTAATATCGAAAACATAAGTGTGCATTAGAAAAGCTTTTACTTCTTCTGGTTGCATCTTTTCACACAAATTGTGTACATATTTGTAAAGTGTTGTGCCACAGCTCAGCTTATATATTAACTTGTTATTACCTAAAAACGCGAATTAGTAGTCAAATTACACCAATACTTTTCGAAAAACTCTGACCTTTTGTAGAAATGACAAAAACCATTATAGAGTATATTTACGTAACATATAGAACTTGTCATAAAATTAAGTGGACAGTCTTTTTTTTAGGAATTCACTTGGCGTTTGTTTTATTTGTGTGAATTTATTTACGCCCGTAGGGCTTTTACATATACATATCACTATAAATAACAATATGACAATACATATTACCATAAATAAACAAAACAAACCATCACGCCGTAGGGGTAGGCAGGGAGGATAGAACGCCATATCACTCTATCTTTGCATATGGACCTCGCTTCCTCTACATTCATACTTCATTTCATGCACGCACGCCGATTATTCCCTATTCTTGACATGTCCATCTTCAAGTATTTGATGGATTTAATCGTGCCATGTCTTTCTCGGTCTTCCTCGTTTTCTGCATCCATCAACATTCCCATCGTAGATCCTTTTAGCAGTTTTTTTGCTGTTAATTCGCTCCACATGTCCAAACCAACGCAGCACCCCTTTCTTGATTCTGTCGATAATGCATGTCTCAGCCTTACACACTTCACGGATCTCGACATTTGTGCACCTATCATACATCGTTTAACCACACATTCGCCTGAGGGATCTCATTTCTACAATATTTAACCTACTTTCATCATCATTTTTCCAATTCCATACTTCACTCCGATACATTAGAGTTGGCACTAGAACTCCATTGAGAACTGCTATTTTAGCCTCCTGCGATAAACATAAATAACACTCTTATAAATATACATATTAAAACTATAAATAACAAATTTGAAAAATGTTTTTTTGTATAAATTCTTAATGTTGTAAAAAGTATAATCGAGAAAAACCAAATAATGAAAAAAAAACTTAGTTTTTATACAAAATAAAAGATACGAATAAACGCAAATACGGTACATTTGCATGAAATGTCAAATCCTTTTCAAATAAGAAAGTTCAGTGCTACGAGAAATCATATAAAAAAAAAATTTTTACGCGCAGTAAAAATAAAAGTATTTAATTGTACGGTGAAGTTTTTCTAAAATGCATTAAAAAAATTACAAAAATGGTTTTAATAAAAACGAACTAGTTTGAACCGCGTCACAAGTTCTTGTGCATCGACCCATTAATTATAGCTATGTTATGTGTTGTTACAGATTTCCAGTTTCTAGGTGGACATTTCTTTCAACGCTAAGTGTATTTTGACGCTACGAGGCTCCACTTTTAAATGTCAACAAATCTCACCGACGACAACTTGTGACTTCGCCAACGGACTAATTTCAAAATCACAAAAAATTAAATAATATTCGCTGATAAAACAATTCATTGAAAGTATTTTTAAAAATCTTTGCCTTAGTTTGATAGTCTATCAACAAATTTAAAAAAAAACACTAAACCTCCTCATTGTTTGAGTTAAAGTAAATGAGTCGATATCTGATAGTGACTCGACTCAACACGGACTTTCTAGCAAGTCTTCATGATTATTCCGACTTTTAACATGTCCATCGTAAAAATTTGTTGGATTTGGTCAAGCCATGTTTTCTCCATCTATCAACATTCGAATCATAAATCACTTTGGCCGTCCTTTCGCCGTCTATTCGCTCTACATGTCCAATCTAACGCAGACCGCTTTTCTCGATTTTGTCGATGATGTTTATTTCAGCTTTACACAATGTATGGATCTGGACAACTATGCAGATATCGCACATAGTTTTACTACACATTCACCTAAGAAATTGCATTTTGACAGCATTGAGCCTACTTTTTTCATCCCTGTTTTTCCAAGTTCATACTTCGCTTACATTCATCAAGGTCGGTACCAGGACTTCATTGTGAACTGCTATTGTTTTGATTACTTTTGATTTTATTAAATATGTTTTTGATTTCTAGATAGAAGAGTCTCGACTTAACATGGAATTTTCTAACAAGTTAGGGCATAAAAAAATATAATTTTGTTACGATTAAATTATGTATTGTGTGCATTAAATAAATAAGTAAATAAATAATGAGTTTAAAAAAAATTTACATTCTTTGTCTTCATAGCTTAATGTGGATTTTTTTATAATTTTCGAAGATTTCTGGTTATTTGTGTGATGATTTTTTTAAAAAATAGGTTGTACGGGGATTTTTTCTGCAGCCTGTAATCCGAATCTATTATTTATTATCAAGATTTTAACTATGCGAATCTTTAGGTCACAGACATTAAAATTGCATCAATTCAGAAATAATGTCGCAAGCTTCTTCATATTCTGTTTTCTTTCATATAAATAGCCTGAGATGTCTTATCTCAGCACAGTATTCCGACATTCAACTTGAGCAAAACATACCACCAAAATGGAAAAAGCAGTAAGTATCAGTTTGGATCGATTGAATAGTGAAATAGTGCATCGGTATTACGTGAATGATACTGTATTAAAAAACAAACAAACACAAACAAACCATCACGCCGTTTCCCCGTAAGGGTAGGCAGAGAGGATAGAACGCCACAACACTCTATCTTTGCATACAGATCTCGCTTCCTCTACATTCATACAGTCTTTGACTGTATTAAATATAAACAATATTACGAGTATGTCATTACGAAAGTGAACGTGTTTAAAGATTCCCGCTTACATAGAAGTTCAGTAGTTTTTACTTATTTGTTAAAGTATTATGAAACTATTCCGAATTTCAACAAAATATATAAAATAAAACTTCACAAGACCTCTTTGGTAAGTTCTGCTTATTGGTCGGTTGGCTTTTCGTAAACCGGAAATCTATCACAAAACTATCATTGGTTGATTTCGAACGAGTGACGTCGTTCAAAGTAGTTCAATTCTATATTCTCATTTTTACCGGACAAAAGAAAAAAAAATACACACACTTTTCCGTAGCACTGAACTTCATCACTGAACGCTCTGAACCGAAATGCATGACCGTTCTAATGAGATGAGTTCATTTCCTAATAATAAAAGAAAATATTGTGGATTTCGTGTAAATAACGATATTATTAATTTATTTGATTGTAAAAAAAAAGGTTTCTTATATTTAGTGCGACACTTTTAACAAAAAACTCTTTAAACAAAAATCATAATTAGTGATATTATCAAAAATATTTATTATCAGTTTGTATGAAGCGAAGTGTCGTAGCGTATAAAAATTTAAAATCCCCAAATTAATTACCTACTATTGGAAATAAAAGATTCAAAATACCATCCTTATACTGAGTTAAATGTTTACTTTGTAATTTATATGAAAATAACAATTCACAGTGAAACATGAGAAATATATAAATATATTTTGTTTTCAGTTTACTTTCCGCGGTGCGATAATTCTCATATCCTACCCCCCCTTCGAGGGTGCCATAATTTGAAAAATAGTTTTGATTTAAGTATGACGTTTAATAGAATTTGTTAGTTTGCACTGGGTAAAGTGTACTTCTGGAGTTTCGACATTATTTAAAGTTTATTACATATGTAGGTCGCGGTGAAATTTTTCAAATTTATTTATCAGAAAATTTACTTTTGTTCAGTTGAATAAAAAGAAGAATATTGTTTGTTACGTGAAAATGCAGAAACGTATTTGTATTTCCAGTTGATCTTCTTGGTTTTGTGCGCCATGAGTTTGGCCGAGGAACCCGTGGCCATCCTCCGCCAGGACTCCGTAGTCAATCCTGACAGCTACCAGTGGAGCTACGAAACGGCCAACGGCATCTCCGCCTCCGAGTCGGGGGCGCTGAAAAATGCCGGCAACCCCGAGCTGGAGGCCATCGCCGCTCAGGGCCAGTTCCAATACACGGCTCCCGATGGCCAGGTCATCCAACTGTCTTACGACGCAGACGAGAACGGATTCAGGCCTCAAGGAGCCCACCTGCCTACGCCCCCTCCCATCCCCGCCGATATTCAGAAGGCGCTGGACTACATCGCGAGTTTACCACCACAACCGAAACAATAATGACCGGACTAAATTTTAAAATTTACACTAAACAACTAGTACCTTTGTACAAAAATATTACTCTTGTAAATAAATAGTATTAATAAAATTATACACTTTAATACGTATGAACTTTTATTATCACTTTTAATTTTCGTCAAGGAATGTCAAGAGTTTTATTACCCGACGAAAAGCCGAGCCGATTTTAGATTGCCAAAAAGAACTTTTTTTCAATGAGATATATATATATATATTATCCAACTATATATATATTTATATATATATATTTAGTTGGATAATTTATATAGCGCCATTTTTGTGAAAATCACCTCAAGGGCGCTGTACAATTAATAAATATCCCAGAACGTCTTGCAGCTATAGAACGCATGGACGGTTGGGATTCTAGTTCCTCGTTTTCAATTAAGATCAATTAAAAATTATAACAGATAGGAGCTAGACTACAGGACATCTTGCAGCTACAGAGCGCATAGACAGTTAGAAATTTAGCCCTCATTAACACATTTTAAAAATTGACAAATAAATTAAGTGTATAAATGATATTAAAAAATAATAATAATATGAGTTATTACTCATATTATTATTATTTTTTAAAAGGAGTAAGATTACAACACCTCTTGCAGCTACTAAGCGTATAGACGATTGGATTTCTATACCCCATTTACAAAATTAAGATATTTTAAAGTTGATATATGAAAGCTAGATAACCAATCATCGTGCAGCTACAAAGCGCATGGACGAGTGGTATTCTAGCAAAGTTAAAATTATAACAATCATATTACAAAAAAATAGAGCATAGTAGTAAATTTATCAAGTGTTCATACCAAGAAGTAAGCAATAAAAAACTAAATAAATAAAACACTGTTTCAACTTCATGGTTAACAAAGGGAGATAGTTGTCCGAAGAGAAGCTTTTGTAGACAGTAGGTAGATACCGTTGCCATGTGGCCCACTGGCTACTTGATAATTCCTAGAAACGCACGTGTGTAGTTACTGGGGGATTATGCCTATTGTTTCAACGACTTGGTGTCCATTTTGGTCCGTAATATTTCGTTTTATGAGACGCAACATTCCTGTTCAATTAACCTTTTTACATGAATATTACACAAACGCGTATATGAGCGGTTTGATTTATTATTTTGTATGTTATTAGAAGGCAGATATTTGAAATATTATGTATTTATCACTAAACGTCAGTTCACTTTTAGTAGCACTGTTGTAATTTATTAATTATGGGTGTAGTGTTCCAAATAGCAAAATTAAGGTACTTTCGCGTCAAAAGCTGATGCATTCTTAAACGGTTTTAATGATTCACATAAAATTTAATAATGTAAAGGTTACAGGCGCACTATTTTTTTTAAGTTTCCATTGTTCACTATTTGTCACATATTTTGTTAATAATAAAGTATAAAACAATGCTATTAATTAAATAGTCTTCTTTTTTTTACTGTTTGCCTAAAACATGACTACACTACTACACACTTATGACTTATAAACATTAACTCATTGTTTTTTAACATATAACAACTTATTTTCAAATTTATTATTAGATTATAAGCTACGGTTGGAGAGGAACTATATTTCACGCCCAGCCCGTACAGTGGCTGAGCTCACATAATAGATTTTATGCTTTTGCTGACAACGACAATGACACTGATGTCAAATTATTATCAGTGGTGGTATTTTGGATCTTCTCTACCCTCTAGAGAGTGATTAGTTTGAAGATTATTTTTTTTGACGCGATGATACTTTGCCTCATATAATTGCCACACTGATGGTTAAACGTCAAATGGTGTACAAAACTGATCCAAAAACAGAAATAAAACGTATACGGTTTGGTCAATTCAACCTAATTAAGTGTTTTGGGTAATGCTTCTTTAAAATTATTTTTATTATTATTTTTTTTTATTTGGTCTTATTTATTTTTTTGTAAATATGCCCAATGGGCCTTTTTAAGGACAAATTTATACATAGAAAATTATTATGAAGGAAATTAGAAAGACACAATTGTATATAGTAGACTTGGTGGAAGTGGAAGCGGGAGAGATGTGTTTATAATTGAATGTGATCCAGTGCTCGTATGAAAGAAGACAACTTGTTATCAAAAAAATCAAGAATGGTATGTTTGTTGGCAGACCTAAGAATTCTGGGCATTGGGGAATGAAAACCATAATTAGTTCTATGGTTATCGCCGATACCGACCCGACAACTTATCGGTATGAAAGAGTAAGTTTTGTCTGAGGTTTCTAGTTAGGATATTTAAATTTATTGAGTCTTAAAATAGTACAAACATAAAACATGAATGTTCTAATATTCACTCATATCTAATTATCATTAAACTATGTACTCATTTTAAACTTAAGGTCGCAAAGATGTTTTAAATGAATATCATCGTGTTTTATTTTTACGTGTTCATATTTTTTGACGTTTCATCATCAGTGTGGCCATAAATGAAGCAAATATTAGTCGGATGGAAAAAATCAATATCCCCAAACTAACCACTATCTAGAGGATAGAGAAGATTCATAATTGCACCCCAGGGCTGGCCGCCGAAACTACAACCAAAGCGTAGATAAGCTACATAACAGTTTCAAGGAGGTTTTCTTCTTCGTTTAAAGACTACAAAAAAGATAATTTCTCCCCAAAACTATCATCCCTCTACATATACTTTATTATCCTGCCGACACGCCGATCAAACAGGTCCTAGTCGTACGCAACAAATCAATTCCTGTTGTATAAAAAAATCGAAGTACATAATATATAAAAGGTTATTTATATAATATAGATAGATTTCTACTAAACAGGGAGAGATGAGCGGTGTCAAAGTCTTGAAAAACGTCGGCATTTGATCATTAATTAGGCAAACAAAGAATGCTTGGTTAAGATCTTATTTTCTAAAACGACAATTGCAAATGGAAAAATCAATCACAAGTCTTGCCAGGTGACTCCTCGTATAATAGTGCCCTTTCCCCTTTTGACAAATAGAGGATTAATATCTTTTGTTCAGCAAGATTTTCTGAAACCAGAGGCGAAACGGGATATGAACTTGAATGAGAGCTGAATGTTTTACTTTGGAGATTCTATAGGTGTTTCACTTGTGGGACACGATAGGAGAACGTGTATTAGGTTAGTGTATTATATAATTTATAACTATATGCAAAATAAATATATTACGTAATATCTTTTTTTGGATGCCTGACCGGTGTTTTACAATCTGTACTAAGTTTACGTACTAAGTTTAAATTTTCAGACAGAAATCTGTAAATAATTTTATTAGTGCTAGAAAAATGGGAATTAAGTTATGCAAGAGTGCGATTTACACCAAAGATCTTTGATCCGTGAGTCCACATCACTACACAAGACCACCACCCGTTTCATAATATTATCATGCATATTTATCATCGGCCTTATATCCAGAATGCGTAGGTTAGTAAATTTATCCCACAACTTCGAATTCTCTGGGATAGATCTTCCCGCTTTTCGCAAAAAAAATTGCCATTAACACAGTATGCGATGAAGATGGATTGATATGGTTTAACTCAATTTTTTTTTTAGTTATTTATGTTCTTGAATATATTGTATACCATAATTTTATTGCCCTCGTTTGTCTTTACTACATTGTTATATGTTTTTTTTTGTTCAGTTTCTTGTTTATATGTTTCTTCATATAATTGTTGTTATTGGCTAAGGCCATATATATAATAAATTAATTAATATAATATGGAGTCAAAAATGTATGTGTTTTGTATTCCTATACAATTATTTATAGTACCCAAATAAACTATTTTACAAGCGTTGTTATTACATTAATACAATTCATTTAGATTGCTCAGAACAATAAAAAAAATGTGACGCTGATATTAATAGGTGCCCAAAATCCTAACCAATAGAGGCCCGAAGAGCTGATTGCCTGAGGTCCGTAGGTACGATTAAACGAGAGCCGGAGGGCCGATTACATCAGGCCTGAAGTGCCGAATATTCTAGCATGTTGCTTGCTAGTCAATATTATATCGTATTTAAATTTATTTCAACAGAGAGGGAAAACATTTTTGAGAAGAGAATATGGAAGTATAGGCATTAACAGGGCTTATGACCTGTCATTGGCTGGTTTAAGTGGCCACTTTACACACTGTGTTCCATATTCCCTTTTCAAATATGTTTTCCCTCTCCTTTGAAATAAATTGAAATATTAATAACTCCCCAGGGAGGAAATCCAGCCAGTCTGCAAGCATTTGAACATACTCAAACATTGTTGAATTAACTATCTGGTAAAAGTAAAAGTATAAACATTGGAAAATTGATTTCAGGCGTTGCCTAGCAGGTGGTTTGGTTCAGCCGGATGAATCTCACCCATGTGATAAAGGTTTCAGCTCTTTTACTTCACAAAAGTCAACAGATGGAAGAGTTGAGGAAATGTGGATGTTCAAAAATGGGCAGAATGGTGAATGTTACACAGTGTGTTAAGTGGCCCCTTAAACCATAATCCCTGTAAATGCTTCATATTCCCTTCTCAAAAATGTTTTTCCTCTCTGTTGAAATAAATTTAAATATGAAAAACTCCCTAAGGAGGAAATCCAGCCAGTCTGCAAGCATTTGGACATACTCAAACATTGTTGAATATTATTTCGATTGGAACCGCACAAATTGTGTGACTTTAAACATCATATTGCTATCTCCGCTCCCAAGTTAGAGTATATGGTATCCACAAAGAGCCTCTTGACATCTTGGTCGGTTGCCAGCTCTTGTGCATCCTTCCAAGTTCAATTTGCGTCCCGTAGGTTTAATATTAACTGCTTACGAACATTCAGCAGTGGACGTCAAAAACCTGATGCCCTGGGAGGCATCCGCATTCCCTAACAAGTTTATCGAGCCCACTTAGTAACTGTTGTAAACGTTAGTTGCAAGGTCCATTCTCTTATTTCTTCATTCCTTACAAAATCAAACCACCCCACTACCGAAATTATTCCAAGACACTTATTCTAAAAACTCTTTTTTTTGTTTTGGGCCAGAATTCGCGTCCGTAGAAGAGAATAGCAGCTAGTGTTATGAATTTGATTACAGCAAGTTAAAATGGTTGAACGTTTCCGTGATTCTTTTAACTCTCGTCACTTATCAATAATAACTTTTATTTGATCAATAAGTTCTTACCTTGAATATGTCCGGAGTTGATGATTCACATAAGGCATAATATTTTTTTTTTCAAATATCATTATGGAAGTAAAAGGTGTCACGAATAACAGTAAATGCATTATCGATAGCCTTCCATTTAAATAATTGTAAACAAAAACAACTCTTAATTAACAAGTACTAATAGTTTATATATTTATATAATCGAAATATTTATATTTATATATATGTATACATTCTTTAATGTTGACTTCATTCTTACTCGTAGCGTAATTAAGGAAATCATAAAGGTACCATTTAGGTATTTTTTTAAATATTGAACATGTCATAATATTTTTTCGTAATTAAAATATAAATGTTCATCTCCGTAATTTCATGTTTTGTAGATTGTAAAAGTTTTATTTTTGATGATGTAATATTTATAAAATATAACAATTTATTAGTGGTTATTTTTTTTGTTCACGTTATTCTAAGTAAAACACCTATCTCAATTAGTATGTCAGAACATTTTAAAACGGGTATCATTTTAAAATGGGATAAGCGTCTATAAATATATTTGCCATGGGAAAACGTGTACCCATGAACTGATACTGTATTTTTGTTATACTGAGCTAATTTTAGAAGTGATTCAAATTATTTTGAGTCCACTTTAAATGGACACTGCTATTCCTAAATAAATTATGTAATACTCATAAAAAAGTTGATATTCAAAACATAAACTTCCTTCATTTAAAATAATTTTATTTTTAAAAGTTAAATCATTTAAAGGGGCAAATGGTTTTCTCTATAACTTGTTACATGTTCCAGTTTTTTTTAACTTTTCTTCCTTTTAAGTAATCCCCTATTTTCTGTTCAATTTTTTAAAAACTGTAACTGTTATTATTATTTTGCTTCTTATGGGTACATAACATACAATCCGTCTTACTTTTTGGTATTCAATTTTATTTTAGAACAGACTTACATATAGGTGCATTGCAAGCTGTTTTTACAAATTAATACTTATATTTATTATATTAGAATGTTTTTACTTTCTCTATTAAAATTTTCAGTTTCTTATTTCCATTTTCTCCTGAAAATTTGGATTTGTATGTTTCAGGAGAGAGTCGGAAAAAAAGGAGCCTCCGGATTCTTGCAGTTCAACCATGGCAAAATACTGCCGGTAAAATTGAAGTGGTTTCACTTGCTAAGATTTTCTAAAAAGATTTCTGAAGCAGAACACTTATACCACGAGCTTTTTGTGGAAAGCTAAGTATTGCACGCAATGCTCTGCCTGTGTTCTGGAATAAAATATTGATTATTATTCATTATATGTATATTACAAGTAATATTTAGCATTGTGTTATACTGTCTTAGACGAAGACGACCAAGGAAGACGTGGCATGATCAGATAAACCAAAATCTTAAGTCTGGTCATGTCAAAAGCAGACAGAACCGAAGGGCATGTATGACAAGATGTATGAATGTGGAAGAGGCTAGGAGTGTATGCCAGGATAGACGTGTGTGGCGGTCCATTCTCTCTGCCTACCCCTACGGGGAAATGGCGTGATGGTAGTAGTAGTAGTAGTAGTAGTAGTAGTAGTAGTGTTATACTGTCTTAATTCGTCTATTAAACATTATTTATTATATTTGATAAAACCCCTCTAAACCTACAATACGAAGAAACCCTATAGTGTCCCCCGGCACTCTCGCCATAAAAATACTGTCAGTTCCGCAATTATAAACCCGCGAGATTGTCATCGACGAGCTTTCGGGACGACGCGACATGAAGGTGAGGCAACTCGGATTAAAGCTCTCCTAAAGCTGTGGTGTTCCAGGAGAGCGGTGGTGTTCCAGGAGAGTGGTGCTGTCATCTAGCAGCCATCATATGGCGGTAGATGGCGTCATTAAAACGTTATCTGAATGTTAGTTACTATTTTTATTTAAACACTTACCGATTTTTTTTTTACCGGTTTCGAGACAAACCCGTCGCTTTGTCAGGACACTCACTACACCAGCATGCAAATAAAATGCCAGACGTAGGCGTGTTTGTATTTCCTTCAACTCTGCATGTATTTATTGTATTTTTTCTTAAATACTTATATTACGGTGATGATAAAGGTAAAATTGTATTATAGTATTTGCATGTTGGTTTAGTGAGTGTTTTGGACAAAAAACGGGCACGTCTCGAAGCCAGTAGACATAAAAAGTCAGTAAGTGGTTAACTATAAATAATTGCTAACATTAATTAAAATGTTTGACTACAAAGTTAATGCTTTGTACATAAATAAAACGTTGTCTGCCCGAATCAACGAAGCTAGTTTTTTATAGAGCGTTGACTGTGAACAGAACGTTAATTATCGGTGCCACCATTTGCAAGACGGCCGTCATGGCGGTGAACATGTTTGCCTATCAAATTCAGACTAGTGAAATTGACAAAATGATTTGTTTTCTAAAAAATCAAGGAGTTTTATTTTTATAACTTAAACGGAAAATCTGCCTTTTACAACAATTTAAACAACTAACATATTTGACTTAATATTGTATTTTTTTTTTTTTAATATAAATTTTCTTTTACCTATTAATAAATAAATTTTTTTCTTATTAATAAAAAAATTAGACCTCAAAATAATACAAGATTTATAAAAAAAAAAAACCTAAACAGTATAAAACATATTCAGTAGAAAGTTTAAGCAATTTAACAATAGATGTAAAAAAAAAATTAATAATAAAATATTTTAAAGTAATATAACCAGAAAATATGTTTGGTACTGTAAGTAAGTACTGTTTCATACAGCTGGGCGAAGTGAACAAAAAAAAATATATATTATGAAATGTGTACATAAATAAATGTTATTATCATTCACCATCTTTGAAAAAAATCAAAAGGTTTATTCTATAGGAACAATACCCTACACTAAATATATTTGATACGTGGGAATAACCATTGCCGAGTTCATGAAGTCTGTTTAATACGGCATTACAAGTATACACTGTCCGTGAATTGTTGCTACAAATGGTGGCACCTCTGTCTAGTCATTTATATTATTTGAAGATCAAAGACTGTAAAAAAGGACTGTTGAATTAAAATTTGCGGAAAAATACCGGGACAATATTTGACTTATCAGATCTTTCTATAATGATACTGTTGAAATTAAAGGAGTCCAACTGAAATATGATTAAAATCCCAAAGTTCTGATAGAATGATTATTTATAAAATTAGGTTGTGGAGACATGATAATAAATAATATCGTCGATTACTTTTTTAATCCGAATAAAAATATATCATAGTTAAATTGACCTCAAGAGAGAAAAAGAAAAAAAATTCTTCAACAAAAAAAAACAAAGGATGTATAACTGCTAAGGACTTGGAGTATAGTGAAACTAAGGAACGCATATACTTGAATGATAAACTTACTCCTGCAAATAAACATCTGCTCTGACTCACCAAATCCACAAAAGCTTATGGTTCATATGGATTAGAAACGGAAATATACTTGTGAAAAAAAATAATGATACCCCCGTTCTAAAAAGCCGAGATGATAATGATATTCCACCACAATAATAAAATGGAACCATTTACTAATTATCAGATACGTCTTGTACTTCACCCAGACTTCAAGTTGGATTACAAAAAATTATTTTTTCTCTGTGAATTTTGCATTTTACCGAATTCAGTTAAAATACCAGGCAATAGTTTTTATAGATAATCAACCAAAAAAATCGTTCTCTTATATCTACCAAAGTATTTTATGGATACAAAATATTTCAAACATTTTTCACATGATTATATCATATTCTTTTTTAACACAGAAATCACCAATAATATTAATGTAACTACAAAAACATTTCACTGCTCAAAAGCCGTTCATATAAATTTTACTACAATTTTAAAAAAAACACAACCCTCACTGCACATCGTCCACCGCCTCTGAGAGTAAAGTCTTCATAAACAATTTACAAAAAAATATTAGAGATACTGTTTTATGAGAAACATTAATTTTTAATTTGTTCTATTGAGCTTATTTTTTGTTTCTTACGTCAGAATATTTAAAGTGTGTATTTTTAAAGTGCATGTGCCATAACGTAAAACTGATAAAATCATTTATACCGCACGGGCTATGTCTATGTTGATATTTTTCCTTTTTATTTTATTATGTTTTATGTTTTGTTTGTATGCTATGAAATGTAAGAAAGAATTTACAATATATTTTTATTTACAATAAGTTCAAAATGTTAATTACTGGCAAATTAAATAAATAATAAAAAATGTTTATTTGCTACAAGAACCATATATTCTCATATTGTTTTCTATTTCAAAATATTTCATGAAATGGTATTTTTACTACGTAATTGATTTCTACATTATTTCTACTGAAAAATATGTCAAATCGCGGGCGCTTATAACAGCCCAAATTTTAAACGGTTGACAACACCGCTTTCTTTAAGTTTAATTCTCTGGACACCGTTAAGACGGGCATCACGGCATATTACGGCCGCTAGATAATGACACCGCTTTCAAACCATAGCTAAAGGCATTTGCAATACGTGAGCAGGTCCACCGCTGCGCCTTGTAGCTACCATTTTAAAACTTCTTTGTTAAATGAAATGAATTTTTGTTTTTCTAAATAATTATCAAAAAAAAGACAAAACCAAATAAAAAAGTTCCTTAAATTCAACATAAAAATACTACAACGTTATTTATTTATTTTATTTATTCGAAAATTTCACAGCTATAACATAAAAATAAGGTAGAAATATATTAACAATACTAGAGCCAATAAAAAAAATGATGTTAATCTAATAATACATAATACATAAGAAAAGAGTTTACAAAATTGTATGTATGCGACGTTTGTATTTATATATGTGTACATGAATGTATGTGAATAAATGTGTGAGAGTGCGTACAAAAAAAACATTTTAACAGTGAATTTTGATTAAAAAGGGAACTTATTAAAAGGTTTAAATAAAAAGAAAATAAACTTAAAATAAAATATAAAATAATTTGTACCTACTTTCAAAATTTTATTAAAAAATATTTTTCTTTATGATGTTTTTATTGTATTTTTAAAAGGTTAATTAAGTTTAAAACCTTATTTCGAATGAAGTATTTTAATTTAAAATTTAATTCGTACGTATTGAATAAATAATGTGCAATGCGTTCCATGTAATATAAAAACCTAGAACTATGTACTCGTAAATGTAAATCGTATTTTGCAGTTAGCGAAGGAGATATAACTCTTACCTGTTTCCATTGTTATGTTAATTCAATCAGAAGTATTAAGTTTTAAGTTTTATTATGAAATAGAAATTGAATTATAATTAATAACGCTTAACCAGTCTTAAAACAAATTATGTAGACATTGCATAATATTACGATAACCGCATAATTTATTTTTTGTGGTATTTGTTGTGAGGTGCATAAAATGTGTTGAAGGCCGATAAAAACAACTATGCTAGGGATAAAATACATGTTATATTTGTAAGTATTTACTAGTGTTTTTTTTTTAATATACAGATAAAAAAAACTTAAGTACGTTACCTGTTAAATGGTTAGATACTTCTTGAAATGAGATACTCTTTAAATAAGTTTATTTTTAAAAACGACTTTATCGTCAACACACACCTGTACGTGTCAAAAATATGTTTATTTTCCTAATATAGTATATATATATATTTTTTTTAATCATTCGTTATTCCAAACAAGCACCCAATGATGCATAGGGGACTGCATTGATTCTACAAACGATTCTACAATTCTTCAAACAATCCCTTTTTTTTTAAAATAATAAATCTTACGCTTCCCGCGCTAGATCAGAGGTTATAAAATAATTACAGTGTAAAAAGCTTTCCTAATAGTAAATTTTTCATGTCAACCATCTCAGGAGTCAATCCCTAGTCCACGTGCACGCGTAGACAAACGCGTTGCTTACTAACGCACTAGGCGGACATGTGTATTTGAGTTTTTAAAATAAACATTAAACAATAATCATCTACAAAATCATCATCATAAAACCCTTATCCGCGCATAATGGTTCATAGGGCACTGCATTGGTAAAGTACATGGAATGTAACTCGATCCTGTGTTATAGAAAGGAAAGGTGATCAGTTTCACGCTTCGGGATTATTTTATTTTTTTAAAGCAATAACCCGCTAAGCCTCTATTTTGAGGCTTGTCAGCAGGTGGGATAGGGGGAATATGGAAGGAGGTAATGAAAAATACACCGCATCACCCAATATCTTTCTAGGATTTTTTCTTGCAACTGGCGGGAATCGGGCCCGAGGCGCCAGTTTCACAGTTGGCCGTCTTACCAACTGCGCCACGGCGCCTGTCAACTATTCCAGGGGCAGTCAAATATTGCAGTGTAAAACGACCTTAAACAAATATTTCACGTTCACAAACCCAGGAGCAGAAGCCAGGACCTCAAGCTTAGTAAGCGAGAGCACCAACCACTACACTGAGAGGTGGACTTTTCTCCACTCGATTTCTTTTTTCAGAATTTTTACCTGAGAGTAGGCATCAAGTCAAAAACACTCGTACAGGATTCTGGTTCTCTTTTACACTCAGAACTGTATTCTTCATCCGCCTGGACAGAGACATATAGTTTTACAAACGTAAAATAAATAAACTACAAAATAGACGAATGATTTATGCTTTAAGCAATAAAAACATTTCTAGTGAATTTATGGAATATTCTAACACTTTAATTAAATTTCTTGGTTAAGATTATTGTCATGTTAATAGACTCGCAATGTTATTACATTACTTTTTATTAACATCAGCTGAGTATAGGTAAAAAAATCATAAAACAAAAATATCAACAAATTCAACTTATTTTAAACTTTATGTTTTTCAGAAAAATAACTTCAATATTTCCTTTAATTTTCTAAATACAACTAAGTACAACTCGCTTCTTGTCTTAAAATCGTCAATTTTTCGATTTGCATATTAATTTTTACTAACAAAATATTGCGCAACTTTTTATGACATCTTTCCAACCTACTTTTAAAAGCAAATTTGCACATTTCGTTATTAATCACTCCTATTCATCGCTTTTACAAAATTCACCAGTCGGATACGAAATGAAAATATCTGAATGACACAATATTTAAAAGAAAATCAACATTAACGATTTTAGTATCCAAAACCCATAAATATATTTTTTTTAAATATTTATTGAAATTAAACAATTATTTTCACTGTAATACAAAAAAAAAACATTACACACAGAACTGTATTCTTCATCTTCCCGGACACAAAATGTATAAAGGTATGTGCTCATTTTTTCTCATTTTTTACGTATCCATCGATACTTATAATTAAGTTATGTTTGGCATTCTCAAATGCCACGTAGCGGATTCAATGACTCACTTGTAGCGTTATCAAATAATTGTACGCACAAATATTTTACCTCAATTATAAGTCATTCGTCCATGTCCGGGTGTATAAAGAATACATTTCGGCGCCTGAAATAGAACCAAAACACTTGACGAATGTTTACGACTCGATGGCTACTCCCAGGTAAAAGTCAGAGACTTTCTGGCACCTCATTAAACATGTTTAAACTTTAAAGTTAATATTAACAAATTACAACAGGAATGGAGAATACCTAAAATAAGAGAATTTGGAAGTCTGGGCATTTACAGGGCTAATGACCTGTCATTGGGTGATTCAACTTGATTTAAATTGTCTTTAAACATTTGGACAAACTCAAAAATCGGTTAAATGTTAATGTTGTTAAGTTCCAGTCAGTCTCACCTTAGAAAGCCCAAAATCAACACCACTTTTTGTTCGACGATTGTGTAAATCCGTATTGTACTGTTTACTTTTCAAAACAAACCATCACGCCGATTCCCCGTTAGGGTAGGCAGAGAGGATAGAACGCCACATCACTGTATCTTTCCATACATATCTCGCTTTCTCTACATTCATACATCTTCTCATGGTCGCGCGCCGATTATTCCGACTTTTGGCATGTCCATCTTCAAGTATTTGTTGAATTTGGTCATGCCATGTCCTTCTCGGTCTTCCTCTATTTTTGCATCCATCATAAGTAGCATTGTAAATGTTCTTAGCCCTTCTTTCGCTGTCCATTCGTTCTACGTGTCCAAACCAGCGCAGAGCTCTTTTCTTGATTTTGTCGATAATGCTTTTCTCAGCCTTACATAATGTACGGATCTGTTGTCTTCTCGATTTGTGCAACTTTTTATTTTTCAATAATAGTACTGCAATTTGCACATTTAAATATTATGAAACACTGTTGGCTCCATAATTTGGGACCCTTCTGAATCAAACTATATCCTTGAAATAGAAGATTCAAAATGGATTTTTTCGATACTTATATCTTTAAAAAAATAATAATTTAGCAAATAACATGTGTTTCCACATGTGCGACACTGCGACAGTGACTAGTGACTACCCAAAATCTACGAAAGCTGCCCTTCGGATATTTTTATCTGTTATGTTATCCATAGTGTTGAAACGGTGCTTTATCTGTTTAGTTTTTTATTGTTTACTTTTTAGCATGACATTTTACAAATTTACTATTATGCTCAATGTTTATTTATGTAAATTTGTTGTATAATTATTGGTATAAATTTAAGTGGCTAGAATTTCACTCGTCCACGAACTTTGTAGCTGCAAGACGATGAGTAATCCAGCTTTAAAAGGTTAATGTTATCAAATATTAAATTTCCAAATTTAGTAGATGGGGTGTAGAATTCCAACAGTCCCATGCGCTCAGTACCTGCAAGACTTGTAATCTAACTTTTATTTTTATTAATTTGTTTTTTATTTATTTTTTTAAAATATCACTTAATCTTTAACTTCATTGTAAAATAAAAATAATAAATTTGTTATTAGGGGCTAGATTTTTTATTGTTCATGCGCTCTTTACCTGGGCTGGTATTCCGAACGCGTTTACAGCGCGCTATAATGCGTATTTAGTACGTAAAAACGCGCTATACCGCGCTATAATTTCGTTTAGAATACCAGCCCTGAAAGACGTGCTGTTATCTAGCTCCTATATATAAAAATTGGAGATGAGGAACTATAATCCCAACCGTCCTTGCGCTCGGTAGCTGCAAGACGTGCTAGGATATTTATTTATTGTACAGCGCCCTTGAAGTGATTTTCACAAAAACGGCGCTATATAAATTATCCAAATATATATTTATATATTTAATAATTATCTATTCTTGTATCCATCATTATTTCTAGCAGGGATGCTGGATTACAATACCCTCGAATCTCGTCGTCCACTTTATGTTGGGAAACATTCCTGTAAGCTGATTTCTGGGAGTATATACAATCCAAATATTATACTGAAAGAGATCAGTTTGTATGTTCCCAATAATAGTACTAGAGCGAGATCTTATGCACTGTTTTACACACCCAGAAGCCGTATTCACCCACTAATAGGGCAATTCCATAGAAAGCAGCTATCTGCTTTCTATTCCCAAATTTCTAACTTAAATTTACAGTCTGCATCACGTGAGCCCGCAAATTAATGCAGACTACAACTGTCAAATAAATAAATATACCCAGGAAGTACGAGTAATTTGTTTTTTAACGTACTTTTAGGGTATTGAACTGAACTCTCTTTTCAACATCCAGGATATTAAATTTTTTGAACACAATTACACTTTTTTTTAAATATGTGAGTTGCATTATTCTTTCACCTTGCTTGTAATGTACAAGGTTTATATTTACTTCAAAGGGATAGTTATTTATTTGAAAAAAAATCAATGAAAAACTTTGTTAAGTTATTTAGTTAATATATTAAGTGTAAAGATCGGGTGGGAGGTTTCGGATGTGGCCTGTTTCAGGAGCTTCTCCGCATTTGCTCTAGTGACGAGAAATCCACAGAAAACTCGTCAGGAGAAGGCGGACTGTTGTAATTCGTCAACACATCTTCCGATCCACTTGAGTGTTTGGCATTTGGTGTCCTGCTATCATTGATACCTTTTATTGCCTTTACTATATCTATCGTGTATAATGTTACCTCTCTTGACAAGTCCTTTTGACTAATTACTACATCACACCTTAAGCCACTCTCATTGTCGTGTTCTGTGAAAAAGCTTGTTTTTTTAATTCTGTACTGTTTCCAAGAAACAGGACAATAGATCAAATCAAGTGAAGATTGGAATTCTAGTTTACTTAAGACGAAATAACTTAATTTTTTATTTTAAATGAAGATCTTAAAAGGTGGTTAAATGCATTACTTAAGATGAAGCAACAAATCGAATTTGCTTAAAAATGTTTTTTAGGAGATAAGTAAAGTCAAAAAGAACTGGGGGAGACAACCCTATCAGACAATATTGGAAAAATGCTGAATGTTACACGATTTGTAAAGTGATCCTTTAAATAAGCCATTGTACGAACATATTCTTAATTTTGAACAATATGAGTTTGAAAAACAAATGACTAGAACATTATTAAACTTTCTACAAAATGTAACATGTAAAAATCCAGCTATATTTAATATGCAGCTAAATTCTTATTGGTTGAATTATATAATATATATATTTTTCTTATTTCTATTAAAAATAAAATATGCATAAAATATGCATAAAATGGCATAATACTGTAATAATCCAATATATAATAGCAAAGAAATTTCAGGTTTCTAGGCCCCAAAATATTTAATTTTTAACCCAAACATTGCGAAACCATGACCCGGATACAATTGAATAAATTTGTAAAAAAAATATTACTGGATTAGTAGAGAGAAATCGGAAAATTGACTGAAAAACATTCTTAAATAATAAATGGTTTTATTAAATTTTGTAAATCTGTATAATAAATTAACCACTGTTTATTTTTGCATAAAAATGTCTGCCTTAAATAAGTTGTACGTAGTTAGGCAAACTAGACATAATCCAGAAAAATGTATTACCTATGTGTGTGTGTAGTAGATAAAAAAAATTGTAATTTTCTATGAATAAACCATGATTATTATTATTATTAGTGTAATTATAATACGAGTATGATGGACCAAGTAAATGGAGGCTAGTGCCAAACGAGCTCTTGACGTCACCGCGACCCGTGTGGATCTATTGAGACTGGTCCCCGTAATTCAGATAATGATGCTGCTTCTTTTGTGATTTAAATCATCACATATTTTTTTAGGTGTTTCTTCATTTTTTTTCACACCTTTGTTAAGAAGTTTTAGAAATGTTTGATCTGCAGTACCCTGTAAGTATTCTTGTGATTACAATCACTTGATTTTTGCTAAGTTTCATTAGGTCGAAAGCAAATTTTGAAAACCAACTTTTTTAATAAAACAAAAGTATGAAAGGTCTTGTCACTGTAAGCAAAAGTTAGAATTAAAATCGATAAACAATAAGGTTTAGAATGATTTCTCGTCGTTAAAAACATACAAATATAGATTGAGTTTTTCTACTAACATTTCTTGGTGGAACTGTATTTTAATTATAATAATAAAAATACATATTTAGTTTTATTCCACTTTTTTGTATAATTTCCGCCAGACCAGTCTGACGATGTCGGTCTCGACGAATCACTGCTTAAAATTATAAAAGTGAAATAAAACTATATACGTATTTAAATTTTTAAAATTAACAAACAAATATGTTAGAATAATGACGCTTTTTGCATGTCGCGTCATATTTAAATGTCAAAAGTGACCCGTACATACAATTTTAAGGATATAAATCTTTTTTGAGACTAAGCAATCTTACGTTTTAATGTTGGTGATGTTATCAAACAGTTTCTCTAAAATCTCAGATATAGCGATGAGCAAACAATAAAATATTTTATACGTATTGTACAGGTACGACATCATCAGATCTAAAAATATATTTTATTAGATGGAAGGAACAAATGAATAATTAACACGTTACGAACAATTTAAAGTCCTCCACATAATCAATGCAAAATGATATTTGACCACCCGATATTTCTTGATCAGGATGACATTCTACCGAGTCATTTTATCTACTAAGAAACACAAAATAACTTATTCTACGAATCTTAACGACATTGCTGAAGGTACCCTTTTTTATAGTGACTTTTTTCACCAGGCATATTCGAGCTTTTTGTGTGTGAATAAATAAGTAGAATAAAATTAAGACTACAAGACTGCCAAAAATGATGCCTTTTATTTAATTGTCCCTTGGATTTTGTAACATGAATGTCTTTGAAACCTTTTTAAATTGACGAACTTTTAATTTCATCAACAATATTAATTTGTTCAAAACTTTACAAAAAAACATCATATTGGCATGCCTAAATGCCTGTGGACAAAGCCTAGAGAGTAATCAATATTGACACACCTATCAACAAAGAAAGAGAGCATTATATATTTCAACTCATTTACAGGCATTTTACCTGTCATTGACTGAGATAAGTTTGATTACTTTACTCTTCATAAATTAGTTGGAAAATATTTTTAAACGTTGCCTATTAAGTGAAATAATTCAGTCAATTGTCAGTCTTATCTATTCGTATATCAATAAAAATTACAGCTTTTTTTCTTAGCAAAATATAACAGATGTAAAAATTCATAAATACGTTATGTTGCAGAATACAATTGGAACCAATTTAAGCTGGAAATATATACATATTTACCCATATTAGATAATAATTCTCTTTCGGTTTTTGTGACTCACTGTACTTTTCCTTTTAAACTCAGAGTCAATAGTTTGTTAAATCTGCAAAGGTATTTAGTATGCAAAGACGCGAGACGCGACATCAACTTTACACAAACGTAATTATGTATGTTGGTAATACTTCCAGTTTGGCCGAAGACGCTGTTATTAGTCGGGAAGGAATGTTATCAGCGCCACGGCAATGATCTCACCGTCGATTTGAGGATTCTCCGCCATTTTTTGTTTTGTTTGCATTTTATATAATCAAGCATTGATACTCGAAAGTATTAGTTAACAATTACCGATGGAACGATCAGCAGTGATGTTTAAATCGTTAGTGAGTACACATTCTCGTAATACTTTCATATTATTTGTACATAATCGTGACATTGCATTAACATGACATTGTATTTACATTTACACATACATAAGTGCATCAAATATGTAATATAATAGAAATACAATTATGATTTATTTATTTATTAATTTTTATTTATACTCACATATTTACATATTTATTACAGCAATTTGAAATTAGTAAATAGTAAAAGTGTATTTACATATTTTTTGGTTTTTGCTGGTGATACAACTAGATATAACATCCCCGTTTTAAGGCAGTAAATATATATTTTTTTAGAATTTGTTATTTTAATCATAAATATTATCCAAATCTTGTTTAATAGTCTTCGCATTTTTCAAATTGATATTTGAAGGGAAATTTAATCAATTCAAAATGATAAATAAAATAAATTATTAACCGTTATAAATTTGAATAAGGTTGTATGGTTATAAATTAGGCAAAGGTTAATTTATATAATATCATAATTCAGACTTAAAGTTAAGACACATTTGTTCATCATTTAAAAATGAGATTATTTATGTTTTTCTTTAAATATATATTCCATTCATGTGATGTCACTAAACTTCTAAACGGCATAACCGATTCACTTGCGGTTTTCAGCGAAATGTAGATCTTTGCACTACGCGTGTTCGTAAATATTAAAATTTTCAATCGAATTTGTAAAAAAAAAAGTTAGAAGCAATAATCTTTTTTTCATCAACCTACCAGGGTTGCAATCAACGAGAGTGAAAATACAAAAACAATAGAAGAATGCTGTTTTTTATGTTTTAAAAAGTTTGTTTTTGAATTTTTATGAACAATATTCGCTTTTAATAAATCCCAATCAGATTCTTTCCTTACATTCCTTATATAATTTCTTAGCATTTATTTCTTTTTACTAGATTTTTGGAAAAACAAAAATATTATTAACTGACATTCAACAATTTTTTGAAAATCGCATTAATGAATAAAATGTACCCCTGTTGGTAAAAAGGGCTGAGTTTGATATTTGCAAAACGAATTCTGTATGTTAAAAATGAATTATTTTATGTTTTTGAATTCAACCATACACAAGTACCTACTTAAATTTAATATTTAAATATGAATTATTTTTAGTTTCGCAATACAATCATTAACAAGTACATAGGTATCTGCTTATCAATGAAAAGCCTTATACCAAGGCAAACCAACGTTCGGTCAGGACATCGTTTGTCGGGTCCACAAGTACAATAAATTATCAGAGCACACAGAGGAATATGCTTATGTGTACCCTACTTCTAGATTTCGAAATTGATAATAAATATACCAGTAATACCTAAATCCTAAATCATCACCTGTTAAACGAGAAATCAACTTACGCTCTTCTACATCGGACAGCAATTTCTCTGACTCCCCCCGACCAATACGATTAAAAATGTAGCCTACGCCTCCTTCAGCCTGGCAGTTCACCAAATAATACGCTCGAACTTTGTTACTCACGTTACGGAAGATTGTGTCAATAGTTTTTTATCGAATAAATTTTAATAAAATGTAAACATGTCTATTCATCCTCATATTTGTATTTACCGATAATATTTATTTATTTATTCATATAAAAATACACATTACAAAAAAAAAACGTATCCCTAACTCTTAATGGCCAAGAGCCCTATGTCATATTGTCACAAGCTTTTACCATGGCTTCCCTCACGTAGAATTAGGGAGAAATTAGTTGGTTAATTTATTTTATTTATTTGTTTAATTATTATCATATTTCACGCATAAAATTATTAATGTATTTTTGTTTTTATTTATTTTTTATTTAAATCTTAAAGTAGGGCACACATATCATACATATTGTTATGTGTGTTCTAATAATAACATTGCAAATATATTTAATTTATAAATTGTTTATCACATATGTCTTGACCATTATTTTAAATTTTGACATGTTTTTTTCTTCATAAATATTTTTTTACATTTCGTAATACTTTTTAATTGCTTTAAATAAAATTGAATTTTGTGACTTTGCCTTTTTCCTAAATGGAAGTCTAATTTTGTTCTTTTCTCTAGTATTTTGATCGTGTTCATGCTGGTTTCGATCAATTTTTTTCCAAAATTCTGTTTTTTTATTAGAGCTTATAATTTTATGAACAAATATCATTGTATTGTAAAATATTCTTTGTTTAAATGTTAATAATTTCATTTCATTTACCATCGACTTTACCCTCGTGTATCTGTTTTTTTTTTCAAAATGATTCTAAAGGCTTTATTTTGTAATACAGTTAGTTTATCTATGTTTTCTTTGTTTGATAAAAATAAAATGCTACTACAGTAGTTAACGTGTGGTTCAATAATTGCTTTGTAAATAGTTTTGCAAGAGTCCTTATCAATAAATCTTCTGATCCTTCCCAAAATTGATATTTTTTTTCAATCTTGTTTATTACCATCTTAGCGTTTTGGTAAAATGTATGTTTTGAATCCAACATTACACCTAAATATTTAGTTTCAGTGTATACAGGGTTGCTTTTACTATTCAACTAGGGTTATTTACCCCGTTCTAAGCGAGTCTAAAAATATATAAAAAACAGTCATCAATACATAAAAACAATAAATTAAGGTACGAATTGTAAATAAATCACTATTAGAAAATCTGAATCAAGTTATGTAGACAGGGTTCAAACCATGGACCTTTTACTAACAATCTCCGTCCCATCTCAACACAGGACCTTTAGTCCCATAGAGTTGGGACTTATGTCTCAAATAATGTAAAATAAAATTATGTATGTAAATAAATAAATAAATAAACAAATAATAACCGCGGGACCACAACCCGGTTTGTGTCACGAAATTTAAACGGTGTAATTTTGAATGCTGCATTCTTTTCAAATTACTAATCATGCATATTTTGATTTTTGAACACAGTAGTCTTTTAATTATTTTTTAACAAATATATAAAAAAAGTGCATTAGAAAATAGATATTAACTTATGGTGGTGCGGGTTTTAAACCTCGGACACTTATAAAGCAATTTGAAATTTTACGGCAGGATCACAATCTAGTTCAAACACGTATATTTTATATCAAAAGTATTGAAACCGTACAATAACACTACCGCATATCAAAGTTATCTAAACCCTTACTTATTTGTTTTGAATCATGTGGTTTTATAAACCCCATCAAATCTTATCTTATCTTATCTTAATTTTAATGAAAACATCTATTTCATTAGAAACACCAAAATATATAGGGAAAACAAAATATATCAATTACTAAATGTATCAATAATCAATCAATCATTATACAACTTTTATTTATTTATACATATCATATTTACATTTTTTGTTCAAAACTTTGCATAGCTAATAAATAAACGTAGATATTTTATTTTATTTTCCACTTTATACACATATACAATTTAAATAAAAAGGCGGGTATATTGCCTTAAGGCAATTTTTTTCCACCTACCCATATATATATACATGCATATATCTATGCGCATACACATACATACATTTAAATATTACCTTTAATTATATATTTTTACAACCTGGCTATTTTAAAAACAAACTAGTAATTTTAAACGATTTTCTTTACTATTTTTTAACGGATCCTTCTATTTTTATTTCTCCACCAATTCATCGGATTTCTTTTACTATCTGCTATCGTTTCCAAATTGAATGCATAAAATAAGTATAATTACATTTTTCATAATTTAAAAAAATCTTTTATGACTGTCTGTCAAAATTAAATTTTATGATTACATGAAACATATACTACTTAAACAAAACAATTCATTTTAAATCACCTTCGAGACCTCGTAGAGTAGATCCCTGCAGAATGTTTGTACGAGGTTTTCCTGTAATTTAAATGATTTAATGCCAAAAACACGTACGAAGTTTGCTCAGAGGAATGTCTCTGTTGTGGCCCTTTTTTTGTTGGTATATTGCGTTTGGGTACTTTCATTATATTACTGTGCTTTGTTTTATTTTTTTTATACAAAACTGAATTGACCAGATCAATTAATTACATATTTTGCCTCAAACTTGCCGTGGATCGAACACGAGAACTCAGGAGTTCCAGGCAAACGCGCCAATCAAAACTTCGCGGTGGACCAATATCCTTTAAGGGATTTCTACCATTTAGTTGCCATCGAGTTGTAAACACTCGTCTAGGGTTTTCATTTTATCTACGTACATAACTGTTTTATTTACTCTGCCCAAATGAGGGGGAAAATACTGGGTTTAAGTTTAATAAAATATATGCATATAATGAATAAAATATGTTTAGTTAGATTTGATGAGTGTAAATACTTTGATATTATTCTAGAAGTATGAAATAATATTTCATTTTGAAATGCAAACTTTTAAACTGACATAATTTTGCCTATGGTAATTTGTATTCGTATTATTTTTCACCATAATAGGCCGAGAGGTCTAATTACAGTGTAAATACAGAACACCCAGGTTTAAAAACAAAATCATTTAATTTATCCTATCTCACCGGAACCCTCTATATGTGAGTTGAGAGTCTTAGCCTTTATCCCTCGGGATATCTTGATAGGCAAAGGGGTATGGGGTAAGCGCATAGGGTTTTTGAAAGACCTCCTTGAACCCACTTTCGTATGTTTGGATACCCCTGCTGTATATAAATAAGTAATTACATTTAGGTACTCATAAGTAAACATGATGGGTCATATTATGGCAACTATCTATATTTATTGATGTTTTGTTATATTTTCTTACTAAGAATTTTCATTTTAAATTTCTAGTCACCATAATTTAACTCATCATCATTTTTGCGCACAATGGAGCACAGAGCACTGCATTTGTACATTTAAAGCGTATTTTTATCATTTTTGTAACATAAAGATTATATGATCAGTCCTAATCTTCAGCTGCCAGTCAAAAAACTACGATATATTTAAGTGTTGAAATATCTTCTTGAGTAAATGATTCATGTCAATCATGCTGGGAATCGAACCCGAGACCTCTTGCATGGTAGGCAAACGCGCTGTTCATTTTGATTACGAGGTGGGCAATTATCAATATATTTCTAAGTTTTACACAAATACGAACAAACACTACTTAATTAAAGTCATCGTGCATCTGAACGGTCGTGAAAATAAAAAATATAATATTTTATAAAATTCAGTTTTAAAATATATAAAAATATAAAATGAAGTAATATTAAAAATTCATTATTTATTTTTTTATTTCAGGTATGGCTAATGATTATAAACATGGCCTTGGCTGCTCCAAGGCCATTGAGTGATAAACAAAATGAAAGCTCTAACACATTAGATTTGAGTTCGAACGAAAGCGCAAGCGGAATACTTTTAAATGAAAATGGGTACAGTGCGAAAACAGCAGTATTGTCTCAACAATCAAAACCAGCAAATAACTTCAAATTATCGCACCAAAATAATTCTTCGCAAGGTACATTAAATGAGAATACACCTATTACAAATGGCCCTTACCCATTTGCACCTGAAAAAACGCAAGTAAGTGATGCTTTGGTATCCTCTATATCTATTTTGAAAAAATTACATAGAGATACTGACTTTCAAATTAACCTGACCCCACTCAAATCCAATACAAGTTCTACAGTACATGTAATCAATCACATCAATGAAGATATAGGTAAAAAGTTGAAACAAGAAAATCATGAAACGAAAAAACACGTTGATGTCATTTTAAATAATACTTTTGATTCAATATTATCTAAACCATTGTCTCCGATGGCCGAAGCCGATAAAGATTATACCGTGAAAAAATCAAAACGGCTTCTCCCAAACAAAACCATTTCAAGTACTGAATCTTCTTACTATGGACAAAGTAAAATCACTCAATCAAATATTGATGCATCATTTAAATTTAATGATCTTGAAAGAAATATACCTTTAAATAGCGACACAATAAAACCCGTGTCGTCACAGTCAAGCAACGTGTTTGGTCAAACTTCTGAATTAATTAGTTCGGACAGTACCGAAGACCTATTAAGTTCTAGAAGAAAAGGCAAGGTCCTAGATAACGGATATCTTCAAACCGAAAGTGAGTCTGGTACTTTGGCAACGGGTCACGATTCACGGGTCGCGAGTCAAGGTCGGGAGAAAAGTCACAATTCACAAGTTAATCCGGCTCTTGGCTCTTACGATGCGTCCAGTAAACATGTACAAACGGACAATAATGAAAGTACTAATAGAGGTCATGAACAGCGACCGGTTCATGGTATTAACAATTATTCAAGCAAAGACAAGAATGCGGAGAAAAACGATTCAAATTTAAATATCAAATATCCAACAGACATTTCAAATAAAACGACGAATAGTTTTAAAGACGTTGCCGTAGTTAAACATTCATATTTACCGACAACTACAAGCCAACCAAGTTCAAAAGAAAGAATTTCGCTTACTGAAAATAAACATTCAACCAGTCTTCAACGCGAATTAGTTGCATTAAACGCGTTCAAAAAACTTTCGGAACTCGACGATATTTTTGGGAGCAATAATTATAACCAAATGCAACCAATAAATGGCCACGTAAATAATAATCGCGAAAATTTGCAACGTGTTGAAGATTCTCCAACAAGTGTTTTGGAAAGTAAAAGTGTAGACAACCTAAAGGTGTCAAATAATGCTAACAAAGATTTGGTTCATATAAAAAAAAACAATAAAGAAAACGATCAAATCGAGAGCACCTTGAAAAATATAACAAGTACAGGAAGTACATCAACCACAAATTTATCAATTGTTGAAAACGAAAGCCCATTTAATCGTGTTAATTCTCGTACAACTTTCAAGACAAATAATAATTCGGAAATTTCAAATAATTTCAAGAAATACTCGGAAGTTGATAAAGAAAATGAATTTAAAACTAAATCTTTAAGCGATAAAAACCCAAATAATTCACTTCTAAAAAGTCATTCAATTGATGAAACGGTCAAAAATTTCAATACTTTTGCTCCAAATGAAGGTTTAACGAGTTTTCAAACAAGGAAAGAAGACACCCCAAGCGCAACATCGAATAAAGAGAGTGAAAAAGTATCAAAAAATGTTATTTCAAACCAAACTCCACCTAAAATGATAGAAATCACTCCTGAAAACAGTATTTCTGGGTATCACAGTACACCTTCAAGAGCAAGTAATGATTTCATGGATACAAATTTCAAAAAACAGGAGAACGGCATTGATAAAATTGGTTCGAGCTATGGGAATTTTAATAACCAAGATAAAAATGTTCAACAAATCAAGACACAAACTGAATCGCAATATTCAAGTAAAGAAATCAACTCTTCTAGTACTCCATCTCGACATGGTGCAGTTACTAAAATAATAAAAATAAAAATCACCCCTCCAACAGAAGAAAATTTGGAGCTTCAAGAAGCAAATTATCTAAGTAGATCAGCAAAAAATCGTATTCTCTCGCAAAATGAATCAATAAACAAAACTGTTGAATTTCAACAAAGGGGAGAAAAAAAAGTAATAAAAATTGTATCAGCAAATACGGAAAATTATAATTATTCTCCAACTGAAGGTTTGTCAGAAAACAACAAACGAACGTCAACAAATTTAGATAAAAATATTGGTGGACAACAATCATATAACCTGAATAATAATCCACGAACCGAAGAAAAATACTTCTCAGACGTTAAACAAGGAACTTCTGAAAATAATGCAGTAACAAATATACATTATATTGACTCATCATTTGGTTCAACTACGCCAACAATTCAAACATATGGCGACATTAATCTTAATAGAGGACGAAATAATCGTCAAAGACAAAAACCACTTTTGGATCCTTCCAATAATAAAGAAAATAAACATATTTTACAATCTAAAGATGCTTACCACGCGTTGAAAGATATTTCTTTGGGGGATTCAAAAGATTTTAGCCGCATTTATAATAAAGAAATAGTTACTGAATCCATTTCAGAAAGGCATAGTCCAAATTATAGATCAAATTATAGAAATACTGTGGGATTGGAAAACGCAAAAACGGATACATATATTGATGATTCTACTCGTGGGTTTCAAAAGTACAGACCAACTAGATTTGAAACAATATCACCATTTATATCCGATTCGCGCACAAATAAAATATATAACGATAATTCCTTAACAACTAAATCTCAAGACTCCTTTCCCAGGTCACGAAACAAAGTTACATATTATTCTACACCCAGTACATTAGTAAGAGAAGAAAAGCGAATTGAAGATTATAAAGTGAATAACTTGGATGATAAAAACTACAACAAAAAAGCATTTGATCCTAAACAGCAATACAGAGGAAATACAAAGTATGTAAGAAACCCTTACAGCGAAGACTGGATTGACAAAGATGCTAACTATCCATCACAATTTTCTTACAAGTGAGTACTATTTATATTTGATTTTTAAAATCATCATACAAAAATAATAGCTGACACAATGTAAACATTTCAATAAAAAATATTTTTATTAAGCTATTATTTATTTTATACGCATTATAATAATTGTATCGAACTACTTCAAAACTTCTAAAGCCATTTGAACCAGCCCTGACAAGTCATAGGTTCTTTAAATGCTTAGACTTAAACATTTTCTTCTCTAAGGTTTCTTCATCTCTATTTTAATTTGTTTATTCAAAAGTCGTGTGTAATTGATTTTTTTCTATTAATTCTAAACAATACATTTTTTTAAAAATCTGACTTATACACCAAAGAAAGGTTGGCTTTCTTTTACTAAATTTTTAACAATGGATACTCAGTGAGGAACTTTAGCTCTACGGGTAATTTAAAAAAAGTCAAATATATTGTAATGAAAACAAACTACTTTGAACGACGTCAAAAGTGCGTATGAAAAGAGAGTTCTGAAAGTATTCAGATTTACGGTAAAACAACAGACCAATCGGCAGAATTGACAGAAGAAGCAGAATTGAGACGTCACACGCGAAGTAATTTCAGAAATACACCATTTTTAAAATTAATAACGTAAACATTTAATAAAAAAAATGGATTACTTAAATAGTTTTTTTTTTATTTTTTTAAAACCGCTGAACTTCCCCATTATTATAAATGATAACATAACATACTTTTACAGAGCTCTGATGTTCAATAATTCTCGCGTTTAATTATTCGTTTTAAATCTTACATGCGTTCTTGTTACCTTTTTTATTCTACTTGGTGGATTTCTACTTTCTACGAGATAGAAAAATTTTCAACCCACAAAAATAACAATAACTAATAAAATAAAGCATTTACAGTCAACAATAAGAAATAATATAATCCAAATCAAAATCTAATATATCTCATGACATGAATACGCTAAATAGACGGACTCGCTAAAGTAATGGCATCACTGCATAGCTTCTTTTACAAAATTAAAGATATTATACCAAGAAAGGAAAAAATTATGATGTACGAAGACTATGTCAAAAGTAAATTGAGTTACATGATTGTCTTCTGGGGAACTGGTAACAAGACAGACATAACAAGAATACAAAGACAACAAAATAAAATTCTTAAACTAACACACAACCTACCCTACCTGACCTCTACGACTGAACTGTACAAACAAACACCCAGTTTGACATAAACTACTTGACTAAAATTGAGACTTTAAAAATTGTGCACAAAATAACACTGGGAAACATACAAGACAACGACATAATATTAGTCAAAAATGCTGACATACACAAATATAACACCAGACAACAACAACACTATCATATTGAAAAAGCAAAGACAAACACAGGACAGTCAAAAATACTACATAATGGACTTAAACATTACAACGACTTACCTTACTACTTGAAAACTTTTACTGGAGACAAATTTAAAATCAATCTGAAAAAGCACATGATGACTGAATTAACTAGACTAGACGAGACATAAAATGACTAGACAATATAAAATTTCTAATGTAACCCAAATGGGTTTTTTAAAATTGTAAATAAATAAAAAAATATAAAAAAATGGCTGCGAGAAAATATGTGAGAAAAGGAACATTTCAGATGTTCCTTAAGCATTTTGCGGTTAATTATTCCATAGTTTTGCAGCCTGAACGTTAAACGAGTTTGTGAAAAAAGTATGATGACAAAGTAGCAAATAACAACATAGAAATAATAAAAGGAGAGATTGGGTCAGATTTACTTTGGACGAGATCGGAGAAAATTTTGAAGTTTTTTTAGAAAAAACTGAGTTAAATTTTATAAGAATTCTGAGCAATCCGGGATAACTAATTATAATTAGAAAATGCTAAGAAGATCAAACCGACATTTTAACGGTTGTAGAAATGGGATATTAGTTTTTAAAACTTCAGGACCTAGGTGGATTTAAAAAAACAGTGCTGCTATTTTTGTTTTCGATTTAAAATTATAAACAAACTTGATTTTTAGATTGTGAAACTGTTTTAAAATTGAATTGCACACATAATACATCTTTTACTTTACTTTACATGTGATTATAAATATTTTGTTTTAACAAATGCGCTTGTTTTTTCAACGTGTTTTTTTTTTCATTTTTTAGCTATAAAACTCCAAATGGAATCTCAGCTTACCAAAAAGGAACACTCAAAGAAATCAACGATCAGAAAGTTTTTGTGAGTATCCATAAAATATCATTTTTCAACCAACATTTTGAGTTGAGTTTTCAAGTAATGTCTGGTTTTCATCCCGTAGGGAGTTTTAAAATTAACATATCACAACAGAGATGGAGAACATTCTAGAGAAGTAAACATGTCTATGCAAAATGATAAATGTGACAAAATGAAAAGTGTATAAAGTATCTACTTAAACCAGCCACCGAAAGTTCATAAGTTTTATAAATGCCTATACTTCCAGGTTTTCTTGGCTAAAATATTTTCCATCTCTAATGTAACATGTTGATCGTAAATTGCACAATTTACTAAAAATGTACCTATTTTGTTTAAAATTGACCGCATCAACATTATTTTTAGACATTGATATAAAATAATATTATGATTTACTGACAATTTAATTATTATGTAATGGTTTCTGCCAACTTGAGAAATAAAGAAAATAATATCATTTACATATTTTCAGATAATTCAAGGGTCGTATAATTATACTTCTCCCGATGGAACACCTTTCCTAATGACGTATACAGCTGATGAATTTGGATTCCACCCCCGGGTATTTATTTTAAAATTTTGTTAACATAATAAATAATCTGATTAATCCTTTTTTTTCTATATTGAAATACATGAACGAATATACCACAAAATTATAATAAAAGTAAAATGTTTGGTGAAACATATACTAACTAATGCGGTTTGAATCCCTGTTTACCATCAATAGCGAGGTTCCAAACTAAAAGCTTTAAATGAAGTTTTACCGTTTTCCGATAGATATATTGCCATCAGAAGGATGTTTTGAAAAACTGTGGAATTTTCCTCAGAATTTATATATAAAAATTTATATTTATATTTGAAGCACTAACTTTGTGGTTATTTATTATTATAAAATAAATAAAACAACTTTGTTTTTAACCACTAATTTTTATTTTTCACAGACCAGTTTTAAAGCAAACAAGCTTCTTCGTCAAGGTTTACGTAACTAATGAATTGATTCCTTTTTTTTGTTTCTATCATGTTCACTAAATACTACACGTAGACCCAATAAATCGAGTGTTTTTTTTCTTACACGGATGGTAATTTGATATCATTATTTTCAAAGTAAGACAGGAGAGGACTAAAAGAAATATTGTTTATTTGGTTATGAATTATTGTTTTCTTATTTTCTTATTATGAATCGCTTTTTTAAATTATTGTTTTCTTATTTAAAAAAAGCAATTCATAATAAGAAAACAGTAATTAATAACCAAATAAACAATATTTCTTTTAGTCCTCTCCTGTCTTACTTCTAAAATAATGATATCAAATTACCACCCGTGTAAGGAAAAAAACACTTGATTTATTAGGTCCACGTGTAGGATTTAGTGAACATGATAGACATAAAAAAAGGAATCAATTAATTGATTCCTTTTAAGAAGCTTGTTTGCTTTGAAACCAGTCGGTAAAAAATAAAAATTAGTGGTTAAAAACAAAGTTGTTTTATTTATTTTATTAAAATAAATATTAATTTAAATTATTACTAAAGATAAACATGTATATTTTGTAATTACAGACTTATTATTTGTAACTTTTAAGAATTTTCTTCAAAAAATATATGAGAAACGATTGAACCATAAAAAAATGATGCATTACAATTCAGAGATAATTATTTATCTCATTCGCTGTTTTAATATAAATAAATCAACTATTTAATTGAAATACTCGAATTTATACAACCTTATGATTTTAGCAAATGGTGTTTCCGGTCCAGTCAAAGGCAGTAGTCGATAGTAGATCTGGTAAAGATGAGAATTTAAATAATAACTTGGATAAAATAACAGCGCAAAAAGACAATTATCAAAGTGAACGCACTCCAACAGACGTCTCCGACATTACAGAAATAATAAATACTTCAAGAAGAAGACAAAACATTCGATCTAGAACACAACAATCTTAAGCAACATTAATCAATGCGACGTATGATGTTGCAAGTCGCCGATCGGGTTGATGAAGAAACAGTTATAGAAATCAAAATAATGTTTATGAAGATAAACAAGTTCCGGAGAAGACGCAAAACCAGAAGCACATAATTTAAAAAAACTGATATAGACAATGGAATGTTAAATGTTTAACCCAAATGTGATATTAGCTTAGATGATAGTCAATAGGTAGTAATAATTGTTATATTCATCTCTCTAACATAATTCAATATACGAAAATCATTGAATATCACTTTTATTTTAAACCTTAAAACGATACAAGTTTAAAAACCAGTTAGTTGCTTTTATTTTCAATATTATGAACCAAATAATGTGTTCCATGTCCTTGATTGATAAATATTATTATTTTATTGCTATTTTTAAACGGACATATCTAGAGTTATATGTTCTATACTTATAATCTTATTGCTATTACGGATATTTATAACAGTTTTTTTTACCTGGAAACCTTATATTGTTTATAAAATTGGCACTACCATTGTGGAATGACATGATTTAATTAATTAAGTAAAACACTTTGTTATAAGATAATTTGCATTTATTTTGGAGCACTGTTTTAGAAATCATAAACCCTTCCGTCTCCTAATAAAGAGTGCAGGATATAAAGGATGAATGTCAAAATATTAAGTAACGTAAAAATAAAAAGGAACCTGCTTATTGTAAATAGTACCGCCTGTACTGTTTTATACCATATAATTGATATTAAATTATCGCTTTGTTTCCAGAATTTAACTGACATTAACCCATTATCCCCTACCTGCATTTTTTTTTGTTCAATTATTTTGGAAAGTGTTAAATTTTATTAAACAGAAATTTCGGTATGCGAACTGCTGTCAGATGCCATTGTAAGTTTAAAACACATAAAAATTGACATCCGTCCTTCGTATCTTGTACCCTTCAGACGTACTTTTATTTCAATAATTTCTCCATGCCTAAGTTTATGTTCTAGCTGATAACAAATATACAGATCGTTTTATGTACTTATGTATTTTTTACGCACTAGCGCCCCATACCTGTGTGTTTATGTACCTTTCAGTTAAGCTTTTTAAAAATAGGTGTTTACGCATTGCCTTTTGTGCCTAATTTTACCTTTATTATAAGAATAATGGCATTGCATAATAATAATGTTTTTTATAAATAATATCTTCTCAATTTGTTTACAAACAGATTATGTGTGAGCGTAAATTAAACCTTATTTTTAATTGGGAATGCCAAAGCGGTTACTGTACTAAATACGAGTAATGTTCTTAGTTTATAAAAATACATACTATTGAAAAAAAAAGCAAAAGTGTCGTGACAAACTTTAGAATCTAAAGCTCTGGAGACAGATTCTCTTGCTGCCATCTATCGTTTTTCAGACTAATTACATTCGTGTATTTGACAATACAAACAAAACGCATTACCAATAGGTACCTTTAATATTTGTTATTTTTAAGCGTGATTCAACTTTAAATTGAAATTAACATTTATTGTAATGAGTTAATTTGTAATGGAAAAAATCTAAATACTAATTAGTTTTTTTTGATGATATCTGACAAATTTAATATAGTCCGCTACTGACTATAAAAAGGTCCAATTTTCGCCCAATTTCCAACAACTCCGTCGTTAATTTTGAAACGATGAGTATTTTACTGGCTTCCAATGTTCCAAGAGTTGTTGTTTAGTCACCATAGATTTAGGCTTCAGGAAAATATTTGAATGCGGAAGTTTAGTGCTACGGGATATTTTTAAAAAAATGTTTTCTTACACGCAGTAAAAATTAAAGCATTTTACAGGATCTTGAGGGCGAAATAATAGGTTTTGGAAATAATGTGGTCGACAAACTTGTCACATAATTAATTGATGGTTTTACAAAAGAGCCTTTTTTTCACATTTTGCAAGCGTTGTTTGAGTAAAATTCGAGGGCTAATACAAAAAAGGGTAAATTAAATTACAATTACTATGGCGACTGCTTTTCTTAACATTTGGCTTGCCAACCGCCGGCTAACTGCAATAAATATCATGATAAATATAACAGTTTTGGAATATTTTTCATATTTACACCAGTAAAACTCAAGTATGTAATCGCAATCGCGCAGCAGGATTATACGTCGCGAAACGTAAATATTTTGACATTTAGTTTTAGATGTTCACGGATGTTCCATTGTGATTGCGAATACGATAAACAACTATGGTGAGAATTTGTTATCACGTCACTTATTAGCACGTCGATAGTAGTTATTTGTGATTGAGCTACTGGAGGCTGTTTGTGTAACACGACACAACATGCTTCAACTAGCAATCGTTTGTAAGCACATCGTTTGTGGGGCACTGCGTACGCTTCTACAATAGAATACCCGACAATGTCCTAATTATGACGGACAATAAATTCAAAATTTTCATAAAAAGCGTACTTCAAAAAAAGGCTTATTATGGACTTAATGAATACATGGAAGATAGCAGTATATGGAACTAATAGTATTATTTTATTTATGTTAGATTTGATTATTTTTGGAATGTGTAGTTATTTATGGAAAACTGACTATCTCTATATGTTGATTTTTTTATTTATTTATGTATTGACTATCAATAAGTATATAAATTATACCTATATTAAAGAAAAAAATAAAACTAAAAAAAACTAAAACTGGGAAGCTGCTTTCGAATGTAAGTATATAGACAAACCTATCAGATGTTTTTTTGTGTGTAAAAAGTTTGTTTTTGAATGTTTACAAACAACATTTGTGTTTTGTGGATCTCAATCAGATTCTTTCCTTAAATTCTTATTAATTTCTACCCATTTAATTCTTTTTAATGAATTATTGGTAATACTAAAATAATATTAAATTCAATACATTTTTAAAAATCGTATTCCTGCATAAGTACACCCTTTGTTGATGAGACGACCGGAGCTTGACGTTTGCAAAAAGAATGCCGTATTTGAAAAAATATTGACTGTATGTTTTGGAATTCAACCATAAACAAGTACCTACTTAAATTTAATCTTTTTTTTTTAATATAGACAATTTTTAGTTTTGGAAATTAATCACAAACAAGTATCTAGGTACCTACTTATCAATGAAAAGACGTTTCCAAGGCAAGCCGACGTTCGGGCAGGACAACGTCTGTCGGGTCAGCTAGTATTTTTATATAGATTCACCATGTTGCGATCATACTCATTGATTTATTATAAAAGTTAACAAAGTATTGCTGAAATATCCGTAACATTTTAACAAAACATGTAGATGGTAGTTTGATGTCACTTATAGATGACACAACAATAAATATGCTAATTGTGCCATCGTCGAAATGTGCACAAATCCAGGTTACAAATCATAATATGTTAATAGATCGAACAGGATGCCTCCGAAGGTCGGTGATGACTCTTCCTCAGCATTTCATCAAAAATAATAACTTATGTAAATTATCAAGACTCTCTATAAAGTCATTCGTGGACATAATATTAATAATCATCTACTTTTAGCGTGTAACAAGGCGTATTTATTTATGACTGTATAATCTCCTATGTAAATACTAGAAAGCAATAAAAATAAGTCATTCATATTTATCGATTATGTTTTAATGCATTTGCGCGCATCGGATTATGTTTGGTAATAAATCTGATATTTAATCGTTGCGTAGTCTTAATTATTGATTTTTAGTACATTTAAAAATAAAATAAAATATTTGACAAATGGCATAAAAAAATCGCGGTAAACTTACTGTTTACTTTCAATTTAGAACACTGTTTTAACAGGAAAAAATATAGTTTTTTTTAAAGTTTTTTTGCGAATAGACAATTAATTTGTATTATAATTCTTGGTTTCTTAATATTATTTGGAACGAGCGTGTCTAAAATTTTATTAAAAAATAATTATTCAAAGATGGCGCTCTTATCATTTTTTATTAAAATATGCCATTTTTTCGTTTATTTTCAATGAAAATTTTACAAAACTTGGTTTGCGGAAACTTTACACTTTAATAATTTCAACAAATACCATAACAATATAATTAAGGTCCTTTTCACAAAATGGTGTAGGTACAAAACAAAAAAACATTTATCATATTTTTTGTTTTGTACTCCATTTTGTTAAAAGAGAGGGAAAACGTTTTTAAGAAGGGAATATGGAAGTCTAGGCATTTACAGGGCTTATGACCTATCATTGGCTGGTTTGAGTGGCCACTTTACACACTGTGTAACATTTCACCATTCTGCCCATGTTTGAACATCCACATTTCCTCAACTCTTCCATCTGTTGACTTTTGTGAAGTAAAGGAGCTGAAACCTTTATGATGTTGGTGAGGTTCATCCGGCTGAAGCAAATCACCTACTAGGCAACGCCTGAAAACAATTCTCCAATTTTTATACTTCTTCTTTTACCAGGTAATTCAACAATGTTTGAGTATGTCCAAATGCTTACAGACTGGCTGAATTTTCTCCCTAGGGAGTTGTACATATTTAAATTTATTTCAACAGAGAGGGAAAACGTTTTTGAGAAGGGAATATGGAAGTCTAGTCATTTACAGGGCTTATGAGGAACAGATGGAAGAGTTGAGGAAATGTGGATGTTCAAACATGGGCAGAATGGTAAATTTTACACAGTGTGTAAAGTGGCAACTTAAACCAGCCAATGACAGGTCATAAGCCCTGTAAATGCCTAGACTTCCATATTCCCTTCTCAAAAACGTTTTCCCTCTCGAGACCTTAATTATATTGTAATGATATTTGTTACAATTAATTTAGTATAAAGTTTCCGCAAATTAAGTTTTCTAAAATTTCCATTGAAAATAAACGCAAAAATGGCATTTTTCAATTAAAAAAATTAAAAGCGCCATCTATGAATAATTAGGGACATATTTTCGATTAGAATCGCCTTAAGGAATTAAACTACCGACAAAATACCGATATTGTTATCTATGGATATTTAAAATTATTTATCTTATTTGACACATACAAAGTAACAATTTTTTCCAATCTACCGAAAAGTATTTGTTTGTGACTTATAATTTTTAATTGAATGAAGAAGCCCAGCCGGTTTATTGGTCACCCCAAAAACACATTTGCTACGTACTGGTCTGTTAGGAAGAGCTGGCGTGAACGGTACATTTACACATTGCGCTTGTGTAGTATCTGTGAATAACCCAATGGTATAATATCGCACGGCATACGCGTTATGAAAATAATCTGTCTCTAACGCACTCAGACGCGCTATGAGCATGACAGAGACAACTATTGCTATGTTTGTAGCTAATGATAAAATAATAAAATATACATAGGGTGCTAGTAAAAATATGGATCGTAAAATGTTTTCAGTATATGGGTATTAAGCTATGGATTAAAAACACTGGTTTATAGATATACTTTCTTATTTAATCTAGTCACAAATACATAGGGCGATTGTCTAATGTTTGTGCGTTCGCATAACTTACACAAACGCATTTTTTTTACGAGGGTTGTATATATAAAAAAAGCATCAGTAAAGAAATTGTCGTAAATTTATTTATATTCAAACAACTTTTTTATCGAAAATATTCTGTTTTTATTATAAAAATTATTATATTATATTATATGCAGAGTAAATAAAATGCATTGAAAAAGTTATATTGGAGAAAATATATAATTTTTTTAACTGTTTCATTATTTCATAATAAATTAATGTAAAATCTGTTATTGGTCTCTTTTACGCTATCCACACACGTGATCGATTTTCCCTCCGTTTTCAGCCAATAAGATTATATATATATATATATACACACCTATTAATAAATAATAAATCCCATTATTCAAACACTCAAACATTCTACAATCAAAATATAACTTGTGGTATGTATTTGAATTATTTTTATTGTAATAATAGAAAACAAAATATATTTTTCAAATTTGCTGGTGTAAAAATAAATGAGTATTTCATTTTCTTTTATTTTTATTTTTTATTTCATTTTCTTAACCCATTTTTTTTTTATGTATACAACTCTCTAATCCAACAAAGATTTTTTTTAAGATAGCACATTTAGTTAAAATTTAATATAATCTTTTTAAAATCACCATCCTGTAGGTTTATATGCATTTGTGTCAGTTTTGGAAACGCGCCAGCTCTTATGAATCGATATGCACAGAAACTATAAATTAGGTTAAGGTTTCATTGTGTGCACACGAAATATCAGAATGTGCCGACAGCCGCAAAACGGATGATTTGATTTATTTTCAATCCGTTTTATTTTTTTATTCACTAAGCCTTACGCAAGGCGACATATTTGACCATTCGATTCTTAAATGGAGTTAAATAGGACCTTGTTTTAAGAATATTAAGGTTAATGGTTTTACGTAGATGCGTCCTTAACCCTTTGACTGCAAAGCAGTTTTTCGAGAATCTAATCAGAAATGCTTTTATTTATATTAATTTTCGAAATCGTAAAGAATAAGTCGTCCACCAAACACATTATTGTTTTAAAATTAATAACTTATTTTAAAAAAAATAAATTCTTTTCATTTATCGCTAGTTCACGTACAATAGAAAGTAAGATAGACACTATCTGCCGAAATGTCGATCACCCATCACAATGCCATGCAGTGGTTGAAAACCCTTTTTTACTTGTAAATGAAAACAAAAATTTTCAAAAAAATGTTTCTAGCACTGCGAGGCGTATTATTTTGAACGTTATTTTTTAATCCACTTTAATATCTTCGTGTTTTGTCAATTATTGATTCAAACACTGAACGTTAATAAAAATCCTAGAACCTTAATTACAAATTCAACTTTACAAACGATAACGAAAGTTTCATAGCATTCTATTTTTCTTTTTTTGTAGTTTGTTTTTGTTACCAACGTAAGTATTTAAATAAAAATCGATTTGAATAACTTTGACCTATTTTTTCTTGTTTGTTTAGTAAAACTAATCTGGGGTTGCTTTATTTAAATCCATTAGCTGGAAGATTTTTCTAAATACCGTAGTTGTCAATAATATTATTGATTTTATGAGTTGATTTTTGCAAGTACAAAGAGTGATATGAAGTAACCCGTACAGGTGCTTTTTTGACATAGTATTTATTTATTTATATTTATATACGCCCAATGGGCACTTTTATGGACACATTTGTTCATAGGAAATTATTATAAAAAAATTAGAAAGACTCAATGCTTTATAGTAGACTTTGTGGGAATGGAAGCGGGAGAGAGGTGTTTATAATTGAATTCGACTCAGTGATCGTTTGAAAGAAGACAACTTGTTATCAAAGAAATCAAGACTGGTATGTTTAAACCTAAGAACTATGGGCATAAGGGAATGAAAATCATAGTTTGTTCTATGGATATCGGTATGAAAGAGTAAGTTTTGTCTGAGGTTTCTAGTTGGGATATTTCAGTAGTTCAGGCGCATCAAAGAGTGAGTTGAGAATTTTAAAATAGGACTATAAGGTTGAATTTATTTCAACGGTCTTGAAGAGAATATATATTCAAAGTAGTTTCTAACTCATTATACGTATATAGGTCTCTGGATAAGCCCAACCTCCAGCCTATCTTTCTTAAAAATCGATGTTGAACTGATTCAATATTCCTGATGTGAACATCATAATAGAGGAATACAACGCGAGACAACAGAGGAATACTCTGGGTGCGGGCGAGCTAGGGAAAAGAAGAGAATTTTAAGGGTGTTGATATTTTTGAAGTCATTGTTTTCAAAATTATGGAAAAAAAACTATAATAGGCCTTATCGTTATTTTGGTTTATTTGTAAATATGTTTTTTTTTACAATAGCTGTTGTTGTGATAGCATTTACAGTATACACTACTTTTTGACATGGATTAAAATTGGTATATCCACTTCTTTAAAAAAACAGTAACTAGCGAAATCAAATTAATTGTGTAATAATTTATTTTTATTTTTTGCAAATGTCTTATACCACTGATGGGAAAATGCTACTGCAAGTTCCTAAATTTATTTACCTTTTTTAAGGAAGACGTCAGCAACAATGTGGTAAGACTTTTATTGCACGGATTAACAACAACGATAAATCGTTGCTGAGCAGTCTAAGGGTTCGACAAGTAAAAGTGATCAAAGAATCCTGAATATTGGGTGGGTAGGAACATTACAGAATAAAGATTCTACCAGAATAATAAAACTCGCTTGCCCTTCAATTCACTGTTTATTTCACTGACAGAAATCCTCTAAGTAGCAGATATTACGGACTTACATGCCCGGGGGTATCTCGGAGAATGCAAGTTGTAAAACATAATGTAGATATTTAGAATCGCATTGAGAAAGATAGCACATATCCGATGGAATCTTTTGGGAAAACCATTAATATAAAACAAGTGCCTACCTTCACAAAGGTGACGAGTCAATGTATTACATCTCCGCTCTTTTAATAACAGTTATTTTTAAAAATCTTTAAAACAATTGCACTTTTAATATAAAAGCGAATGTAAAACTTCATTAATTGATACATACATTTTAGTGCGAGCGAAATACAAAACATGATCCACAAATTTAAAGAAAAACAAATGTTTAAAAATATTATATATCTTATGTTAAAAGTCAAATAAATTAATGAAATCAAGTGGGATATTTTTTTCACTTGAATAAAAGACTTACATGGAAATTGCCCAATACCGGACACTTAAGGCTTTTTGGAACTTAGAAAATCAAATTAGTTTTCAAGACATGTTTGTTCAACAAATCATAACAGGGATGGAGAATACCTTAAAGAAGGGAATATGGAAGTCGAGGTATTTACAGGGCTTATAATCTGTCATTGGCTAGTTTAAGAGGCCGCTTTAAACATTGTTTAACATTCACCATTTTGCCTATGTTTGAACATCCATATTTCTTGAAAAAATATTTGGGTTAGATAAATTTGGATTGATTTGATGAATTTGGATTAGTTTGATAGTCTATTAACCAAGTACAAAAAAAACGTATACCCAAAATTTACCAAACGCCTTGATAGCAATAACATTTTAAATTCAGTTCATATGCACAGTTTTTTATATGGTTTTTAATTAATGTAATAATAATCATTATCATTATAATTTACGTAAAGTCATCGATATAGGTTGAAATCTATGACAACAGTATTTTGCAACGCCAAAACAATTTATTTTTTTACTGGTCATGTTATATATTTATTCCCTCATATATTTTGGTAAAAACTTACTGGTAACAGAGAATATTAAAAGCACCTAGGTGTTTATTCTTTACCCACCAAGTAATCACCGACACATGCGTTTAAATAGTTATTGTATATATATATAATTTCCATTATAAATTGTTGCATATGTATCTAGATATTATGCATATACAAAAACAGGCTCACAGTATATTAAACTCGTTATAAATACTTAAAGTGCGTTTCCTTATTGCAACGTGTAATCCTAAAAATATTTTTTTTAATATTTTGGATCGATAATTCTTTGAGAAACTATGCAATTCAAATCATTATATTTTTAATGATTCTTACAATTTTCTACAAATTGATATTACGACTTAATCAAAGGCAAGACCCCTACTCCAATATAACTGAACGCCTGGTTTGAAGCATCAGCGTATATAATGGTGTCCAAAAACAGCCTCTAGTTCTCTATGTCGGCTGCCGACTCCTGTACGTCCTTCCAAGTCAGGTTCGCGCTTTGTAGTTCTGACACAAACTGTCCTCGAGCTATCATCAATGTATTTTTTAACTTCTACAAATTAATATTACGATTGTATCAGAGGCAAGACCCCTACTCCAATATAACTGGACGCCTGTTTTAGAGTATCAGCTTCTATTATGGTGTTGACGAACAGCCACTAGTCGTCCATGTCGGCTGCCAACTCTTGGACGTCCTTTCATGTCAGGTTCGCGCCCTGCAGTTTTGACACAAACTGCTTGCGAGCTATCGTCATTAGGCGACCAGAACGGCAAGAACCCAATGCTTTTTAAAGTAAGTTCCTCACAAAATTATTGCTATTTAATAATTATTTTAATAATAACTATTCGGATACATTTTGGGTTTTGTTTTTTTTGTTTTACTCCTAGATTTTATCACGTTACAGGAGTGAGAAAAACGATAATAGAAAATGTACGTACAGAATATATAAGTACCAATATAATATTTATGTATATAATGATTCTGCACATGTGATGTCAATAAACTCCTCCTAAACGGTTGACTTACGTTCGGTTTTTCGCAAAATAACTAGCTTTGCGCTGCGCATGTTTGTATATCTTAAAATCTTCAACCTAATCTGTGAAAAAAAAGTTAGAGCATAATTTTTTTATTCATCGACCTACCACGGTTGCATTTGACGGGAAGACATTTACTAAAAAATTGGGTAGATGTTTTTTTTTTGTACATGAAAAAACTTTATATTTCAATATTCAATGTTTATAAAGAGCATTCGTTTTTTGCGGATCTCAATCAAATAATTTCTTTAAATTCCTTATAATTTCCACACATTTATTTCTTTTAACTGGAAAATTAGTAATATTTAAATAATATTAGCTGACATTCAATACATTTTCAAATATTGTAATCTTTAATAAAGTGCACCCCTGTTGTTATTATAAAAGCACAGTTTTAAAAAACCAATTCTGTACTTAAAAAAAATATTTAATGTTTTGAAATTCAACCTTAAAATAGTACCTAAGCACCTACTAAAATTTAATATTTGAGTATTGGTAAATTTTGTTTTGGAATTCAATCATAAACAAATACCTCGGTACCTACTTATCACGATTACACAATTAGGTATTTTTCTAGTCATTTCTTTTAGTTTCAAATTAAATGTAAAGCTCACGTCAAAACCCGGCTGGTGGTTAAATAATGACTAAATTTGCGATGACTATGAGTTGAGTGTCATAATTTTAGAGGGCTCAGGGTAAAACGCGGTCTGAATTTGATTCATTAACACGTATTCCCGTATTTTCTTTATGGACAAGCTAACGTTTGGGTAGGACAACGTCTGTCGGGTCCGCTAGTATATACATATATATATATATATATATATATATATATATATATATATATATATATATATATATATTCTTACTTTTTGTAAACGAAGAATAATTAATCAATGCAGTTTTTGTACATGTATTCCGGTTTCATGATTTTCTTGTTGATTTCTTAGATTTTTACCATACACTTTTGTACTATTTATTAGCCACCCTTTGAATAAGCGTTTTTTTATAGGAACAATATCGTGGGAATGTTATATTACAATTAAAATAAGGAAACATTACGTTAACTTTCGATCAAAATATTGCAATTGTTGAGAATCTCCGCTCGCCGTCAACACTGAGGGATAACATTGTTATCTGAGGGCACTGAACAGTGATATATGGAGCTTCACGTAATGGACCCAATATAAATACAACGCGATGCAAACTGTTTTATTCAATCTTCCCCTGAGCTATTACCGGTAACTGCGAGTTATCCACTTCAACATGAACTACACGCTGGTAAGTGCACTATGTAAAAGTGACTAAATAAGGATACACATAATTTATTAAACAATCATATATCTTTTGTACAATAGTCAGATGAACCGATTACATGAACAGATTGGTCTCCAATATTTAGAACTCATATTGACCATATCAAGGCTGTCCAACACCATTCTCAAAAAAAAAAGGGCCACGGTTGCTCGGATTGCAAAGGGGTAATTATTCCCATTTCGAAAAAGAGCAATCTCTTAATCTGTTTGCATTGGAAAAACGTGGAACTAGGGTAGACCGTATATGCATTTTCAAAATTATCAATCCCATAAGTGATGTCTCATCTCTCTTGCAATCAATTTCTTTTCATGTTCCTAATCATGTCGCCGGAAGTCAAAATCTGCTATTTATAAAATCTTCTAGAAGCGAATTTTGTTTTTATGCCCCAATGTCCAGAATGTGTATATTCGTCAATTCGTCTCACAACTTGGAATTCTTTGAGATAAATCTTCCTGCTTTTAGAAGTTCTCTTCAAACAGTGTGGGATGAAGATGAATTGCCATGGTTAAGCTCGAAGTCTGTCTGTTTATCGTGTTTCTGAATATATTGTACACTTTTATTTTATTGCCCTTGCTGTCTTTGCTTCATACTTTTGTAATTTTTAATTCAATTGATTGTACTTATCTTTCTTCATACAACTGTGGTTATTTGCTTAAGCCATAGATATAATAAATAAATTAATGAATTTATTAAATAGTCAATATTTTATGAAAATTTTGTCAAACAATTTAAACTGAAAACATACTTAAAACATTTATGTATATCATAATTCAGAAGCGCTACCGAATTGTTGTAAATACATGTCTATTCCGTTGAATTAAGATGTTGATTATAACGTTATTTGGGTGGCTCTAATTTTAAACTCCCACGTAAAAGATATGTTATAATGGGCGAAATTATAAACAAACCAAATTTCAAACGAATATTTTCCTTATGAGATATTTATAACATCAAATATTTTAAGCTTATCAGCCTTTATATTGTTTATTACAATTTTTGCATAAGTAGTACCAAAATGTACATGCGTAACAGTTTGTATGATTTAAATTTATTTATTTATTTTATTTATGTATTTTATTCAAAATATATATATGTTAAATTTATTGAGACACAAATCCCAACTCTATGAAACCAAAGTCCTGTGTTGAGTTGAGTGATATGAAGTTATTGTCTAATTTTTATTTTTCTGGTTTTAAATAAAATTACCCTTTTCAAGACCCAAACCCACAGATAAAATAACAAAACTATTAACCATCTACTGTATGAATGAGTTTTCTCTTAATGTTGCTTATCAGCACGAGTAGATAATCATTCAAATCGTATGAAAAACACGTTTATCGTAATTAGGCACTACTACCTGTAATAAGGAAAATATGTTATTTTAAACATACAATTTAAAAATGTTTTTTCACAGACACCTTAAATCTGATAAATAAATTATACTTTTTACTTATTTATACTATGTGCTAAAAGTCCAAAAAATATGATTAAATTTTATATGCTCAAAATAACGCTACTGATTTAGTTACTAAATCAATAAGAATACATTATTTTTAATGATTTCTTTAATGCCTTGTTTTCTCCTAAAAAATGTAGCAAAACGTCATTTTTATTTCACACAGAAACATTATACTAATCCATTTATAGCCTTTAATGGTGCAGTAAACATTTTCAAGAAATTCAAATGTAGGTAGTGTTTTACGCTAAAGCAAAAATATCATAAAAATGTAATTGTTCTTTGTGTCATATTTAGGTAATGCCGAGCTTCCAATATTTCATGTAAAATTTGGTATTTCGCAGGTAAAAGACATTAAATAAACACATTTTTCCAAAAAAATATTATAAACACCTACACAAAATCTTGTAGGTGTATTAAAAAAAAAAACATTCGAATACATTGCATTGAAAATATAAATAACAAAGTTTTCTTCTATTTTATAACATAAATCAGTAAAGCTACGCAAATTAGACTTTTTGAGGGAAAAGAAGTACGGAGTTTTGAAACTTGGCATGCATGTTTGTTGGAATCTACTGCATAACATACTAAAAGTCCCCGAGAGGTTAGTCCGCTAAGGGTGGAAGGAGGGGGGGGGGGGTTAAGGGTTGCTTTTCATGGTTTTTAACGAATATCTCCGAAACTATCAGCTCTAGCGAAAAACATTTTAGTAATAAAATCCCTCAATCCTTCGGCGCTTAAAACCCCCTTAAGTTATCTCTGATCACTGGATTACCCAATTCTTACTACGCCATATTGTTGATTCCCTTTCGTGATGCAGCGAATAACCTTAACAATATTCTGAACACACTTTGTGGTCTTGTCTCTTCACCTATTTTTGAATACCGAATGCTAATTTCTTGCTAATGTCTGTGTCTTTTTTAAAGGTCCCATCAGATACTAACCTGATGCCATCCAAAAGTAATTCATTTCATTCATTTTGGAACTTGATCATGTTCAATTAATTTAGTCTCATAATATATGTATTTCAAGCATTAACTTTGGTGTCAAACATTTAACTAAATGATATGAAATATTTGAATTTAACCATTTACTAACTTTTCTATGTCTACCGATTTCGAGACGTACGCGTTTCTTTGTCAGTACACCAATTAAACCAATGTGAAAGAGTAGACATGAACAGGTGTATCGTTGATTTAATTGGAGTCCAGGCAAACAGACGGGTACGTCTCAAAACCGGTAGACATAGAAAAGTCGGTAAGTGGTTAGATACAAATATTTAATAACATTTAGCAGTTTAATCTCTGTCTTATCCTGTTTTCCACAATCCAATGAAGTTTATATTCTATCTTTAATTTATTTTTTTAGTTCTTTGATAAAAAAGGTCTCAAAAAATATTTACAAATATTATATCTTTACTTATTCTTACATTATTGATCACTACTGCGCACTTAACTTATTGTCCTAATGTATAATATTATATCACAACAGGCCAAGAGGCCAATTACAGCGGTGAATTACAGCCCCTATACTTGAGACAATCACATTTTCAATTTGTGTGCTCTCACCGGGAATCGAACCTTCCGTCTGTGAGTCAAGCGTCTTATCCATTACACCACGGAGACCGGCTTTATATTTACACTTAAATTAACTCATATATATTTACAACTTATTTTTTTCTTTTCCAGTCTACCTACGGATACCGCTCTACATTATTACATAATATATATGTAAACAAAGGTATCCTTTAGAAGTACTTTTGGATAACCTTTCTTTCTGAACATAAGTTGATGATTAGTCTACCAGATTATAAAGAACTCCTTCAGGCATTGTTTTTTCGTTTGGCAGAGAGCAATTTTAATTTGTATGTGCTCACTTCCAAGTGAACTTTCATCTCCTCAGAAGCTGTATGCAGCATGCGGTGGACAATTTGTGCATATTATTCATAAAACAAAAGATTTTTATTTTTAAATTGTGAATAAGTACCAAGAAAATAAGAACTGGTTTTATTAAGAAGTTTCTAAATGTTAACTTCACAAACCAGTATTTTCGGTTTCATCGCTATGCTATGCATCCAATAAATTGAATCAGATTGGCGTTCATTTTGTGATGAATGTTTTTTAACTAAGATATTTTTAACTTCTTTTAGATGTTCTTTGTGGCTACTTTGGTTTCTGTTGCCTCCGCAGACGATGGAAAATATAGACCAGATCTATATGACACTAACAGGTTAGTTTAAATAACAACGCTGAGCTTCTAGAACGATGGACATACAGTTTTATCGTGCCATGTCTTTTTTAAGTACATTTGAAATTGAAATACGTATTCCGTCATTCATTCGCTTAACAAGCCCAAACCAGCACCTTTTTGACTTAGACATATTTCAGATATAACGGTGGAAATGACGGGCGTTACGTGCACATTGGGGATGGATCACGTGGAGCCTACCGAGGTGGTGGTGGAAAGTACTATGGAGAACAGGATAGCAAATACAGATCGGATGGTTTACGAGTTTTCGAGTAAGTTACCAATAATCTGTCCTTTTTATCGTTTTGTCCAGTTTGCTTTCAATTCTATTCAAATGCCCGTCAGAACAATTTTTCCATCACATAAAGGTGCTGATAAGAGACAACTGTACCGAAAAGAAACACTTACAAACTTCTGGTCGAACAATAAGGAGTGATCTCATAAAAATGTTCGTACGAGGTTTTCCCAGAGCACGAATTATACCATACCCAAAACCCATACGACTTTTGCTTAGAAATATCTCTCCTATATCGCACCTTGAGTGTACAATATTATGGAAAAAAAATTCAAGAGAGTAGTTAAGGATTGAATTTTCTTCAGTGGGAGGGATTTGAGTGGGAAACCCCTTGATGATTTTCCGAATGTTTGAGTTTACTGTTTACCATATTTTTTTATATTTTATTAATTTTTCACGCCCATAAGGCTTTTACAACATCACATTTTTAAAATACAATAAATAAAGCAACAAAAGATAGAACAGTGTTTAGAACTAAAGTTGGTATAAAAAAAAAGAAGATGAGTTTATAAAGAACCCATTTTTTTTTTTTAATACAATATAAAGAAATAAAAAATAGGAACAGTGTTAAGAAAAATAGTTGGGTATGAAAATAAAAATAAAAAGATGAGTGTATAAACAACATAAATTTAAAAAAATACAATATAAAGTAATTAAATATAGAGCTGTGTTTAGAAGTTAAGTTGGTTTTAAAATATTTTTTTATCTTTTTATTTTTAAATAAGCTAAAGAAATGCTGTTAAAGGTTTAAAGCAGCTAGGTACATAATGTTATAACGTACGATATGAACAGAATATTAAGTTCTGTTTCATGTGGAACATATTCATTGATATTTAAAATTTACAAGACTCACGTTAAAGACATCGATGTTGTTAGCATATTGGTTCGCTAGTACATGCATCCGCATTACTGGTAAATTTGCGCTGTAATGAGGAAGTTCAGTGTTTTTTTTAAATTTTTTATTTGTTAATAGACTGTTAAACTAAGTCAAAAATTTTATTTTTTTATTTTTCGGCGCTACGATTTTTCAAAGTTTTGTATTTCTGAAATAACTCCGCGTGTAACGTCAGAGGTTCATTTCCGCTTATTCTCATTCAGTCCTTCCTATTGGTTCAGAAGCGACAAGCAGACCGGAAATCTTCCATAGCTCTCAGATCGTTGATTCACATGAACCAGTGACGTCATTTAAAGTAGTGCGTTTTTATCAAAGTATTTTTTATTATTTTTTCTGTACATTTTCAAGAAACTTTGTAGTACAATTTAATGCTCTCATTTTTACCCCGCGTAAGAAAACATTTTTTGTATCCAATTTCCCGTAGGGCTGAAGTTCCTCATTGGTCAATGATGGACCGCAGTAGAACAGAGTATTACATCGGGTAACTCGACCAGGCACTCGTATTAATGTGCCATATATTTGTTTTTTTTGTATTGTTATTATTATTCTTGTGTTTCTGATCCTATACGATATTTGTGATAATATGTGCCTGTGTCAACTGATTGCTCGTCCCAACTCAAAACAGGACTTTTACTCCCACGGAGTTGAAACTTATGTCTTAAATAATGTGGCATAAACTGTCTTTAAGTGAATAAATAAAACAAATTAATTAATATTTTACTCATAAATTAATTTAAGCGGAACAGGGCGGGCCTCGTGGTGTTATGGCTAAGACGGTTGCCTTATGTTCATTAATTTAATTTTTCTTAAGCCTTAGTGTTCTTTTCTGTAATTCACTTGGGGTTCCTTGCATGTTGTGATGCAATTAGAAAAATAAATAAGTTGTAGTCCCGCGGTAGCGTTGTAAACTGACAGATCAACAATCCAAATATATAATCCCATTTATCTACCACAAATTATTTACGACATCAAAGTCTAAAATATTATTTGTGCCTATTATTGTTGAAGAATTCTTATTACCACGAATTACTTAAAAAGTATGCATATATAATACTGCTTTGTTAACGAAGACAATTTTTGTTTTAGTGGGTGTGCATTAATTTTAATACAAAACATGTGTTTTTATATTTGAAGTTGATTTGTTTGTTTGCAATAAAAGTTTTAAAGTTAATTTTAAAAATTATATTTGCTCATTTTCTTTTCCAGCGGATACAATGGATACCCCAGAGGAAAGAACATGGGCTCAGTTCCTTCTCCGATAGTCATTGCAAAAGCTAGCAAGTCTTCAAACGACGAATCTGGGGCCAAGATAATCAAGTTTGAGAATGAAATCCTTCCAGACGGGTACCATTACCTTTATGAGACAGAAAACCAGATCCGCGCTGAAGAATCCGGAAGACTGGAGAAACTCGGTGAAGATGAAGAAGTTATGCGGGCAAAAGGGTTCTACGAATACGTCGGACCTGATGCAGTTCTATATAGAGTGGACTATATAGCTGATGAAAATGGCTTCCAGCCATCTGGAGCCCACATACCAAAATAAACAACGCCACCGACTTTCAATGAAAAATTATATTTACCACTTTAGTGATCATAATAATATATTTTTAAATATATTTATGCTATTATATACGTAATATGTATTCAATTGTAAATAAATAATAACTAGTTTGCTTTGTAAAATTGCATATAATAAATTATTTTTCTCGAGAAACATTTGAATTTGGTATAATTTTTTAAAACTCTATTTACTTGTACACATGTTTTTTAGAATCTCCCTACTTTTAAAAGGCACAATGTCAATGTACCTTTTAGTTGTTTTTTTTTTCTTAACTTATTCAAAGGTGCAGATTCAGAAATGTGTTTCATTTATCGTTATGTATGATACTCCTGCAAGAAACGTATATTTTCAAACAAAAATGATTCTTCCCCTTTACGAGATCACTAAAATAGCACTACCCGATGCACAGCGACGTCAAGAAGACCGCTTCCAATAGTGACATCCACCTGTACATTGAAAGCCCCGCCCGACCCACTCACCCGAATCTGTTTTTAAGGTTTTGTGACCTCTTTTCAGATCCGCACATTGAAAAAACAATTAATTTTTTTCGCTGTCATTACAGCGAAAAAACCGTTCATTAACGGTAATTTTTTTTTTTCAAAAATTATTTGTTTACATTCACTTTTTTTATTTTTAGAATTTATATCAACTGTTTTCATCGCCCTATCACCGTCAGAGCAACATAAATATATGCAGTCAATTTGTCTGTGACCCTCAATATAATTTTCTTATTATGACGGCAATATGTTATTTTTTATTTTATTTATTTATTTATTTATATATATATCAATGGTTCAAAGAACCTTTTACAATAAAAAGTTTTACAAAAATAATAATCACAGCAGTGAACAATTTATTATGTAATATATTAAATGAAATATAACTATATAATTCAACTAAATAATTAAAAAATTAGTAATTAATTTTTTTACTGCAAAAAAGTTAAAAAGAAACATACAAAATATAAGATGACAAATATAAGATAACAAATTGATTAGTTTATTAACTTATGTAAACCGGAAGACACAAGTGCTATCGAGTGAACCAGAATCGACACCACCCCTCAACCGGCCAAATGATTAAAACCTTTTAACCAGAAAATAAAATCATTGTTTGTAAATTCATTTTATTCCTAGCACCACAATTGATGACAAAAACCTGGCATCATCTTAGTCAAGACCTTTCAGTAAATCCATCGGCCAACATACTAACTTTATAAACCCCACGCAATATGAAAACCCTATCCTAGGTACTAGTACAGCGTCCTTAATGACCCACCACGGCGGCAAAAGAATAGCCCAGCCCGACCTCCGACCGATACACACTCCCAGTCCTTCTTGTTAGTGTATTAGTAGATAAACCCTTTTCCCTTTTACAGAAAAAGAATGAAAATGTTTCCACCATATCACATATTTTGGTTCGACTGCAGATGCAACCATTTTTTTTCTATTAATGTTATTTTAAGCATAACGCTTTTCATACTTCTCCAAGGAACTATGAAAAGACTGCTTGGTCAGAGTCATAATCTCCGCGCCATATGTGAGGATGGATAGAATATATTGATTAAATACTCTAGTCTTTAAGAAGTTTGGTATGGAGGTATATTGAATTAAATTGAACAAATTTCACCCAAGTGATACTTATCCTTCTTTCGATTTCACTAGTTTGATTATCCCTGCTGACAGTGAATTTGTGACCCAAGTATACATATTCGTCAACTTTGTCTACATGTAATATTCTGCCATTGGTATTGATTTTCATCATTATTTTGGTTTTACTGGTGTTTATCTTAAGTTCAATTTGAGCATATTCCACTTTTAAATCATTGATCATCCCAGTTAACTCATCCACGTTCTAGGAAATTTGGAAAATAGCGTCTGCAAACCTCAGGAGATGAAGCCTTTACCCGTCAATATTGTAGCATTCGTGGAGGAGGGTACAAAGAATTGTTTTTAGAGGTTAACTCAAAAATACTGATTTTAAAGTTGCCTCGTAGTAATGACCTCGTGATATATTTAAATATAAATGTCATACATTTGGTTTAGTGAAAAACGAAGGCTTAAAATATTTTGGAAACTATGAAACATTAAGTGGTAATTATTTAGAAACAAATTTATAGGATAATTCTTTTAATACACAGTATATAATATTCAAACAAACTGACCTGTTTTAATTTTTTCCCATCTCTTTCTTATTTTTAAATAATAATTTTATAAACTTTAAATAGTTAAAAGCAAACTCGAAATGAGTCATACCTTTGTAATTGAGTACTGGTTAATTAAATATTACAAAAATAATATGTTGTATAAATTACATGTTGTCAAAGTGTCATCTAAATAAAATTAATTGCTAGGAAAAACGTATTGGTATTCAAGAAAAATTAACATTCAATACAAAAAAGGCATGTTTATGAACATACAAATTATGTCAAATTTATAGCCTATAATATATTAATAGTGATTTTATTCCGTTTAAAAGGCTAAATGGTGCAGAGAGAATTTCATAATATAGGTGAAAAACATATTTTAATTATATGAACAATACAGAAATTACTGATGTGAAAAAGAAAAAAAATGTTTCTAAAAATGAAAATAAAAATAAGATTAAAACAAAATTAGAGCGAAATAAATAATTTTGCAAAAAGAAGTAGTAAGGCAAATATAAAAACAAAACAAAAAACAAAATCAATAATTAGACCACCACACAATAACCTCTTGGCGTTCTCAACAGCCGATGCGTTAACATGAAAGGGTTCACCCTGCAGTGGCTTGGAGTAACATTTTACTGTTACTTCTTAGGGGTTGCCACAGGAAATAGACTAGATGACGATTACAAACGGAAGACACGGAAGGCATACAGGACGGTAATCACGAAGATACACTATCGAGCCTGTATCTTCAAGTTTAGAAGTAAGTATATCGAAATGTACTGAGGGCTCAAGTATCCCTCAGTACACATATCTACGCATTCAAGGCGAAAGAAAATTGTTTTCACCGAGCCCTTTTTCTTTGATTACGATGTATTGAATTTATTTTTGTTTAGAGATGTCTACTTTCTTATCTTCTATCGTACTTTAAATACAAAACAGTAATGAGTGAATATGTCATTTAACTCCAGTGGTTTATACGGAATCATCTAGCCATGAAGTTTTGAGATAATTATAGCGCATTAAGACCACTGTGAATAATAAATATAATTATTATGTTTTTTCTATTGTCCTGAAAAAACGTATCGACATATCAATAGAGCCGGCTATGTAATACCAAAGTACATAGAAATGGTATGGACGGTATAGATAAAAGTTAACTATTCCGTCTTATGAGTTCGTGTTCTTGAAAATCATGTTCAAGTCAGCACTTTTTGTTTTATTTACTTATTTATTCATTAACGCTCAAAGACCTTTTATGTTTTCAATGTTTTGTTTTAAATATAATATTCGATTTTACGTCATGGACAATAAACGAAAAGTATCTCCTTTAATTTTCTATAACACGGGTCCGTAGCGTTATTCCGTAACTCATTCGTTTCGTAAATTTATTCGTATCATACGGAAGGGAACGAGAGTAAAATTCTATTTTGATTGCTGTGGAGAGAGATGGATATCTGACGAACAGAGTTACGAAACGATATTGTGACGGAAAAAGCCTACCATTCTTTTTGGCGAAAGAGTTTATCCGTCCAGCCGCAGCTGTAACATTTCCAGGCCAGTGGCACTGCAGTCCCTAGACAGTCCAAATTGGCAATGTTATACACAGGTGGTCCTTAACTATTTCCAGGCTGCTGGCGTATAAATATTCCATTATTTTGCACGTGGAAGTCAAATGCGATGTAGATAATAAGATTTTTTTAACTAAATTTGTTGATAATTTTTACTAAGTTTTGATTAAGTGTGGCGATTCATAATTTATTGCATAAAACTTAATCGAATTCTAAATTATTATTTCAAATGCGTTGATATGATGGCGAAAAATATTTTAATGGTATCAATGTATGTAAATACGATGAATTCAACATTATTAGCATAACTTTTGGGTATGTCTAATGTAGTCTGATTCCGTAATAAAAGTGATATATCGAGAATAGTCAAGCAGAAATACGTACATTATGAGAATTATTATACCTATGCCTATTCAATTTGAACATAATCTTCGCGGTGGCATTTCGAATCTACTTATAAAAATCTGATCAGTTATACAGGCTGATCACAAACGTAATCTAGTTATCAATATTATTCTATAACACATTATAACACTTGTTTTATTGACAATATTTGCAATTTCTAAAGATGTATAACTGTTGAAAGTTACTTCATGTTGATAAATCAATATTGAGAGAAATTATTTTAGATAGAGAACATTTTGACAAAGAAAAACCCATATCAATAAACATAAGAGATTTTTTACTTCACAAAATAAACTTATTCAGACGTAAACAGAATAGTTAATATAATGAGTACTTAAATCATCCAATGACAAATAATAAGCCCAGTGTAAATACCTAGACTTTGACATATCCTTCTCAAATATGTTTTCCATTTCTCATGTAACATGAGTGAAATAATAATGATTGCAATATCGTAATCAGTTCACAATAACTTTATTTACAATGTGAAATAATAATGAATTATTTATTCAATTCAATTAATTTATTTTAAATAATACATGCATTACAAACTAAAATTTAATGCGTACATATTATAAACAGACAGAAAATATATAAAGAGGGTTGTGAAAATAGTAGGAGAATCCTGCTCCGGAAACCCTCTTCAGATACATGAAACAGATCAACATCCGGTGCGATGTTGTTCAGCATAGCGGTAGCCCTTCCAACAGGCATAACCATCGGCAGGTTGGTCCTGTATATCGGAATATGAGACAATCTATGCTGACGCTGTCTTAGGTAATTATCAGGAACATACAAACCAATGCTCATCATTATCTCAAAAGTATCGATCACCTTGGGCAACAATCGATAAAATGCTTAGTCAAATACACATTTCTTCAAGCATATCCTGGAAAAACTCGTTAGGGTAGAGCCAAGGATAATACCCGCGCACTCTCTCATGTAGAGATATCTCAGAAACTTCTTTCGGATTTTCTCTATCATAAGAGAGTACTTCAGTTCATGTGGCCCCCAAATCATCGAGCCACTCTCGAGTCTTCTTTGCACCAAGGAGTTGTAAAGAGTTCTCAGTACGTGGATATTTTCGAAAACCCTAGCAGTACGCAGAACAAATTCTAACATCTTCAATGCATTACTACTGATTGTGTCTTTGTGTTTATGAACGTTGTTTTTAGTATAAAACATATCAGTACAGTTTATTTGTAATTATTTTAAGCGCTGGCATTTACATTTAAATAAATAAAAACGTTTTTCAATGTGTATATTAACATCCTGTGCAGAAAACTAACCTAAATGTCAACCCAACCCACATGTATAAAGATGCATGGGACATTTTGATAGTAAATATTTTATATTTCACTAGAAATGTCATTTTTTGGTGATGTACCTTGAAAATTAATCTCGTTTTTATGCAATCAAGATATATAAAGCAGATTTATTTTAGGATATTCACCATTCAGTTCAGTGAGGTCTGGAAGGTGGTTCGAACTATATTCCTTCCTCAGTCAAATAATGTCGCACCTAACAGTGAGTCAAATGGACCTTATTATTTAAAAAAACTTCCGTAATGTCTGACGATTGCTCTAGATCTAGTTTCTTTCTGAGAATCCCAAAACCCATTAAGGGTTTTTCCGTACATTCCTGTTTCTACTCTTATACTTTGTACTGTCCAGTTCAAATATAGAAATGAGACTTTCTGCCGGGTCGTGCAGCGGTTGGCTATGAATAAATTAGTTTATTGTGAGGTATCGGATTCAATTTTTGACATGAGTTTGGCATGAAATATTTGTTTGGTGTTGTTCACTCAGTACTTTACCTACAGTTTCCCTTCCCTTGCATTTTATTATCTCAATTATTTTTTTTTAAATAATAGAGATATATTGCAGTTGATATGGTTACCTACAAATTTAGTAACCTGTCCACGATAATTTAATAAATAGAAGCTTAAATTTTTCGATGCGTGTAATTGGCATATTATAGAGTAAATGTATTAACAATCAATAAAACATTACTGTATCTACCCAACCTCAGGATCTTACGCATGATTGATTGACGTGCTAATATCTTTATTTTAAAAAACTACGTTTTAACCACATAATTACTTCGAAAAATGTCCTATTCAGTATTTTTTTTTAATAACTAAATTTTACAACAACAAAAAAATAGTGATTTGAATAATTACTGTAGTTTTACGTCAAATTCAAAATCAGTTTTGATTAAAACTTGATATTTTTTAGAAAATGTATTGAATTATTGAAATCAGTTCCCGAATAGTCATGTTGTTACATTATAATTGTAAAAAAAATGGAAGAAAACAGTCGGCTTCATATTTGGCCCCCTAGAGATTTTCAGGATGAAAAGTAGCATGTGACACTTGTCAGCTTTCCGGCTACCCTTACGTCCAAAATCACGTCGATTGATCTCTCCATTGTGACGTGAAAGAATCACAAACAAACAGACAAACACACTTTCGCATTTATAATATTAGTATGGTAATATTGTTTTGGTGAATTTTGGGAAACGACATGTTCAAAACTTTGTGAAATAACATGTTTAAAATATTGGTGTTAAGAAAATAAAAACATTCTTCTAAGCAGGCTTTTAGGCAAAAGGCATTTACAGGGCTTATGACCTGTCATTGGCCGGTTTAAGTGGCCATTTTACACTCTAACTTTAACACATTAACATAAGCCCTGTAAATGCCTAGACTTCCATATTCCCTTATTTAGGGTATTCGCCATCCCTGTTATGATTTGTTAAACAAACATGTCATGAAAACTAATTTGATTTTCTAAGTTCCAAAAAGCCTTAAGTGTCCGGTATTGGGCAATTTCCATGTAAGTCTTTTATTCAAGTGAAAAAAATATCCGACTTGATTTCATTAATTTATTTGACTTTTCACATAAGATGTATAATATTTTTAAACATTTGTTTTTCTTTAAATTTGTGGATCCTGTTTTGTATTTTGCTCGCACTCAAATGTATATATCAATTAATGAAGTTTTACATTCGCTTTTATATTAAAAGTGCAATTATTCAAAGATTTTTAAAAATAACTGTTATTAAAAGAGCAGAGATGTAATACATCGACTCTTCCCCTCTCTCGACCCATTTTTGCATCTATCAACCACACATTCAAGTTTGTAATATACCACATGACAGACACCACTGTGAACATATATAAATTTTTACATATTTATAACAATAACTTACTAATATGGAAGTTATAACTAAATATCAATCTTAGAAACTTTATCTAAAATATGCACCCATGTAGTTAGATTCTCATTATTTTTACTATCTTTTACGTGGCAGCTTTGTATTTTGAATAAATAAAATACAGTTAAATTGAATTAAAGCAATGACGACCAGTTCTAGGGATTACAATACAATAACAAATCATTTAACACTAATATTTCATTAGATGAGATAAATCAATTCTGTTTTCCAAACAGTTTTGCGGCATTTGTTTGACTGAAATTGTCCTATTTTAGGTATTGGTAGGGTGTGTGTGCCTTGCATTACTCGTACTGGCTGAAGATGATGGACAGTACCACCCTGAGAGATATGGAGATGATGGAAGCTACCGCCCCTTTGAAGATACAGCCAACGTGGGAAACACCCTTTCTTATACACCGTAATTATTTTGTATTATCATGAAAAAGAGTTTTTACTATTACGTTTCATAGTTACATTGTAGTGTCAAGATGCCCTATTTGATATTAGCTAGAGACAAGAAAATAATGTCTATCAGTCCACAGAAACCCAGAGAGTAAATTAACAAAGATAATATTTCATCCTTTTATTTTCACTAACACTATAAATATAATTGTCTATTCTAATCGTAACTTTTAGGATTAATCTATTTTCATTTATACTTCAAAGATTTATTTATATGTTAAAGTAAATATTTTATTTCAACTCTTCTCTTACAAGACTCAGTCATGATTTTTTAAATTTTTATATGACACAATATTTTTGGGTATTTTGAAATAATCATTATTATATCATTCATTTAAATATTATTGTTGATTGAATAAAAAAAGCTACCATCATAAAATCATTTCACAGAAGTATATAAATTAAAAGGAACTTTGTGCTTTTTCTAGTGCAAAGTTTTATTTTTATTGACTGGAGATTTTTGACGGATACGTAATATTAAAAACAAAAATAATAATATTTTGCATGATATGTATTTCGCATGATTTGTATGTCAGCCTCGTGGTGTAGTGGTCAGCCCGTTTGCCTACCAAGCAAGAGGTTTTGGGTTCGATTTCCGACACAAAAATGATCAAGATACGCTGCGATTGGTTTACCGATGCATTGCTCTATGCACCATTAGGTGCGGAAAGGGAATGATGGTGATGACGTATTTTTAACTCAGTGTCCGGGCGGATGAAGAATATCTTTGTTTGTGTGAATTAGAAATAGGCACGCGATTACAAATGCTATCTTCATCGGTACATATCGAGACGGTATATAGTAAAATCGATATTTTTTGTACGCAAATGTGTATATTTGTTTCAACATTTAAAGTATCTAAGTCGGGTAACTGTATGGAAAAAAATGGAAGCATATTTTATTTTGCATACAGAAAATTTAATTTTACTTTGTTGATAAACTTTTAGATAAATGTCAACTTCCTATTGTAAGCTAAGGCTAAGAGCCCTTAACGAGTGTTTTCGACTCGATGGCTAATCTCAGGTACAAATCCTTAAAAGGTAATCGAATCAAGTCTTCCTCTTAGTGTGGTTATTGGAGTGTTTGTTTACCGTGCTTGAGGTCCTGGGTTCGATTTCTGTAAGGGGCATCTGACATATTTTTATTTAGTTTAATTTTTATTTTTCAAAATAAATCAAATTTTAAATTGACCCATTTTAAAATGGGTCAATTATTTACTGAAAAAAGCGTTACGGATACCCTAAGATCTTCAATTAGGTACGTAAATATTAATGCCCTATTAAATTATCATGAATGATCCATATTTGTTTGTACCAATAGCAAACGACGATTTCGTTTACAGGTAAGCTATAAAAAAATATCAAAAATATGTACCTTCATAGTACATAATAAAAGTAATATCTTTATACATATCATTTTTCTGTACGTGTGAAGTCACTGAACGCTGACTAAACGACTTAACCGATTTACGTGCGGTTTTTAACGAAATGTAGATCTTTGTACTGCGCGTGTTCGTAGATATTAAAAGATATTAATCTTAACTAGATGAATAAATATATTTTTCATCGACTTACCAGTGTTGCATTTAAGGAGAATGCATATACAAAAAAATGGAAAGATATTGTTTTTTGCGTATAAAAAAAAAATGTTTTGTTTTTTGTGTATCTCAATCATATTCTTTCCTTAAATTTCTTATAATTTCTACCCATTTATTTATTTTTACTCGATTTTTGGTAATACTAAAATAATATAAACTGGCATTCAATACTTTTTGAAAATAGCATTCATGAATAAAGTGTACTCCTGTTTGTGAGAAAAGCCGAGTTTGACATTTGCAAAAAAATTGTTTATTGAAAATTGAATTATTTTATGTTTCGGAATTCAACCATAAACAAAAACCTACTTAAATTCAATATTTGAAGATTATAAATTTTTAGTTTTGTAATTTAATCACAAACATGTACCTAGGTACCGACTTATCAATAAAAAGTATTTTTCCAAGGCAAACCAACGTTCGGGCAGGACAAAATCTGTTGGGTCAGCTAGTTAAATAAATTGCTATTTTTTCTGTGGTTCTCTGTGATACAATAATACCTCTCATATATGAAATCAACTCAAACGTAGACTATTATTAACTTAATAATATATTTTATTACGTAGCAATACTATCCATTTCTTTAATACATAACTTATATTAAAGTTTGTAAAAAATAGCTTAATTAATTCAGTCGGTATTGGGTATTCCCATTACAATTGAAATGTCAACTGGTCGATGTGTTCTAAAAATGAATAATGCCAAGAACAGCCGCGTCGAGAGCCACATGTCCTCCAATATGACTGCATGAAAGTAATGGTGATCATATGTCAACTGTATCATCTCAAAGAAAAATAGCTCTCAAGAAATACTGTTTTCCAAATCGAAAATCTTCAAAGAATTTGTGCAAACTGTAAGCTTACTCTGTGACTGAAAAACCACAACTGGGTTTAAAATATTCAAAATTTAGTATACTTGAATTAAGAAATAATGTAAACAGTAATTGTTAGGTGCGCATAATCAATTATATAGACGATTTGCCTGATGTGTGACAACATCTTTCGCCTACGACTTGCTGGTTTCTGGTTATTGTGTGGTGACAAATGTGTCTTTCTTACCAAATTTACTGCAATATTTTTTTTACTTAATGCTACTGACTAATTTCTAAGCATTCACCGTAAGGTTTTCAATACGAGGATAATATTATCTTGAATAAACATAATTAAAATAAATAAAAAAATCATTTCTACCTAATTGATATATTTTTTATTAGTGTAAAATTGGAAGCATAATATAACTCTAGAAAAACGTTGCGAATTAAAATAGTTCGAGTTTATTTGAAGATTGATAATTTAAACGTTTTTTATCGGTTTAAAAAATGCACATTAAATAATCAATTTTTAAATATAAAACGTTTAATATTTGTTTCAAAATGTTTGTAGGCAAAATATTGGATTTCAGACCCAAAATGTTCTCCGAACCTATTGCAATTTGTTAATTCTAAATAAAAAAATATTTCTACGAGGTAAAAGTCAAGTTTTTTGCGCTTCTTTTTCATAATATGTCTGAATATGTTGAAAAAAAAATTATTCGTAGAGAAAATACATTTTTTTGCTACATGAAAGCAAATTAAAGCAATATTTTTTTTTTACAGTTTGTACATTTTTTTATTTATTTAGAATTATGTTGTTAGTGTTAACATCGTCAACATTATTGCACCTAATTAATCATCAGGGAAAAAAAATAATGGAGAGTGATGTAAATAAATAAAAAACTAATAATGTTATAATTTATGCAATGCTGAATTTATTTGAAATAATCGATATCCATTTTTATTTTCAGGTTGAGGTATGGAAAGAACTTAGAACTCGTGGCTCCTCAGTACGTAAACACGTTCAAGAAACCAATTGCATATCAACCAATCGCGTATCAACCGATCGCGTACCGGCCAATTAAACAATTCGTAAGTGTCCCAAGCACCCCCCCACAACAAGCTGTGAATCCAGCCTATTACGTCCATCCTATTACGACTCACTCTGCTAGTCCAGAAGCTTCCAGTCGCATTCTCTCCCAGGATGGAGAAATCCTCCCCAACGCCTATCACTACAAGTTCGAGACAGAAAATAATATCAAGGCTGAGGAAGCGGGTAGTTTGGCGAACGTAAATTCTGAATTGGAAGGGCTCAGGGTTACAGGATTCTACGAATATATTGGCCCCGATAATGTGAAGTATCGTGTGGACTACATAGCTGACGAGAATGGCTTCCAGCCTGTTGGGGCTCATCTTCCCCGTTAGACAGTCATAACTAGTATTGCAAATACAATTACTGACTTCGTTGGATTTTACACATGTTTCAAAAATAAGTACGAATTGATCATTTGTAGAACCAATCTACCGCATTATCAATCATTTATTAAAAATATTATTTCATCATTGTATCATAAACATATCATCTTGATTTCATTTGTGCATACAATGACGTACAATTAAATAGATTCACATAAATAATTGCATTTTCATCGTGATTTACTATGCTTTTTTTCAATTGTTGAGGGCAAAGCAATTTTTGCTAAAACTGAAATGCATTTAGTTAGAAAATGACGAGTCCATTTATTTTACGTCAACACGTACAAATATATTATTATTTAAAAAAATGTTTACATCGTATACATCCTCACCTTTCGTAAAAGTTATAAACATACATTACATAATGTCAAATACAAATCATTTATAAAACATTATTTGTCATTATTTTCTTCCTGTCTATGAATTCTAATTAAACCGAAGATGTAAATAATATAATTCATTATAATGAATGGCCACTAAATATTTATTTACGTTTGTTAATTTATTTTTAAAATACCGCCTTAGCTTAAAAATAAGAACGATTTAATTTCGCATTTTAGATATTAATGGAAAAATATAACGATCGATATCGGATACTTATCGGTTTTTATTGTGACGTAGAAGAATTGTATGGAAAATAGGTATAAACGTTCTAATGAAGGTAATTATTAATTTTATGAATATTATAGAATGTGAATAGTTATCATCGGCGGATCATTAATTTAATGCATTCATACGTTATTTATTTTTATTTATACTTGAATCGCATTTGTCTTAGTGTGGGTGCAAAAACTCACAGCTGCGTTGTGTCCCAATAAATAAATAATGTATTCAACAATACAAGTCATTTATTAAATTCACACGTTAATATTATAAACATTATAATATGATTGAAACCCATTTTATTAAACCTACGCATTTAATATTGTTTGAGAATACTCAGTATACTGACAGGGCGGGATCCAACAAGAAGTAACGTTAATTTATTGTTATGAAGCTTAATTGAATTGTTGAGAAAATAAAAAAAGTTTGAAAAATAAAACAAAAAAAGTGTTTCAAAACATTGTTTAGTAAGTATAATAATTTGTACAAAAATGTACGTTATATTATATACCTACCCGACTTATGCGGGTAGCAATTTTATTATATCACCGCTACAAAAAATACAGTCAAACATTATTCAAAATATATTTTTGAAAACACGCAATTAATTCATTAAGACGATAAACAATATTTTTAGTTTTTTTTTTTGTATTTTTCAAATGAATTCTAATTTAAGCAAAAACTGTACATCGGAACCAAATTTTTGACACTTTTAATGAAAATATATGTGTACCGTGAGGTACTAGACCCGTCGGTACATATCGATGTACCTACCCAAAACTTGAAGGTACGGGAGTCGGTAGTGTATCTTCGTAATTGCTCTGTAGAATGTATCTTCAACTATACCGTCATAGTGAAGGTATGACTTCCAGACGTTTACAGAAATACTTATTCTAAAATTATTTATTACTATTGTACACTTACTTTAATAATGGATACTATTCAAATTGTTCGTTTATATGTATACTTATACTTAATCGTGTTTATATTTACTATTTATAATTTATCATATAAACTTGTATTTTATACATATACCTATACTCTTTAAATTTATTTTTTTATACATTTACATTTACACTTTTTTTTTTTCTGGCATTTCTTTGAATTAACTTTATTCCCTTGTACATAATACAGTTCCGGGACATTGCTTTTCATTTCTTTTTCAGCCTTACATTTTGAGATCCTCTTGTTGCATAGTAACATAATATGAAAGAACTCATTATTTTTTAGTTTGTTTTGAAAATATTTTGAAACTATTTCTTTAGTAATTTTGTTAATTTTATTGGCAAGATTAAATTAGATTATTTGATCAATTGACATAATATCTAGAAGTTGAACTTTTTTTTCATTTTATACTAGTGTGCATTCCAATTTAGCAAAGCAATACATTGCCTTGTTCAGCTCGTTCATTTATGGAAAAAAGTAGTTGAATTTGATTAAAATTATTATTCTCTTCAAAAAATATATTATCAAATTATTCGTTACTGCGATAAGAAGGTACAATTGTGGCCCGTCGCTTATGTCGTGGACTCTTGGATCAAAGGTCCAAGTTTCAAACAAGCTTTACCACAACTTTATTTCCGTTTGCAAATATTAAGCATAACTGTTTGAAAATGTCCCCGGAATAAAAATATTTGGGTTAATCGCTAGAACGCAAATATTTTCTAATAGAACCATATTTAACAGAAATATTTTTAAAGGTAAACCTGAGAGTAAGCTTAAAAAATAAATTTGGACTGAGAAAAAACTTGTTTAAAAAGGATTTGTTGACTCATTTTTAAATAATATATTATGATTTCCAGTATCAGGGGAAGAAATTTTCTAAGCACTTTTTATTTTTTTTCGAAAAACCCTGACTTTATTAAAATTTATGTTTCCGCTATATAAATAAATGATTCAATAATTATGCAGATTATTGTAATATGTTCACTTACGTGAAACATGTATCTAATAAATTGATAAATTTACTTAGTGGGAAGTAATCTAATACATAATGGAGTTATTCACTCAACCCTTTGTGTTCGAGAAATAATTTTAAAAATACGTTATATTTTATCAGAGTTTAAGTTTTTAGTTTTAGCTACATTTGACTAAGTTATTTGTTTAGCCGGTTTAGTATATTGCGTTATTTTTTACATACATAAGCGAACTAATTTCATGTCTAAAATAGTTATTTTATTTTAATCATAATTTCTAAAATACATAGGTATACACGATTTGAGCATAAAGGGTTTTTGGCGAGTAAAAACAGAAGATTCGTTACTATTTACTACAATGATAAAATATTTTTTATCCGGTATTAACCGTTTTGAACTCATCGGGCCCAAGGCAATTTTTTTTAAAGTTGGTAAATTTTCTTAAAGTTTTTTGTAATGTTTATTTGGACAAGTACTGGATTCAGCTCTTTAACTTGTCAAACATCAACAGATGAAATAATTGAAGAAATAAAGATGTTCAAATATTAACAGAATGGTGAATGTTACACAGTATGTAAAGTAGCCACTTAAACCAGCCAATGACAGGTCATAAGCCCAGTAGATGCCTAAACTTACATGTTAACTTTTCTTAGATGTTCCTTATCTCCGTTGTAATCTTTTAATAAAAAAGCACTGTTTTAAATTTTAATGAAGTAAGAAACGCGGATTCAATTTTCGGGGTCATTCATTGGTTGGGTTCGATTATATGACGTCGAAATGATAAGTCGGTAGAGCATATCAAGGTAGATAAAGATACTACAGAAATTAAGTATACCGTCTCGGCTATCGCAAGAGGCTAAATTAGCAGTTCATAATGGAGTTCTGGTACCAACCCTAATGTATGGAAGCGAAGCATGGAGTTGGAAAAAAAGGGACGAAAGTAGACTGAATGCTGTTGAAATGCGATCCCTCAGGTGAATGTGCGGAAAAACAATGTATGATAGGTGCCCTAATGTCGAAATTAGAGCAGAATGCAAGGCTGAGTTAAGCATTATCGACAAAATTAAGAAAGGTCTTTTGCGATGGTTCGGTCATGTGGAGCGAATGAATGATGAAAGAACGGCTAAAAAGATTTATGATGCGAATGTGTCTGGTTGTAGAAGTCGAGGAAGGCCGAGAAAGACATGGCATGATCAAGTACAACAAATTCTTGAAAGTGGTCAAGTGAAAAGTCGGAATAATCGACGTGCGTGCATGAGAAGATGTATGAATGTGAAGGAAGCAAAGGAAGTGTGCCAGGACAGAGTGGTGTGGCGTTCTATCCTCTCTGCCTACCCCTCTGGGGAAATGGCGTGATGGTTAGTTAGTAGTTAGTTAGTTAGTCTCGGTACGTACCGATAAAGATAGCTTTTATAATCGCAACCCTGGTTTATACTTCAAAAGGCAAACCAGACAACCAAAATAAATGCATATATTATGGCAGTAAAAACTCGCGCTTTACCAACAACGTGAACCCGGTGAAGACATTACATTTCTTTTGTTAATAATCGATTGAATGGAACATAATACAGAAATAAAAATACAAGGAGAATTAGAAACAAGAGAGAATGGGTTAAATTTTACAAGATTTAAATTTCGTCTGTATACAAAGAATACACACAATCCCATATTGCCTTTAATGTTGAATGTCAATCGATCGCCTTGGCAATTAGTTTTAAAATGGATACATTTTTCAGCAAAGACATCTAACTATGGAAGATTTATTGGTATTAGAACGTTTCAATATCTTCGATCTGTTTTATTAAAACACATAATCCTTCCACAAATGTGTAATATTTACACGCAAAATGTTTCTTCTTGTAACAAATAAACAGGATACAAACAAGATGGAAATAATATTTTCGTATTACAATTATATCAAATTACCATAAAAAAATTCATTTATTTTACAACAATAATGTCACAATACGAAATTGTTAATGTTTAAAACCCAAATTTACAAATAAGACTAGAAATTTTCCACTAAATGCATTTTTTACTACCTACTAACATTTTTGTTTGCTTTGCATACTTTCGAGTACATTGTAAGAAGTATAGCCAATGAGAGGTTATAAGTTATAAGTAATGTAAATTCCTCCCAAACTCTGCGATCCAAACCTACCAGTCTGTATTAAAAATCTGTATTTAGTTTATTTAAATTAAAATAAGTATGGGTAAACAAAATAACAAAAAAATGAGAGTAATAAAAGTTACTTTGTCTATTTTTGTTTCCTTTAATATTTGCATTTATATTAGGGTTGCGTGCTCTAGGAGTGCGCATTTATTGGTTTTATGTCTAAATCTAGTAATAAATAAAACATTTCTTTATTTTTTAAACTTTTAGTAAGTCATCCTTAAAATACATTCGGTTTAAAAAACCTTATTAAATCCTACGAAAAAAAAAAAAAAAATACGAAATCAATAATTTTGTGTTTAAATTTTGGTGATTCGGCAAGTGTACGCACTATAGCAAGCACTCACACTAATAGAATGGACTTGTTCAATGGCTACATTAATAATAAAATATTTTGACAATGGAAACGGATTTTCTGGATCGATTAAAGAAGATATGGTAACAGATATATTTGAGATCAGTTTTTTGTTTTATTTATGATTTTTTTACAGCCATTTATGTACTTTATTGTTAAGTTCGTTTTACCATTTTGCATCCGGTTTTCAAGAGTTTTCTTTCGGCTTTTTTTTTTATCTGTAAAGAGTTTATAAAGGATGTTATTATCTTTAATTTTTTTACCATAAGAAAACATAACTGCTTTGGCTTGTGTTTTGTTGGGGAATATAACCTTTAACAGCCGCTGCTTTTCCGCAAGTTTATTTTTTCCAAGCCTAAACGTTTTTATCTTTGTAGGTGTTTCATGCCCCAAAATATTTTTAATGATTTTTCTAGAGTTAAGATTGTCCTCATTTCCCTTTTCTTGAACATTTCCAGAAGAGTTTTCTTCAACATATAAGATAATGATGTTGTGCTCTTTTTTTTGCGTTCGTTAATTTCCATCATGACTTCATTAATTAACTCCTCTGAAGTAGGTTGGTTGTGTTATTGTGTCTATGGATAGTTTCAAAAGTCTGATTTCATTTTGAAGTTTTTTGTTTTGATCCTTGAAATTGTCTGCACACTTATTACAGTGAGAGTTTAGATTTTTCCTTTTAGATTGTATACATTTTGTTTCAGAAGCATTAAGTTCAGAACAATTAAGACAAATTTTGTCACTGCATCCATCGCATTTGAAGAGTTTATCTTGCTGCGATAATGTATTACACTTGCTACAGTAGCTCGGTATTGTTAATATATTTGTACATTATGAATGTTAGAAATGAACGTTTAATAATGACAAATAAATACTGACCAATTAGACAAGCCAAAAATTACAAATGACCTCACGGCCGGCCAATAAAGATAATTCAATAGGACCAATCAGAGAGCTAGATTTCTTTTTTTAACAATAATATATTTTGTGAACTAAATCAAAAGTTTTAAGTTCTTATATTATCACAACTGGATCACTTCACAAAAAAAATAGTTTCTTGTTCTGACAGCTGATTTAAAAATCCATATTTAAATCACTTTTGGGTTCACTACCACTTTTTTACTAATTAACAGAACACCACATGGGAAGCATAAGTTTCCAACAACAATTTAATTATTTATTTGTTGAACAAATTTACGGACAATGTCCAATTTAAACAAAAATAATAAAATAGCAAATAATAGAAGCAATTCAACAAAGAAAAGAAAAGCAAAGACAAGTTAATACATTAAACAGGCATTATGGAATCCAGGTTAATTCTACAAATATAGAGTAAATTTATTGGGAATATTTTTTCAGTCTATTTGTAAAAAAAACTCAATTTACAATAAAAATAATTATGATCTTGAGATTCATTTACAAATCTTATCATTCTGGGTAGAGGCGCATGGAAACCAAAATTAGTCTTATAATGACCGAGGAACAGAATTTTATCATTTCTGAGTCTACGTGACGGAACATTAAAAGATATTTGTTGAAGAAATACTAAGCCGAGCATAGATTATTAACAAACTGAATTTGGTTTATGAAAAATTAAATAAAGTTAGAAAATATTTTTTTATTTACAAAAATGTTTAAGATTTTATTCTGTGCGTTTGAATGGTTTTTCCAGAAATATAACATTAAAAACATTAAATAACTTTAATATACAAATAGGAATAATGTTTAACTGTGTTTTTGTCCATCTCGGTATTATTGATACTACTTTTCTTTGACTAACGAAAATACATGTCGCAAATTAAAGCATCAATATTTCTCATTCGGCCCGTTACAAACGATCAAAGTTTTTACATTTCATTAAATTAAACGATACATTATAATACTATTATATATTTTGAAAAAATATATGTAAAGTTACCACCCGACAACAGGTAATACATTTTTAATATCTAAAGCATTAACTTTGTGGTCAAACATTTTACTAAATGTTATTGAATATTTGTATGTAACCAATTTTTCTACCGGTTTTGAACTGTACGTGTCTCTTCATCAGGACACCACTTAAACCAAAATGCAAAACCCACTATACACCTTTTAGTTGTAGCACAAAAATATTAATCGAAAACGACATGCATTTTAATAAGCACACGCACTGATTAGGTTATAAAAATATTTTATGTTGTGGGAGAAATAGTTGAAAAAGGGAGGAGGGAATGAAAAGAGGAGCGTGAGTTTAATATGTATGGGTGACCATTACAATAGTACATCGTATATAAGGCTATATTGAAAGGTTGTTAGATTATTGATCAAAGGATCATTATTTTTTAAAGCTTTCCTAATGTGAAATATTTCCATATTATTTACTTTTAACACTTTATTATTTGTAAATAAGATTTTAACTCCTGTATTTTTATTAAAGTCACGATTTAAATTTATTAAGTTATTTGCGAATTCGGAGAAACTGTAATTCTGAAAACACCTCATATGTTTTTTAGCACGAATATCAACATTTCTTGATGTTCTTCCAACGTTAACTGAAGGACAAGAATTTCATTTTAATTGGTAAACACCAGAATTTTCAAATAAACTATTTCTTTCTTTATTGCTCAGCAATAATTTACCAGTATTGTGATTTGTATAAAAAACAGGTGTGATATTATTTGGTAAAAATTTTGATGCATTTGTGGATATGGTATTTACGTCAAGTATTTTTCTCCATTATTATAAATTATATGGACAGAATATAAAAATTGTTATATTTGTCGCGTTCGTTTTATATTTTTGTGCAAAAACTATGGTGAAGGTGTAAACTGGGTTTCACATGTTGGTTTAGTTGGTGTCCTGACGAAGAGACGGGCACGTCTCGAAGCAAGTAGACATAGATAAGTCGGTAAGTAATTATATGCAAATATGTAATAACATTTAGTAACCGGTAATACAAATTAAGGCCGGTAATCTCTTTAAAAATGGCCACTCCTACACAATGTCTCCTATCCAATCTAAATACATTAATATTGTTGTAAATAAAATAAATAATTCTAATTCTATTACGATTAGGTAAATAAATATTCTCAATACGTTTTAGCTTGAGGATGACTACATAATTACACATGTGTGGAGATTTATGGCTACTAGCAAGTGCTGTTAAAATGGATTTTAGAATATGCCGAAGCGTTTTCTTTGTTTAGATTCTACGATTTATTTACGTTTTGCTCTTTGACTTTTTAGAAAAATGGAATGAATCCTATTGTAGATATAACACGCCCACAATGCAATCAAATATATTTTTTCTCGTCATCTGCCTGAATTTATGATCCCAGCGCAGGATTTTAAAATACCGGCATATAACCGCAGAGTCAGAAAATTACTATCACAATATAAATTAATATTCTTTATTAATTGGCTAGAACACTAGTGACTGCTTACGCATTTTAAAAATAATCATAAAAGCGATTCTAAAGAGCCTTACTCGTAAAATCGGTATAAAGTTAAGCATTGGCATGGTGGTAGAATACAGACGGGAATACCATCCTTATTCTACCACTATGCCTAGGCGTAACTTTACACAAGGTTTATAAGTAAGGCCCTTCTAAGTACATCGAGCTTTTTATGTTTGGTACAATATGTATTATGTAGGTATTAAAGGAATTATTTTGTCGAAAAAAAATCGAACCACTAAAAAGACGTACTTAGATTTTTTGTAACTGTTTTTTGTAATATTTATTTTAATTTATTTTATTAACATAAAGGGCAAATCTGCCTTTTACCAAAATTTATAATAATAACATATTTGGCTTAATAAATATTTATATTTTTTTTTTAAAAACATTTTTTTTTTTATACCCAAGATTTATAAAAAAAAATAAACCTAAAAATTATAAAGCATGTTCAGTAGAAAGTTTAAACATTTCAAGAATAAATGTTAAAAACAAAATCAAATAATAAAACATTCTAAAGTAATACAACAAGAAAATCATAAGTACTGTTTCATACAGCTGGGAAAAATGAACAAAAAACTGTATATATTATGAAATGCATGAATAAATAAATATAATTACCATTCACCATCTTTGAAAAAGTTCAAAAGGTTTGTTCTATAGGAACAATACCCTCCACTAAATATATCAGATACGTGGGAATAAAATTGCCTAATATTAACAGAGAAATTAACCATGTACGTGTACTTGTGTATCAAAACGCAAAAAAATATATTTTAATAAGGATAAACAATTAGTACGATCTTATAAAATATTCGTATCAATAACATTAAAACATTCATACTTGTAACAAGTAACATTTTTCAATGATTAATAAATAATTTGGCCTAAGTCGGCCTCGTGGTATAATGATCAGCGCGTTAGCCTGCCATGCAAGAGGTCTCGGGTTTGATTCCCGGCAAAGTTGATGTGAAATATTTATTTAAAAGAATGTTTTCAAACTAGAATATTTCATAGTCCCTGGACCGGTACCTGAAGCATAAGACTGGTCACCTTACCTTCATGTAACAAAAATGATCAAGATACGATGCGATTGGTGTACCAATGCAGGGTCCTATGCACCATTAGGTGCGAAAAGGGAACGATGGGGATAATGAAAAAATAATTTGAACAAATACTCGTATAGTTTGTAAAAAATCAATGTTTTTCTAATTTATTGTATTACGTTTCTAATCTAAAGATTCAATTTGGGTAGATTCTTTTTTTACTAAATCTAGTCTTGCATGTATCCGGGAGGATGAAGAGTAGAGTTTTGAGTGTAAAAGGGAGTAAAAGAACCAAAACCCTGCACAAGTTTTTTCGAACCGATAGAGTAAAAATCCTGAAAAAACTAAACGAGTGGAGATAAGGCTGCCTCGTAGAGCTGTGATTGGCACGTTTTTATGCCACGCGTGAGGTTTAAGATTCAATTCCCGCCAGGGTGGATGTGAAATATTGATTTCAAAAGTGCTTCTATACAGCAATATATCATTGTTAGTGGACTAGTACCTGAAGCGTCAGAATGATTAGTACGATCAACTTACGTTCCGTGTAACAAAAATGATTAAGATTCACTGTAATTGTAGCACCAATGCAGTGCCCTATGCACCACTGATTGCGGGTAGGGAGGTGAAGATATAAAAATGCGTTTTTAATATATATTAGATTATGTTTATCATAGATCTAAATAAAATAAGTAATACTTTTTTTAAAAACCTTGACACACTGCCGCGAATCTACACCCTGGCTCTTGACTTCACTTATCTAACACCAATTAAAGAACTCTTAAAAAATTCTAAACAGTTTCATTTTGGTGAACTTTTTCAACTAGAGTCATTTGAATTTATTTATAAGTTAGTCACTGATATCACTGTAGACAAAGAACTAAAACTTTTTAAAAAATGTAATAAACATGGACATAATACAAGAATATCAGAACAATATCACATACAACATTTTAAAACAAGACAAGGACAATCGATACTAATAAATCAGGCACTGAAATTATACAAAAAACTACCAGACAAAACTAAACAAAAGACTCAGACAAACTTTTTAAAAGACGTAAAAAATATTATTATAAACAATAGTTTGAATAAAAAATTATATATTAATTTTGTCAAATGAATGTTATAATCCGTAATAGTTAATAAATGAAGTTTCAAATAAAAAAAATGTTTGATCAGTTGATTTATGAAATTGAATTAACATATGGCCACAATTTACAATGATTATGGCATTGACCGATCTACAACTTTATCCGTCGAAGAAACTGTCTAACGATGTCTCACGCGGTTTGATTAATTATTGGCATTCATAAAAAAAAAAAATAATTTTAATTAGTGTGAAAATTAAAATTTTCCCACGCAGATTTTAATTGATTTCTTTTTTACAAATTGGTATCGATCGTTCAAAAACTTGGGAGTGTATTGTACTGTATAAAACTAGTATTTTGAACGCCTTAATGCATGGCTGTGAGGCCTAGTGCCTATGTTAAGAAAAAAATGAGACTAGCGGCTTTTAAGATATGGTCCTATAGACGATTTCTGGGAACCCTTTAGAGAGACAGCATCACGAATGACGAGTTTCTTAGAAAAAGCGAAGAAGGAAGGCACCTGCTTAAGATTATTTCTGAAAAACGTGCTCAATGGATCGGATGGGATGTCTGAGGGGATAAACTACAACGGGCGCCCTCGTCGCGTCGGTGCAGTCACGTAAAGTCTTAAAGAGGGCCAGGCAGGACAGACCGGAGTGACAAAAGAGGTGCAATGATATGCTTCAAACCAATCCAGAGGATTTAAACCAGAGAGAGAGAGAACATTTCAAAAGTGTCTTACTAAAATTAAACTTTCTTGGACAAGAAATTGAAGGCTGAATATCGTGTTTTTTGCATAACAAGATGAGCTACAACTAGTACCAATATTTATTTATTTTTCTATACACCATTAGATACAGTCAAAATGCTTAAATGCGTTAGTGATTGAAGCTTTGTCACTGTAAAACCACTTTAAAAAAAAAATGTATTCGCACTTATTTGCCACTGCGTCTCCATATTTATAATGCTGCGTACATAAAGATGTAATATAAAGAGATGACACTCCATACAAATCCGATCTAAAAATTTGTCCCTAAAGGAAAGGGAACCAACGAAGGGAGCAAGTATCGTCTCCTCATATCACGTTGACTTTTGCAAGCAAAACACGTAGTGTAATAAAAGCTCGGACTGTTTACATAGATATACTGTAAGTTCTTTTCAGTATATTGCTCCCTTACCCATGCGCGTCACCTTTGTTTATCGTTTCACTTTACGCCTGACCAACTGAGCAGGACAGAGACAAGAGATAACTCATGACTAATAAGTACCCGGTAACATATTAATAAGACGTTTTTTAACATAATTGAGCTATTTCATTCAAGTATTGATTATGATAATAACATCACTTAATGGTGAAAGGTTATAACATCGCTTTTCCCGATCAATTTTTGCAGTATCTTGGCGTACATATAGGCATAGTCCGTTCTATCAAACATATGCCAATTGGCCGCAGGTTGAAGGACCATATTTTGAATGCTCATGCTTACTCTAGTTATTTATCTGTATGGCTGCGTACGCCTTTTTATTTCTACGTGCCTTAAAAAGTATTTTATTTTGTTTTATTAGTGGAAAAAAAGATTGAGATACCTATTGTCAAATTCGATTCTTAGGAGGATGAACATGAAATTTGTGTTTTTAGGGTTAACACTAGTATTTTACTGTCCCTTGACTGATTCCCGTAGCGTAAGACGGGTCATTTTACCATATAACACATGATCGAGATACATTGTACGTATTTTACCAATGCTGTACCCTTTGTACTAACAGTAACGTTGTTTTTATGATGTTAATGAATGTCAAAAGTCTACATTTTGTTAATTTTAAATCTACACCATTTGACGTCATAAACATGTAGCCTATTTACGCATGTTTTTTTGCAAATTGGTCAACGTTGCCTTCGAAAGATTTAGAGATAATAAAATATTCGATCTGACCAGTAGAAAGAAGTCAGGCGGCTAACTTAATATTTAAGGCTCGGTTGTTTAATAATTGTAATAGTGCAATAATTTTGAAAAGCAAATCTTTTTTATAAAGGAACAAAAATAAACTCAACAGTGGTTTCAATTTAATCCGATAGGACTTTTGTTGCTTTTTTAATAAATTTTATAAAAAAAGCCAGAAATAAAATTTGACAATAAATTCACAACGAGTCAAAGCGCAGAAACCTCGAAGATATTTATTTTGATGGCCATAATTTCAAAGATAATATAGTGTCAATATGGTGTCGAAGATAAAAAAGATGACATGTACTACAGGAGAATCGTTGTCAAAGAATATACTTCACCCATGTGCAAACCTAAATACCTGTACTAGGGCACATGACACCAAAAACTGAAAGTGGTAAGGGTATCTTTGATTATAGGATGAAGTTTGCCGTAAAGACTGGTAATGTATTAAAATAACATGACATGTGTTGAGTGCAATAGCACTGCTACCGACAAAATGGTGAGGTAGTGAATTACGGGATACAAATTTGAAACTTGGTAGACTATTACAGTGGTCTATTTGTCAATTGCGCGCGAACGAATCGCTCGTACGACATCGATTTAGTCAGCTGAATGGATCTTCTACTGTACCCTGGAAATATGGAGGGCCAATTGGAAAACCTTTACATCGTGGAAAAATTAACCAATAACCGGTATCTCCCCAATTTTTGGAAACCTACGGCCACTCGAAAATATGGGTTTAAATTCTTTAAGCACAGATCAGAAATATTTTAACAACTAGTTATGTCAGGGTATCTCCGATGGATCGTGTTATTCGAAACTTACAAACCGCCAGCCAGGAAAATTATTTCAATCTCGTTGGCTGACTACTGCCAATCAGATATTGATATTATACATTCTAAGCCTTGATCCACTTAACTATTTTAAAATATCGGTTGACAACATTATGAGTGTTTACATCCCCATCCAATTTAGTGTAATGAAAGAACTTTTTTCTAAAACTGGAGCTCTTGAATCACGTCTTCGAATTAGTCGAAATTACAAGGCGCTTATGTCAGGTAATTCGCTTAGTTATCAATCTTGTCATCCAGAGAGACGCATTCTTTGCTCACCCTATCTATGATCTGTATAAAATAAAATATCAGAGAACTTGGTTTGGGAATAATTATTTGTGCGTGCGCTACCAAAATTAAAGCAGTCAGTATTTTTAAACTGCTTCAACTGAATTTTCAAGCTACAGACTATATTGACTTAATTTTATTGGTTGAATTTTAAATAAAACCACAGTCTATTTCCTTAAATTTGTATTTATTTATTTTTCTTTCGAAGAAGACAGTTGAAAAAGAAAAACAAAATAACACCACTTTCCACCTATTTCCTGACTTGTCACTTTTATAATTATTTTATTTGTTTATTTATTGAAATTTACATGTACACAATAACGCGGTTATAATAACATTTATTTATTTATTTATATACATTAGTTTATTGAAAATTATTTAGGACATAAATCCTAACTCCATGGTACTTAAATTCCTGTGTTGAGAGGACGTGCAATTAGTTGACACAGACACATGAGAATAATAGACTAAAAACGATTTCAAACTTATAACTAACAATTTACGTAATTTTTCATAAGCAAAGTAATATTATAGAATAGTAGAGTATGGAAATCTCAAAATTAAATATTTATACATATTAACCATTGTAAATTTTAAATTCAAAAAAAAATTAATGTGTTTACCCATCATTACTCACCCACGATGACAATGCCTGCATGCTGTCGCTAATTTCCCTTTTGAATTTATTATTATTCAAGTTGAATATCACTCGCATTCGCTCCAATAATGTTATTATGCAAGTTGCAAATTGTATGTATTCACGAATTTTTTGCTGCATAAGTGTTTACGTCGACACAGTAAAATAATTTGGTGTGAAGGGTACGTTTAAAGAGTACATGGCCATCAATTTAACTAAGTAAATTAGAGCATTTAGTATTGCCATTTAAAAGCTTGAATAAAAACATAAAGTCAGCAATCTGTCGTCTATTATCCAAGAAGTCTGAAAATGCATTCTCGCTTCATTGTAGTTATTGAATTGGTAATCATTTCTTTTTTTTCACACTTATATGTTTTTTTTATCCAGGAAGCCATTTCAATGTATACTCTTCTATAAATCAAATGTTATTCCATCTTCAAGTCTCAGTAGATAAAGGGTCAAGAGGACTATTGAATATTTAAATTAAAAATGATGTTTCAATCTAAATCAGTGTTTTTCAACCTCAAAAGGCAACCCTCTTACGAGTACAAAGCTTGGGGGGGTAGCTGTAACGAGCAAGGCAAAAATTAAATTTGCTACCCAATAATATTAAATATTAAATAATTCGTCAGAGAAGGCAACGGGAAACCACTCTGGTCATCTTTTCCCAAGAATCACTACGGCGAGTACATCAATAAGCCGTCGTCCTGGCTGCGAATTATAAAAGTAGCGCAGGACAGATACATATGATTTCGCTGTAGTGATCGCCAACGTCGAGGAGACCCGGCAAGGCACTAGAAGAAGAAGAAATAAGTCGTGACAATCGAAACTTTTGAGACCCCGTTCGCTAAGACAGCTTACTTTTTAAATTTTACGTACCTCAATGGCATGTACATAATTTAAATAAGGCTATAAAAACTCTAAAGAGTATTTTTTTTTCAAAAAGTGTTAAACTACCTAAAAACGTAAAATATTTGGCATATACCGATACACATATTCAGCGGAAATGTCATGTTTAGCTGTGTTACATAGTTTGAATAGGTAGCATTTTAGTTTTTATGAACATGCGTTTGGCCACCCATCGCCCCCGATCAATTTATGTTGATCCAAACTAGTATAAAAGTCGAGGGCACGTTTACGAGCTTCATTGTGATTTAGATTTTCATTTTAACAGTTTCAAAGTTTAAATGAAAATGAAATTCTTGGTGGGTGATAATTTTAGTGCGTTTTTAAATTTATATTAATTTTATTATTGCGGGTGATCACTACACGATCATTAAAAAAACCTTTTTCTGAGATATTGTCTATCTCACTTTGTAACTGCTTTTTAATAAATTTTATTAACATCATTGCATATTTCAATTTTATCTATTTGTATTAGTGTACATTAAAGAATACTTATTTCGTGTTTGATTATATATACTTCCAGAAATCAGCTTATATTTTTTTTTCCCTAGACGACGACGAGATTTAAAGGGGTTGTCACAATTATAATTATGTAATAATAATGCTGTTCCCATAGTTAGATGTGCAAAGAGTTGTAAAAAAATGTTGCAATTGTTATTAAAGTTAAATAATCAATTTTATTTGAAGTCAGTTCAGAATAATAAAAAATCCTTACAATTTCTAACAAATATTAGGTATCGTATCAGAAAATATGTTATTTTGAGAACTCGAAATATTTTTGAGGAACTAGTCAATTGAAGTACGAAAAATAAATAAAAGTTTCATGCGTCTGTCTCCTAGAATGTCTCACTTACTTTGCGAAATGTATGTTTAACATACGCAGAATGGTAAATGTTATATACTATGTAAAGCGATCAGTTAAGCCAGCCAATAACACATCATTAACCTAATAAATCTTTGGACTTCTGGAAGATATTGTCCGTATTTATTAAAATATCTGAAGCCGTTCTTCATGACTTTTCTTCTAATCAGTTTATCTCTTTTCAGATCCTACTGGCTGCTATTGTGGGAGTCAGTTTGGCACAGTCTAATAAATTCTTTAAGCAACCCTTCAATACATACCCCCAGAACCGGCCATCATACACACGTACTGGTGCTGAAGAAAAATACGCTAGCATTTTGAAGAGCAGTTTTGACTCATCGCCAGATGGAGCTTATCAATACAAGTAAGTCATTTTTGGCAATTTAAACACATGCTTGTTTTTTTTTTAAATCATTATTCTCGAATTGTAATCTAAAAGGAGGGTAATGCGTGCATAAATGTCTATATGTTCATGTTTATATATACATTTATGCACGCATTCTTGTACTTTGAAACTATTATTTTAATCACAAAATTTTCGAGTTAATCAAATTTGTTAAAGTGTATTACGTATATGAGACATTCGAGAATAACTATCCAGTAGCAGAAATATGAACAATTTGATATTTAATTAATATTTTGGAATTTGGATTTTTATTTTCGGTTAGAATAGTTTTAGAACGGTTAGAATAAAATAAATTATTGAAAACGGGTACCGAGGTATCGGGTTTTGCCACAATAAAGAGTGAATTTTCACTTTTTTCTCTTTTTACCTTATTTTATTTTATTTTAAAAGAATTGTTTTAATAAGATAACGAGCACAGTAACATTGACGACAACTATCATCAAATGGAAGCGATTTGATTGGCTGGACCACATAATGCAAATGGCTCAAGTGTAACGCGTAACTTTGCATAGTCTATTTACAAGTTAACGGATTTATCATGTTTTAAACGTCCACGGCTAATAATTCGTCAACCTAGTTCATCTATGACTTTATACGACAATTTTTTCAATAATATTTTGTTTACATTTTTTAAAAAATATATTATTTGCACCGCAACAGGACCGAGAACACCTATACTTTAGAAAAATCACATTTTATTTTTGTATTCTCACTGGGAATCGAACCCGGAACCTTCCACGCGTGAGTAAAGCGTCTTAACCACTACACAACGAAGGCCACCGTCAATTTAAAATTGAGACCATATTTTTTCCTCTTTTTAGAGCTTTTTAAATAAAAAAAAAATAAAATATTTCATAAAAAAAATTAACTTCGATGCATAATAGCCAAATAAAATACGATGTTTATAAACGTGAAAGTTACCACTTGACAATATTTATTTATATTTATTACCAATTTTACTTACTTTTTTTGAATATGTTATATAAGCTGATGATCTCAAAATATCAAAAATTTAATCTTCTTTAAACGATTGTAACGTTCATTAGCAAATCAAGGTAATTGGTGTCATTAAAATCATCTCTTTTTAATATGGAAAAGTGTCATTATATTTTTTCATTTTATATTTGTTTATTAATTTACGGGTTTATACATTCCATTTAAATATAAACTAAAGGAGACACAAAATTCTAATTTCGTACCAAAAAAGCATTATCAATTTTGAAAAAAAAAACAATTGAAGATTTTAGAACCCCCTTTGATGACAGTATTTTCTTTATTCTTCTTATTAATGAAATTACTAATATAGCTATGAAAGAATAGGGTTTAATATTACGAACGGTAAAATATCTCAATTAACTTAATTTACTAAAAATATTTTTTTTTGTATTAGTTCAAAGTAATCTAGAATATTATTCCGCCATTTGGTCTTCATTTTATAAGTCTAATCAGTATAAATCAGAAAATGTTGAACGTAAATTTTTAAAATGTATAAATTTCAAATTATTGTTCACGAATTGATTGTAATTTGTTTGAGTGTAAACTTAATTTAAAAACATTATCAAGTAGCAGGACAGAATCAGTGATTTGATACATTTCAAATTATTTAACGAATCTCGTAAGATTTAATGCTCATAAAGCTCGCACGCGACTAACACAGGCAGCGCTATTTTATATTAACAAATCTAGTACTAATTACTTTATTCAACCGCCTATTCAGAGACTACAAAAACTTGGCAATTAATATATATTGATATATTTTACTATCAATATCAAAATTTAGAAAAAGTGTTTTGTTATTGGTAGAATAATTTATTGGGTCATTTAGCTTTTTCGTGTTCGAGTCCTATTGTTGATTTTGTAATTTTATTCGTGAAATTAAATTCCATTAATATTTTTGAGTTTGTTCATTTTATCCAATTCATCACTTTGCATTTTGTAATCATAATCGTGTTTAATTTTTTTAATGTTTAAATCCACTAGAGCATCAAAAAAATAAATATACAAAAATAAAAAACAATCAATTTTTATTCAATAAAAAACGACAAAATGTTAATAAACAAAAAATACGTATAGTTCTTATTAGACTTGTCAGAAGAGTCTGGCTTTTGTATTAAGTAAACAATACAGATGAATTACCATAAAAATAGTATACTCTCCTATGTTTCAAATGACGTTATTTAAACAAAATTTAGGAAGTTAGTATGTATTAAGATACGTTAATTTAATAATTCTATGATAAATATTACATCCGAAAAAAAAAAAATTTTTTTAATCCAAAACACTTATACTGGTTATGTAATGATTTAATTTAATAATTGATTTTAGAAATAAAATTAAAACAAAATATGACGTAATAATTTAATTAGTTTTTTTGTCATTTATTTTATTAGAATTAATGTTCCAGCAATATTGAAAATACAATATGAATTTTTAATGTAAAATATTGATTTTTTTTTCAATATAACCCTAGTTTGTTGCATAAAGATCAATTTAGAAACATGAATTTACTTTACAAATATTACATTGTCGACGCTGAAATTAGCATATAGAACACAAAATGCATTATGAAACACGTAAATATGAAATTTTCCCCATTTTATTTTCTTACTTTTGCCGTTTTATCACAATATGTTTACTTCCCAACCTATCCTCATCACTTATTTAGTAAAGCTAGAATATTAAAGTTTATTTTCCAAATATTAAAAATCATATGTATGAGATGGCTCAAAATTAGACAGCGGAGAGACTTTCACTCCCTCTCACTTCTGTTCAATGTACTTCATAGTCCTAACGCTCCTATATACTTGCGTGAAAAATTTAAACGTTTATCTGTTAATGGTTTACCTCTTCGTTCTTATTCTTAAGGCTTTCTTTTAATACCAATCCACAATTTCTTTTTCTTCTCTAACTGTATAATAGTGTCCATACCGCTCGACTGTGGAATCATCTCCCATCCACCACCATTTATAACTCAAGTTAAAACATATTCTATTGAATATGTTTTAACTTGAGTTATAATTATAAAACTTTTATTTTATTGGTTGATTGGAAGAAATTGCCATTTGGCAATAAGCCCGCCAATGTACAATTGAAATTATGTACAAAAAGAAAAAAAAAATCTGTATAACCTTTTTACGTCTGAATGTTTTGAACTATTATTTTACCAATTTTTTTAAGTATTGCAGAAAAATGGAGGTTTCCCAAATAAAATAAAATTAATTTTCAGCTACGAGACCGATAACGGAATTGCGGCAGAGCAATCTGGCTATCCTCGCGCCTTGGGTGGAGTTCCCCCTCAGGTGGCCGAGACGGTTCAGGGACGCTTCTCCTGGACATCCCCTGAAGGACAACTCATCTCCATAGTATATGTGGCTGATGAAAATGGATACAGACCAGTGGTAAAACCATATGTTCATAATAATAATAACCCACGACTTGGGTGGTGGCAAAAAATATTATTCCAGTTCTGACGAAAATTAAATTAAAGCAAAACGAGACTGACAGGAAAAACCCTCAGTCTCTAAAACGTTTTCAATTATGTGAAGGAAGTTCTTTCAGAGATTAGTGGTTACACGAGTGAACAGTTCATCTTTATCGTTAACGTTATTATTACTTGATTTTTATTTAAAACTGTTGAAAATGTCCCATAATTTAAATTTTATTCGAATAGATTCCATAAACGCGAAAATATCTAAATATGTATTACAGATTGGAATAGTGGCTTTAAAAAATGTCTGTTAACCGGTATATAAAAACTTTTTTTTATTTCTTCAGAAATTTTAATTAATTTTAAACCAATGCCTATACGAGTAGTACAAAAATATGCTGAATTTTTCATCTTCATTTGATTTGATCTGAGATTTTTTATAAAGTATGTTTTACTGTTTTCAGGGTGACGCCATTCCCACTCCTCCGCCAATCCCAAGTTACATTCTGAGGTCCATTGAATACAACAAACTAAAAGCTGCTCAACCACAAAGGCGATTCTAGATTATAACTCTGACACGATAAAGCTTCATATGATTAAACAATATACGCTTGTTTGCAACTACACATGGGAATTTTGTGTAGATACATACCACGTACATATATATCGATGTTAACAATGCCAACTTATCTTAACTAACATTTTTTAAATGTTACAGTAGATGTCTTGTAGGATATATGTAACTGCACACGTTGAAAATGAAATATTTTTTGATACAAATAGTTAAATGTTCAATGTTACAGTTTTGTCTTTTCCTAATTGAGAATTTATTTTTGATTGGGGCTATAAAAGTGCCTCTTTTGTGACTTTATTCTCATATACTCAATTAGTATCTATTGTAATACGTTAAAAAGTGTATGTAGCCAAAATGTTGGTTAAGATATTTTCGATGTTAACAACCATTGATATAAACACGTTTCAACTAAAAAATACATACATAAAAACTAAAACAAGATTTTCCAAAATAAAAAAATTAATTTCACAAAAGATGCAATATTTATTTGTCGTTGGAACAAAAAATTTCCCCTTTGAATGCTATGTTTTTTACTACAACCTGCTAGAAACGATGGCACTAGTTATTATTCTGAATAAAGATACATTTAAATTGGAAAGAAATGTATAAATGTCTCTTTTTCTGTTTGAAATATTATTTTTTTTAACTCGTAAGCAAATATCTTTTTCTTTTATTGTTATTGGAATACTTAATAAAAAAATTTAGATTCATAATAAATTCAAATAAAATAATATTTTTTATCGATGAAAATTTTAACAAAGCGTAAATTGAATTTCTTAAAATAAATCCAATATCAAAAGTCCTCTTACAATAAAATTTCAATATTTTTTTAACAAATTCTAAAACTTTGTCACAAAAGTACAATTTTATATTTATTATGTTTATGATATCAAAATACACTTTGAACTAAAGGTCACCTATAATGTTTCTACAAATTTAACAATTTTATGGATGGTATTCTTAGAATAGAAAATAATATTTCGAGTCCGTTTTTCAAATTAATTTATAAAATAAATTGAATTATTAAAGGAAATATAATACAAATTTTGACTTCGTATGATAAAAAAATAATACGGATAATTTCGATTGAGTAAAATATCGGGTTCATTAAAAAAAATCACATTCAATTGCAAAAGTTTGCTTTTGACCTAATGAGGCTTGACCAAAACCAAGTAAGGGTTATCATTAGAGTCCTTACAGGGCACTTGAAGACCTCTAGATCTAAGTTCTGCAGGGCAGATGATGAAACTGAGCTCTGAGAAGCATTCTTGGTTTGAAATGGGATTCCCATGTCAAGGATATTTATCGTAACACAAAAATACTTCCTTTCAAGGTAATGGCACTGTATGACATCACTAACACTATTTCAAACATCATAAACTTTTCTGCTCACACAAATTTAAAACTTACATTTAATCATGAAATTCACAACTATAATACACGACATGCAAAAAATCTTCACATTTCTAAATTTTGTTCCACGAAGTTCGGCAAAAGGTCTCTGGAATACATTGGTCGTATACAATTTAATAAACTGCCTGATGACCTTAAAAATGAAATGTCGAGTGGTAAATCTCAAAGACCAGAAATGAAGACCTATTTCTTGAATCTTTTTGAAAGTGATAGTTTTTAGCTCAGTTTCTGTGAATAGTCTATATATTGTGTTTTAGGTTTAAATGTTTTTCTTTTCTTTTTTTAATATTAAGTTCACAGAATGTTTAAATGTTTTTATTTTCTTTTTTAATATTAATTTCACAGAATGTTTAAATGTTTTTCTTTTCTTTTTTAATATTAAGTTCACAGATTGTTTGAATGTTTTTATTTTCTTCTTTAATATTAAGTTCACAGATTGTTTAAATGTTTTCTTTCCTTTTTTAATATTAAGTTCATAGATTGTTAAAATTTGTTAAAATTTTTATTGTTTAAATGTATACTATGTATTGTTACAAGAAATGTACTATTTTTTTTATGTACCGTCCCAAATGAGTTTTCTCGTACAACTCCTGGGAATATAATATCATGATATTCATGTCTTATATGTTTTATAATAAATAAAAAAAAAAAAAAAAAAAAAAAAAAACACCTATCCACATTCTATGTGAATATGATGCTTTATATCACAAAAGAAGTCGCATCCTTGGAGGACCGCTGGTTAAACCCGACGCTAGATCGCTCACCCCTTTCCTTATTCATATATATAGATCATTTCGAGATCAAGGCTTGAAGAGGGAGATTAAGCACTATACAAACCTTCGCCTTCCACACAACACCCTTCAGGCTCTATGAAGACCTGGAAGAAATAATTTTATTCATTTTGAATCTTGAAATAGGGCGCACATAAACATATTTTTATGTGTGCTCTAATGTACATTTTGTCAGGAACAATGTACATTTATTTAATAAATGAGTTGTTTAACACATATCAATTCATTTAATTCTCAGGAAAATAACACAATAGATCTACACAGGTAGTAACGTCAGGAGCTTATAAAGCACTGATTCCTATTCTTCAGAATAAGAATAAAAACATATTGCAATTTGCGGCTTGTAACCAATAGGCCCGAAATAAAATAAAAATCAGTGTTATCAGTATTTACATATATTTTAAAAAATATATTACAAAATTATTGAAAATAAAAAAACCGAACTGCAGGGTCCTGTTCCGTTGGTGAATGTTTAATTTTCTTACTTGAGTTGGACTCTGAAAACAAAAATGGATATTTTTTTAATGAAAAAAGAAAAATATAAATTCTGTGTGCATACGTACATAATATTTATTTATTTATATATACACCCAATGGGCATATTAAGGAACATATTTATACATAGAAAATTATTATTAAAAAGTAGAAAGACTCAATGGTATAAAGTAGACTTTGTGGAAGTGGAAGCGGAAGAGAAGTGTTTATAATTGAATTTGATTCAGTGATCGTTTGAAAGAATACAACTTGACAATAATATACATTTGAATGAAATAAAATCAATTATTTGAAAACATTCGTATAAACTTACGTACGAATGCATATTATCGTAGGTTATTCAAATTTAAATTCATTTCAATGAGGTTATAAAGAATTATAGGTCATACATTGTATATGTTTAAAGATTAAATTATTTCTGTACTCAACCGGAAAATCTGAGAATCAGAAAAACGAAGCATTTTACATGCAACTCAGAGGAAAATAATAAATGGACATGAGATTGGACGGCCATTATGGTGTATGTAATGTACAAAACGCATGTCCATGTAAGCTCCGAGTTTAATTCCCGGAGAGTAATATTTCTTAGCCCATGTAATTTGCGATTGTTATTGAACACCTTCAAGTATTTATTTGTGTGATAGTACAGCACAGTTGCATCTTTAATAAAATACAGAAAAACAGAGGAAATAATAACAGAAACCCATAACACCGACATGTGTTGCGACAAGCAAGTCGATTTAACGAGCGGGCAAGCTAGAAACCCATAAACATTATGTGATTTTTAACTTTTGTTTTAAGAACACAATGAATTGCAAATTAGGTACAGTGGATTCAAATATAGGAAAATAATAATAATCATTAATTATTCGTTTTTAGTATGAAAGTTAACAATCGTTTTGATGCAGCGATCTCAACAAAGAGATTAATGATACTACCATTAACAGTCGACCTGTAGGAAGACTTTATTTTAAACAAAATGTACAGTACAATATTTCAGTTTGTCCAAATGTTCATAGACAAAAGACTGGATTTCAATGTGAAATAATTAAGTCTGATAAATCTCTTCACAACAATAAAGGTTTCAGCTCTTTAACTTCACTTAAATCAACAAATGGAGAAAAAATATAGATGTTTAAACATAGGCAAAATGGTGAATGTTACACAGTGGCCACTTAAACCAGCCAATGACAGGTCATAAGCCCTGTCAATATTGAGACTTCCATATCACCTTATTTAAGGTATTCTCCATCTCTGTTGTAATTTGTTAAAATGTACAGTATTATACAAGTGATCACTCACGAAAACGCGCTCAAGCAATTGTTATAATTTATAATTACGTAATAAAAACGAAATCGGCTAAAAATACTGACTAATGAGACCCGAAGAGCTGAATTTCTTAGTGTGAATAGTCAATAGTCAGCTATAGCCACCGATATCTGACTGCTACCTGCTAGTTATACCCTATTACCGTTGAAAATATCTACTGAACATAAGGATGTAACTAACGACCTAATCGATAAAGTCTATAGATAAGATAATATTACTAAGTTTACTTACTTTGGTCTGTATCCATTTTCATCGGCGGTGTACTGAACGTTGACAACCTTCCCTCCAGGGGCGGTCCACGCGAAGTTTCCTTCGATCACTTCAGCCACTTCGGGGCTCCCTGCCACGGTTTTAGGGGAGCCGAGGGCGCGTGCGGATATTCCGTTTTGGGTCTCATAACTAAAAAGGAGATAAATTATTACATGAGGCTCAATAACTCAATTTAATACATACTCTTGTCTCCCGATTGCAATGGAAAATAAACAGAGTTATCTAAAATTGTCTATGAAGTATAATTTAATTATCTGTAAAAAAAAAATCTCATTAAACGTGTGAAGTTGCAGGTTTCCTACGGAGACAATTCAAATTTTAATAAAAATTATCATTATCATTCCCTTTCCGCACCTAATGGTGCATAGGGACTTGCATTTGTACACCAATCGCAGTGCATCTTGATCATATTTGTTACATAAAGCTAAGACGATCAGTCTTACGCTCCAGGTACCAGTTCAAAGACTATAAAATATTCTAATGTAAAAACACCTTTTCAAATAAAATTTCATGTCAACCATGTCGGGAATTGAACCCGATACCTCTTGTATGGTAGACAAACGCGCTCACCACTACACCATACAAAACATAATTTCTCAACCTAAGATTATACTTTATAGAGGGGCCCAGGCACAACCCATGGGCCTCGATTACAATGAAAAGTTAACTGAGTTATCTTCAATTGTCTATAAAATAAAAACAAATTTTTCGTGCTAAAAAAATAATTATTTATATGGTTATTTTATTAAAACATTTAAATTACCGTTTACTGATGAATTATATTTCAATTTTTTATAAAAATTTACTCATTTGCGCAAAAAAAACTTAATTTTATTTTCTGAACAGTTAAAGATAGCTTCCCACTAACTCTGCATTATAATCAGGGCCCTGGACTCGAAAATTTAAACTTACTCATATTGAGATAAACGCTTTGCACATTTTTTGCTATCAACAAAACTTTAACGACGCCGACATATTGTTTAACAAACACATGCAAATATTTGCAGTCCATTTACAAGACTTTCTTTAAGGAGATCATTTTATGTGATGAGAGGATTTCGAACCTCGGGTCTCTGATCCAAGAGCCAGCGATACTACCACGAGACTACCACCCGTGCAAATATTGAATCGCGTTCTGTATTAAGATCCTTATTTTTATTTTATTTATTGCACTTACTTTGTAATTGAAGCACTATAATTTTAAAAAAAAATAATTTATTAAATTATCAACCGATTTCGAAGCTACACAAACTCCCTTATCAAGGTATAATTTAGTAGCCAAATATATTAATGTTTAAAACGTGGTGTTTAATATTTATTTTAATTTTAATGTTTTGATTACCTTCGTTCTTCGAAAATTAAAAAGACAATGAAGAGTGTTTTATTTTTCAATTATGTTACGACACAAATACATTTTCAAGTTTCGACTTGCCAGAAAGTTTCAAATTTTTTTTGTTGTGAAAATTGTACAAAACCTCCAACGGATTGCTATTAAATTGTAACTTTTTTTGTATGTTCAATAATTTTTTTTATTAGATGTTGTTCGTTTAAGTTGTTTTATGTTCTTTGTTGCTTTTTTTCCCTCGTTTTATCTCCTTAATTTTTTTTCCTGCCATACGCTAAATAATACGCATTCATATTACGTAAAGCTCTTACTTATATTCAAAGTGTCCTTCGGGGTCACTCTTGAAGTGTTGGTCGGTGATGGCGGCCGCCCTGTCCTCCACCGCCCTGCGGCGATGATGGTGGCCGGAGTGGTCGTGCGCGGGAGCGGGAGCGGGCACGTGCACTGCCTTGGGGGGGGGCGGCACGGGGCCGGGGGTGGGGTCGGGTTGGCCGGGCGCGGGTGGGACGGGCTTGTAGGGCACGGCCACGGCCACTGCCACCAAAAGGGATGTAACCAACTGCGTCAAAAACCAAAACAAAATCGCATTATTTATCAATTTAAAATCTAAAATTGGCACATTAGTAATTAAGTTTTCACTGTCAATGAAATGTGAGCACATTTATCGAACAAATTTAATTTATAAAATTTGAAACATTCCCACTGTGCAATCGTCATCAGCAAATCTTCATCCGCATCTGATGATGCATAAGGCACTCCATTAGTACAATAAATGCAGTGTATCTCGATCATCTGTTTCAGGAAGGTAAGGTGATAAATCGTACGTTCCAGGTGCAGTCTAGGGACAATAAAATACGGCAGCGTAAACCACCTTACAAATCAATATTTTTTGCAGGACCTTGAGCGTGGACAATGCGTCAACCACTATACTACAAGGCGGACCTTTTTCTACCCGATGTCTTTTAACAGGATTTTTATCTGAGAGTAGTTATCGAGTCGAAAGGACTGGTGCGGAATGTTTTTTTTTATTAAAGAATAACCCGCTAAGCCTCTATTTCGAGGCTTGTCAGCAGGTGGAAAAGAGGGGATATGGAAGGAGGTAATGAAAAATACACCACAACACCCAGACCAATTGAGGAAAAAATCTTTCTTGGATTTTTTTCTTGCAACTGGCGAGAATCGAACCCGCGACGCCAGTTTCACAGTTGGCCGTCTAACCAACTGCGCCACGGCACCCGTCATTCATAGAACTGTTTTCTTCATCCGCTCGGACTCAGACCGTGGAATCGCTCATTACATTTTATATTATTGTTACTCGTACAATAATAACAGCAAATTTAGACGTTTGAAAAAATTTAGACAAAAATATGCGATGATAATTTACAATAATATTGGTTATTCTGCACACAATTTCCTTACAAAGTAGCAACAATTTTACTTTTGTACTTAATACTGAAGTAAAATATACATTTAATAATATTAATAATGAATTACCAAAATCTTCATACTGTTATTGCTTTGTTCACGGTTGTATACTGAATGCTTCGTTACAATCCTCGCATCTTTTTATACCACAGCAAACAATAATATTTTTTAAGAATTTTTTGTGATGTTAACTTAAACAGGTTGTATGGTTTTTGAATGGATTCATTATAAATAACAACGCTGTCTTGAAAACCGTCCGTTAAAAGGCTCTTCATAAAACGCAAAATCCTTGAATAATTAACAACCAGCGCAAATATAATACATTATGTTTTATTTATACATATATGCGTATTTCAATACAAACATAGAATCTAAAAATGGATACTGCACAACACTCGTATTATTGCCAAAACATGTTCAAATTACATATATTATAAAATAGCAAAAAATAAAGCATAGCTTATATAGTATAAATACATATACGGACAAAAATATATACAACGGTAGCTTATCATGTCCCCAAACCACTACATGATATGTATAATTAATAGAACTCCACAAGGAATCCCAATCGTTGGCAGCCTTCGAAGTATAGTGACTTAGACGTTTGACTCACTCACGAAAGGCTCCGGGTTCAATTTCTGGTGAGAAAACAAAAAATAAGGATGACTTTTCTCAAGACTGGGTGTTCCGTGCTGCGATTCACCTCTTTAATTCGGCCTTCTGCCTGTTGTGGTGTAAAAAAAAAAAAATAAGAAAAACAAATTTGCTGCAACAGAGAAGGAAAATATTTTTAAAAAGGGAATATCGAAGTCTAGGCATTTACAAGGCTTATGACATGTCGTTGACTGGTATAAGTGGCTACTTTATCTTTAAATTTATTTCAACAGAGAGGGAAAACATTTTTGAGAAGGGAATATGGAAGTTTAGGCATTTACAAGGCTTATGACATGTCGTTGACTGGTATAAGTGGCTACTTTACCCTTAAATTTATTTCAACAGAGAGGGAAAACATTTTTGAGAAGGGAATATGGAAGTTTAGGCATTTGCAGGGCTTATGACCTGTCATTGGCTGGTTTAAGTGGCCACTTTACACACTGTGTAACATTCACCATTCTGCCCATGTTTAAACATCCACATTTCCTCAACTTTTCCATCTGTTGACATTTGTGAATTAAAAATCTGAAACCTTTATCACGTGGGATGCCTAGACTTCCATATTTCCTTCTCAAAAATGTTTTCCCTCTCTGTTGAAATAAATTTAAATATGAACAACGCCCTAGGGAGGAAATCCAGCCAGTCTGCAAGTATTTGAACATAATCAAACATTTTTGGACTACTTTACCATTCACCATTCTGTTTTTGTTTAATTTCAATCTAAATAACTCCCTATTGAAGAAATTCAGCTGGTCTTCAAACATTTGGACATACTCCGAACATTATTGAAATTTAAAAATATCAAAAACCAATTTGATTTGTTTAACTCTTTACAAACTGTTGTAAATAATTCATTTGTGCGCGGTGATGTAACATCGTGTTACCACAAGCAAAAGACGGAATATTTCAAAGTTCAGACATTTGAAAACCGTAATAATAATAGTTTTTTTTTTTCATAATTTATGAAAAATAAACACATAATGTAGCCCTGTTATAGTAAAATAAATTAAAAATCATAAATACGCCGCTCATTTTAGATGCGTGCGTCCCCTATCACTTTTAATAACCGACTGAATCTGTTTCACACAAACACTGGTCACATAAGAGGGGCTCTATCTTCCTTGTTATGAGTTCTATCTTCATGTTCTATCTTACACAGGTTTATCGCTATATTAGTGGACATTTATTTTTCGCGTAGCAAGGATAAATATTAAATAAGTACGAAGGTTTTCAGGGTCACTGTTATCAATTTGTTTATTTTTTGGGTGATACCATGTGTGTTGGATTAGTTCCGACGTTTTGGCTACCATTACAAGAGCCATCTTCACACTCAATTTACCCTGAAGATGGCTCTTGCAATGGTAGCTGAAAGGTCGGAACAAATCCAACACACGGAATCACCTAAAAAAGAAACAAAAAGGATTAATATTTTTTGTATTAAAGTTTAGCACAAATTTTACTTTTCAAATCTGGTGTAAAAATGTCAATTTGAAGATTACAAAAAATACAACGGCATCATTCAAAAAATTAAGAGATATATCAAGTTTTGTATTGTATGTGAACAAGTGTGACATTACAGCCACACAAGAGTTCGTGTTTACTGCTTGTTTACATAAAACGAAACTTCACAAAATACTGATACAGTTACATAAATCGGTTATAGGCATAAATTTAATAAGTAAGCCTTCCTGAACAAAGTGTGTTCTTTTTACGTTCCGTGACAGTATAAAACCGGAGCTATAACTATCTCCTTAATACTTAAAGTATAGGAGAATATATATTCCTAACACTTAAAGTATGTGAGATATCTGGAATTGTTTTTTTTTTCTTTTTATCTACTGAACGCGCTAAAGAGACTTAAGGGAGAGTTACATAAAAAATGCTAAAATGTGAGATTTCAATTAGACATTTAATTAATTTGTAGTATTTTAAGCCAAAAATATGAAAAAATGTAAATACTTTATTTTCTTTTATTCTTTTAAGTTAGTAATAAAAATTCTTAAATATCAAAAAATCACTGAAAACATTCAAAGTTCAATTGTCGTGATGTTAAAATTTTCTTCTCTCTTTTGATAACTCGGTTTTTTATTTTTTAAAAGCTTTTTGGATTATTATCCGGGATAAACTATCACTATTTCAATGGGGTAAATATCTCATACAAAGCGTCATACAAAAAAAGACAGTACGATCGACGCATCATTTACGTTCCACGTACGAAACTGGTCGCCTTATACACTTAGTGCATTTTTTTTTTAATAAAAAAAGAACGCTATTTTTAATACATTAGCGAAAAACCGCAAAATTGATGTAGCTAGTGTAGAAACAACGTTTAAATTATTTGTAGGTCAGTGATCGAATTACAAACATAAATAACATTACGTATTTTGTGAAAATTTAAATGTTAGAAAGGTTTTTTGTACCTGCCATATCAGTATTCCTTTTCTGCACCTGATGGTGCAAAGGGCTCTGTATTAAAACACCGATAGCTGCATTTTCTAATTATTTATTGAAGGTAAGATGATCAGTCTTACGCTTTAGGTTTCACTTCAGGGACTATTCGGTATTGTAGTGTACAAACATTTTTTTTAAATAAATATTTCGCTTCAACCAGACCCCGTGTATAGTAAGCAAATTCACTGACCACTACACTATGAAGCCGTTAGTTTTTTTTAATAATGTATTTTTTTGTAGTAAACATAGTAAAATGTGTTAGTTGAAAATAATAATCAGTACAAACAAATTTATATTTAAATTTGAAAAATCGATAAAAAACCAACAAAAAAATTAAATTTAGACGGTTTAAGTATTTAAATATGTTCAGTCATAATACGTCACACGCATATAGAGTCACCCATACGGACAAAAACCGTTCTATGATTATCAATCACGAAGTTAAGTTAGCTATAGATTACAGCAATACTCAGATCGAGAATTGCCAGCGCAAACCAAAACCATCCGTTACACTTTTATTGTTAAATCAAACCAAAAATTTGGGACGCTAAGCGGGAGCGAATTTTTACTCTGAGTATGTAGGTGTGTATATTATCGGGGTAAACTTGTGTTGTTCCAAGTTTAAATTAACAATTTGTTTTCCTGGTAAAATCTGGGTGACACCAATTGAAATTGTATGTGTTACCAATAAAAAATGTGAATGTGTGCGTTAGTATTATTTTAGAGCCATTCTGAAGAAATTTATTTAAATATATATAATTATTAATATAAAATTATTATACAAATTAATTTAGCCCTTAACCGCAGACACAAACATTTTATACCGTTAGTGTATAAAAATAAATAAAATAAGAACAATAAACAAATTCAAATCACTAACTTAAAAAAATATATCAATTAAGCGGCCTCCGTGGTGTAGTGGTCAAGATGCTTGACTCACACACGGAAGGTTCCGGGTTCGATTCCCGGAGAGAACACAAAAAAAAAAAAGTGATTTTTCTCAAGCCTGGGTGTTCTATGATGTAATTCACCGCTGCAATTGGGCCTCCTGGCCTGTTGTGGTGCAAAAATAATAATGTAATGTAAAAATAATCAAACCAAATAAATTTGTTTTACAAAACTTTTTACCTGTTAGTTTCATAATGATGCATGATGTAAGATTTGATAAATCTGTGTAAAATAATAGTATTGTGAACATTACTTCCATCGTTATTCTAATAATGGTCCTGTAGAATAAAATTAGTATGATGGCATATTAAATATTCATCCTCATTATCATCATCTGGTTTTAATCATCTAGTTTTGAACATCGGCCTCCCTTCCCGATCTTCACAGCTCTCTGTTCTTCTAGTGTACCATTGATGCCCCGCCACCTTCTAAATATCGTCAGACCACCTTGCTTGTGGCCTGCCTGCATTTCTATAGCCGGTTCTCAGTCGCTATTCCAGGGCTCATTAGGTCCATATTCACCGGTGGATCTAATAGAATGGCCAGCCCAGTTCCATTTAAGCGAGGCTGTTTTAGTATGCTACATCTATAAGGCTTGTTTTTTCTCTATCCCATTCGTTTTCGTTTCCTGTCCCACAAACTAATATTCAACATCCTAAATATTATAATTTTAAAACCAGTTCTTTTAATGGTTTGGGATGAACACGTATCTGTTGCGATATTTCATAGTAAAATCACCCATAGTAAATAACCATTTATAATACTACGTTGAATAAACATTAAACATGTATACCATAACAATATATCTACATAATATTATTATGTAGGTAGGATCATAAACTGATTTAAATCCTTAAATTTATTTTATCTTTCAATGTTATTATGTTTTTCATCGTTTCCCCTTCCAAGCCCAGTGGCGCATATGAACGTTTATGCAAAAAGCCGCCAGTCCACGATTTTGAAAAATGATATATTGATTACAGTATTTGAGTTTGTCCAAATGTTCGTAGACAAAAGACTGGATTTCACCCCCTCGAACATTTGGACAAACTCAAATATTGTAATGAAACCAACTGGTCCAAGAAGAAGTTTAAAAATTGAAAAATTGTTTTCAGCCGTTGCCTAGTATGTGAAATAATTCAGTCAGATGAATCTCTTCGCAACAATAAAGGTTTCAGCTCTTTAACTTTACTAAAATCAACAAATGGAAGAATTGAAGAAATGTGGATGGTCAAACGTGGGCAAAATTGTAAATGTTACACAGTGTGTAAAGTGGCCACTTAAACCAGCCAATGACAGGTCATAAGCCCTGTAAATGCCTTGACTTCCATAGTCCCTTATTTAAGGTATTATCTATCTCTGTTGTAATTTGTTGATATATTGATGTTATCGAGTGCAGTCAACAGCCAGACTACTTTCATACAAAAAACTGTATTAATCGCCTTCTGAAAATGGTGTTGATCACAAAAACAACATTTCTCAATTAGCAGAAAACATCCACAGCACTAGAAAAATCTTACCATTAAAACTGGTCAAATACGTAATTAGATTCTTTTTTATAGTAAAAAAGTCAAAAACATTCGTTTGTAAATTTCACAAAAGTGCTATTATCTCAGTTTCACTTATATATAGCTGGGTGCTGAATAACTACGTTCATATGAAACTGCATCAAATACAGCGTATCTAGATCGTATTTCAAACGAAGGTTAAGTGATCAGTCTTTCGCTTTTAGGGCAGGAATAATAAAATATTACAATGTAAAACCACCTTTAAAACTAATATTTCTCTAGGACCTCTACCGTGATAACGCACGAACCACTACCCTACGAGGCAGACACGCCATTAACGCCATTTTATTTTAGCAATATTACCAGATAGTTAATTTATTTAAATAACCTAGCTTTTATTTTAATATTCAAGTGACCCCGTCCCCACTGGGTAACAGCTATGACGCTCCTCAAGCATGGAGGGTTTATTTTTCTCATCACGGTGTTTCTAACAAGTATTTGCTACTCTCATTCCCCGCGATAGTAATGATGCAATTATAGAACTTGCTTTTCTTGATCTATACGACTAATAAGAAAGAGCCAGTTTTATATAAAATACTTCACAAAAATTCAAAACAATAATAATTCTTAATCCAATTCTTCTAATTGGACAAATGCAGGACAGTAAAAAACCAGACAACTTGAAAAATTATATTGGAGACAAATTTGAAATTGAGCACACGATGTTTACACAAACCAGACATTATATTTGTATAAAGTGTTTATAATTCGATCAACCAAAAGAAATGAAAGGAAATAAATTTGCTTAAAGTGATTGAAATTTATTGCAACCGAAATAGAAAACATTCTTGAAAACTAAATATGAAAGTCTTGGCATTTATAAGGCATATGATCTATCATTGGCTGATTTAAGTAGCCACTTTACATACTGTGTCACATTCATCATTTTGCCTGCAGATGAGTCTCACCCACATCTACAAAAGTTTCGCCTCTATTACTTCACAAAGGTTAACATATTTTTTTTTTTAATGTTTTAGTCTTTATTCAATAAAATATACATATTATTACAATATTAATACATTAAAAAGAAAAAAAAAAATTAAAATATATTTTGTCCCGATAAACTATTCAATAATTGTTTGTCATTGGGTGCTCAGACATTAGTTTTAATTAAAAATCAAATTAAAACAGTACATACATAATACTGTATACGTATAAAATAATAAACATAAAAAATAGTTTAAAGATTTTTTTTTTTTAATTAAGAAAATAGAGTAAAATAAAACAATTATAATTAAAGAAAAGCAATTGACTTAAGTATATTTTAAATATAAGAAAAAAATAAACACATATATAAATAGCGTGTGCTTATAAATGTAATCAAAACAAGTTGAAAAATAAAACAAATTAAATCGAACATTTCAATTTATATCTACAGAAAAAAAGAAAGAGAAAGAAAAATGAAGAAGATGTTTAAAAATCTAAAAAATAAAGTTGTTTTATGCAATTTAGTATTTAACAGGACGATATAATATACACAAACATTAATTTTTATTATGGATACATTTTCTCGTGTTATTTTTACGCTGTTTGCCATTTGCGCCATTTGACCTTCACATTTATATTTAGAGGAGCTCTCCATCTCTTCACCTCCCCATTCCACCTCCTCACAACCCATTCCACAACTTATACATTCAACTTTCACCTTTGGTGAGCTGAATTGATCAAATACTTCCTCAAAATAGACATGCTATTTTGTTGTTCGTTGCCATTGTAAAAAAAATTTATACACTTATTTCAAATAATTAGCCAAAATTATGATTCCGAACGGCTTTGAAACACAAGCCATTAATTTTTTTATTAGTTAATAATGTTATTTGGTAAGGTATCCAAAATTTATTGCACATAATTCTTCTTTTATTTTATTTTAAATATATGTGGCGGGTTTAGGCTTTCTAGGACATGTTCAAACTAACTTAAACATTCACAAAGTATCCTTATATACTAAAGTTAGTTATATTAAGTTAGTTTGATAATGTCCTCACACGATGAAACATGTCACATATATTGTTTTTAATAAAAGTAGAATTAAATCCAACAAAGGTGTTTTATGTTGGATACCTTGCCAAATTTCGTTATGGAATTCTACCAATTATCTGCATACACAATAAATAAATTATGTTATTACCTTTAAATTGGCAAAAATTGCATAAAATTATTTAATTTTATTTAATTACAATAAAACACATTTTTTTATTATTAAATATCAAGACCCAGCTTATACGAGTAGTTACAAAACCAGAAACAACATGTTCTTGAGAACTATGAAGTATTTAAAAATAATTTTTCTAATATTTATAGCATGTTTGTACATAATAAGACTCTTTTTTTAAATACAAGGTGCTTTTCATAATAATAAAAATGTTTGAAATCGTTTTGTTTCTGAGGAAACTTTAATACAACACTCAGTAGCGAATGAGGAAGTTCAGTGGTTTTTTTCATTTTTTTAATTTGTTAATAGACTGTTAAACAAAGTCTTTTTTTTTTTTTAATTTTTACATATCGTATTATCGGCGCTACGATTTTTTAAAGTTTTGTATTTCTGAAATAACTCCTCGTGTGACGTCAGAGGTTCATTTCCGCTTATTCTCATTCATTACTTCCTATTGACCCAGAAGCGACAAGCAGACCGGAAATCTTCCATAGCTCTCAGATCATAGGTTGATTCACATAAACTAGTGACGTCATTTAAAGTAGTGCGTTTTTATCAAAATATTTTTTATTATTTTTTCTGTACATTTTCAAAAAAATTTGAGCTACAATTTAATGCTCTAATTTTTACCCCGCGTAAGAAAACATTTTTTGAATCCAATTTCCCGTAGGGCTGAAGTTCCTCATTGTAAAAAACTTTTTTTTCTATATTATTAATAATGCAACACTATACACAGGTTTTACACACATAATAACTATTTATAGATTCAACAATATTATAAGTTTGTCCAAATTCTTGTAGACAAGGACTGGGGAGCTGTTTATATTAACATATTACAACAGAGATGAAGAACATTTAAGAGAAGGTAATATAGAAGTCTAGGCATCTACAGGGCTTATGACCTGTCAATGGCTGGTTTAAGTGGCCACTTTACACACTGTGTAACATTCACCATTCTGCCTATATTTGAACATCTATATTCCTTCAATTCTTTCATCTGTTGATGTTTGTGAAGTTAAAGAGCTGAAACCTTTATTTATGCGGGTGAGATTCATCTAATTGAATTATTTCACCTACATACTAGGCAACACCTGAAATGTTATTTTTTCAATTTCTATACTTCTTCATGGGCCAGGTGGATTTATCAACAATATTTTGAGTTTGTCCAAATTTTTTAGATGAATCTCACCCGCATAAATAAAGGTTTCAGCTCTTTAACAGATGAAAGAATGCCTGGATTTCTATATTACCTTCTCTTAAATGTTCTTCATCTCTGTTGTAATATGTTAATATTTATAAATTATTAAGTCCTATCAGAAAACGCCAAATATAATTTTTGACCATCTGTTGACTGACGAGTTTTACAAGTTTGGGCGACGATATATTTAAATTGCAAACATAACAGTTATTACAAATATACTTGATTATAATTTTTATTATTTTGATTATTTTATTGATTAAATATTTTTGGTGTCCATTAAACAATGTAAAATATTTTCACCATTATGAACATCGCTAAGTTCTGACATTTAGATATTATTTGTTAAGTGTCCTCGGCACGGGTAACCCCAGTGAGGTCACATTATTTATTATAGTTTGTAAGAGAAAAAATATGAATGAATAAATAAATAAATAAATAAGGGCCAATTAAGTAGTTTAAGATAGGGATATAACAAATTTTAGAGTTCGTAGAAGTTTATAAGCACGTTTTTTTTCTTTGCAAATTATATCAAAATAAAAAATGAAATCAATTATTTTTAAACATTAGATAAAATACTTATCTCGTATGAAAATAATTTTGAAAAATTATCTTTAAATATTTTTACATATTCATTAAAGAGGCCTTAGGCCTTAGGCCTTACTGTTTTTTACCAATGAGTAAAACTAAGGCATAAGTAATGTAAATTGACGATAACTACTAAGATCTTATTTAGTTGGTTCCGCCATTGAACATTATTATAACGGGTTTATTTGTGTGCTGAAAAACTTGAAATTTACAGGTTTCTACCATTGTTTATCATTGTATAAATATTTAAACGTGAAGACGGAGACATCTATGAGAAACTAGTGATGCTACGAAAGCGAGATGCTTATTAAGTAAACAAATTTACGTTCTAAATGTTTTTATACTGCATTATCCTCAATTTTAATTTTCTTCGTTATTATTTAAAAAGCGAAAAATATTTTTTGTGTTCGCTTATAAATTTTGCCTTTGAAATCAATTTTAGTACCTACCAAAGCAAAGACATTCTGAAAATCATTCAGATGAATTGAGCAGGTGAAATGATTTAATTTTATGATTTACATACAAAACTAGTGTAATTCAAATATTTTTTAATTTTTTTATTTAATCCAATACATAATACAAAAACATAGTTGACAAACAAAAAGGTTTATGCAATAGGTACATTTAACATCATTTCCTTTTTATTTATGGATGTAGCCACTCCACTGGCCCACGGGCATGTTCCGGAGTGTCAGCGTATTATTTATTTTGTACATAATCGTAAACAAATATTATGATATGAGAAAGAACATTCAGGAAGAAAAAAAATGAAAAATTCAAACTGAATTTTTAGAAAATTGTATCAAACAACTTAAAAATTAAATATATAAACATTATTATTATTAGAGCCCACATTAGAATATGTTTGTGTGTACTACTTAAATTAAATTGGATTACCAATGTGGTGAGTGCCCTATGCACCACTGGGTGCGTGGCACATATATTAGTTTAACTTATTTAGCATCTGTTAAAATAAATATTTTAAAAATGTTTTATCATGCATATTTCTTTAAAGGGGGATTTTTTTTAATTCCTTATAATTCATTGATTTATTACAATTTTATAGATAACAGGAAACTGAGGAATATGCTTCACATATCAGAATATAATTTTAATTTCATGAAAATTATTTCACAGTTTATTCATGTAGGTATTTTTTTAAATCTTTTTTCTTATTTCTTTTGAATTTTGACACCTTTAATATTTTGATGTGATTTAACAATTGATATAAACTGCAATATAAAATAATAATGATATAAATAATTCGTATCGGACTTAATGCAATAATTGATATCAAACTTTTGATTGTGTTAATTTAATATGTTATTATGATTATGTACTTAAATATATCAATAGCAAAGCAGTGCCAGGTTTGGCTTATTCTAAATAGCAAAGAAATAATAAAGTTTTTAGATAACAAGTTTGCGTAAATTGACCGAGTCTCTAATGTATCCAAACCGGTCTGCATCGTCCAATACTCCTGGGGATCATCTCGTGCCACACTGAGCCTTATGCAACGAACAACCAGTCCAGTTTGCCTACAAACCTACTAATAGTGTTACGCTATATTCATTTAATCATCTTTCAATATTTTGTGGAATACGTTAATATCATTATGACAGCCGCGAGATGGTTAATTTATTAGCCAAATATACATCGCACATCGGATAAAATTGAGTCATAATTTAAAAAAATCTGGTTTTTAGTTAGGTATACAGAATAAATTACTAAGAAAATTGTTGTAGGTTTGTAAATTAAGTCTAAACTAATATTGACTTATTTATATATCTTATAAAATAATTAAAATAGTTAGCCTAATATTGTGTATTGTAAAGCAAAAATGTATTATTTAAACCATAAATAGGTACACTAAACGTAAGTATTAACATTTGAATATTATAATTCGTATTATTTTTATACCTACTGGTTTTTTAATCTTCAAGTACGAATTAAACTAATGTTAATTTTGTGGAATTACATTAAGAAAAAAGATCATCCAAACATCTTAGGGTGTCAAATTCAATTATAAACACCTCTCTCCCGCTTCCACTCCCACAAAGTCTACTATAAACCATTGAGTCTTACTTTTTTTAAATAATTTTATATGAATAAATGTGTCCATATTGGGCGTATATATAAAAAAAAACTAGGTTTTTTTGTGATAAGAAAATAAATTAATATCGATTTTATATATTCAATTTAATAGTTTCTATCTTTGTTGTAATATATTAATTTTAATGAATCCGTTTGGGGATGAAATTCAGTGTTTGTCTATCCACATTTGGAAAAACCCTCAATATTTTTGATAAAAACAGTTGATCCAAGGAGTATAAAAATGTCGAAATATACGCTTTAATAATTTCTGGCGTTGCATTCCTAATATATTGGTTTTATTATGTACACGATATTTGAAATTAATTTATTAGATTAGTGGTAAAACATGTATTTTCACCACAGGACGTCGCATTTGAACTTGTGACGTTCTGGTAGTTATAACTCACAATCCTGTAAAATGTATCTAGAAAGGGTGCAAGTCTTTGTGAAAACCGTTTATAAACAATTCCATCTTCAGCCTGAAGTATTTCATCATGGCGAATCAAAGTCAATTGAATTTCACGTATGATGAAAGGTCACTTATGACTATTTTTAAATATGTTTTCGCAGTTAAATAAGAAACGAAGACACCAAACCATAATGTGCTGATATTTATTTAATGAGTCATTCTGAGATTGATGAAAAACAAACAAATAAACGCACTTTGATAAATTTGATAATGACATAATTTTTATTAGGTCAGATCAAGTCACTTAACACATGTTTTTATTTATTAACTAAATGACCTAAACTTAAATAAGTCACTTAGATAAGTTGGAACGAAACAATCACAAAGCCACATTGGTCGTTTTTATATTAAAAAAAATAAAGTTAAGGGTCATTTTTATCGGAATAAAATCAATTCAACATAGTTTCGGTCACTATATGTTGTTCTGCGTTGCGTCCCCCACACAGTAATATAAACACAACACTAATAGCGTCGCTTCCGTACTGACACGGAACCTAAATTTTCTGAGTAACAAAGAGACCGATGTAACGGTTTTGTCCTTTCACACCCGAATGTTGCTTTTTTTTAAAATGCATAAAGATGGATAGTTTTCATTGGAGTCGTTTAATGATCTGAACTCATTTTAAGTTTTTTTTTAAATATGTCGTTTTTGTTTAAATGGTGCGATATGTGTATAATCAATACAATGGAGTACTATAATATTTTTGCTTGAGAATGTGTTCGCAATCTGTTAAGGATTAACATATATCTTCATCGGAATATTCTGATGAAGCAACACAGAAATTTGGAGGAACAGACAAAGAATCACAACGGAACTTGCCCATTAAAATCCAGCCGGAAATAGTGTCCATTGCAACATGTTGATTTGAATTCCCAGAGATTCTACCCAACTTCTAAGCCTACTTTTCTCCACTCGATTTCCTTTCTCAGGATTTTTACCTGAGAGTAGTCATCCAGTCAAAAACGCTCATCCAGAGTTCTGGTACAAATTCACACTAGGAACTGTATCCGCCTAGACACAGAAAGTTTGCTCAATAGCTCAATAACGCTTAAAAACGAATGGCTGAACAAGAGTTTTCCTAAGTGAGGCATTTTTAAAAGAAAAATAATACGTGAAACGTTTCACGAGGTAAAAATGTCTGAACTTGTTCAGCAGAAAAATGTCATAAAAGCTTAAAGCATCAACTAAATTGTCAGATGTTTTGTCAAATTATCACTTACCAATTGTTCTGTGTATATCGGTTTCGAGACGTATGTGGGTATTGAATGTTGGTGTAATTAGCGGCAGGACGAAGAAACGAGTATGTCTCGAAACCGGTAGATATAAGAGTTTCGGTAAGTAGTTATATTAAATTATTTATTAACTTTGAGAAAAAACAAAAGAAGGTGAGTTGGAAACTATAATATTTGGATTAAATGAAGTATAATAATGTTTTACTTTTTGATTTTATTGGTTTAGGTGGTGACGTTCGAGGATCTTATGTAGTTGGTAACATCGGTATTCGAGTCAGTGCATACTTCTATTGTTTACATTGCATCGGGTTATCCTTGAACTTTGATTTTTATTCACAAAAATATAGGAAATACCAGTGTTTGACTGGTAAAAAGACTGATTGGTTTCAATGCAAAAAAATCTTTCAATGGAAATAAAGTATGTCTTTAAAAAAACACCGGTATCAATACATTTTTACGTTCATATTGAGAATTGAACGCGGAACTTAATACGTTGCAATTGTCCTAAATTTCTTGCAACTGGGAGGTAATATATTTTGAAAAGGGAATACGAAAGTCTAGGCATTTACGGGGCTTATGACCTGTCATTGGCAGTTTAAGTGACTATTTTACACACTGCGTAACATTAACCATTCTGCCTATATTATGCCATTTCCACAACTTTTTTTTATATTTAAAAAATAATAATAACCCGCTTAGCCTCTATTTTGAGGCTTGTCAGCAGGTGGGATAGAGGGGATATGGAAGGAGATATTGAAAAATACACCACAACATCTCCGTCTCCGTTGGCCGTCTAACCAACTGCGCCACGGCGCCTGTCAACTATTTTATCTGTTGACTTTTGCGAAGGAAAAGATCTGTAATTTTTATCACGTGGATGAGATTCATCTAGCTGAACCAATTCACCTACTAGGCAACGCCTGAAAACAATTTTCCAATTATTATACTTCTTCTTATACCAGATAGTTTAATCGACCATGTAACCACTGTGTAACATTCATCACACATTGGTATGTAAAACGGCCACTTAAACCAGCCGGCCATAAGTACTTTAAATGCCTAGACTTCCATATTCCCTTCTCAAAATGTTCTTCCTATCTGCTGCAACAAATTTAGATCTAAATAATTCCCTAGGGATGAAATCCTGGCTGTCAACAAACATTTGGAGATAATTAAAACGTGGTTTTTGCAATAGTGTTCCCTTGGTAAAGATGTTTAGTGATAGATAAATTATTAATTTTTTATTTTATGAAGTGCATATAGTTTGTATATTGCGATACCTGTTACTGTTCGTGAACTGAAAATAAACAAATAAAATAAAAAAAATACTTTTACGGCTACACCTCGAAGTAGGTTTATTATAATTTGGGTTAAACATTTCTTAGATATAAGGTATATACACGACCCAATGAGGAAGTTCAGTGCAACGAGAAATTGTTTTTTTTTTCTTACGCGTGGTAAAAATTAGGCCGTTTAATTGTATGACGAAGTTTCTCGAAAACGCATAAAAAAAATTACAAAAATTATTTTGATAAAATTAAACTGCTTTGAATAACGTCACTAGTTCTCCTAAATAAACCAATGATAGCATGTTGTGATACATGCAACCCACCAATCGGGACAACTCATCGTAGAGATTTTGTGACGTTGCGTCGTAGGCAGAGTAATTTCAAAATTACAAAACTTTTTAAAAATGTAGTCCCGATAATACGATACATAAATTATTTTTTTTTAATTAGATTAAGGTTGACTGTTTAATGACATATCAAATAATTTTTTAAAAAACACTTTACTTCCTCAAAATGACAATAATATTGTTTCCTTTGTCTTTTAGTAAAATTGACTAATTATATAATAATATTTGTGAAAAACGCGTACAAATAAAATTTATTGAACTAATAATCAAATGGAAACCACAAAAGAGTGCAATTAATAAAATAAATATCCTGCTTTACAAATTTAGTTTCGAAATTCTAATTAGACGGAAAAATAAAAAGTCAAATCGGACATTTTAAGATTTAAGGTTCAACTAAAAAAGTTCGTTTTGCAATATCACTGCATTTTCAAAAAATATTTTCGAATTTTTTTTGTTTTTGGCCTAAGACAAGTTTTTTTTCTTCTTGTCTTTCTTTTATAGTTAATGTAATTTTTTTTATTTTAAACGTTCTTTTAAGACATTAATAAATGCATACAAATATTAAAACCGTACCTTAACTAAATCCCCGTACTCGAGAGGTCAGTACTTTCTTTCTCATTTATTCAAACGAATTTTCTATGTTTTTATGCTTAACGTATTATCTAAGTCGGAAACGTATTGTGCAATAATACGTCGCAAAGAAAAGGGAAACCATTACGTAAGATGGCGGAGACGAACAGCCGAAAGAGAAATTGTTCTTGACACACTGTGGTTTTATTGACCTCCATAATCTTATCCAACCCGACACTCCCATTGTAGGTTCCGAGAATGTTACTTAAGCTCGCCGAGGAATACCTTTCCGACACGGTTCGTTTAGTGATCAAATAAATAAGTGCCTTAAAAGTACATCATAAAACCTTTGTAAAGATACAGCGTACTATTTTGGTTTTCCAAGTATTTTTTTCTGTTCTTGTATGCAGACTCTTTGGAGACTGCTATATATCAACTGTGTTATGAATGCCATCGATGTGCTTTATGGTATTAAGCTTTTGTAAAACCTTTTTTGTAAGGAAACAATTGCGTAAATTGCATCATATTCTCAGTACTCAGGTTCTCGCGAATTCTGTTTTCTTTGACGGAATATAATGTTTTAATTTATTTACGTAACCAAAGTATATGTCTATGAGAATGAGTTGTGTTTTTTTGGTTATTTAAAATGATAGCTTTATTTAAGAAATAAAATAAAATATTTCGAGTTAGTACAACAAATTTAAATACTAGGAGGAATAAGTTGAGTTTTTGTTTTATTTTATCAATAATGGGCAATTTTGTTATTTATCTTCTTCTTCTTCTTTTTCTTCTTCTTCTTCTTCTTCTTCTTCGTCTTCTTCCTCTTCTTCTTTTTCTTCACGTGTCATGTGAGGTCCCCCCGACATTGACGATCACTTGGGAGAAAGCTTCTCTATCCTTAGCAGTGCGAAACAGCTCCTCCACAGTTCTAATTCTGGTCCATGCACGGATGTTTCGAAGCCAGGAAAGCTGTTTCCTTCCGACCCCTCTACATTCCTCGATCTTCCTCTTCGTGACAAGCTGAAGTATGACATATTTATCACCTCTCAACACACGGCCAAATATTAAATCTTACGGAGCCTAACAGTGGTGAATAAATCTCTATTAGTATTGGCTCTAATAGTTTTTTACAAATCAAAACTATTAAAAAATAAATGTAAACAAGAATGCATAATATTTACACTCTAGAACTGATTCATTGGCCTGCCTTAGCCGATTGAAAGAACAGTCAGGCAGCTCGAACATTAACTCTTTGGAGATCGACACCTTCCACATCAGCGAAACTATGTTTAAAAGGTAAATACTCTTGCTATTGGAGAATATTATACCTTAATAATGTTGAACCATTGCTCAAGGGTTCCTGGTTTGATAAATTGTTGCAATATAATGCCTTAAATATTTTGCTATTTGTTATGTTATTTTGATCAAATAAATTAATTTCAAACATATGTCGTAATAAAATTTAAACGACTTTCGAACGTTTTGATTCGTGTTTTCAACATCTATTATTAACGGCGACAAAATATGAAGTAAGCGAACGCCCAGAATCCGCAGATAAGACTTAATACGGGAAGGTACTGAACAAATAATATTTTAACGTTTGTGTATCGGTTTTAATTATATATTTAAAGGAATCTGCATTGACTTTTTAGAAAAACGTGATTGAATTTATGAAAAACATACACTATGTTATAAGACCACTTAAATTTATTTTGGAGAACTTTTATATAGTTCCGGAAAGCACAGATAATTTTATCTACAGGTGTAGTCATAAACTCTAGATGGAACGATATATGTTTTAGAATACTATAAATATATGATGTAGTGATCGAAATAAGTTCAAGTGGATTCATAAGAAAGTTTTTTATTTCGTAAATTGATTGTACATATGTATAAGTCAATCCAAATAACGCTCTTCAGGTGAGATCCAGTCAATATCTGCAAACATTTGACCATATTCAAAATATTTTAAAACAATATGGTGAATTGTTGCTGTTTTAGTATTTGAATAGTAATAAAGATAAATTAAGCCATGGATTTTATGGACTTCTTATATAAAGAAAAAATACTTGACTAAATATTCAGGCTAAAACATTCAAAATAATCCTAGTAATTTAAGACATTGTCTCCCACGTTGTCAATAAAATAACCAATAAACTTAGAACGTTGGTGTTGAATGATAACGTTAATAAATTTTAAAAAGAATTTTACGTAATGAAGCCACGATTATCATTTTCCGATGAGAATTTTATGGCCTTTTATTTTTATTCGTTTTTTTGCATTATTCGTATGAAACAGAAATGCCGGACGAGCATCTGATTGAATCATAATTGTTGATACTTACCTTCGTAGATGTTTTCTTAAGAAATTAGTAACTAATTTTGAGTTCATATTTTTAAGTTTTTGTTAGTTTGAAAAAATTGTAACTTCTTATTTTTCCGTAAGAGTTATTATTTTTGGTCGTATTTTTTTTCCGGTAATCAAAAATTAATGAATCTAATAAATTATATCATTATGGACATCACATTATATCACTCGCCATTTGATAGTCGTAATAAGCCATGGACTACGTAAAGCCGGCCTCAAATAAACGATAACTAGGAGAATATTCGTATCTCCCTAATATAATCGTGATGTCATTGATCCATCGAAATTACAATCACATACCCCGTGAGATAATACGTTTCCATTAATATATTCTACCCGCGCTTTGGTTGCCGAGAGATGTCCTTGAATGAATTTAACAGGATATGTGAAAAGTGTAAATTTGCTTTTCCACAATTCACACTAGACGTGGCGTATAATGCAGACTCACATACAAATATAGATTCGTAGATTTGTATGCTAAAATAATCATTCTCTATTTTCGTTCATAAATTACATATTACTAGTAACTTTTGTCCAGACATTTTCAGCATTTTGAAATCTATAATAAATACGTTATATTATCAACCTCGTGGTGTAATGGTCAGCGCGAATGCCTACCGTGCAAGAGATCTCGGGTTTGATTCCCGACATGGTTGATATGAAATATTTTTTTAAAAATGTGTTTTCACCTTTGAATACTTTATAGTTCCTGGACTGGTAACTAAAGCGTAAGACTGATCATCTTATCTTCATTTAACAAAAAAAATATCAAGATACGCTGCGGTAGGTGTATCAATGCATTGCCCTATGTACCATAAAGTGCGGAAAGGAAATGGTGATAATGATATAAAGAAAATAATTAAACAAACTGGTTTAATTTAAATTTTATGTGGATATAGCTATTTATCATAAATACAAATAAAATGTGTTTAATTTTGCCGTATAATTTCTATGGGCTAGGGGAACAATCACATGAGTCAACTTTATATATATTTTTTTTATTTTATCATCTTGTAGTATGCAATTTTATCCACACGTGTTCCAAAACACGTAAGTCAAATAACGTTTTAAAGGATAATATTAATACCAATGTACTTTATTGGCACTTTGGTTTTGCGCTTACCAGAGCTCTTTTTGTAGCTAACTGTGCAAAGGATTGATCCTTTTTTCGAGCTACCTTCTATTTTCTGGTCAGAACAGCAGCAAACACTTTTATTTTTCTTAATGACTTCCTCTGGAAGCCCTGACATCTTAGACGTAGCATAACTTACTATGGAGGCAATGGAAGCTACCTTTTTTGCTTGGTTGAAAATATTGTCACGACATAAAAGATCGAAAAGATGAAGGCGTGTTATTTCTCGTGCGACATATGGGGACAAAAAAAAATCTTACTCCCAAAACGAGTTGATACGATGGTAAGACTAGATTTTTTTTAAAGCTAGAAAAACACGCAAGAGCACAAAAAATATGTTTGTGCTTGAAAGTGCTTGGAAAAAGTTCTACTCCATTAAACCTGATAACTTTTACAAAATGAGTGCTGATTTTTCGATGCTGAGTTTTTTTTTTTTTTCCAGTTAAATAAATACGTTTGTCAAAAAAAACAATTGATATCGTACCTGTAGAAGTAGAACGCGTGAGTAATTAATAATAAAGTATAAATATATCATAAATTCACTCAAATGCACAGCTATAAGAAGTGTTTCGGTTAGCGGCGAAATGATGCAAATGAACAAATTTTTTTATCGCATGGGATTAAGTAGGTAATTAACTGTCAAAATTTCAGCGAATCAACTTAGTTTTCTGTGGGAGCTCAATGACTAAATACACTTTTCCAATCACTTAAAATTTGCCATTTCTATCTTATTGTGTTTTTTGCCCTAAGTAGCTTGTAATATCGTATTCTGAATCACTGTGTGGCGGGTGCGCGATTGTAATTTGTAAGACGCAATCGTGCGGATTAGCGGGAACCAGAACACTGTCCGTCATATCTTTATATATATATAATTCCTCTGTACGTGTGATGTCACCGTACTCCTAAACGGCTTAACCGATTTACGTGCGGTTTTCAGAGAAATATAGATCTTTGCGCTTTGCGTGTTCGTAAATACTAAAATTCTCAATCGAATATGTAAAAAAGAAGTAAAGAGCATAAATGTTTTATTCATCAATCTACCAGGGTTGCATTCGAGGAGAATGTATTTGCAAAAAAATGAAAAGATGTTTTTGTGTGTAAAAAAAATTTACAAACAGCATTTGTTTTTTGAGGATATCAATCAGATTCTTTTCTAAAATTCGTTATAATTTGTACCCATTTATTTATATTTATTGGATTCTTGGTAACACTAAAATAATATTGAATTCAATACATTTTTAAAAATCGTATCCCTACATAAGTACACCCCTTTGTTGGTGAAACGACCGGAGTTTGACGTTTGCAAAAAGTATTATATATTTGAAAAAATATTTATTTTATGTTTTGGAATTCAACCATAAACAAGTACCTAGGCACCTACTTGAATTCAATATAATCAATTTTTAGTTTTGGAATTCAATCACAAACAAGTACCTAGGTACCTACTTATCAATGAAAAGTATTTTGCCAACGTTCGGGCAGGACAACGTCTGTCGGGTCCACTAGTTATAATATAATATACAACCGCGCACCCGTCATTCGCTGCGGTATGCGGATAGTGCGTTATGCACCTAAAAATACATATAAATGCATTGACATGTTTTTATACATTAAAACTACTTTTAATTACTCATATTGTATATGTATATGAAATCAATATGTTGCTGCTCTTACTATGTGTCATTAATTTTGAAGATGTTTTTTATATTGACATAAATTTATTTTCTAATTTAAAGATTCTTCTCATCGTTTCTTTGAATACCTTAAAATATGTAAGTGTATATTTATGTTTGTCCTTTTAAAAAATAGTTTTATTTTATTTTATTTTTACATCTAAGCATGTTTTTCATTCTTCATTTTAATTCTTCATTTTAATTCTTAACTTTTAATTACTTTTACAAATTTTCTTAATTTTTTTTCTTCAATTTTAATCTTTACACAACTTCCTTCTCTTTTTTGTACTTTAATTAATAACCTTATATAAAATCATTTTATAATATGGAAACATCACTGGTCCATTAGAGTTAAGTCTAACTGTGTAAAATATAAAACAATGTTACTGTACTGTATGTTTCCTAAATAAAAGAAAAATAAAAAATATATATATAAATATATTTTGTAAACTTTATTCCATGTATTTGAAATTTCTTTTTCATTTTATTTTTTGTTGGATTATTTAAACAAAAATATATTTGTATATATGCAAATTACCAACATAGTTCTCATTTGACACGTTTTTTAAACTTATTACGTATTCAAAGTACATTTGGCTAATTTTGCAATGATAATTTTTTAACCACTCTTAGCATTTTGAAATTCCTGTCTTCTCCTTACATAGGCATACGATTATATACATATATAAATTGTGTTATGTAGGTATTATAAAAATTTGTACCCATCAAATGATTCTTAAGAATTTTGTAGCGTCACTCATCAGTCTCGGGAATCGGATTACCTGTAGGTAGTTAATTAATTAATTTACATACATAATATGTATTATGTATAGTACGCCATCTCATTCAGGGTCATTGAGCAAAATAATCAGGATTGAATTGAAATAGAAAATGCCATTCTACTCTTACTACAGAAATAATACATATTATGTACATAACCTAGTAAGAACCTGACATTGACAATTGAGTAATACTTATAAAAAAATATTTCGAGACACAAGTCCTCAATGAAACGAGTTTTTTTTTTTTGCAAAGCAACGGTTACAAAATATAGGTAACTATTTATTTATTTATTCACTACAACAGCATAATATACATAAAGTTGAATAACGCATCCCATGAGACCAAAAGCCTTTTTTTGAGTCTTGATACAACATTATAGAATGTGGAAGCAAACATATCTAAAAATACAAAAATAGATACTATAACATGAACAACAAAGAAAATAAATAATGCCATAATGGAATGTGATGCTGATGCCATGTATGTAGGAAAGTTTTTTTATACATAGATATGGGCAATTCATTTTTTTAATGGAGTTTTTTAGTTTTATTGTATTTGTTAATAGATTATTTAACAAGGCCAATTTTATTTAAATATATATCGTATTTTTAGCGCTGTGATTTTTCAAAGTTTTGTATTTATGAAATAATTCCATGTGTGACGTTCTCCTCTGTCAGCTCTTCCGATTGGTTCGTTTACGATAAGCAAACCGGATATCCTTCACGGCTCTCATATCATTGGTTGGTTCATATAAACTAGTGACGTTATTCAAAGTAGTGCGTTTTCATTTTTTTTGTACATTTTCAAGAAACTTTGCTGTATAATTTAATGCTCTTATTTTTACCGCGCGCAATAAAAACATTTTTTGTATCCAATTTCCCGTAGGGCTGAAGTTCCTTATTGCCGACTATCGCTCCATACCCTGTTACGTCGGATTAATTGTTGTGACTTTCAATTTTTTTTTAAATTTTGTATTAACCATTTAATTTACAAGTCACTTTGAACAAATAAGTATGTTGGTGTGTAAATGACAGGTTATAGGCTCTGTAAATGCCTTGACTTCCATGTTCCCCTCTCAAAAACGTTTTTTCTCTCTTTTTTAAAGAATTGTAAAATGTCATACACGAAAACCGTTTTTGATTATCAAACCATAAACAACTTTGTTTGTACCACAATATTTTGAGTATGCGTGTGTTTATGGAAAAGAACTCGAGAATATTTTGGTGAAGGAAATATAGAACTCTAGGCATTTAGATGGCTTTTGACATTCACTATTCTGCCCTATTTTTAGACATTTAGGCAACAATATTTTGAATTTGTCCAATTTTTTGTAGACAAGGACTGGATTCAACTCCCTGGTGAGCTGTTAATATCAACATACTACAAAAGAGATGAAAAACATTTTAGAGAAGGTAATCTGGAAGTCTAAGCATCTACAGGGCTTGTGACTTGTCATTGGCTGGTTTAAGTGACCACTTTACACGCTGTGTAACGTTCACTATTCTGCTCATATTTGAACATCTATATTACCTAGTTAAATTCTTTCATCTCTTGATGTTTGAAACTCAAAATATTATTCATAAATCCACCCGGTCCATGATGAAGTATAGAAATTGGAAAAAAAAAAATTTTAATGCGTTGCCTAGTGGAAGGTGAAAGAATTCAATAAAATTAATCTCACTCGCATAAATAAAGGTTTCAGCTCTTAAACTTCACAAACATCAACAGATGAAAAAAAATAAGCAATATAGATGTTCAAATATGGGCAGCATGGTGAATGTTACACAGTGTGTAAAGTGGTCACTTAAACCAGCCAATGACAGGTCATAAGCCCTGTAGATGCCGAGACTTCTATATTACTTAGACTTTTTACGGCGATACTTAAACATACACACCTACCGAGAGATATGACAAAAACATTGGTAATACCTTTAGTTAAATCTGGGCAGGTAAACTTGACGGAAAAACAAAACTACAGGCCAATATCACTAACAACCATGATATCCAGAATCTTCGAAAAATTGGTGTTAAGAATTATTTCGGAGAAATTAAGTACTTGCGGAAACCAATTCGGATTTAAAGCAGCTTTGTCAACAGATATGGCAATATTTGCCTTAAAACAAACAGTGGCCTACTATAAATCAAGAAAAACGAATACATTTTTAAATCGGGTTGTGGTCCTGTGGCTAGTGTCTCGGACTCACGGACCGAAGGTCCGTGGTTCGAATCCCACTCTACCCCAACTCGATTCTATTTCCTAATAGTGAGTTATTTACAACTCGTTAAAAATGGCCTTTAAAATTAAATATTTGGGTAAATCATAAGAACGCAAATATTTCTTTTAAAAAAAAAAAACAAAAAAAAATACGCATGCTTTCTGGATTTGAGTAAAGCATTTGACCGCGTAAATCATAAAATATTATGGAATAAAATGGAGAAGAAAGGAATTCCATCTTGTATTATTAATACGTTGGCAGCCTGGCACACACAACAGGAAAATATTGTAAAATGGGGAGATGCTACATCTACGCCTTTTTATTTGAAATGTGGAGTCCGACAAGGAGGTTGTCTGGCACTTTTTAATTTATATATGGATGATCTCACCGTGCTCCTTAATTTATCCAAAGTCGGATGTCATGTTAACGGCGTCTGCGCTAACAATATTAGTTATGCAGATGATATGGTATTATTGACTCCATCTATTAATAGTATGAGATTGTTGCTCAATATTTGCGAAAAATATGCAATTGACCACAATATGATATACAATGCAAAAAAATCTGCCGTACTTATATTTAAACACAAGACGTCAATTTCTGAGTTCATGCACCTATCACCACCTGTATTCCTAGACAACAACAGTTTAACGGTAACTGCAAAAGTCAAATATCTAGGGCACATACTGACTGATAATTGTAAAGACGATCAGGACATAGAGAGACAGAGAAGAGCCATCAATGTCAGGGCCTCTATACTAGCGAGACGCTTTTTTCAATGCAGTAACGAAGTGAAGAAAATCATATTTACTTCGTATTTGACGTCCATGTATACAGCGGAACTTTGGAACAACTATACGCAAGGAGCGTAGAATAAATTAAGGATCACGTATAACAACTCATACAGACAATTATTCGGATTGCCTAGGTACTGCAGTGCCTCCGAAATGTTTACAGCTGGACGAATAAACACCTTCGCTGCCCTACTTCGCCAAAGAGCCTGGAGCCTATGGGAACGCCTGAAAAACTCTAATAATGAAATTCTCCAAGCCACTGCAAGGTGGATCCATTCACCGTTGTTTGAGCGATGGCGCGATATGTTAAGACAACCATAAGTGCTGCAATATAATTTTTATTTTATTTTTATATTTAGGTTTATTGTTATATTTATGTTTATTGTTATATTTTTGTTTATGTTTATAATTATGTTAATGTTTGTATGGTAGAATTGGCTCAGCACTATGTAGCCATTTTACTGGAATAAAAATATTTAAAAAAAAATTTAAAAATTACCTTCTCTAAAATGTTCTTCATCACTGTTGTAAAATGTTAATCCTTTTTTTACTACGGAACTGAATAGTTATTTTCAACACAATTAATTTAAGGGTCTTTTTCACTAGAGAAACCGGTCCTAAGGAGAATTGTGCAGTTTACAAAACATAATTTTACAAATTTCATGTCCTCAATTTGTTGAATTTTCTAAATTAAAAGAATCTCTTTAGCATTAATAAAGGTTCCAGCTCTTCAGCTTAGGCAGAATGTAGAATGTAAAACAGTGCGTAATGATGTACTGTTAGTTCGTTTGCCTACCATGCCTAATGTTTCGGGTTTGTTCATTCGCCTTGTGATGTACTGTTAGTGCGTTCACCTACCATGCCTGATGTTTCGTGTTTGTTGATTCACCTCGTGATGTACTGTAAGTGCGTTCACCTACCATGCTTGATGTTTTGGGTGTGTTGATTTGCCTCGTGATGTACTGTAAGTGCGTCCACTTACCATGTCTGATGTTTCGCGTTTGTTGATTCGCCTCGTGATGTGCTGTAAGTGCGTTCACCTACCATGCCTGATTATTTGGGTTTGTTGTTGGTTTGCCTTGTGATGTACTGTTAGTGCGTACATACCATGCTTGATCATTTGGGTTTGTTGATACGCCTCTTGATGTACTGTCAGAGCGTTCACCTACCATGCCTGATGTTTTGGGTTTGTTGATTCACCTCGTGATGTACTGTAAGTGCGTTCACCTACTATGCCTGATGTTTAGTGTTCGTTGATTCGCCCATGATGTACTGCTAGTGCGTTCACTTACCATGACTGATGTTTCAAGTTTGTTCATTTGCCTCGTGATGAACTGTTTGTTTGTTTGCCTACCATGCCTTTTGTTTTGGGTTCGGTCATTTCCGGCAGAACTGACGTGGGATATTTGTTTGATGGACAACTTTATCACATTATTTCATAATTCTTGCTTTTGTGAATCAAATGAAAAAGATACTCAGCAGTGGAATACAATTATTGCGAATATTTTCAAATCGGGTTGTGGTCCCGTAGCTGGTGTCGTGGATTCACGGATCGAAGGTCCGAGGTTTGAACCCTACTCTACTCCAACTCGATTCCCATTTTCTAATAGTGAGTTTACATCTCGTTGAAAATACCCCACAAAATTGAAATATTAAGGTAAATTATAACGTTGAAAATACGATTTTTTTTTATGAAAAAATATTATAAAATTATTCGGCTTAATGTTTTTGAGCTGTGCTATCTACTGATTTTATCAGGGCAAGTTTTAATGTCTCAAAGATTTATTTGATTAATTTACTTGCCTCATCTTCTAGATTTATTTAACTTTGTGTTTAATAGTGGTACACACTTAACAAATAAAAAGTAGTTGTTCCAATTTACTTAAAACTCTAATCCTATATTACATGATAAATTTAAATTTATTCATTCATGAATACCTCGACGGATTATTTTAGGATTAATTATTAATATCCACTGAGCATCTTAATATTACGCAATCTCATGACTTTCCAGGAACAAGCTTAACTAACAATAGTAATACTGTTTTTAAGAATGTTTATGGATGTAATAATTAATAATAAAAATACCTTCAAAATAATTCAGTTTCTCGATACTATCCGAACTTACAATAAGAATTGAAAATTATAAAAAGAATAACCCGTGATTTGGTTTTGATCAGACTGAATTATATTTTTTACGAGGGATATGATTATGATAATTCAACACAATATTAATTTAATTTTTGACGCTCTATCTGTGTGGTTATTCATTATTATAAAATAAATATAAACAACTATGTTTTTAGCAAAAAAAAATTTCTACCGACCGGTTACAAAGATATACAAGCTTCTTTGTTCAAATTTACTTAACTTCAGTTAACCTAGTTAAGTTTATCATGATAAAGAAGCTTATATAACTTTGAAACCGGTCGGTAGATTTTTTTTTTAATAAACGGTTAAAAACAAAATTGTTTTTATTTAACATAATATAACAGAGATAAATAAAATTTTAAAGATGGGAATACAGAAGTTTAGGCATCCACAGGGCATATAACCTGTAATTTGCTAGTTTATGTGGCGACTTTACATACTGTGTAACATTCACCGTTCTGCATATATTTAAACATCTTATTCCTTCGATTCTTCCATCTGTTGATGTTGATGTTTTTTATCTCTGTTTTATCATGTTAATATTAACAGCTCCGTAGTGAGTTGAATTCAGTCCGTGTCTACAAAAATTTGGACAAGCTCAAAACATTGTTGTTTTTTTTTTTTTTTTTTTTTAATAATTTTATTTGTTTATAGATATATATATATATAGTAATCGGGGTTATTAATTTATTTATTTATTATATATATACGGCCTAAGCCAATTACAACAGTTACCTGAAGAAACATAAATGCAAGAAACTAAACAAAAAGAACATAAAACTATTTAGCAAAGACAAACAAGGGCAAAACTCCATTCGGTAATTTGTAGAGAAGGGGAAAGGGACAAGACCACAGGATGTGTTCAGAAGGTTGGTTGGGATATCCGCAGCAGCACGAAGGGGAGTTAACAACATAAAAAGCTATTTTTTTTTTTTATCAAATTCAACCATGACCTGATAAAAACTGAGTAGTCCAGTGATCGGGGATAACCTAAGAAGATTTTTAGCGCTGGCGGATTGAAGGAAAATAATTATTTTTTTAATAACTTTTTTTTTTAGTCAAATACGATAATTTACCTTATAAAGCTGGCATTTTGGGTAAAAAACGAACATGAAGCACCAATTATATACTTTTTAAATATTTGACTAACACCAGTACATTTTAACATATTACAACAGAGATGAAGAACATTTAAGAGAAGGTAATATAGAAGTCCAGGCATCTACAGGGATTATGACCTGTCAATGGCTGGTTTAAGTGGCCACTTTACACACTGTGTAACATTCGCCATTCTGCCTATATTTTAACATCTATATTCCTTCAATTCTTTCATCTGTTGATGTTTGTGAAGTTAAAGAGCTGAAACCTTTATTTATGCGGGTGAGATTCATCTAATTGAATTATTTCACCTACATACTAGGCAACGCCAGAAAATATATTTTTTTCAATTTTTATACTTCTTCATAGACTAGGTAATTTATCAACAATATTTTACCAGTACATTTGTTTTAGAACGTTCCGGGACTGTGAAAATCAGGTTAAAATCCGTCCAGTGGTTGCCGAGATTTACCTACTTATATATTTGTGGTTAAATATAGTCACAGTGATGTGTTGAAACATAACAGGATCATTAAATATAGTCATGTAAAAAGTCTTCATATTCCTGGATAAAATAATATTTTACTTTTATTTGAAACCGAATTTTGGTTACATAATATTACATCACTAGACACGACGAAACCTGGTCTCTGGGGAAAACATTATTACTATATGATAATTTGGGCCAAACTAAATTACGCATTTTTTCGAACTATAATTAAAACCCAGTTCCCGAAAAATGTCAGTAAAGGAAATCAATCCACTAAAAATTAAAACGTTAAATGTGCAACTAAATCAATCATTTTGCTAAAAGGTATAATTAATTAAAGTAGATTTTTATTTTCTCTAGCTATTTAATAATACATTGTTTATTAAGTTACATTAATAGTAACTTCTATTAAACTAATTTATATATCTACATTATTGCAATAAACATAATACTTTTTTTGAAATCAATAAATTTTCTTTCATGCACACGTTCTGGGATTTCATCATTCAGTATCATAATAGTTTATTATATTTTTAATAAAACCATTATGCACCTTTATCATTTAACAGCCACTATTTTAAGTATATAAGGGAACTTTGGAAGTATTAAAGTTAGTTTGATAATGTCCTAACAAGACGAAACCCATCACATTATACACTCTTGTATGGTTAAAAAAATAAAAGTAAAATTAAATCCTATAAAGTATTTCATTTCGGATACCTTACCAAATGTTTATATGGAATTCTACCAATTTACTACATACACAATAAATTTTTACTTTTATTTTTTCTGTCTTAATTTATTATGTTTCAATCGAGCGTTTTAGGCGTTTGAGTAAAAAAAATTAAATGAAAAGGGGGTAACACTAAATTGTAATATCAATTATATCGAATGACTAAACACTGATAATCCAAAGGCCCTAATTTCATTATATTATAAGTTTGTCAGAAGCCATTTGGAATACGCATCTCAGATATGGAATAAAAAATATTCCAAACAAATTCATAAAGTACCTAAAATACAAAACCTGTATTTCTTATGTATCAACTCTCACTGCCTCCACGTACCATGGAATCAATTCTCTACAATACCGCAGCGTGTGTGCGGACCAACTACTGCTTTACAAAATTATGACAGGAATAGTTTACTGTGCAGAACTACTTAGTTTAATAACAATACATGTGCCTGCCAGGATTTGTAGACGCTACCACCTGTTTCATGTACCAATAAGTAAAACATGGTATTTTAAAAATGCTTTTTTTCGTAGGAGTTTTTCAGTGTACAATACAAAGTTTAAAGATATAGATTACACAAACATCACTCTGTCAGATTTAAAATTTACACTAAAAATGCATTTAGTAACTTAGTAGACACTAAAATAATAAATGTGTACGTTAGGGGGGGCCGATAATTTTTATTTCCGAAATTAGAAAAATGAAAGGGGTCTAAAAAGATGCCTTTTGGATTACTCAGAATGCAAAAAATATATTTTTTAAATATTCCATACTACTTTTGGTCCTTAACCAGAGCTTGAAGTTTTCGAAAAAGTCGATTTTTTGCTCTAAACTGGCTGTCATTTCGAATTTGAGTAAGTTAATCAGTCCAATGAAATTTTATAATGCGCATTAAATCTTATTAAATAAGCATCTAAGGGCGTGAGTTGCACTTTGTTTCGTAATAAATGGATAGCATTGTTTTAATGGGCTATTGTTTTCGTCAATATTAGTTAGGCGCTCGACGGAATCAGTTCCGCGGAGTGTAAACTTTTTGCATTTCGGTAGGTTTAAAGCGCGTTTGAATTTGTAATGTAATTAAGTTATTTTTTTACTGACAAAAAATAATTTTATCAATATAGATAATTAACAAAATGTTCAGACAGTGATAAACTTCAAACCTCGGTTGAGGGCCAAAAGTAGTATGGAATATTTTTTTAAATAATTTTTACGTTCAATGTGATTTAAAATGCAACTTTTTAGACCTCTTTCACTTTGATGTCTAAAAAAATAAAAAACCTCATACATCATCGGCCCTCTCCAATAAACTCCATTCCCCTCCTTATCCTCTCCTCAAGCATTCTTGTCCTAATCCCGCCCAATTTACAAAAACTTACTGTTCTTAAAAAAAATCTTTGATTATTGAAAAATATTTACAAGTTCATGAAAATAACATTTTTATTTGTATTTATTTGATATATTTTCTTTACTAACTTTGTATACTTTGTGGAAATCTGTTTTTAGTTCTGAGTTTATACGCTACATCTGTTTGTTAACTATAAATTTTGTTAATTTCCCAAATAAAATAAAATAAATAAATATTCAACATATATTAAAATAAAAAATAAAATATATTATCTGGATAAATAATTATTGGTTTTATAATGCGAGCATGTTTGTTTGAGAATTCAAATCAACACTCGGAGCAAAAGTATCGTGTTGCAATATGTATAAGACTCAAATCACACGTGAGCCATCATTTAAGTAAACTTCCTTATCACATATGACATTTAAATACCAGCATGTGGGGAATAGTTGTATTTCTGTTTCTGATTTCAAGAAGACTTAAGAAAAACAAAACAATATCGGTACAAAAATAAAAAAAACGTTTGTAATTTTTTTATACACTATAAAAAACAAATTTTAAAAAGACGTTTAACATCCTTATTTTTCCAATTCCAACCAAACTTATGTTTGTACCATAATTAAAGCTCCTGTGGGGCTCACATATGTATGCGATGCCATATCATATAATCGACTTTTGTCACTCTTTTCCTTGTACTCGCCCTCATTTCAATATCTTCCTCTGAGTATCCCATCACAATAGGGAAATATAACATACTACGAATACCAATAAAAATGTATAAAATGAATTAAAAATTATTAATTGTATTTTCAAAATCAAAATGGATATTGTGGAGAAATATTTTCATACATAAATATAAAAAAGAAATTAAACAAAAACAGGTTGCTAGAAAAATGCGACGTTTGTGGCTTTAATTGTTGTGACGTCAAGACTTATTATATTGTTGTACACAAATTTAATGGCCAGGAATAAATAAACATGAATCGTGTCGTATTAGGGGCGTGGCCAATGGAATGACCGTTTTTGCGGGAGTTCAAAATTACAAATTTAAAAGTTTTTTTTTCTCTACTAATAACTTTTTTTTTACTGGACAGTATTACATGTCTTTATTACTTCAAAAATGTTTAAAAAATTGATATTTCCCATTTCCCAGACATCAATTCTTCTATCTTTATTAAAATATCCCCGTCGCCAATGAAATGATACAATAAATTACAATTATTATATAGAAATTATCTTGATATCATTTTTCTTTTGAGCGAGGCTAAGTTGTAAGTATCGTTTAAATTGATTCGTCAATAATTTAATTAGGTTGTTTTTTTTACTTCTTTTCAATGATATAACTATTTGCATTACTGACGTGGCTGTATTGAAATTAATTGAGCACTAGCACTTGTTCCACAGATAAACAGCCTTTTTATCACTTTTGACATATATTTTGACACGTTATAACTTGGTGAAGACTGGGCAGAATTAGTCAATGATACAATAAGTCATTACTCAAATAATCTTTCTCACTAAAGGCCAGTTGTATCGAAAAGGGAAAATAAGTAAAGTTCAAATTAATTATGTTTTTAGGTTTTCGTCGAAATACTTTTTTAAATTCTTTTTAATAGTAGTTTTATCTTTATTTTTTTCTTACAACCCATTTTGTCGTCCGTTTTAACGAAATGAAAAACCAAACTTAACCAGCTGACTTTGTCTAGGTACAGTTCAGACAACTTATATGATTACTTTTCAATACCATAAATGCCATGCCTAAAGGGTTTTGCTGACCTGTCGATCGTCTATAATGTGTAAAAAAAACATAAAAAATGGGTTTTTTAACATGTTTTTTTTGTCCCTAAAAAGTGGTTTTGATTTTAGGATTTAAGTTTATTTTGTGACAATATTTTAAGACCTGAATAAGAAAAAACAGATTGATTTTTTTTTTTTTTTGAGCATTGAAAATTATTGATAAAACCTTAAAAAAAACTTGACAATCTGATACCGAAATATGTAATATGATAAATTTTGTATTCTAAAATCAGTTTTATGCATCTAGAAATGTTTTTTATTTAAGAAGGTATTTTTTAAGTTCCTTTTATTTTCGTTTAATTATCTTCAAAGCTTAAATTTAAAGTTCGTTCTTCAAAGTAATTATTACTGCATACTGTATTACGTATCTCTCACATAAGCTTGCCTTTTTTGGTGAGGAATTATGTTTCATGTTGCATTGTATTTTTTACACATACATACGTATAATATTACTATGTTTTGTTCCTGATACTGCTATAACATGTTTAAAAAAACAATACTATTTTAAACATCATACCCTTCCCTTAGTTATGAAATGAGAATTATAATTAATAACTGTAAGAAACGCAGACAACTAATTATGATTTTTTTATGTGGATAATTTTTTAATAAAACCTCTACCAATTGTTGTCAACCACGTCAACTAATCTTATTAGCTTAGTTTTGCAAAATACTCAAACATGTTAACATGTTCAAAAATTATATGCTTTTATAAAAATCACACCCTCCTCTTAGAATAAAATTTGATAACTGTAAGAAACACTACATAGTAGTTTAAAATATTTTTGTCTATATTATAACAGTTCTGAGTCGAAAAGTGCAATAATTAGTCTATTACAACGTAATTTTCGTTGACATTTATATTAGAAACATTGATACTTCAAAAATAAAGCATAAATTCAGAATACTCGCCAACCTAACCGTATTACGATCAAGATGACAAGACTCGCGATTAAGTTGAGGAATAAAAATATGTAACCGATTTGATTGAATGAAACTGCAGTATTATTTTCAAGAACATTTTTTTTTTTAAAACCGGCCTTGTAAATACTGTTTTGTAAAATTATGCTACCTTATTTTTTTAACAGGAAAAGAAATTTGTCAACTTTCATAATCATCATCATTCCGTTTCCGAACCTAATGGTGCATAAGGCACGACATTGGTATACCAATCACTGCATATCTTGATCATTTTAGTTTCATGAAGGTAAGATTATCAGTCTTACGATTCAGGTGCCAGTCCAGGGACTATGAAATATTCTAGTGCAAAAAAACACCTTTTTAAATCAATATTTCATGTCAACTATGTCGGTAATCGAACCCGAGACCTCTTGCATAGTGGGCGAACCCACTGACTACTACACCATAAGGCCGAAACTTTAATGTCAACTTTAGTCCTCTTAAATACTATTAATAGTTTACATTTTTATTTTTCTTCAATTTCTGATCTAATAATTCATATTCATAAACTTATTTAGGTGATTTGCCATCAAAAGCGGATTTTCCCTATCCAAAAATTTCCATTTTGTAAAAACTCTTGATATATTTCCAATATTAAAAAGTGATCGTCGGTGGGGTACGAAATGACCATATTTTGTTAATATGATTGTTAAACTAATTTAAACAATGGCGCAGAGACAACATTGATGAATAAAATATGAATATTATACCTCGATGCGATCCTGTGTCGATTTGTGTTCATCGAGAAACATCACCTTCGCTTAGCGCGATTCTTTGGAATACTCAAATAATAAAATTAAAATTTCGCAATAAGTAAATATTATTTTCGTGAATCTCAATCTACGATCATATCCGACCGCGACAGTTTTATACAAACATCTACGTCTGTCACATACATAAATACTCTCACTAATACTCGAGCAAAGCCTATGTTTGTATGAACAGAGATCGGTAATGAGTTGTGGTGCTCGAGTATGTACGCATAGTTGGACCTGAGGCTGAATCACTTAGCAGACCTGGCAGGGGAAGGGAAGGGGTTAACAATGCAAACACATTCGTCCCATATAAATATGCCGGGAAGTTGGTGTTGTCACTTCAGTGCACACGTCGAGTCGACTAGCTTATCCTGTAAGTTTACAATTACTCACTATGTGGAGCTTTGGATTACTCGTCTTGTGCGTCGGGCTCGCCCGCGCCGCCCCTGCCCCCCAGGGGGATGCCAAGCCCGCTGACCTGAAGGAAGTCACCCCGATCTCCATCATTTCACAGGCTGAGGAATTTGAACCTGATGGTTCATACAAATTCAGGTTTTTTGAAACATATATTTATCCTTAGAACTTTTTTTCTATCGTAATAAACATAATTATTCAAAAGTACTTTTAAAGTTTATTTAAAAATATTGTGAGCTGATGATATTTAATCACTTTGTGTGATGTAAAATCAACTATTGTAATTTAAAATATTACAACAGAGAAGGTAACATAGAAGTCTAGGCATCTACAGGGCTTATGACCTGACATTGGCTGGTTTAAGTGGCCACTTTACACATTGTGTAACTGTAGTATTTTTTTTTTCGCAGCCCTCTCTAAACGGTTTTTCATTTTATTTTCTTTGTGACAGAAAACTCAAATTATTTAAAGGGAACATGGCATTGATTGATAAATAATTTAACAAATATGGAGAAGTTTCAAAGTTGGGAATATTAAAGCTAAGACATTATCACTTTTCGACCCGCCATTGCCTCATCATAAGCTTCACAAGCGATCGATATACCACGATTCTATTTATGCGTAAATATTCACATTTCTTATATTTAAAAGTTCCCTTTGAAAATCACTAAAATGTGATATAAATAAAATATTAGAAATATATGTATAAATAGATGATATGTATAGTTAAGTATAGTAAAGATAATATTTATAACTACGTGAAATATATTTACCTTGATAAACTTCCGAGGAAGGTAAAATCAAGCACTTGCTTACAAACATTCTGGATAATTTTGTCAGTTAAAATCACAATGTTAAGATGTTTTCTTAGTACTTCGAATTCTGTAGATGCAAATTATTTTTTTAGTTTGATTTGTGGATTTGATAACATTATTGTATGGTTCGTTATTTAATAAATTAGTAAGTGGTATTAACACAGTAAATAATTAGTATTATATAAATATAAATATTTATATACAGGACGACTGAAACTGAACCCGCCATAGCAAATTAGTACAAAGAGGAGGTCATTTGCCAATTATTTGATCTCACTTTCCCTCACTGAAGTTCTATAGTTTGGGAGTTTATTTAGATTTTTCCAAAATTTGACCTTCAAGCATTCAGAACTTTAAGTTTATTAATTATTTTAGACTTTTTTTTTATTAATTCTTGGTAGTCATAAACATTTGTGATTAAAATACGTTAGAACTTCCCTCAAACTAGGACTAAAAAATAAAATATTACGCTTTAAAAAAAAAAACTTAAAAAAAAAAACTTTACGATAAAATTCAACCTAAAAAAAATGCAGTGTTTTAAGAATTTATTCTACTCTTAGTTAGTTCTCTAGTTGTTTATCTTTTTTTTAAAAAAAGATTAATATCTTATTTTTTTAACCCTAGTTGAATTTTGGAAAAATCTCAATGAAGTATAAAAAATGATATATCTCCCAAACTATAAGACTTTTTTTAATAAAAGCAAAGTCCAATAATTAGCAAATGACCTCCTCTATATGAATTAACAATACATCATCTTAGCACCTTTTGTAATGTATCCAAGCGGCAGAAGAATACAGTTCGGAATGTGAAATAGAACCAGAAACCATGATGGCAACTCTCGAGTAAAAAAATCTAAAAAGGAAATTCAGGTAGAGAAAAGTTCGCATCGTAGTGTAGTGATTGGCATTTTTGCCTACCATGCTGGAAGTTCTTGATTCGATTCCTGTCACAATGAATGTGAAATATTAGTTTTTAAAGTGAATCTGCAGTGAAATATTTCGTTGTTCCTCGACTTGCACCTGAAGCGTTAGAATGATCATCTTACCTCCCACATAACATAAATGATCATTATACACTGCAATAGGAATTGAAATACAGTGCTCTATGCACCACTGGGTGTGGGTAGGGAAATGATGATGACGAATCAAAAATTGCTTTGAAATTTTAAAAAATTGATGAATCAGAAAAACACACAATTTCTTCTAAAAAATTTAATCGCCTAAATACTCGTACCTAGTCTGTATTTGGAAAGATGAATAACGCAGTTATGAGGTGAAATGCGTGAAATAGAACCAGATTCTTAAAAGAGTGTTTTTGCAGATTGCAGTTCTCAGGTTGAAAACTTGAAAAAGAAAATCAAGTAGAGAAAAGTTGGCATCGTTGTGTAGTGGTTAGCGCTTTCGTCTAGGACTCTCGAGGTCCTGGGTCAAAATGAAATATTTCACTGTCCTTAGAATTGCACCTGAATAGACCTTACCTTGATGTAACAGATGATCGATATACCTGCGCTATATTTGATTTACCAATACAGTACCCTACGCACCATTGGTGGCGAATAAGGATTTAATAATTTAAAAAAACTGTGCCAAAAATATTCAAGATAATTAAAATTACATTTTTGCACCGAAAAATTATCTTGTTTTCAAGCAAAATTATCGTGCTTTCTGGGATGGAATTAAAAATTGGATTTTAATTAGAAAAATATTTATTCTTGCTACGCGAAGAATGAACGTCCACCAATACAGCAATAAATCTATATAAGAGGGAGCACGAAGATAGAACTCATAACAAGGAAGACAGAGACGCTATTCTGTGGCGGTGTTGTGTAAAACAGATTCAGTCGGTTGATGACTGTGATAGGGAACGCACACGCATAATATGAGCGGATATATGATTTTAAATTTATTTTGCCATAACAGAGCTAAATTATATATATTTATTTGCATAATTTATGGAAAAAAAATTATAAAACAGTATGTCTCAATGTTTTTTTTTCTTTTCGAATGTCTGAACTTTAGAATAATCCGTCTTTTACTAGTGGTTAAACGATGTTACGTCACCGCGCGCAAAGGGATTATTTACCACAGTCTTTTAAAAGGTAACAACTACACCGTGGAGGTCACTAACATTGTTGTAAAAATATTGATGCGATTTATTCTCGTAACCTATTTAAAAATGATGATCTCGTCGTGTTTCAAAATGTATTGCCTATGATAATTAGTTATTATTTTTACAGTATTACTTACAGTCATGTTAATTTACAGTTTCGAGTCAGGAAACGGAATAAAAGTAGAAGAGTCTAGCTTCACCAAGATCGTGCCCTTCAAAAGAACAGCAGAAAATGCCGACTTGAAGGATGCTCCAGAAAATGTAGAGATCCATGTTCAGCAAGGTTCCTACAGCTACATTGCTCCAGACGGCAGCACCATCAGCCTGAAGTAATTAAGTCATCTTACTTTATATGTACTGAAAATTTTCGTCATTATTTTGATTTGAAAATTATTTATTACCTATTGAACCTTTGTATCATACAAACACTTGTATCATTTTCTGAAAATCTACTCACTATATTTTATGGTAAATTACTTAACAACACTAAATGGCGCATAGGGTACTGCATTGTTACACCTATTGCGGCGTATCTTAATATTTTTTTGCAACATGAAGACAATCTTTTATGTCTACCGGTTTTGAGACGTACCCATCTCTTCGTCAGGACACTCACTACACAAACATGCTGATACTAAAAAATGCTTTCACCTTTACCATCACTGTAGCATAAAAAGTATTTACTAAAAAATACACAAATTACATGCAGAATTAAAAGGGATGCAAATACCACTATATTCAAACATGCAGTCAAATTAGGTTAATAATATTTAGTGATATATTATAGGATGTGTAAGGGGGGTTAAGAAGAGAAGGGGCTGAGATTTCGAACGTTATACGATATGTTAATTTTTTAATAAAAAAGTAAGCTATATTGAAAAAAAAAAATTGTTTATTAGGTGTATATGGTGTCAGCATCTCCTTAAACTTTATACGTAATTTATGATTTTTTTCTTAAATATTATGTATACCACGGTGATGGTGTGTGAAAGTTTATTTTAGTATTTGCATGTTGGTGTAGTGAGTGCACTGACGAAGAGACGGATACGTCTCGAAACCGGTAGTCGTAAAAAGTCGTTAAGTGGTTAAATGCGAATATTAACATAAATTAAAATGTCTGACCACAAAGTTAATGCTTTGAACATAAATAATATTCCAAGGTTAATTTAGAATTAAATCGACAGAGCTTAGTGCTTTTAGAGTAGCTCGACTGTCCGAGAGAATAAAAATTCTATTGCTTTTGTATCGTTTGCGTAAATTTTCATGTGCCCAGCCATAGACGGCGTGGTGTTCCGTTTAGAAAATGGAGAACCTTTTAGTGGGTCTTAGCTAATGGAAAACCTTTTAGTGGGTCCAACTTCATGTATCCCAGCACCTGCAGCATCTTTCTTGGAGCCATCGGTGCACCACACAATGTCTCCTTTCCTGCTCAGTGTGAGGCTATCGGGCAGCCATTGTTCCCTATCAGCTATAAAAACCGTGAAGTGCTTTTGGAAGTTGAATTGCATAGTCGTTGACATCCAATGGCATGGCTCGTATCGGATTTTCGATGAGGTATTGCTGAGAATTTCTCATAGTTCTAGACTTACAGTTGGTATTGCCCGAATCCAATACACGTAGCATTTTCATGTCAACCTTCATCTGTTCATGAAAATGTAGAAAATTTAGGCATAACATTTCTGTCATCACTGTAGTTGGAGTAGAGAACATTGTTCTAGTGGCAATGCCACAGGCCATTATTTGTACTGGATAATTCACCACTGCATACCTTTTCTTGATCTTTTTTTGCTAAGCTATGCATCCATAAGTGATCATGGCTGTGTTTATCCGAAGTGCAGCATTTGGTTTAAGGTCCCATTTTTTTCCCACCATGCAGCAACCAGTATGATTTTGGCCTTTCTGCTCACATATTGTATGTGTAAATTCCAAGTGAGTCATTGATCTAAGATTATTTTCAGATAATTGACGTCCTAAAAAATGCAGTCTTATTTGAAGGAGTAGGAAGTTTAACTTCCTCCTCCTGGTGAATGGGATGATGAAATTTTAGTCTTGCTACACCAGCATTTAATCGTCTTTAAGGCCACTTGCTTGAAACTAGATATGGTACTCAGGCATTTACCCACAATCGACACTAAATCATCTGCATATCCCCTGATTCAAAAACTTTGCATCATTGAGCTCGCACAATAGATCATCAACGACGATAGGTTCATTCAAGTGGTGATAAAATACTTCTTTGAGGACAGCCTCTTATTAGCGATACCTCTATGGTGGCAAAAGTGTTGTCTTGACGGTTCGGTTTGATAGCATTAACTTAATCTATGTTTTAGTGGTTGGATCAACATCTCGTTTCGTCATTCCATTAGTAATGACTTCAGTTTAGGTGTTATCAAAAGCTCTCTCAATGCCCAGAAAAGTTCAATTTCTTTATCATCAAGAGCTTTCTTTCCTCTGTCAGTCAATGCAAGTAGTGCAGTCTCTGTGGATTTGTTTATTGATAGGCATATTGATTAACATAAAAAGGTGCTACTTTAAAGCTAGTCTCGGTCATCTAATATATAAATCACCTTCCCCATTGTTTAGCAAAGGAAGAAGGTAAGACTTATTAGTCGGTAGATCTTAGGCTGTGACTTGTCTCTGTCTCCAACCTTGGAGATGAAGGCTACCTTTAATCCTTCGCTTGCATAAATAATAATTAAACTTTTAACTAATACATCAATTTCACATTTTCAACATATTTTTTATATTAAATTAAATACTTTTAAAAATAAAACTCACTTGCACAACGAACTCATACTTGTCTCTACAGCCAAAGCAAAAAAAAATAAAATTGTCCATTAACTCTAATTTTCCAGCTGTATATATTTACGTAACATAATCGCCTTTTGCTTGCTACGCCTGCGCCTTGTGATTGTCACTAAAATAGATTAGCGGATCCCTCTCATTCAAATGTCACAAGTTTATAAAATATTCACATACATAGATACAAGTGACATCATAGCAATGTCATGAAATTCTATTATTTATGTTTAGTTTTAATTTCCCATTACTTAAAAAAAACATAAAGCTTCTGATTAATTGTGACTTGGCTTGGATTTAAGGAACAAATTTGCAAAAAAAAAAATTAAATATATAAGAAAAAAATACAAAATACGCTATTAGAAAATGAGTGTTAATTTCAGAAATAGGTTGAAAATAACAATTAAGATTTTTTCGCAAAACATGCTGATTTTCCTCATTTTCAAAATTGCTTTTAAGAGACAGCGTTACTGCCAGTTAAAATATTTATATTTAAAATACAATTACACAGTATGATACATGGTTAGAGAGGAAGAGTCTAAAACTGGTAATCCCAGTGTGGAAAATATCCACCTCTATCGGTAGGCTGTTCAACAGACTAATCATTTTCCCCACAGGTGTCATCAGAGCTAAATTTGTTCTGCGTTCAGGAAAAACAAATGGTCGGTGTTGCCTAGCTTTTAAATAGTTGCTCGGTATTTGATTGTAGTTCATAGTACTTACGTACCTAAAAAAACAGAAAAACCTATTTTATCTCTCGGTAACGTAGCATAAGATATTTGTTAAATACCTAGTATGTCTCAATATACTGAAAAACACTATTGACAAAAAAAATCATAAAATTCACGCAATTCTGCTTAGCGTAAAATAATTTTCAAAAATTTATGTAAATATTTAAAAGAACAAAACACTTCGTTACTACCAAAAATATACAAGCAAAACCGAAAAAAAAAATAGGACGAAACAAAAAAAAATTCAAAACAAGTAAAACCAAAACAAATGTGACAAAAAATTATTAATATTATTATTTATGGACTGCACTTTTATTTAATTTGTTTGTGGAGTTAAAGTTGATGTTTAAGTCTTAATTAACAGTACTTTGTTTATTTAAATAATTTTATTTGCTGTAAAAATGATTTATTTGCCTTTAAAATTAAAATTGTCAATTTTAGTAGTTGGTAGAAAAGGAGCTGACTATTACACCACGAGGCCGGCAAGAGGTTTCGAGTTCGATTCCCGACATTGTTGACATGAAATGACAGGCGTCGTGGCGTAGTTTGTGAAACTAGCGTCGCGGGTTCGAATCCCGCAGTTTTTTCTCAATTGGTCTCGGTGTTGTGGAATATTTTTCATAAGCTCCTTCGATATCTTATTTCTTACCTGCTGCAAGCCTCTAAAAGAAGAGGCTTGGCGAGTTCTTCCTTAAAAAATTAAAAATAAGATATTTAAAAGGGTGTTTTTACAGTAAAATATTTCATAGTCCTTAGACTAGTACCTAAGCGTAAAATTGATCATCTTACCTTCATGTAGGAAATGCTACGATTGATGTACCAATTCGGTGCCCTATGCATTATTATGTGCGGAAAGGGAACAATGATGATGATGAATTTTAATAGTTGTTTTAGGAGGTTTATTCCTACGGTTATTTTTTAACAATTATGTTCCATCATATTTATGATCAATATGCTTATTTTAATTTTTGAAAATTTTGTTGTTATAATTATTATGCATAAGCGTTTTATTTGCTGAAAAGTACATGGAATTTAACCATTTAATGGTAATGAATTTTGATATTTCTGCCAGTATGTATTTATTCAATAACAGTCTCATTCAACGACAAAAAAACTTTATTTTCTTACTCAAATATGCAAATAAAGCAATTATGTTTTATTAAAATTTCGCTTTTATGTCACTTGTTATAATAATTTCAAGCAAGAGAAATCTTTGAAGATTAGATGACGTGCTTCATAATCAATTATGTTTTTTTTCTAACATTTTACTAAATTAACTGATACGAATCAGGCATTCACTCACTTCTACAATAATCAGATATTTTTAAATTGCTTGTTCAATAATAAAATAAATTTCAAACCTAGATGACTTTTGGTAACCCTTTAAGAATCGTTTTGAAATCGATGATTAGATTCGACCTGATTTCGGATATATTTTTTAAACATAAATGACAATCATAAAATCCTTTCTCGATTGTCCTTTCTGCAAGGATTTCAGAATAAAAACTTAAAAGAGAACCAGACTCGTATCTCATTACTGATGTGATATAATGCTATCGTTTGACATGTTTTATTATTTCAGGGATTTATTTTTTTTAGTTGAAAACCCCTAATTCTAATTGTTTATTTATTCATAACATGTATGTAAATAATGTCACGTATCCCAATTTCATGGGACTACAACTGAGACACGTACTCAAAAGTGCAAGCAAGAATAGAAATGAAGATTTTTTTGTCCAAACGTCCATAGATATTTAATAATTGCCTATTAAGACTACATAAACTTGACAGAGACTATATTAATTTAGTTCTATTGATACATTTTACTCTTCATTATCCAAATTTAGAAAAAGAGTTTTTTAATGGTAAAATAATTCATTCGGTCATTTAGCCATTTTGTGTTAGAGTCCCATTATATTTTTGTTAGTTTTTTTTTTTTTAATTTTTTTTTTTAAATTCCTAATTTTGTATTTGTTTTTTTTGTAAAGTTAATCACTCCGCAAGTTACTAATACATAAACCAATTTAATTTATTTAATTATAAAATCTCGGTTAGGGCGCTTAAAATATAAAAAATATTAGAAAATAATAAAAAAATTATGACGTACATACAAAGGGCATCACGTTCACAAAAGACGTAAATGGGCACTGCATTACTAACACCGAAAAAAATAAATAATTAATTTGTTTATTTTTGAATACATATGTTATTTAAATAGAAATATAATTACAAAAATAGACTAGAAAAATACATCTTAAAATTAAGCTGTAACATGAGTTGGAAAAAATGCCCACAAATACTACAGCGTCTGAGCGTGGGCCATTCCTTTTTTAATTATTAAAAAGTTTATAACACATATATTTGGTATGACATGACTATGAAAAGAAAAGAAAAGAAAAGAAAAATAAAGGAAAAACCAAATTTACATATGCTGAATATTACGAAAATATGATTTATTTGCAGTATGCATTTATTTTTTTTTTCAAAGAATGTGTCTATCTGCTTGAACTATTGAGGTGCGTTAATTTCCACGATCACTGTTGTCAACATATGTATTGTTGTTTTTTAAATGTTTCATGACAAATACTTTACCCTGAAGATAGTCCTTAAGGAGATAGAAATGTCAGAACAATTTAACCCTACACGGATTCATCCAGGAAACATCCATAATATAACAGGGGATTATTGCGCAAATATTAATTTTTATGTCCCGACTTGCTGGAAAAATCGGTGTCAAGTCGGAAAATTATATCATATTAAGTTGTTTTCTATTTTTTAGTGAGGTATTTCTAATACTTTTTCTTCTGATATAGATACATCGCTGACGAGAACGGATTCCAGCCAATTGGCGATCACCTCCCCACATCTCCCCCAATTCCCGCGAGCATACAGCGAAGCCTCCCTAAAGATAACCCTGACTCCGAGACTGTGCCCGCTCCATCTAGCCTGGTTTCCAGGGTTGCTGATAGCCCCGAAACCATACCCAACGTGGACATAATCACCAACGCATCATAAAAATATTTACATGATAAACTTTATCATCCTTAAACTTTCTATATAGTATCTATTCGCTTTAAATTCGAAAATAATAAAGCACTCAATTACTTTTCATCGTCATTCCCTTTAAGCATTTAATAGTGCATAGGGCATTGCATTGGTATACCAACTGCAGCGTATCTCGATCATTTTTACAAAATGAAGGAAAGATGATTAGTCTTACATTTCAGATGCCAGTCTAGCGACTGTGAAATATTCTAGTGTGAAAACACCTCTTTTTAAAAATATTTCATGTTAATCATGTAGATAATCGAATTTGAGACTTCTTGCATGGTAAGCAAACGCGCTGAGAATTACAGTACGAGGCGGACAATTACTCATATATTAAAACATAGACTCAATACTTACACAATATTATTTCAATTAAATTCGTGATTGAAATAGGATTATTTTTAATCGAAGGCATAGGTACCTAATTCATGTTTATATGAAGTTAATTACATGATATATGTACATGTAATATACATTAATATAAAATAATTACATATCACCAATAATGCCGCTTATTCTGAAGTTCTATAATATCATATAATGCATTTTGATTTCATTCAATTAAACAGTTATAGTTATTTTTCCGGTGTGATCTCGACTGATCATTTCAACATTACTATCTTACGTAAAATATAAATTTTATATATTTTTTTAAAAGTGTAAAATATTTTTACCACTATAAGTATGTTATTAACTTGTAATTATATCTACATATGAAAATATAAGTTATATTCATATAAGCAACTTGTAAATTTTGTTGTGAAATAAAAAATTAAACATTAATAAATTATGATTTTTATTTGAACCCATTTGTTTTTAAAATTTACATTTAAAGCAATAACTTTGTTAATTTTTATGTTGAATAGTATAACCAAGTATTTTTGTTTGAATAAAATCACAAAAAATAAAATTCCCACGCTACCGTGTGTTTCATATAATATTTTTTAACGCATTTATGTGTATGGAGTACTACGCAACTTTAAATATAGTAGCCTGTTTAAATCGCAAAACCACCTAATTCGATCAAAGGTGTAATTTTATTTTTAAACCATTTTCTATATTATATTTGAGCAAGTAAAACTGAAAAATTATATCACCTGCTAAAGCAGATTACAACCGCAAGCTGCGAACAATACGAACGAACCTTTAAATAATTATGCTGCGTCATGCGTCTCACGTCCCAGTTGAAAATTATACAATGGAAGGTAATCGTATGCGCGAAGAAATTACTCGAACGCACGCGCTTTGTGCGAGTAACGCCATTAATTCTCGATGCATTTGCTAAATACTCGTATCCCATTGGTCTCATTGTAGTCTCCTCATTTTTATTCACGTGCGGTTTTATTCATCGTTCATATCGCGTTTAATTTACACATTACTTTTGCGAATGCCACGTATGAAAATATAATAGAAATACTATTTTGCCAACTTTGTAATCAGTCTTTTTAATGGACCCTTACGCAGTTGAGATGACGAAAATGCTAATAATTATATACATGTAGATACAGTGTGTGATAGTAACTTTATTGGATTGACTGCATAATACTGGAAAAGCTGCTAGCTAAACTTGGTCCACTGTAAATTGTATAGAACTTGTTTGAACTATGTTCAATCATTTGCTTTTTTACTATGTGTATTTTTATTTATTTATATATCCGCCCAATGGGCATTTTTAAGGACATTTGTCAATTGACATTTAACAATTGTTTGAATAATAATTTCCTATGCTTAAGCATAGAAAATTATTATTAAGAAAAGTCAAAAGACACAATGGTATATATAAGACTTTGTGGGATTGGGAGCGGAAGAGAGGTGTTTATAATTGAATTTGATTCAGAGATTGTTTGAAAGAAGACAACTTGTTATCAAAGGTATGTTTGTTGGCAGACCTAAAAATTCTGGGCATAGGGGAATGAAAACCATAGTTATTATAATTTGTAATTAGTTAGTTTTATATTTAAAGCACTAACTTTCTAATTGTTCATTACAATAAAATAAATATAAAACATCTTTGTTTTTAACCACTTATTTTTATTTTTTCTACTGTTTGGTTTCAAAGATTGTTTGATGTCCTGAATGAACATTTTAAGTTCTTCAAAACGAAAGCCGTTTTCAGAAGTGTACAAGTTAAGATTTTGTCTAAGGGAAAAGACCAATACAGGAGACTGCTGCGAAATATTCTTAGATGTATATACTACTAAGCGTGTTGTCCAGATATTTATTAAAATATATATTAATGTAGTAATTTTTATATTTAGCATGATTTAATAATGTATATGCTTCCACTTTCTATTATGTTGTATTCCAACTCAACACAGGGCTCTTGGCCTCATAGAGTTAGGGATACGTTATAATATTTCTTCTGTAATATACATTGTTGGCCTGAATAATAATATTTTGAAAAGCATACTATTGAGCGTGTTGTCAAGATATTTATTGAAATTTATGTTTAAGTAATATTTTTTATTTGTAGTATTGTTTAATAATATGCATGCTTCCATTTTATATTTTTCTGTATCCCAACTCAAATACGGCTCTTGGCCTCATAGAATTAGGGATACGTTTTTTTTCTCATTTTTTTGTAATATAAATCTCTGTGTGAATTTTTTTTTTTTTTTAATGTACGCAAGTTTCTTTATGAAAATATAATAAACCGATGAATTCTATCATGTTTTATTTTTACAGTGATTACTAAATGTTACATCGAAACATATGTAGCTTATAAGTCTAGTCTTTTTGTCATGCTGTTAGGTGTGTGGTTTTATTCCTTTTCCTGCACCCAGCGGTGTGGAAAAAGGAAATACTGATAATAGTTGATTTATATATCTGTTTATCTGTATGTATTTTCTCTGATGCCTATGTTGACCTACCTGAGTAGGCGTTTTGACTTTGACCTTACATTTTTTTTAATTTACTCATTTCTACCAACAAGATATCCTCAATATGTAAAATAAGTACCTTTCAAAAAAAATTAAGTAATTTTCGCATATCCTTCATTTATGAGAATTTTGGCATTTAATTTGAAGTCGTGAGTCGCGACTGTTGGCGTGGCTTCTTGCTAGCCGTGAGCCGCTATAACTATTTACTGGCTAGCAACACTGTTATTATGGATACAACTTCATTATTATCGCAACAAAAATAATAATTCAATTAAAGAGAATATATAAATATGTTATTCAAGTCATTGAAATGCGTCGTAATCCATTTAAAGCGATTGAAGAATATTCTCACGGCTTTTAAAAATAATAATCAAGAGTTAAACGTTTTTGTGATAATATTGAAAAAACATACAACTTGTGTCCTATTTAAAAAAACACAATTTTTCGGTAAATATTATTGTGATTGACAATTGAAAATATATTTTCTCATGGTTTTTTTTTTTTTAAATAAGGTAAATATTAAAATAAAGAAAAATCATTATTATTCCGTTAGAACATCAAATTTACACATACGAAAATATCCCTGATTTAGAGTTGATCATCATCATCAGTGACGCTACCGCCCGTTGTGGGCCCTAGCCTCATCCCAAATATGTCTCCATTCCTCAGAAACCAGATTTAGCGTTGTTACCCACGATAATAATGCTCAAATTCGTGTGCGCGAGTATAAGAGACAAATGCAATCAATCAATTCTAGAGTATTAATATTATAGATTATGGCTTACTTTGCATGGGATAATAATAATTTAATATCAAGAAACTTAAAACCGTCAAAAGAATTTGCAAAAAGTAAGCTAATTTAAGCTTCACGCGCCCTTTTCATTGACTGATGACTCGATCTGAACACAGACGTGAAATCAGTTTGCTCAACACATCGTCGCGTCGCACGGTGGTCCCCCCGCAGGACACAGACCTCCAATATTGATGTCCGAATTATGACACTGTAGGTAATTAGTGACTAATAGCCAAATAAACTGAAAGTATAAATTTACTTAGTATTCCTAAAGGGTTCATTTGTATATTGGCATCGAAAGTGAGTTCATCCAAGGAAGTGCTAATTACAGTAATCAGTGCGCTTATTAGTCACCGTGTTAACTGTTCTATATTTCTCAGATTTATTAATTGACGTGTGTTTTTTGTGATGGAAATTCAAGTTGAAGGTTTGTTTGATTATTTTTATATATTTCAAAGCGTAAATAAATAGTTGTTTTTGAATAACACTGTCTCTGCTACAAAATGCACAATTTTTGTTTAAATTTTAAATTAATAAGTATTTTGAAAATATAGATTTTTATAAATATTATGTGCTGAAATTTTTATTCATGTAAAATGCTACACCCATGCTAGATTTTTAATAGACCGTTACTTTTTTGGAAGTTTAGTTTTATATTTGTACTCTTTCACTATGTATTTTTGTGTCAAAATTTTATTTTTGTGTACCTACTAAAAAAATCATATTTAGAAATTACAACGTTTTGATGTATAATAAACATCATTGTTTTATATTTTTTCCCTATTTTATTGAACTAATAAACTTTGTTTTTGTATATCTACAAATCTTGTATTTTCAACTTATTTTTGAAAACCTAAAATCTTCACCTTCAGGGTAAACTGAGATGGCTCCTGCAATGGTAGCCAAAACGTCGGAACAAATCCAACACACACGGTATCACCCAAAAAAGAAACAAATTGAAGGATTCTCTTATTACATGATTACATGAACAGTAAAATTAACTTCTTAAACTAATAAACAAAGAATAAAAAAAAAGTACTACAATTTAGTTACACAATAAATATATTCATCTCTCCGCATCATTCCGACTTGAATCTATATCACGTTTTTTCTGTAGAACATGTAAAGTTGAAGGAAATCACATACAACGATGTTCTACAATCACGACGATATTAATTCCATATTGCTTACTGCTAAATATTCGAATCCTGATTGTAGCATAATGATTCTTGCGAATTAAAGAGTTGCCTCCAAGCTTTTCTGTGAGCAAAAATCTCCTGCGCGTCTTCTCGGTTGTTGTGACACAAACAGCCGACGAACTGTCAGCAGCGGACATTCAGGCCAAGATTATTTATTTTACTTTACTTAAATAAAACAATAACTATCCAATGCCTCATTCTTGTAATCTGAACAAGCATGTGAATGAGACAATGTCACTTTTTAAAACATACGTAATAAATGTATATAAAATACTATTCAGTAAAAAAAAAAAATGGCTAATTTTTAGTGACATAAAAAATAATTTTTAAATTTGTAATTTTGAATTCCCGCAAAAAACAGTCATTTCATTGGTCACACCCCTTCTACGTCACGATTCATGTTTATTTGTTCCTGCCATTGAACTTTATGTTGAACAGTTTCATGAATCTTGACGTCACAACACCGAGGCCAAATATGTCGCGTTTTTCTATTTACATGTTTTTATTGAATTTCTTTTTTACATTTATGTATGAATTTTTTTTTCTACAATACCCATATTGATTTTGAAAACACAATTAATTATTCTAAATCTATTTTATACATTCTTATCGGTAATCGTAGTGTGTGATATTTCTCTATTGTTGCATAGACAAGTATCAGTCGAGAGTCTCGCTTCGTAATAATACACTGATGTCTATTGTCGCGTGACATTATTTCTCGCATCATTCCGAACGCGTCCCTTTTTTTATAATTCACGCGCCATACATTAAACGGAGCTATTTGTCGGAAATTCCCCTTTCATCAAGGGGCTCGTATCCCCTCTACCCCCGTTGCGTACTCCATACCTCTAGCCCGATAGGCTTCACGCCCCGTACGTGTATCTACGTGCCTCACACAAGCCGCTAGTCGCCAATGTCGCCAGTGCTGGAAGAAACATAGATTAAGCTAGGGTTTCCTGGGACAGCGGTGCCCGTATTTTAACGGCCGTAGTGAACGGTGATGCAATGGACAGCCGTCGTAAAGGTGACTGCATCACCGTTCACTACGGCCGTTAAAATACGGGCACCGCTGTCCTAGGAAACCCTAGCTTTAGGCGACTGGCGCCCGACTACGCCCCGAGCGAGGATCTGCGTTAAAGGATTCATAGTTTATCCCACCGTTAGTTACATTAATCTCAATTAGTATTTCTTTCTAAATAATATCTTGAGAACTCAAGTGCCCTTTATACCATCTGAGTGTTAAAAAACTGATCTCTTCTTCAAAAACCCGATCGTTGTGCTTTATGAACAAGTATATGTAATATCGTAACGAGAACCTATCGATGGCTTAGAACTAAAATATTATAAATTCGATTTTTGGTAAAAATTAGTTCAGTACTGATAAGTATTAAGTTTAAACTGTATTTTTATGTGTAAAAATATTGCATTTCCTAAGCCTACCAATCCAAAGATATATATTTATTAAAATATGTTGTAAATACTTTGGACAATTTTTTTTTTTTTAAAGAAAAAAATAATATTTGAGTTCTAATGATCTACCCAAATATTTAATTTTAAGAGCAATTTTTAACGAGTTGTAAATAACTCACTATTAAAAAATGAGAATCAACTAACTATTCGAAAATGGGAATCGAGTTGGGGTAGAGTTGGATTCGAACCACGGACCTTTGGTCCGTGAGTCCGAGACACTAGCCACAGGACCACAACCCAATTCAAGCACAGATATCTCCAAAACAATATATTCATTATTATGCCAAACAAAATTTCATGCCAAAATATTACATTTAGATCAGATACAAAACCCTATTTCAATTAAATAAAATCTATTCTTCCAAGATGTGCAAAACTTCAAATGCGATTTTCTCAGTATTATGATTTATGGGGGTATAATATTTTGGTTCTAAGCCATCGATATTTAAGTGCCTTATGTACTATCCTAGTGTTACAAAACATTATCTTTTATTCAAAGACCTGATGGTTGTGCCCTACGAACCAATATACAAATAGTATAAACTACAATATATCTTTAACTTCACTAAAATCAACAAATGAAAGATTTTATAAAATATGGATTTTCAAACATTGGCAAAATGGTGAATGTTACACAGTTTCTAAAGCGGCCACCTAAACCTGCCAATGACAGGTCATAAGCCTTGTTAATGTCTAGACTTCTTTAAGGTTCTTTTAGGTATTCTCCAACCCTGTTAAATTTGTTGATGTTGTTTTTATTTGTGATAACAAATGAAAAAAAAAAATTGAAAAATTGTTCTTTTAATTGTTTTTTTATGAAAATACGAAGGTGGCTAATCCTTTGAATATTTTGTTGCAATTTTTCTAGTTATTAAGTTCTATCTTCCTTCCTATATTTTACTGTAAGTTTCTCTTCATGAGGTTTTGGTGGGTTTTTCTGTTAGTGAATATTTCAATTTAAGTTGAAATTTTTGGTAGTTTAGTTATATGTTTATTATAACAATTAATACTTTAATGTTATTCTTGTACTTATATTTTTGTTGTCTTTTTTTTGTATCTTTATTGTTATTCCTTTCTGTTAATGTTTAGTTAATGTAACTTGTTTTTGGCCGATGTTATCAAGTTTTGGTAGAAGGCCCCTAATAAAGGAAAAAAACGTTTTGATTTTAGAAGCTTTTTTCTTATTGTTAAAAAATAGTTACTTTGTTACAGTTTAATTAATTTAATGCAAAAATATAAGAGGTGAAACCTATAACTGTTCGAAATCGAGATTTCTTTAAGCGGGCAATCATTGCCTGCTTTACCCTATAATGTTCTGTAAGTTCAATACCGTATATAAGCCAAAAAAAATCAAAATATGGTTGATTGAATGGGACAAGCCGCATTGATTAATATATTTGAATTTTGAAACTGACCAATGGATTGCATACGATTAAATTCAGGAATGGCGAATGGTGAATGAATCCTTCCTACTAAAGAAATAAGTAATACCGCGAGTATCCCTAAATCCAATACAGCGAATGAGACATACTCGATTTGCGTAAAGGCAACACAGCGAATACGCCGTACGTAACTGCCACAATTAACTTCGTATGGACACATGCGATCACAGAACTAAGAATAGTCCAGAAACTGCATACGCACATCAAACAGAAAGCGACTCAACTACTCATAAATGAGTAGGTTTACGTTTTGACCCATTAGTTTCTTTGTAGACATCGCTCAGTACGCAACTCCTGATTCGAATTTAACCATGCCGTGTTGTGTCCTTTTAAAGTGTAGAAATACTGCTAGGATCTTAAAGAAACAGGACGCAATCACATTTCATGTGTAATTATTAAATGAATGTATTTGTCACAAATGCATTACTTACAAATTGAATTATTTTTCCATCTGTCAGATTGTCGAAGAAACAAAATGGAAATTTCGTTAGTGTTGCTAGAGTAGTTAAAATTTTTACCCTACTTTGCTCATATAAGAGAAAAAATGAAAATTGAATATCGGATCAAACAACGCCGTGGTGGACGGCGCATAAAATATTATTTAACAAGATATAAAAATATCAGTTTTATGTAAAATAAAATAAGTTTTATATTTTAAGTTCAAATTTCATTAATTCAATTACTCTTATTAAATGACCCTTTACTTATTTACTTTGTTGTATCAGTTTTTTTTTTACCTTACATTTGTGTTATGGTTATATTCTTCGCGATCTGGCAATATTACTCAGTGTATTCAAGTATGCGCGCGGCGAAAGTGTGTCTAAGTGGGGGAATTATTGGGCACAGTCCGATGTATTCAAATATGATTCTACGCTCCTTCTGAACTATTCTTAAATCTATGCATGCGATATTAAAAATAGATTTTCTAATATTAATCAACGACACAAAAAAAACTAAATTCATTTTTTTTTTTTACGAAAACGCGAGGTTTTTTGTCCCGCCTGAATATTTCGACAAACGGTTCATCCGCGGTATTGAATTTACACTGACGATATGTTGACAAGCTTAGTGCAAGTTATATGACACCGAAATGCGAGTGTATTGTGAAAATACGAAAAGACAATATTTAGAAATACATCGCTGGATCAAATAATTGATTAATTTCACTCCGTTTGAGCCTGAATGGGGACATGCGGCACTTAGCGCCTTCCGGGTCCATGCCTAGGACCTCCAGGCCACGAGCGTTGAAGTGGAAAGAAAGTGAGCGCGGTACCGGCGGGGGACGAGTATATATACGCGGAGACTTGTGAATGAAGAAAGCATTACGCATTCGTTATCGACGCGGGCAATAAGCGAGCTTACACGAGCTCAAGTTCAGTGACATTTCTAGAGGAAACCAAAGCAACATGAAGTTCTTGGTAAGTTACATCTTACATTTAAAGGATTATTACAGAGGAAAAATACATTGAATACACGATTAAAGACGCAGTAGGGTGGGGTTGGATAAAAAATAATAAAATGCGGTTGTTAACGAAAAGGCGGACTGTAAATGAAAAACGAATTTCATTCGTTTTGGGATTGGGAAATATTTGAAGAAAGATAAACAATGTTATCCACGACGCGGGACGATTCCAACAAATGTTGTTTGGTTTTTGTTCTAAATCCGAATCTTCTAATTTTGAATTTCTTCTATCTTGATGTTAGGTAGGTACCATAATGATGGGTTAAAGGAAGGATGGGAACGAAAGGTAACCGGCCAGGAATAGTATCGACAAATGCTGTTATTTACTTCACAGCAGTATTCGTTAATTTATTAGGAATTAGACTGATCAATTCTTTTTTTTACAATTCCTAATAAATCATAATACTAGTTTTTAATTTATAATAATTATAACAATTTGTGTTAGTGATAATTTTCTCATAAAAAATTCGCATGGATTGTGTAATAGTTCAATATTTTACTAAAACAACGACTTCTCATATAAATCCAAAAAACATCAAATTACATCAAATAACTCAAAATGTATTTTTAATGCAATATTTGAATTTGTCCAAATGTATGTAGACAAAAAACGATTTCACTCCTTCGGGCGACATTATTAACAAATTGCAAAAGGGATGGAGAATACCTTAATAGGGATGGAGAATACCTTAATATTAAGTCTAGGCATTAAAGCTAGGCCACTAAACCAGCCAATGACAGGTCATAACCTTTTTAAATGCCTAGACTTCCATATTACCGTCTTAAAGGTACTCTCCATCCCTGTTGTAATTTGTTAGTATTTTGAATGGTGTTTATTGAAACATGTTATGAATTTTTATATATTACGTGCATGTATTCATAAACCGATTTATTTTTTAAAAATATTATCACTCGTCAGCCATAAACCGACATTTAACTTATTTTTTAAACATCGTTAACTTTTTTTTGCTATCGATTAAAAAGTATATGGTTATTACCTGATTTAAATTTTCAGAAAACTGATAACTTGTGTTAACTATTGCAAAAAATATATTTTTATTAATTGCCTAAACAAACGATGCATTACGGGAATCACCAGATATCATTGTGTAAGGCGAAGATTTTATTTTATTCCAATTAAAATATTAAAGAAAGCGTTATATTCAACGACATCTTATCGATCAAACCTTGTTCTCTCAAATTAAGAGTTTCTTATTTTTATTATTTATTATTTTAATACATAATAAAAGTAATGTAGGTTATGTAGAAGCATGTTACTTTTGTATATTATATTAACACGAACGACCTTTTGAAACTTTAAAAACCTGTTGCGCTTCACTTTGCAAAGGTCAAACATCCACCATTGGTATTCTATAACGTTCCACTTTTATTTTATTGACTATTTTTTAAATGTCAGTATTTCTTTATTATGTAATTGTTTTCCAAATACGTTCAATACCAATATGTAGGAATAAACTGGTTTCTTTTTTAAAGTTTTTATTATCATTTTATAACAGCACAAATAACAAAGTATATTTTGAAATTTTCCCAGTTTGAAAACAATACATTTTTAAAACTATGCTAAAGTAAGAATAATGAAATCATAAAAAAATTTCTATGGATTGAATAATGAAATAATTTAAATAGTCTGTACGGAAAACTAATCATTTCTTGAGCGATTGCGAAAATTTTGATTTTTACTTAAATATAAATAACTATACTCTTATAAATCATTTTGCTATTTTTGAATAGAAAATACTCAGTTTTATTTACTCAGTAAAAATCAGATGCCGCCTATATAACGCCTGCATAACACCTATTCTCCTTTACGGATGCGAATCGTGACACCTCAAAGGGCCCAAAGCAGCAAAATTCCGAGTTTTGAGAATAGGTGTCTCAGAAAAATCTTGGGTGTGCGGTGGTTTGACTTTGTGAGGGATAAATTAAAAAGAGAACGGACGCAGCAAACTCCGGTGACAACTGTCACCGAGCGGAAGCGATACCGTTGGCTTGGCCATGTGCTGCGGATGCCTCCTGAAAGCCTTAACCACGCTTGCCTACTTTACAAGGCATCAGGTTCTCGACGTCCTGGACGTCCACTGCTGACTGCTCGTCGGCAGTTCGTGTCAGAACGATGGGACGCGAACCTGACTCGAGAGGATCTTTGTGGACACCATATGCTCCAACTAGGCAGTGGACATGGAATAATGAAAAATTGATTAATTAAAAATGCTTTTGAAAAAATACGCATCGTGTATAGTCCAATCAATCTTAAACAAACTTTTTTTACATATACGTAACAAAAAGTTTTCTTAAAAATCGTTCAAATGTGCCTGCTTACAAAAGCAAAAATGTTATGTTTACGTGGTTCACCGATAGCCACTAACACATTGACAAATGCTTATTAAACATTCAAAAGCACTGTACATAAACATATTATAAAATATATGTATTAGTAACCGGACATTTGTACTGCTGGAAAAAACAAAACTCTAGCCGTTTGTAAAATATTTCCTATAATATTTTGAATTATTTGCGACAATATTTTGAGAATGCTCAAATATTTGTAGACAGGCTAGATTTAACTCCCTGTGAAGTTATTTTAATCAAGCTTTTTTGCGACAGAGACGAAAATCAATTTTGAGGAATAAATAAGGAAGTCTACGCATTTAGAAGGCTTATGACCTTGTCAGCCTCGTGGCGTAGTAGTCAGGGCGTTTGCCTACCATGCAAGAGGCCTCGGATTCGATTCCCGACATGGTTAAAATGAAATATTTATTTAAAACGGTGATTTCACCCTAGAATATTTCATCGTCCCTGGACTGGTACCTGAAGCGTAAGACTGATCACCTTACCTTTATGTTACAAAATTGATCGAGATATGCTGCAATTGGTGTACCAATCCAGTGCTCTATGGACGGGGAATGATGATGATGATGATGGCCTGTCATTGGCTGGTTTAAGTGGCCACTTTACATGCTTGCAACATTCACAATTCGGCCTATGTTTAATCATCAACATTTTCTCAACTCTTCCATCTGATGACGTTTGTGAATTGATGAAGTAAAATAGCTGAAACTTTTGTTTATGTGAGGGTGGGTTAAAATTAATTTTGGTATTTACGGATAGATCATTACATTTTTCTTGGTTCGATTTTTGCATTTTACAAGTCAATACGAGCCTTTTTTGACCTGGATAAGTTGTATGCTACCAACGATAATCAACAATATTTTGAGTTTGTCCAAATTTTGGAGACAAGTACTGGATTCAACCTCCTAGGGAGCTGTTTATTTTTATAACATATTACAAAGGAGATGAAGATCATTTCAAAGAAGGATTTTTAATACTTCTTCTTGGTGATAGACCAGGTGAATTTATCAAAGATGTTGTTGCGTTGCCTACTATGAAATAATTCAATCAGATAAATGTTACCCGCATCAATAAAGGTTTCAGCTCTTTGACTTCACAAACATCCAGAAGAACCAAAGGAATATAGACGTTTAAATATAGGCAGAATGGTAAATATTTCACAGTGTGTAAAGTGGCCACTTAAACCAGCCAATGACAGGCCCTGTAGATAATTTTTAAAAAACTCAGTGGCTTATTAAGTAAGGAAGGAAAGAAACTGAAATCTATTTAACTACATTGTAATGCAATGAATATTATTCACAACAACTAAAAAAAACGACACTGTACAATAAAAACACAAGAAGGATAAAATTCATATATATGTTTGTGTATGTGTATATGGTTGTATGTATATGTATGTGGCTATATGTATATAACTCATTCTTATATTTTCCTACTTTAGTGTAAAATACATAGTTCTTTCCACTGCAATATATATGTACTATATGTATATATATATATATATTATACTTTTATGCAAAGATGATTTTTTTTTCATATTTTTTATTTTCATTATTTTTCGTAGTCATTTTTATTTTTGCGTCTTTTGTATAAAATACATGTCTGTCTTTATATGTAAAAGCCTACTAGGCGTTTAAATAAATAAATAAAGAAAATAAATAAATGTCCATATATATATATATATATATATATATGTGGGTATGTATGTGTATGTTTGTGTGTATGTGTAATGTATTTATTTGAATAGTAGTTGCACAAATAAAATTTTAACACCTAGTCATACTATGTATATATATATAGAGATATATATATGAACATAAATGTTAGTCTGCCCCAGCACGGGTATGATCCTACGAGGCATTACTTTTTATTATAAAATAAATAGAATTATATTAAATTAAATAAAAAAAGATGCCAAGACTTCCATATTCCCTTCTCGTAAAAGTATATGTTACACTACCAAAGACGAAACCATAAACGTATCGTCTTAATTCAGGCGATAAGAAAATAGTGTAATTATAGAACCTGTATTATAATATGAAGGAGCGTCCCCCGGCTACGGAGATGTTGCGCCAATACGCGTCTACTCGCCCGCCCCGCCTGCGCCTTCCCATTCCGACGCAAACCGACTCGGGGCAACTTTCAATTTCATCCGACTTGATGGTCTGGCCCCGGTAACGATTGCAGCGCGAGCGTCGTTTGAGGTAAATTACCTCACCGCTCTCGAGATGCGAGATGCGAGATGCGCCTCGCGGGGAGAGGTGACAGATCTTAGGTAATCGTTAATTCGAATCTCGGGTATTGTGGAATCGGATCCGTTGGCCAACCACCTCGTAACCCACATCTGCATCTGCTGTTCTCACTGTGTACGAAGATTATACCGACATGTCTAATTTGATGTTAAAATAAATCAAATCAACTACGTTTTAACCACTTTTTTTTTTTCTACCGAACGGTTTCAAAGCTACAGCAGCAGGTTTACTTCACTATTATAACTGACTGCTATATTTATCTTATATATAAAACAAAACAAATTATAAATAAACCAATTACAGGTTTTCATAAGTAGCATCACAAGTTAAAAAGTATTAACAAACATAAAATGAACAGTAATCTTATGTAAATCCAAAAGAAAAAAAAACACTACGAATTATTTTGAAAGCAAACGCCGCACGTCATTATGATTATTCGCAAATAAATCTATGTTTTATGATTTTGTTATTACATTAAAATTATTAAAAGTTCGCCATAAATATAAATTTTGCCTGTAATTAGATGAGACAAGAGGAATGTGAAGAAGAGGGTTATTCCTTAGAACTTTTGGAGTAACATTAATAGACAGTTTAGGACCGTCAATTGAACCAGAGTCAATTTTTTCTAGATAAGTTATATCAGCTATTTCACGACGTTTTTGCAGATGTAATAGGTGATGGTTTTTTACAAATTTGAATGTATTGATGGGATTTAACCTCAAGTTTCAACCGGAAACAAATTTCGTTTGAATATTTTCAATGCTTGATATCTGCATATTGTAGGTAGGAATGCATATTTGTGATGCATATTCCAAGTTGCTTTGCACCAATCAAGGATTTTGAGTATCTTTACCATGGTGAACGACTTCTGTCCTTTTTATTTTATCGATGTTTACTAAATATTACATATGGTGCTATCAAAACAAATATATTTTTCTTGTTAGGATGGGAAGGATAAGTGGTTAAAAACAAAGTCGTTATTATTTATTTTATTATTAAAAACAAAGTGGTTATTATTTATATGAATAACCACAAAAACACGCATTAAATCTAAATTTTGTTTTGAAAAAGATAATAATTTAAGCACTACGCGAATATTAAATCAATCCGCTATTTAAACCCTTAAATATAAATATATTTTCATTTATGTAGGTACCTGATCGAAATACAATAAGTAGTCGGGCACTATCTAATCGCAGACGATTGCGATTTACGTGAACTATATCAAAGACAACGAAGAAATTGTCGAAGTTACCGACAAAACTGTCAAAGTTACTGACAAGCTTATTACAATATTTATGTATTGATTGAACGTGTTAGTCAGCTTTTTTTTCCATTTTTCACGGCCAACCGAACAATTTTTGTTCAAGTTTATTCTCTTAGAAAATAAACTTGAAAAATGGAAATCCATATTATTATAATACATTTTAAATAAATCAGGTTTAGCAAGTAGTTAATAAGCACTTTAAAATTAAAAAACCAACACCACAACTAAATACCTATTTGTTCATTGATATATTTGTTGTACACGGTATATACGGCGAAAAAACCAAAAAAGAATAGCAACAGATAACACAAAAGCATGTTTAATATCACATTGTGATTAGAAAAATAACTCTAAGACACCTTTTTATGTACTCTTTTTTAATAATTTGTCGTAGCATGTAATGGATTGATGCAATATTATAATTTAAAAAACGTTTTATTATTATAGATACTAGCAATTGCGGTCTTGACAGTAGCAGTGGCATCTCCGCAGAGGCGTCAGCAACCCAAGCAACAGCAACTGCAGCAGCCACAGCAACAGCAACAGAGAAGTCTGGACCAGCAACAGCAACCCAGTGACCAGGACTACCGCCAGCCCATCAACGTGCCCGACTTTAATCAACCTCAACAGAACTATAAACAGGACGCCTACAAGCAGGATGCCTACAAGCAGGATGCCTACAAGCAGGATGCCTACAAACAGGACGCCTATAAGTCTCAAGACTTCAAAGTTAGAGACTCGGATGAGAGAACCACCACTTGGATCCCCATCATCAAGTTCGCCAAAGAACAAGAGACTGATGGAAGCTACAAAACATCGTAAGACAAAATTTAGTCACTTTACAATAAATTATTGATCGTCATTTCCAGATAGTGGCGGTGTAATGCGCAACAATTAAATGATCCAGCAAAGCATTCGTATCCAAATATGAGTATTCAATCGGTAAATTATCAGTAGACATTCAAATGTTGTCTATATCCAAGCGGATGAAGATCACAGTTTTATGTGTGAAATAGAACCAGAACGCCGGATGAGTGTTTTCAACTCGGTGGCTGCTCTCAAATAAAAACCCTGAAAAAGTAAATCGAGTGGAGAAATATTCAGGATAATACTGAATTATTTTCGCAGTATAAAAACAAAAAAATCTTCAAATATAAAAATATTTTTGAAGTCATTTAAATTTTGTTTTCAAATCAAAATATTCCCGAATTGTAATTGAAAATCTAATGATAAATTAAAAATAAATTTGTCCGTTTTGTAGTATGATGGACAGCGCGTTTGCCTACCATGCAAGAGGTTTCGGGTTCGATTCCCGATATGGTGGATATGAAACATGTATTTAAAAGGATGTTTTCACACTAGAATATTTCATAGTCCCTGGACTGGTACCTGAAGCTTGAGACTGATCATCTTAACTTCATGCAACAAAAATGATAAAGTTACGCTGCGATTGGTGTACCAGTGCAGTGCCATATTCACTGTTTACTATGGATGAGGGTTTGATGATGACAATGCGATTATTAAAACGAATTCGCACTGCCAAATGAATGCATTTGGCTTTTCTGTTTAACCTTTGACTAAATGAATACGGAAATGCTGACGTGAAAGTTTCATAACATTAAAAGACAACAAAGAGAATTTCTGACTGAAATACGTGTTTACCATATTACACATCATTAGAGAATATTTTCTAATCCAGAATAAAAAAATGACTTCATACTTTTTCTTCTTGCGTAATATGAATGTCTCTAATGTATTATTCGTACAAGAAGAGAAGCGCTTCTTGAACAGTTTAATAAAAAAATCGCCATATGAAACCTACCAATTTCATGTGTCTAACAAATGTTTTTAAACAATATTTTGACTATGCAAATACACGCTTCACTTTTTGGTGATTTTTTTTACTTTCGCCCCAAAAAATTTAAAAATCTAACCTTTTTATTCCAGCTACGAAACCGGGAACAACATAATCGCTGAAGAGACAGGCTTCCTGAAGAACAACGCGGAGAACGAGATCCCGTCCCTCGTCCAACACGGCTCATACTCCTACAGCGCTCCGGATGGCCAGCTCATTACAGTCGAGTACACTGCGGACGAGTTCGGATTCCGGGCCACTGGCCCCCATATTCCTACGCCTCCTCCCGTGTCCCCGGAGATACAGAAGGGACTGGACCTCATCTATGCTGGCATCAAGGCCAACGAGGTAAATCTTCACCGATCTTCATATTATATATGCATTATGGGTGGGTAAGACTATTAATTTATTGATGCAGTCCGTTAATCTTGATCGTGACATATTTTAGACTTTGACTTAAGAACGTTGAATAAAATCTAGAGTTATTTTTATTCATTGCACCGACTTGAGTAATTCCGAACAGAGCACAGGGTCATATTTGGGGTCCAATTTCTTGGAATCTATGAAATATAGATTAAAAGGTGTTTCCAGTGTGTTGTAGAATATCTCTAGTTGGTTATGGTTATCAATAATAATAGTAAAATGTACTTAAAGCGACGTTTTTCCAAATAAATAAAAATGCAAAAATACCCAAAACATTTCCTTACATATTTTTTTTCAAAACTTAAGCTATTTTTGTTTTTTTTTTTATTTTGATGGTTGAAACAATGCAACAACAATTAAAGGTGATTTGTTTAATTATTTGATGATTTTCTTAAATTCGAAAGATTTCTCAAAAAAGCATTAGAGCTTTGACTTAAACGATTTATTTTTATTAAAAACTTTTTACTTACTCTTAATAGATTACCCTTTTTAAATTCTGAGTCGATAATTTTCCATATAGTTCCATGTGTCAACGGCCGATCAAAGGCTGACAAAATATGAAACTATCGTGTTTGATACTTAGAACACTTGTTTTTACACTGGATATTATTATGTACATACTTAATAGGTCTGTTATGCTATCAAAACGGCTTGGAAACGACGCTATTGCGTATTCAATATTTTGATCCTGGAGTTTTAAACTATCAATCTTACACTCGTTATTTTGCGGTTTTGGTTTGCAGAAGATACTCAAGTTTAGTGTTAGAGCCCGAAAAATTGATAATATAATAATAGTCGGTATAGTTCTAGAACTCACGATTGCGTTGAAATTCTTTTCATTACATTTACATTCACATTACTATGTTTAATTTCAAAACATCTGGATAACAAGCAGATCAGTATTTTAAAAACTTTTCAATGTGGGGTGTTACACTATCAATACGGTTAAAGTGTGATACCCCCTAATAGTAGATAAAATGTTGCGTCGCGTCGATTACAAATTATCAAAACCTCTTTAAATTAAAAGTAATTGTATACCTATTTATATTCATATTTGCCATTTCAAATGGATTTTTTTTCCATTCTAATAGGACAGTGGGTTTATTCATTCAATACAGGATCCATGATTTTATTCTGCAGTCTGTAATGCGTGCGGAAATCTCCATTCTACAATATATGATGCAGATATACAATTTTGAAGAAATTAAGATTTCCGTTTAAGTTATAATAATTCATCTTAATCTGAAGCCCGTATATCCGCCAATAAAAGCAGTGTTTCAAAATCATTTCATACTTAATACTCTTTATAATGTTTACTCTAGAATTGATTGATTGCGTCTATCACTTATATTCGCGCACGGGAATTAGAGGCGTATTATGGTATCAATGATAAATCAGGGTCATTTTCGTTAAAATTTAGCGAATTGCTTTCCCTGTAATTTGATCCTCGTAAGCTAAAACTATAAGCCCTATAAGGTAAGAAGAACGGATAGTCAAATAGATTTACAAATCAAAAAGTTAGAGACTTAAATTTAATAATTTTAAAGATGTGTTGACCTTTTTTACTTCCTCTTATGTTGCACGTGCAATACAACGAGAAATAAATAATATTTAATTTCACGACAATTCTCTTTATATTTGTGTTATCATAGCAATATTTACCTCTCAATTTTTATAAAATTAGTTACAAAAGATTACTTTTCATTTCATCATCATCATTCCCTTTCCGCACCTTATAGTGCAAAGGACACTGTATTGGTACACCAATCGCAGCGTAACTTTATCATTTTTGTTGCATGAAGTTAAGATAATCAGTCTCAAGCTTCAGGTACCAGTCCAGGAACTATGAAATATTCTTGTGTGAAAACATCCTTTAAGATAAATGTTTCTTATCCACCACATCGGGAATCGAACCCGAAACCTCTTGCATGGTAGGCAAACGCGCTGACCATTATACTACAAAACGGACAAATTTATTTTTAATTTGTCATTAGATTTTCAATTACAATTCGGGAGTATTTTTATTTGAAAAACTCTATTTCATTTTCTAATAGTGAGTTATTTACAACTCGTTGAAAATGGCCCTCAAAATTAAATATTTGGGTAAATCATAAGAACGCAAATATTTCTTTTAAAAAAAAAAAAAAACAAAATTTAAATGACTTCAAAGATATTTTTATATATGACGATAAATTTTATTTTTTTTACATTGCGAAAATAATTCAGTTTTATCCTGAATACCATCAGATTTGTCTCGCTATTTCATAGTGAGATATGAAAATGCTTAATAAAAATTCAAATCGGGATATTTTGTTTTTGCAAAAAAACTCATGAATAACTTGTATGATTGTTAGTACCCACTGAAGGAATCTCAAATTTTACATAGCAGAAATATATAAACGATGTCAACCGTTTAATTAATATTTGCAGGAAAGACAAGCTAGGGAACAGAAAGAGCACCCGGAAGAGTATGCCAAGAAACAAGCTGATAGGGCTGCTCTGGACTTCGCAGGACATTACTACCCACAATGAGAGTACCTTCACAGATCATCGCTTACTGTTCTAATCCTTCACTTATCTATGTATTTATACTTTCTTCCATACCTTTATTTATCATTTGAATTCTTATTTTGAGTACTCCAGGGCCCCGATTACAATGGGAAGTTAACAGGGTTATATTCGACCAGCTATAAAGAAAAATCGATGATTGTGTACAAAAATGAGTTTATTTGCGTGAACATTTAAAATATCTTCATCGGTTACCTATATTTTCCATTGTAATCGGGGCCCAGATCTTTATTCTCATCTTCTTAAATATTCACTACAATATTAATATATTTTTAACTCTGACTTCGAGGATGCAGTATAGAAGTGGTGACACTTCATGAACTCCAAAATAATATTCTCTCTTTTAAAGCATAAAAAATATGTTAATAAAATTAATGAATAGATTTGATGACCATCCATTAACGGTTCATTTATAGAAACATAAATATGGCAAACTTTTGGATTCTACAAATTTTTTTAATTATAAAAGGTGGTACATGGGAAATACGTTTCGTCGTATAAGGGGTATCGTCAAATATTTCAAAAAGTGTTTTAAAACTTTGTGGAATTCGAAAACCGCTTTGTCGTTTTATGTTTTTGTTTTCTATTCTACATTACCATAAACATTAATGGTTTTTCTATAATGCGGGAAATAATCACTTAATTTACATTCCGATAAATAATTTTTCCTGTAAAATTTCCAAAAATAATTATTTTAAAACATTTATTAATGAAAGCACTAAAATTTAATTTTTAATTATCATTGTTTATTTAAAAATCCATCTTGCTTATATTTTCCATTTATGCTATCGTAATCTGTGATATCTTTTTATAGCTATTTATAAAATTAAACCCTTTCTGTTGTCTTTTTCTTGGCTCTTAAAAATAGTACTTTGTAGAGTTAATAAACGTTTGTACCTGTATTTATTATCTTGAAAATATTATTATTTTAATAGCTTACAAATAGTGTTTAAACTAAAACGTTCCTTCACTTATTATATGTAATTCACTTCTTCTGTGTGAGCTATTATATTTTTTCGTATATTCTTACTTATAAAATGGATATTTTATAAATTGTACATAGAACTGAAAACAAATAAAATATTATGTAACAAATTTTTGTCTCTGTTTCTTTGAAAATTTACAAAACAATTTAGGTACTATGAAAATCTGACACCAAAACCTTTTTTTTCATTGCATAATTGCATTTTAATTTTATGAAGTACATACATAGGTTTGGTAGGAGATTTCCACCTTGGATGATTGCCGCCTTCTTCAGTCTGATAAAAATAATATATTTAATTGGGGAACTCTGAATCAACTACATTTTAATGTTTTTAAATGTTATGTTTTGTCAAATAAAAGGACATTAAAAACTATTTTTATACGGTACTGTATGAGAATGTATTCACTTAAACGAACTGCCACTGTCAAAGATCTGGGAGTTATGTTTGATGCTAGACTAAAATTTCATGCACACATGGGCACTGTCTGTGACAGTGCACGCAAAATGTTGGGATTTGTTCTCCAAACAGCTAAAGTGTTCTTGAACACTCGTGTTCCTAGGCTTCTTTATAATTCATTGGTGCAAAGCAGACTTGAGTGTGAATCTTTTATCTATAAAGTTAAATTATGATCATAAAACGCTCTAAATATCCTTCGTTATCATTAGCTATACACTTACTTGCACGCTATGCAAATGCAGCATGTACCAGTCATTTACGTCAGTGGTTCCCAGAGTGACTGCATTCGGAAGCATGTTCGAAAATCTTTAACCATATAACAGTACTAAAATTATTTCTGATATAATGTTGTAGTCTGCAAGAGTGTGCACGATGTGAATTTACAAGAGTGCGCCTTGCAAACCTTGAAAAAAATAGTTTTAAACTGATAAAGTTTTCTTGTTTTTTTTTTTCGTTATTAAAACTGTTTTATAATTTCAATGCAATATTTTAGGATGTCTAAGAAAATATGAGATAATAAATTATAACATAGCAAACCACGAAGAAAGCCCGTAAACAACCAGAAAAATAAAAAGCAAAATAAGTATAGCGGCTGAATAAATTGGGTTTATCAGAATCAACTCCTTGCAAAGGACTTAAAAAAACTAATGTTGCGACTTTCTTGGTTAGGTATATTTGCTTTCATCGTGGCTTTCAATATTAAAACAAGAAACTTCAGAAGCCTTAATCTCAAACTTTTTTTTTTTTAGACTATATGTATATATCTCCTTTATCACGCTTGACAAAACAAATACTCACCAAAATAAGCATAAAATTACAAGTTATATTGAGTTCAACAAAACAGCTACTTCAAATTAAAGAAGAAGAGAGAGAAAAAATGCATTAGTCTAAGATATATACCAAAACATTTTAGAAACCAAATGTACCACAAAAACCAGGTTTGGAAATGTCCTGGATGCTTGAAATTCTACAAAGAGCCTATAACAGATAAATATATTCAATGCGTATCATGCCTTGAATAGTAGCATAATATGTGTATGACGTACTTTTTCATCGTGACATTTCAATGTGGTACGTGTGATCGCTTGATATAGTGCGTACTCTTGCCGAGTCACCGTACGGACTCTTTCAATGTGGGTCTACAGTACGTAAAATTACTGTTTTTTTTATTAAAATTTTGTTTATATTTCCTCTGATTTAAAAAGGGTTTTTTGTACCAGACTTTTTTGTTAAATTATGACTTAATACTAGAAAGTTTAAGAAATCGCTTTAATGATGTTTTTATTACTAGATATAGACAAGAAACCAAAAAGTGCGCACTCTTAGAGTACCCTAACTTATTGTCATACGTACCGCAATTATTGCATTTTGTATTAAAATTTTACTTGAAAAGATTTTAATAATTTAAAAAACAATATTTTTTTAATTATAACTAAATCAGTCAAAATATGATATAAACAATTAAATATAAAAGTAAAATTGATTACTGTACTGATGTATGGACATAAAAAAAACTTTTTTTTTTGGTAAAAGGTAGTAAACATAGTAAAAGAAAATAAAAAAAAAACGTAAAAAAAAAGTTTTTTTTTTTATTAAAAAAACAAGATACGATTTATAAACAATTCACATAATAATACTAATACTTTTGATAGTATATCACCTAGAAAAACGATTTAAAAAAGCGAATAACATTTGCTTGCAGGGAAAAACTTTGTTATGGATTAAAAGTTATATGCTAAATCGCACATAAAGAGTAAACATTTTAAATAGATAAAATTGTAAAGCTATAAAATGTTGTGTACCAAAAGGTACTATTTTAGGGCAATTATTATTTATTATTTATGTAAATGCAATTTTTAGTGAATACTTAAATAATCTCTTGAACTTGAATAAACTTGAATAGTAAAATAATCTCTTAAGCTATGGTTTCCTAAGACAGCGGTACCGTCACAAAGCGGCCGTCACGGGACGGCGGATGACGTCATTAAAACGTTGACTATGTAAATCAATGGCGCTGGTTTCCTAGAGAGCGTTGACCGTGAACGTAACGTCGAAGCAACGGTGCCGCCATTTGCAGGACGGCCGTCACAGCTGTGCGAACTGTTTTCGAACGGTTTTTGTCGCGAAGCGGTGACCGTTTAGCTGTCAAAATGAGTGCAAACGTGGTGCGGAATGTTGAAAATGACGAAATATTGATTAATTTTGTAAAAATCATGACGATTTATGTAATGGAAGGGCAAAGACTATTAAAAAGTCGAGTTGAAACAAAGTTCGTGAAGAAATATCGGGACAACGCTTGAAATATCAGGTATGTACTAAAATGTAAATAACAATAGAATCATATAAAAATAACAGAGCAAATGTTTATAAGCTACAAGAAAAAAGCTAAGCATCTATCATAATGTTATTTTTCTAATTCAAAACATTTATTATAACATTGTTTATACGTAATAGATTCCAAGGAATCCTAACCTATTTATTGTGTCTGCAGATAATTGGTTGAATTCTATATAAAAATTTCGTAAGGTATCCAAAGTAAAATGCTTTTATTGGATTCAATTATCCTTTTATTTTTTTTATTTACAAGGGTGTAAAATGTGACGCATTTTGTCTTGTAAGGACATTATCAAACTTTTTATTAGGTTACCTTACCAAATCCTAACCTATTTTGAAGTTGACATTTTATGAAATAACACACAACATTTCAGATTAAAAGTCACATGGGTGTGATTTAAAATAAGGAGTTCTCCATGAATATTAAAGAGCCAAGAAAAATGCCTGGAACATAATCTTAACAGAGTTAGTTTGATGAATTTTAAATAAAATATGCCCTTTGAACATGAAATGAATACAACAAATTTGTCGATGGATACAAATAAGTATACCAATGTAATTCTTGTATAAACATTACTATAATATTTTTTCTGCATTAATTATTACATTTATTTATTCTAGAAAGCTACAAACACCAAAGAGTAGTCACCAATATAAACAATTTTTGTTACAACTGAGAGGGAAAACATTTTTGAGAAGGGAATACTGAATTTGCGTCGTAGGTGAATTGGTTCAGGCGAATAAATCTCACCCAAATGATAAAAGTTACAGCTCTTTTACTTCACAAAAGAAAACAGATGGAAGAGTTGAGGAAATGTGATGTTAAAACATAGGCAGAATGGAGAATGTTACAATGTGTAAAATGCCTACTTAAACCAGCCTATGACAGAGCATAAGCCCTGTAAGTGCCTAGACTTCCATATTCCCTTCTCGAAAATGTTTTCCCTCTCTGTTGCAACAAATTTAGAACTAGATAACTCCCTAGGGAGGAAATCCAGCCTGTCTGCAAACATTTGGACATACTCAAAACATTGTTTTTAATGAGTAAACTTATGGCACAGAAAAACGATTAAATGTAGACATACTTGGGACTTATTAATACATTTGTTCCAGGATTCTTATCACCGAATTCAATTAAATAATATGGTATGTAAATGAGCTCCCATTTATATTTGAGACAAGTTCAAACTAGTTTTATAGTAACTCCATAAACACCAGTAATAAGTTCTTATTTAGATACATAAGGTAGGTTGCAATAACTTTCCTGTATATTCATTGTGAATTTTATTTTCAGAATAAGTACATACTACAAAATTATTTTCACCCAAGTGCAGATCAAGATACGAGTAGTGAGAGGGTAGATACTCTCCCGATAGTACTACTAGATTTGCTGTGCGAGTCGAACTCAAATGTTTGCCAGCAGAAATTACTAGGCTCCCGAGCGATTTCTTCACTGCCTCAAAATGCAAGGACAAGGGGACATTCGTCAACGACCTACGACTCAGACTCGCAGACATCAGACAAACACCAGGCATCCACCACAGTCCAAAGAAAACCTTGATCCACAAAGAACTTCTCAACACGAGCCACGTATTTATATTTACTGACTGCCACAGAAGACCATTCCAGAACGCCATACAATGTAGAACAGACGGGAGACAAGACTTTCTGAAATCTACCTTCACCCACAGCAGTACTTACTTCGGACTCACCAGATCCACCTCCAGGAAGGCAGACACTCCCCTGAAATGAACACTTCCCAGAATAATACTGATCATAAAAACAAAAATGTACTAATAAATATGAGCAAACTATTTTTACCTGGATGCAAATTATGTTTTAAATACCTCTTATGAATGTACACATTATTGTAATTCCATTTTGTATTATAATTTTATATGTATTCTTCTCCGTTTTTTAGATCATGAGAAATGTAGTTTATACTCACATAATATATTTTCTATTACATAATATTTATGTAAATTTAGGATTATAATGAAAAATCCTCAAGTATGCTATACTAAAATGATTTCGTGTTTAGCATTAGGTCTTATACTCATATATATACATATAACTCATAAAATATTAGTTCTTTATACAAATATGAACCAAACTTTTCTCCTTTAAATATCTCTTTGTAAAAAGAGATATTTAAAGAAAAAAAGACAATAAATTTAAGTTAATTTAAAAAACATCTTAAAAAAATAATAACATATTATGGTAAAAAAAGCAATATATTATTTTTAAATGCTATTCTAAAAGTAATTCAAATAAGTTTAAAAATATAAAACCAGCAGTGAAAAAAGAAAGAATAAAAGTCTTTCAAGTGAAATGTAAAAGAGCATCAGAAATTCAAATATATTAAAAAAATATTTTGTACTTTCTCCAGCCTGTCAATATAAGTAATGTATTGTGGATTCCAAATTATGGATGCAAATTCTAGGTGAGTACTTACATAGCTATAATAGAGTAATAATGAATTGATTACAATGTCTGCTTTGTAATGACAAATGTATTCTTTATGTTTGTTGTTACTATGTAAAATACTATATTATATTTTGACAGACTAATAAAATGAATTTAATTATGATTCAAAGAGGTTGGACATATACTTGTATGATAGGGAGCAGATGATATTCCTAAAGAGTTAAAAGTTATACAATACTGTGTTGTGGGGTACATAAATTATTAGTTAAACGCTGAAGACATTTTGGTTTCGAACTTACAGTTTGTAGTTATGTATATTATTACATAAGAAAATTATAAGTATCTATTATGGTGTCTGTAAGAAGTAAGTGTATAATAATTGAAATTTTTCAGAAGAAATCTGTACAGTTTATATATAGTAAGCAATATTAAGTTCTGATGTTCCAGTATAAATTGTTACTATAATATTTACAAGTTCATAAATGAATATTAAAGAAAACATAAAGTAAAGTGAATTCTGGTTCTTTTGTTTTACAAAGAGAGATTTAAAGAAGAAAAGTTTGGTTCAAATTTGTATAAAAGTACAAATATTATATGAGTTACATATAATATATGTGTATAAGACCTAATGCTAAGTAATCTCACGAAATGTAAGAAAGCATCAGAAATTCAAATGTTTTAAAAAATATGTTGTACTTTCTCCAGCCTGTCAATATAAGTAATGTATTGTGGTTTGTAAGTTATGAATGCAAATTCTAGGTGAGTACTTACATAGCTATAATAAAGTAATAATGAATTAATAACAATGTCTGCTTTGTAATGACAAATGTATTCTTTATATTTGTTGTTACTATGTAAAATACTATATTATATTTTGACAGACTAATAAAATGAATTTAATTATGATTCAAAGAGGTTGGACATATACTTGTATGATATGGAGCAGATGATATTCCTAAAGAATTAAAAGTTATACAATACTGTGTTGTGAGGTACATAAATTATTAGTTAAACGCTGAAGACATTTTGGTTTCGAACTTACAGTTTGTAGTTTATTTATTTATTTTATTTTATTAAATATTTGGGTAAATCATAAGAACGCAAATATTTCTTTTTTTTTTAAAATAAAAAATAAGCATTGAAAACAACAATTTTTTAACATAAAAAGACCAATTAAGTTTTCATAAATTAAAAAGATATAAACATTAAATGTGACAAAAAAATAGATAAGAATTTTAAGTGAGAAAAGAATAATTAGTTATGTATATTATTACATATGAAAGTTATAAGTATATATTATGGTGTCTGTAAGAAGTAAGTATATAATGATTGTAATTTTTCAGAAGAAATCTGTAGAGTTTATATATAGTAAGCAATATTAAGTTCTGATATTCCAGTATAAATTGTTACTATAATATTTACAAGTTCATAAATGAATATTAAAGAAAACATAAAGTAAAGTGAATTCTGGTTCTTTTGTTTTACAAAGAGATATTTAAAGAAGAAAAGTTTGGTTCATATTTGTATAAAAGTACAAATATTATATGAGTTACATATATATGGGTATAAGACCTAATGCTAAACAAGAAATCGTTTTAGTATCGTTATCGTTTGAAAATTTTTCATTATGATCTTAAATTTACATAAATATTATGCAATAGAGAATATATTATGTGAGTATAAACTCCATTTCTCATGATTTACAAAAAGGAGAAGAATACATATAAAATTATAATACAAAATGGAATAACAATAATGTGTATATTCATAAGAGGTATTAAAAACATAATTTACATAAAATTTTGCATACTTTAAAACTATGTAATAGTACTTAATGTTTCCTAAATAAAAGAAAAAAATATTTCTTTCTCTTATTTCTGTTTACAGGATATCATGATTTGTTCACCAAAACACTAGAAATTGGCCCTGTGAAGGAATAGAACGCACCAAGATCAGTTACAAATAAAAATGTAGTTATTGCATATATTATTTTTATTTAATCAAAAATATACACCTTTTATTTTATAAATTATTATGTAATGTATTTTTTAAAATTATTTGAGTATGATCTTCTTCTTCTCTGGTCTCAATCCTGGGATTGGCTGGCAGCAATTCCTTTCATTCTTCTCCTCCATTCCTCCCTGTCTTGTGCGGCTCATTTAAAGTCAACATATGATGAGCAGCGCACGTCCTCTAATAGGTCCTCCAGGTACTCTCGGCGTGGGCGTCCCCTAGAATTTGTTCCCTCAGTCATCCCCTCCATTGCACATGCAGGCCTTCTTGACGTATTACATGACCGATCCATTTTGCTCGCCTTTCGGACAAGGTCCTGAGCAGGTGCCTTCCACCTTCGATTATTTGGAGAACCTCCTTATTTGTAATGTGGTCTCTCCAGGAAATTCCTAGTAGTCTTCTATAGGACCACATCTCAAAAGCCTCTAGTCTCCGTTTATCTCTTTCGGATAGTCACCATGTCTCGCAGCCATACATCAAGATACTCCATAAATAGGTCTTGATTAGGAGTATTCTTAGTTTTAGGTCTATATTATTTGATTCTTTTATTTTGGACCTTTTATTAAATGCAAGTCTAGCTTGATGTATACGGCTGTCGACCTCGCTCTTAGACCAACCGTCCCACGTTATTTTGCTCCCGAGGTAGAGAAACTCCTTGGTGTTCTTTAGTGGTATTCCCAACATCATTACTCTCATCTGGTGTTGCATTCGGCCTACAGTCAGTAGCTTTGTTTTGTCTTTATTTATCTTCATACTGTAGTTATTTTGAAGAATGCTTTCCATAGTTGTAAGGGCTCTTGCAGTTCTTCTTCACTTTCAGCAACCATAGCAATATCGTCAGCAAACCTTATCATATCCCATTTAGTATGATATTAATAACAATAATTACAGGATTAAATAAACTAAAATTAGTTATTATATAGATGTGATTATAAGTAATTATGATATTTTACAAATTGCAAATATTTATCTATAAATCCAACATACTCAAGGAATACTATTTAAAAGTTTAACATATAACATCAAATCAGAGAGACTAAACATATATTATATAAACTATAAATCATATATTTGTTTTTACATTATAAATTTAAGATGTTTCTATCCCCTTGTATCAAACACACACTCACCCTTTCCACAAACCCACCCTCACACTCATATACACTAACTCTCATATTCACATACCTACCAAAACCTCACTCAACTCCAGCAATATTACAGCACATTTAAATCAAAGCTTTCTCTCACTCTCTAAGACTTGCAAATAAATAATACAATAATAAGCTCCACTCGTTTGACGATAACAGCCGAACCTCGCTTCTAAGTTATCGTTTTGAAATTTACTCAAGAGTAAATATTCTACTTTATGCATGGAAAATATATATAGGATCAACATTGAAAACGCATCCAATGTAGTAATGGGGGATTTAAATTTTTGTACACCTAGAGACTAACTCTCAGGTATTGAGAGTCTCCAAGTTTTTAACCAAAGGGACATGTTTCTTAGAAAATTTTTATGATCTACACTATCTTCTCTAATGGGTTCCTTGTGAAGATTGTTGAATCTCTGAAATTCAAATACACTTTACCCATTTACAATCTTCCACCATCTACAAAATATACTTTTAAAATCTAGAGTACTCTCGGGTTCTACAAACAGTTCTGGATTTCTAAGCGCTACGCACTTTAAACCCACCAATTGTTTTCTCATTAAAAACTTTTAACTCTAGGGATACATTTTGTTTTAGAATGTTGCTTGGATATAGGACTTTGTATGATATCATGTGCCCAAATTTGATCAAGGTTTTTTTTTCAAGATCATTAATGAATTTCGAATGTTGAAATTGAGCGTCTAATATTATACTGAAATCATTTAAATGAGGATTATTTTGAATTGATCCAATTATTGCAAACACACTTAATTAAATGTAAGTACAGGATCAAATTTGAAAAATAAAGTTCTACTATTATCTAAAGGGTGAGGTAAACTAGGGAGTAATATTTTATCTGTTTGAAACAATTCAAATGCCTTTTTTGTTAATAGCATTATTATCGGATATCAAAGATATTGTGTAGTAGGCCTTGTATACAAACTCCTGACGTCACTGCAACCTGTGAAGATCTATTGTGATGGATTAAATTAATTAAAAACAACTACTGCACAACATCATTATACTTACAGAGGAATATTTTTCTTTAATGAAATGAACAAAGATAATAAAAAGTACAGTCAGGAATACAATATATTTAAGAAAGAAGTAAAAAATTACATCTATAATTCTTCTTTATGTAACACTGATTGAAAACATCGTTAATATCTTTTTTGTAATTTATTTATGTTATTCTAAAATAATCTATTATAAGACGTCACTCCCCATTATGTACACAAGAATTGTTTATTTCTTTTACGTAATGGGAAACGATAATGTAAATATATGTAATTGATTAATGAAAAAAATTGTATTTAATATTGTATTTAAATTTGTTATTAATAAATAAAAAAAAAAAAATCTATTGCACCTCTAACTTTAAGAAATCCTCTCATACAAAATAAGCCGGATATAACTACATTTGTTCTGGACACTGGCTTCATTATAATATAGTCCGGTGTTTTTCATGCCAATTGATGTTGATGTTGAAATAGTTTGGTGACTAAATTCGTGTATATCAGCAGAGTCGTCTTGAATCTGGAAGATTTATCAAAAGTTAATATCTATAGGCATTAAACATTTACGTATTTAAATTGTCAAATGAATTGACAGAAACGATACTTACATATTGCCAAAATTATTATTCATTACATACCTCATTACTATCCCAGTACCGAATAGCAAATAGGCCCTGGAGTTCTACTGGTATTTTCTCATCTCGTTTGTGTCCTTCCAAATCGAGTTTTACTAGAGTAATTATGCGCCTCATATTTTCCTTCGAAAAACAGTATTTCTCCTTGAATTCACTGTCTTAAAAATCTTAAAAAGAGTTGACTCTTTTTTTAATACAATTTTCGTGCACGAGAAGGTCGCATGCCTTCGAAAATGTTTAAAATGAAATAAAACTGTGACAAACTATTCATAAATAACGACAAATATGACAGATCGCATTCTAGGGCATATTTTTGACAGATAAGCTGCCGTGGCCGCCAGATATGACAACGTTTTCCTAGGAAACCACTCTCTAGTCACCGTTTCGGCGGCCGTTCACCGCATCACCGTTCGTACGGCCGTTAAGATATCGGCACCGTTTTCCTAGGAAACCCAAGCTTTACGGGAGAGTGAAAATAATATTGCCAATAATGATATTAGTGTGTTAAAAGGGTTCTTTGATTCTAATTTGTTGTCTCTAAATAGTGATAAAACATTATATTTGCCATTTTCAGAAAGCAGTTATTGTATTCCTTAAAATCATAATACATAATAAAACAATTCACACTGTCATATGCAACCAATCATGTATAATAATCAAAAAACGTAACCAGATAAAATATCTTAGTATTGTAATAGACGAAAACATGAAGTGAAAATTACGAATTGCTGCAATGTTAAAAAAGATTACATTCATACATACATATTTATTAGGCTTAGAAATATTTTATCTGTAAAAAGTATCAATAGTGAGTGTTTTGCCATAATACAATCGATTTTAGTGTATAGAATTATGGGATTGGGACAATGCTATAAATCAAATTTATATCCTTTGTTAATTTCACATAAAAGTGTATAGTATATTTAATTAAAAATACGATAACATACTGATTTCATTTAAAATTGAAAGAACTTTGAATAAATACAAAAGAAATTTTAAAAAAAACTATGATACAAGTTTTTAAAGAAAAAAATGACACCATTTTACCAAATTTAAGAAAACTAAATTCCCTCTGATTTAAGTGTGCCTAGGTCTTCCAAATCAAGAACCGTCTTCATTGGGCATAATCAAAATTAGATTTTGTTTAGGGGAAAGGAGGCCATTACTGGAAGACATTTTTTTCTTTTTTTTTAAATAAAATATCATACTGCTCCGTGTTTTCAGAAGAGAGGGATATTGAATTATTGTGGGTGTTATAATTTGTATTTTAATAAATACGTACGCTTCCACTGTCCATTATGTTGTATCCTAACTCAATAAAGGGTTTTTGGGATACGTTGGGATGCGATAATAGTGACTGTGTCGGCAAAAAAGGCTTGAAAAAAATCACATTCGATTTTTGTGTTCTCACCGAGAATCGAAACTGCAACCTTCCGTGCACGAGTCAACCGGTTATCCACTACACCGCGGAGGCCGCGTATAGTTAATTGAACGAGTGCTTTTTAGCCACTTTAGCGACATCTTTGAATGGTTTATCACAACGAAACTTTTCATTACACATAACGATGCCATCTATTAAACTACATTTTAACCAACACATTATATTTTCCAACTAAAGATACTTAAAAATTCTACTTTTCATGACTTGTGGTAGTAAATGTGTGTCTTTGTCGTAAACATGTTGAATTTAATATCTTTTAATATTAAAGAAGTTCAAATAAAATTAGACAGGAGAATAATTTCAGATTTTGTGATAACACTTCAACAGTACATTTTTTTAAAGTTCCTGCTTTAATAAAATGAATAAGTTTTAATATGGATACCTACATAAAAGAACAATGAGAATGCTGACAGTAGTCCTTCTTAAGACTCCCATTCTTATAACGAACGAAGGAAATTAATATATTTCGTTTGTATTTATTATAATTATAGGTCAAGTATTCTAATGACTAAAAACTAATGTGTTTATTAAATTTTATTAAATGTTTATTTTTTATGTATTACTATCTATGATATATATTTATGTGTAAGTGTGTGTATGCATATATTGTAACGTTGTAAAAAACAAGTCGAACGTACCCCGTTTTGAAAGCATTTTAGTACTGAATTATAATTCTAAGTTGCCTAATTTAGCACCATCTGACGGCCGCGGTAGTAACTCATCCATACGATATCCGTGCATTAGAAGTAGATTTCTTTCCATTTGAAAACTCGAGACGAACAGTCCAATTGTCGGGCAAGGACTCAAAGAGAGGCGACCGCACATTTAAAAAATGTAGTCCTTCAAGAAAGGGAACGTTCAACGTAACGTAAGCCTATTTGTTTTAAATTTATTACCGAAATTCTTGTAGAGAGAGATATCATATTCTAATGAGATTGTGTTTCATACAGGTTTTTTTTTCTCTATCTTTTTCTCTACCTTTTTTTCTACCCTTTTCTTTACCTTTTTCGACCTTTTTCTATTTCTTTCCATTTTTTCACCTTATTTTATTTTATTTACTCCACCTTTTATCTACTGTGTCTGATGATAAAGATTTTACAATGTAGTATATTTACTCCATGATTCAAATGGATCAATAATTATTACGAAGTTTATTCGTAAATACCTAGTAAAGTCGATGTCAGATTTTAAAGTTTTCTTCAAGATCATGAAACACAAACTTACAAATGCAAGGAAGCAGACGATCATTTACTGAATTAAAATGTCAACAAATAATCTTGTGGAAAATCATCAACTGAGCCAACCACGAGAAAAAATACATCAACCGAAGACATCGTAAATCGAGTTCTATCTGCGGATTTTATTTTGTAAAATCAACATTATTTCATATCATCTCGATAAGAAAACAATCAAGAATCTATTTCACTTGTCATTATTATTGTTACGAATATTTATTTCTTAGATCAATTTATTGTCAACCACTTACTCATATTAGCTGGGCAGAATTCTGAATATTTATATTAACTAATCTTGGTACATTTGTAGAGAATTGCTTCTTTTATTAAAATTTTGTATTTCACTAACGAGTTGTTTATTTCATAAAATCCAGATCTTCAAGTCATATTTGTTCCATTTTACAGTAAGATATTTTATATATAACGTTTTTGATTCCGTTCATAAAATTAAATTTATACAACATAATCTTATTCTTTTGGAGAATTTTCATGTTCTTGCCGATTGAGCGAAACTGGTGAATGGTAAGTGTTTGTAGGTACTTTATTTGGTTATCTGCATTATTCTTCTTAATCTTAAAAATTTTCTTATTGATTTTTGATAACCTACCTCTATAATGTCGCCCACCTGGGACCAAATAATTTACGTCAACCTAAACTGACCGTTACAATATATGAATATATGTGAATTTGTATATGCAAATGTATTAAATATATTTCTGTATACCCCTATACATATGTGGTAGTGGGTACATTTCCTTATTTTGACTTATTATTGTTTCTTTTATTTATTACGTTATTCTTACTTTGAACTTCATTTATGTACTTATGTCACACTGCTGCATTTTAATGAATTTTTTATAAATATAAAAGCCCGCAGGGCGTATGATTAATAAATAAACACACCACTCACTAAGTTAGCGTTGGTACAATAAAAAAACTTGATTTTAATTTTGCCAAATTTGATAATATAATTTCATTTTATTTTTAATATAGATAAATAAATAATACTGTATCCATTATTTATCAAAGCCTTTTGCGATTCAGTAGCTAAATAAATAAATCCATTTTTAAATTTAATTGTAAAATTAAATTGTACTTTATTAAAATACAATCGAGACGTATACTAGCTTTTCGGATCAAACATGTTATTATTATCCATTCATAGATGTTTCAAATGAAAAAAACAACCATTACTTGCTTGATTAAAATGAGAAAGTTCTGGGTCGTTTTTATTGTTAATAGACTAATAAACTGAGCTAATTATTTTTTTAAAATTATTTTTATACATCGTATTATCAGCGCCATGATTTTTGAGTCCCTGATCACCTTTTTCAAGGCAATATTAAACAGGAGACATACTAGCGCATCCCCCTATCGCAGGCTATTATACATTTTGGTGCAAATGCATTTTGTCTTATAAACCTGTGACATACCCCAGCGGAGAAAGCCTAACATGCATATTTTTTTGCAAAATTGACGATAAATACGACATTGATACAGATGATTGTAGAAAACCAGGTAACGACGGTGGAGCTTACTTGATTGAACAAGAAAAACAAGTTTAGATTCGTATAACTAAAAAGTTTCCTCGGGCATTTTTTAAAACTTGTAGTTGCCATAGTTCCAACCTTGTTGCGGCTGATGCAGCTAAAGTTTCAATCAAATCAGCTTCATTTTTTGATCCTCCAACGCTTGTTTGTGTTTTTTTCACACCCGATAATGAGATGGAAACACGTGGAAAAGCTTAATTTTTAAAAAGGTGCGTGAAACAATACGGGAAAGCAGAGTCAACAGTTTGCAAGCGGTACGATATCATTGAAAGCATCCACCATATACCCAAATCCATTTTAAAAACTAAATTTCTTTCTTCGGATTCACTCATACAAGCAAGCATTTTTTATTTCATCACGAAATATTTCTTCCTCTACTAACCAAATTCAGTAAGGAAAAGCGCGAACACATATTTACATTTACAACTTTCAATGTTCCTTTCAGCAACAGCTCCAAATTCTCCTCATCGTCAACAAGGTAGGGACTAGGGGAAGTATAAATAAAAGAAATAAATAAATCCTTCACCTAGTTCAAACCCCTTTATGTCGACAGTGATGGGAAATGTTAGTTACTACTCTTGGAAGTATCAAAACGCCCCCAGGTGACACACAAGACCGGTCACCGGCAGCGCACCTAAAAGCAGCAGACTTACCTGGTTGCAAACCAACTTTTGCGACCGCTCATACCTACTCAAACTATAATTATTGAAGAATTTTACTTCATCAAGCGAAAGCAATAAAAGAGACGTATATTCCGTGCTCAGGGAAGTCCTCGACAAAATATGTCCACTGACAGGGGCACCCGCAATCAAAAACCTCAGACCCCAGACACGTTCGGTGACTCATTTTTAGTAAAGGATTTTTACCTCCACCCTCTCTTAGATCGGAACAAAGGTGGCACAGACATGAGTTCCGCACCTCAACCAGCGTAATCCATTCTTCCCGTATATGTGTTATCTACAGGTACAATATCAGTACGCCCAAGTGAAAGTGCCTTGGAAGAAGAGTATCGTCTGTCAACTGATCCCGTGGCAAGTTTGAAAGCTAAATCACTTGCAGCCAATTTGGAGAAGTTTATGTTTTGCTGTCGTCGGTCATTTAGTAAGGCGCGGTGTTTTTTTCCATGTTAATCTTATCAGCAAATCCGGGCAATCAGAGCGCGTGGACTCGTCGGATGCTACATCTGTTATATAATATATTATGGCAAGCAAGTAGGGCCCCATAGTTGGATCTAGCTCCATTCAAAAATTTGCCTCGGGCTGGCCCTGCATATCAATGCGGTTTTTTCCATTGCCGTCGTAGAAATATATTACACATTTATAATTATGTCTGTTTTTCATTAATTCTACTGCGCTCATAAAAATGCATAAATAAAGTAAATAATTATTGCAACTATAGTTATCTGTGTTTTTTTTCGATAACTGAAAAGATTTTTTAATACAAATATGTTCTTATAATTGAACCACCTGAACAAAGCAATTACTTTCAAGTTGGAATTACAATTCAAGGTCGCTTTACAAAGTGATTCATGAATATTGATTTTTATTTGTATTGTGGATAACATATTTAGCGCATCCTAGATCCTAATTAACCGAGGCTTGAAGAGCCGATTTATTCAAGTTCGTAGGTTCGATTTAATAAGGCCAAAAGATTCATTAAAACCCGTTGGGCCAACTTAATGAAGCACTTCGGTAGTTAGATGGCAGAAAGGACTATCTTTAAATTTCAAAAATGACCAGTAACCAGGAGAGCTGAAATAATACTCAATTTAAAGACGTTAATCCATAAACTAAAAAAAAATGGTTCTGTTTTCAAACTTACCATTTTAATGCTGTTTTTTTTATTTTTTTTATGTGTATTTGCTGAAATATTTATTCAAACTCAAAAGTTGTCTAGACAACTAAAAAACCGGAAAATTTTACAAATGGTTCTTTCTGCCATCTGACTACCGACTTATTTAAATAAATATATTTTTTATATTTGACTTTAAAAATATTTACATTTGTTCTGGAAAAAATCAACTTCTACTAATTTATAAGTCTACAATTACATATCTTATGGAAACTAATAAAACGCCTAGTTGACGTAATGAAACTTTATGAAAAATAGGGAAATATCACATTCTACGAATACCGATAAAAATATATTAAATGGATTAAGAATGATATATTGTATTTTCAAAATCAATGTGGATATTGTGGAGAAAATTTATTATGCATAAATGTAAAAAAGAAATTTAATAAAAATACGTTGCTAGAAAAACGCGACGTGTTTGGCCTTAGTTGTTGTGACCTCAAGATTTGCTACAGTATTTTACACAAATTTCAATAGCCAAAAACAAAGTAACGTGAATCGTGACGTATTAGAGGCGTGGCCAATGGAATGACCGTTTTTACGGGAATTACAAATTACAAATTTAAAAATATGTTTTATGCTTCTAATAATTGGAAAAAAAAATACTGAACAGTATTTCATGCACCTTTAATAATTTTAAAATGTACAAAAAAAACGTGATATTTCCCTACTAACAATAAAAAGGTATCGACGTTTACAAAAATACATGCAAGGAAAAAAAGTTTCTTTATATTCACATTTCACGTGAATAACTTGCCCATACCGCACACCGCATTTGAGGACATAAGACTCCATGGCGGTGCCCAGATACACAGAAAAGTTGGTCGTTGCCGGACAAGAAAAGCTGCTTTCAAGAGCTCTCTGTAATCTAATAGCCTTAGCATCTTTGGGCTAAAAGATGGTAATCCAAAAGTACATAACACGATGCACTTTATTGGATTGAGAAAACAGGGTAGTGAATTCTGCACTGACTGGGATTAAACTGATTGGACATGATCAATTTGCCGAAACGATTACAAAACTTTTCAAAAGCTTTGAAATGTTTTTTGGAAGCCACCAGACCTGTATATTCGACAGGACCTATAATAAGGCCACGGAAAGTATCAAGAAGCTCTATTCAGTAATCATAGAGAGGGGGAAGGAGACAAGACCACGGGATGTATTCAGAAGACTGAAAGGGAACTAACAATATTCAAAACAAGTGATTTGTCATTAAATTTACCATGATGATAAAAACGGCGTAGTTTAGTGATCGGGGATGACCCAAAAAGGTTTTAAATGCCAACGGATTGAAGGAAAAAAAGAAACGTAACCCTTCCTGAAAAGGAAGATTCCTATCTACATTTCATGAGAAGTAAAAAAAACTTTAAAAATCAATTAAATTCTAATATAATTCATCAACGACTTCAAATAAAAGTTCTTTATGAGTATATTAAAAAGCGTTTTTTCAATTTCATTAATAATATACAGATCGATGAGTTGAAAAGCATTGAATCCTATTCGCCAATTTTGTCGTTTATACCGAGGCATTTAAAATATCTAGTAATTATACTAAAGTTACTTATGTTCTGCAATACAATCAACTCTAAGTGGAATGGAATTCCAAACATCAAATTAGATGACTTTTACAAATACAGCCACCTTCCAATATGTTCAAGTATATCTGTAATACCTTAGCAGCCTCCAGACGCGCCTAATAGAATCTCAGTTGCGCAATCTGAGTACATCTCCGTAATACCAACGAGTATTCATGTACAAATATAAGCGAAAGTATTTTATATACTTCAGAGGCGTCCTTTTGATGTCGAACGATGAAAATATCCACCAAAAAAAATATCCGAACACTTATTTGTTTTAATATATATATATCATATCTTTTAATTTTTTGTACTTCCAGAAGTTACAACAAACTCATTTTGGGACAGGAAAATATTTACATAATAGTAGTTTACAGTAAGTAATAATATGTACATAAAACTGAAATAATAAAGCAAGTTTAATGTAGGGTGGCAGGGTGGCCAAATACTTGACTTTAAAAAAACACCCCAAGGGCTGTAAAAAAGGGCAAATGTGTTAAATGAATTGTGAACCGCTTCTGAGATATATTTTTTAAATTGTTTTTTAGTTGATCCCAGAAAAAAAAATTCAGGCGACAGTGGTGTAATCAACTAAAAAAAAAAAAGGTAAAAAAATATATTTCAGAAACGGCTCACAATTCATTGAACACATTTGCCTTTTTGTTACAGCCTTTGGGGTGTTCTACTCCCCACATTTTTTTACATGAAGTATTTGGCCACCTGTATAATGCAACGAAATGAAAACAAAACATAAAAATAAAACATTTTCTTATGTGAGATTGAGTTTTTTTAATAAAATAAAAGCTTTTGTTAAGAAATGTCCGGGGTTTTATGATTTGCCCAAATATTTTCATTTTAGGATTATTCGTGTTGTAAATAACTCACAGGTGCAAAAGGATAGGGTCCGAACCTCAAACCTCAACCCGTTTATTTAAAGTATCATACACTTCGCAAAAAATGTTTTTCTTTGATTACTTAGTAAGACGAATTAAAAAAATATATTAGGCATTCATACATGCATTATTAATGTGGAAGTGTGTTTGTTTGTGTTTTCTTCACGTTTTAATGGAGCGACCGATTGACATGATGTTTTGCACAGGGATATCCAGAGAAGTGAGAAGTAAAACAGGATATTCATTTTTCATCCCAAATTAAAAAAAAATACATAATAATTTATCAGCAATGAGCATTGAGCAACCTTATTTGAAAATGAGTAGGCGGTAAGGTGAGATGTCAAAAATAATCAATTTGAAATTAATTCTTTCAATTTCTATAATTTACTTGCTTTATCTATAGTTAGTTTTGGTTTGTTTTTCCTTTTGGTTTTTTTGTAGGATTTTGGAATTTTCAGCAGAAAAACGATACTATATCACCATAGATTAGCGAATTTTGTATTTCTTTCATAGCGATAGTTGGAAGACCAAGCTACTTTCAATCCCAATAAAATATATCATTCCATCGGAAAAATTCTTGTCCATAAATCAAAACTCTTATTGATGAACGACACAACGAATTAATTACCTGAATATTTTTTCCCTAATACCACGTAAGTGAAGCTGCTGGTAAAAACTTATTTATAATAAATCAACACCATCTTAGATCTAGTACTGATACCTTTATTATAAGTTACGGAACGGTTGATCAATCCACGGTCATACAAAGGAATTTTACACATTTAAATAATTACAAACTTTTACTAAACATAAAACTATTATTTATTTTAAATGTCAAACTACGCCTGCCGGAACAATAGCAAAGCTCTTCATACTAACAGGGGTGCACTTTAGAGATATGTAAATATAATGCATTTGAGGTAATATTGTTTTTGCATTCCCTAAAAACCAGTAAGAAGAAATAAATGCCTCGAAATTTAAAGGAATTTGAGGAAAAATCGGATTGAGATCTATAAAAAACTTGTGTTGTTTATAAATATTTACATACTAACTGTTTTATGTATGAGAGGATATCCGTTTTTGATAGTATTTGCAATATCGTAGAATTCATCCCTAGTATAAATAAACAAACGCGGTAAATTAAGGTATGTTTTCGTGTCCCAATTTTTAAAAATATTTTATTCTATACGGCGCGTCTATATGTATTAATTGGTCGATGACTTAGATATAGTAAAATATTTTTAAAAGGTACTGATATATTTTTTTACTGTCCTTATTGAGCCTCCAGAAACTTATTTTTTAATATTTTCGTTGGTATGATTTACCTAAATATTTCAATTTTATGGATTTTTTTATTCGTAATTAATCGTGTGAAAAAATGGTAAACGATCTGGTGTAGACCGGGGCCCCGATTACAGTGGGAAGTTAACAGGTTTATCTTCGATTGTCTATCAAGAAAACCCGATATTTGTGTACGAAAAGGAGTGTATTTGCATAAACATTTTATATATCTTTATCGGTAATCTATAATTGAATATGTTTAGGAGAAAAAGTTGTAGGCATATTCTGCTTTTCATAAAGAAAACTTAATTTTACTTTGTAGATAAAATTGAAGATAAATGTTTACTTCCCATTGTCATCGGGGCCCAGGTTTGAAAGCCAGTCATCCTGATCCAGAGTCTACCAATCTATGCCCGAACCGCGACCCGTCTCTTTTTATTGCGGGTTCATATTCGACGATCTAGTTTTCAATGTAACAGGCAAGATCTCAGCTACGCTGTTTAAACTGCTTAGACTGGTGACTGATCTCGTCCATCTACGTTTAAAACAATGCTGTATTGACTCTTAGTACCTGCTTTTACTTTTTTAAATATTTATATAACACAAAGATAAATTGTGACCATGAATACGGTATTAGAAAATACAAAGGAACCATTAAAATATGTTTTTATTATTTTAAAGTGCACTTACGACATAAATGAATATGCAAAATGAGTAGGAGATTCACAAATGTTAAACTACGTGGTATTTAATTCAGCAAGAATTCCGATGACGCAGTGTTAGTGTATACAGCCGCAATCAACTATTATTATTTACTAGGAATATGAACACATTCATAACACGGTGTGAAAGTTCACGATGATTCAGTCCACTCGGTATGGCGCGGAGCGCGACGCGACGGCTGTGACCTTTGCCGGTGGTGGCTGCAACTGTAAAGGACCAAATCTAAAGCAGGCTCCACCTCGGAAGGCGTACTGTTGTTCCCTGAACTAATTAAGGCTGGATAACTGATATCGACTTATGTCGAAGTGGTACCGATCAGCCAACAGCGATGTTGCGATTTGTGAACGATGTTGTATATTTAGTACTATGGGAACTGTTACGCGATGTCTCGCCGTGAGCTATGTCGACAGTAGACCTTTGTATATATGTATACCTGTGATACGCTCAAACTACAATGGCAATAATGTGGAGGACAGGTGGAGTAATAGTGCAGGCACTAGTTATGATATATATGTTCTTTTAAATATCGATATGCCATGTATTTTTTAATGATGTTTTTGTTCTGTATATATGGTGATGTGTATGTTATTGAAGTGTTACATATATATATATATATTCGTCCCAACTCAACACAGGACTGTGTTATCATGGAGTTGGGATTTGTGTCTCAATAAATAAACTGTGGATAAAATAAATAAATAAACACATTTTAAATAATGGAATTTACATTCATAAACGAAATTTAACTGAATAAACAGTATTTGAAACTCATCAGTAAATCTACGAAAACCAATAGGAGTAAAATTGATTGAGTTTGTTCCATCATGGGTAGAAATTTTACATTGAGTATAAATTCTAAATAGGAACGGTGTTTTGAGGCCAGACCACTAAACGTCAAAGTGACTTCTTCCTTTAAAAGAAAATCCGATTATTTTTTTCAAGAACTAGTTTTTTTCAATAAAAAAAAAATCATTATTATAATTTGAAAATAAGTTATATAGCATTATATCCTCTCTACCTACTTCTATGGAGAAAAGGCGTGATGATTTATTTGTTTGTATGTTTTTTAAAATGGAGACAATCCTTAATTACTCGGACTAGCATCCCTTACACAAACCCCTACCATTCCTCTACCCATCCATTTCACTAGTCCTCGTCCAGTGCTCATCGCTTCATTGGTCAAATACGTTTTTAATCTGAATTTTTTTTAAATAAAACTATGTGATTTTTCAAAAAATTTATCAGGATGTTTTTAAAAGCACATCGTAAAAAATCCACCCCTAAAGTTTTGCGGTATGGCCTGAAAACCGTGGATAGAAAGCAAACACTGAAATATTTTTCTATTCCTATCTACTTTAATATTTTCATAGTAATAAAAGGTTTTATTTTCAGCGTCATCTTCATCATTTTCTTATCTGCACCCTGTGGTACATAGGGCACTGAATTTTAACTACATTAGAAGCTCATTTTGATCATTTTTACTATCTAGAAGGTAAGGCGAACAGTCCAACGCTTCAGGTGACAGGTTAGAAACTATGAAGCATTGCAGTGTGGATTCAGCAAACTTAAAAATCAATATTGTACTTTTACCTGGTCAGGAATCGAACCTTTAACCGATCGCGCCAACCACTACACCACGGGGCCACTCGTTATCGTTTTTTAGGATTTTCTCCTTAGAGTAGCTATCGAGTCCAAAGTACTGGTCTAGTGTTATGGTTCTATTTCAAACTCAGATTTTTAGTATTCTTCCGCCCAGACACAGAATAAATTAAATCAACAATTGGGAAAACTTAAACGATATAAGAGATCATGATTATTGCGAGAGTTGTGTACGTAGACTTACGACCGCAATCTGTTCCGGCAAACAGGTCGTAAGCCGGATCGTACAATAATTTCCTTGCGTATGTATACATACAATAGGAAAATATCACATTTTACGAATACCGATAAAAATATATAAAACGTGTTTAGAAAAACTAATTGTTTTTACAAAATCAATATAGATACTTTGGAGGAATATTTTCATGCATAACTTCAAAAAAGAAATTATAAAAAAATCTGTCCATACAAAAACGCGACAAACTTGGCCTCGATAATTGTGACGTTAAGATTCGTGACGATGTTCTATTTAAATTTAAACCGTCACAAACAATGTTCGAAATTTACACGAATCGTGACGTATTGAGGCATGGCTAATGCAATGGACGGTTTCCGCCAGAATTCAAAATTATAAATTTAATTATTTTTTTATGCTTATAGTAAGTAGTATTTTTTTTTTTCACTAGACAGTATTTCATGTTTTTATTAATTAAAAAAAACCGTGATATTTCCCTATTACTTACGCTGCGTGATATTTTTATACGACGAAAATAAAATAGCGTGTAACTGACATTTACCAGGTTCCTCAATATTTGTTTTTATGTTATTTTGAGTTGGTCTATGGTTATATAATCATTGCCATTACTGGCACTAGGAAATCTATACTATTGTATTGTTTTCTCTTTATTTTCTTTTTACATTTGTCACAATAAAGTTAATAATGCTACAATAATACTTGAAATAGGGGGTTATTTCTTATTTCCTTATTTCTTGGAGCTGCTGATACATATGCATTTTTATTGTATAATAATAAAAAAGTCCAATTGCTGGTTTCAAGATATAAAAAACTGTGTCTTTTGCTCACTTAAGAACATCTTGGACATTGTCGCTCTCAGAACTGTGTATTTTGCTCTTTTCTAGTCAGTGGAAACCTATGGTATAGTGGGCTGGGGAGGTTGCACCGCGTCTATCATGAACCCCTTAATAAACGTACAAAAAATAATACTAAGAGTGATTCTGCGTTGTCCCCCCACTTTCCCATCTGAGACATTGTTCCAATTCATGAAGGTACTGGACATTGGACATTTTTTTCAAGAGTCATTGACACATTTCTGGTAATGCGGCTACAAGAGTAAATCCCAGCAGAATGCTCGTACAAGGTTTTCCTGTAATTTTAATTATTTAATTCCAAAAGCACGTACGACGTTTGCTCAGAAAAAAATATCTTTTGTGGCGTCAAGAGTGTTCAATGTCCTGGTTGAACATATTGAGTTCTCCAAAACGAAAGCCATTTTCAGGAGTTTACAAGTCTGGATTTTGTCTAAGGGAAGAGACCATTGCAAGAGACTGCAGCGAGATATTGCATATTCTCGTATTTATACGCAATTAAGCGTGTTGTCTTGATGCCAGTTGAATTATATGTATTTTTTTTTTTTTGCACCACAACAGGCCAGGAGGCCCAATTACAGTGGTGAATTACATCAGAGAACACCCAGGCTTGAGAAAATACACATTTTAATTTTTGTGTTCTCACCGGGAATCGAACCCGGAACCTTTCGTGTGTGAGTCAAGCGTCTTGACCACTACACCACGGAGGCCGCCACTGTATGTTCATATAATAATATTTATTTATTTTGCTATTATTTAATTGTGAGTGCTTCCACTTTCCATTGTGTTGTATCCCAACTCAACACTGGGCCCTTAGTCTCATAGAGTTTGGGATACGTTATTTTTGTATTTTTTTCTAATACGTATGTATTTGTATAAATTAATAAAATAAAATAAAAAGTCAAATTCATAAAACAAACAAAAGTGTGATAATACAGGTGTTATGCAAGGATTTATTTTATTGGTCGCTTGAATGTTTTTTTCAACAATAAACATGGTGAGCTTTGTCTGAATCGTTTGTTTCTTTTACTCCGCGAATATTTCACGATATGGTTGAAACAGCTCGTGTGCAATCCGTGTATTCCTTGCGAATCGTTCGATGTTTCAGTCGATTTCTTTGAAATGTTCTAGAAGTTTATTCAGACGATGTAAACCTTCTGATAGTCCCTTGACGTTAAATTTTCTTTCTGGCGCCTTGTGTTCTTTATCTGCTTCACTTCTTTCTTCCGCGCCACCTGCAACGCAGGCGGACAACCGATCGCGGACTGTGATAGTAAAGTCGAACAATCGTAAGTCGCACAGGTCGTAAGTCAGCGAATTGCCGTATTCGAGTAAAAATATTTTAAGTTCTTGTGAAACTTACAAACTTATTGTAAATACGGAGGTACTATTGTAAGTATAATGTGTAGGTACTTGAGTTGCGATTCTAATGTCACGCTAAGTACTGCTCAATGGAGGGGGCTGTAGACTATAAACTAGAGGACCAAAGGGTTAGGTGGCACTATAAATGCTTTCAGGCAAGACAAATACAAGCAATTTCATTTCAAGACTTCATTGACTAGTTGGAAGGTGCATGAGATAATTGTTGGTTCATATATTCCATTTACAAGTAGCGAGTGTTGATTCCTTGATGAATTTTCAATAAACGTATGAAAAAATGAATCTGGTAAGTAATAAAACAAAACAATATCTTATTTTTTTCATACTTTAAAGCTTTAATAAAATGTAAACAATTCATTCAGCTTTTAAAAACAATCATAAATATAGTTTATTTTCAATTACTTGGATTACAAATTTAACAAAAACTTTATTTATATTTTTACTACATATTTAAAAATTTTTTTTTCTTAAAAAAGTAAGGCTAATTATTATATAAATAAGGTTGAAGTAGAAGAAGGTAGAGTAAAACACATTTTCGATGAAGCTTGAGCGCTAGTGAACATGTACATATTATGCAGATGTATATAGGCTATCTTCACTTTTCCACGCAAAAATAATCACGCACAGAATTCATTCATTAGATGTGCCTGTACATGTATATTAGGGTGGACCGATAATTTTTTTTCCCGAATTTCGAAATGAAAAGGATCTAAAAAGTTGCCTTTTGGATAACTACAAATGCGAAAAACAATATTTTTTAAATCGACATTACTTTTGGCTCTCAAGCAGAGCTTGAAGTTTTCAAAAATGACGATTTTAACGGGCTAAACCGGCTGTCATTTTGTATTTAAGTAATAAAATCAGTCCAGTTAAATTTTATAATTTGAATTTATTAATTTTAATTAAACCTTATTAAATAAGCATTTAAGGACGTGAATTGCACTTTGTTTTGTAATAAATGGGCAGCATTGTTTTAATGAGCCATTATTTGCGTCAATATTAGTCAGGCGCTCAACGGAATCAGTTCCGCGGAGTGTAAACTTTTTGTATTTAGGTAGTTTTATAACGTGTTCGAATTTGTAATGTGATTTAGTTATGTCTTTACTAACAAAAAATAATTTTATTAGAATAGATAATTAACAAAATGTTCAGACAGTGATAAACTTCAAATCTCCAGGTTGAGGGCCAAAAGTAGTAGGGTTTTTTTTATAAATTTTACGTTCAATGTGATGCAACATTTTATGACCTTTTCAATTTGATGTCCAAAAAAAAAATTTATACATCATCGACTCACTCTTATGTACATACTATAATAACTTTTGCCAAAAAATAGACATCTTTAATAATAACATGCAAATAAGAGATTTATACATTCCATTTTTTTTATATCAATACTCTTTCTTTTAGTTCGTAACTCGTATTTTTAAAATGAATAATAAATTAATTGTTCGAATTATGCAATTACTGTTTTTAAACGTGCTACTGCATGTTATCGAAAGAAAAGAAAAAAAAGTGTACCACTGAGATTCTTCCAAAATGTGTCAGGCTCTTTAATAATTTTTTATCAGTTCTTATTATGTTCTTTGCTAATAGTAAACTTCTTTCTAATATGACAAATTTTTTAGTGATTATAATTCTAGTTACTAACAATTCAGAATAATAATCATAATGATTGCCCTTTTTTATTACAAATTATAATACATTATCTAAGTGCCTTAGGTATATGTAATTTGAAATCTTCCTGTGTACGACGCATTTATAGTAAATGTAAAAACTAATTCTTTCATTACTTTTATATGATTTGTTAAAAAAATCTGTAAGAAAATAGCAATGAAGAATTAACCTATAGATAAACTATTTTTTTAATTAAGCATGATGTATAGCGCCCTTGAAGTGATTATTTCTTCCGAGAACGGCGCTATAAAAATTGTCGAAATGTTTTATTATTATTACATATAAATAATTAAACATCAATATTTTAAATGAATGTTCACACATAAAGTGATAACTTTTACCAGTTAATGACAGATCATATGCCTGACAATGTGTAGACTTGATCTAGACGCCTGAGGACAATTTTTCAATTTTATACTTCTTATTTTACCAGTTAGTAGATTCAACAATGTTTTGAATATTACCTATTAGTGATTTGGTTCAGCCGGATGAATCTCACCCACATGATAAAGGTTTCAGCTCTTTTCCTTCACAAAAGTTGACATATTGAGGAGTTGAGGATTTGTGGATATTTAAACATGGGCGGAATGGTGAATGTTACACAATGTGTAAAATGGGCATTTAAACCAGCTAATGACAAGGTGTACGTAAGTGTCTAGACTTCCATATTCCCTTCTCAAAAATGTTTTCCTTCTATGTTGCAACAAATTTAGATCGGAATAATTCCCTAGGGAGGAAATCCAGCCTACCTGCAAACATTTTGACATACTCAAAACATTGTTGGATTTATTATTAAATTTTAAATAAATTAAGTTTGTGTGGGTAGATCCGAAAATGATCAGCGGTTGAATATCGCCATTATATTGCAGCGTGTCGGATTATGATTTATTTAATGTAAGTCGCTGTTAAGGAAAGCTAGAAGTTTTGTTTTATTTTTCCAGTCTGCTGCGTTGCTATTTGCAGTCCTGGTGATTCATGTCTTTGCGCAGAAACAAGATCCGATACCGATCCTTAAGTACGACAACCAAGGAGTGAATTTCGATGGAAGCTACAAATGGGCGTAAGGAATCTCATGCTGTTTTTTAAAGGCCTTCGCAATTAATTATATTTATCGGCTCCGACCCTCAGAGGACTTCGGGGCAAAGGGAGGTTATACTGTTCGTGGAATAATGTCATATGTAGGCGTGAGAGGTCAATATCGATGTATGATTCAAATACAGAATTAAAATTTATATCTAACGTATTTTAATAAAATTATCTTGGAATGCTCTCCCAGCAGAAGTGCGAAACTATGAGAGTGAAATGTTGTTTCCAAAAACACTTAAAACTCACTTGTTCTCTAAACCGTTTGAAGTAATCAGTTATATTACAAAAATGACATTTTATAAGTTATCTGTTATAATAATAATTACAATATTTCAGGCTATGTTCATTCTAGTAGTTCTTGTACTAGAAGGACTCCATTGTGAACTATTAAATTCGCTTCCTGTGACAAATATTTATTTGCCGAGGTTGATTTCTCCCTTAGCCAGCGAACGGTGGATCGGTGCTCCGAACGCAGCGTATCCACAATAATTCGTAATTAACATGAAGGCAAATAAATGTATGGAAAAATAAACAAATACAAAAAATAAAAATTACGCTTCAGGTGTCTATCTAGATACTGTGAAATTATGCATTGAAAAACAGTTTTTTTTTTACTTTTTTTTTCTTTGTCTTGTGCTAAGGTAATTTAGCGCCCTTGAGGTGATTTTCATAAAAATGGCGCTAAATAAATTATCCAACAATTTTTTTTTATATTTTTTTAAAATTATTTTTTTACGCCCATAAGGCTTTTACATACATGGAAGTTATATAAAACATAAGCATATGAAATACATGAAATTTAAAAAATACAATATAAGATAGAACAGTGTTCAGAAAAAAGTTGGTATTAAAAAAGAGGAGTATATAAACAACATAAATTTTTAAAAATACAATATAATGAAATAAAAATTAGAACCGTGTTTTGAAGGATAGTTGGTTTAAAAAAAAAAAAAAAATTTAAATAAGCTCTAGAATAAATTATATATATATAAGGGAAATTATTTATACGTGTCATTAATTATTGCGCAAAAAATAAATAAATATTTTAGAGTCCTTGCGGGGAATCGTACCCGAGACATGGTGGGCAAATGAGCCAGCCAACTGAACCACGACGCCTCGTGGAGATTAGTCCGCCGACTAATCTCCACTCGATTTCCTTTTTTAAGGATTTTACATAGAAATAGCCACAGAGTCAAAAATATTTACTCAGGGTCCTGGCTTTATTCCACGGAGAATTGTTCACCTGCTTCAGCCCGTCGGAGACGATTCTATTGAAATATTAAATCTTTTTTGCAGATACGAAACTGGTAATGAGATTTCTGCCGAAGAGTCCGGCTACCTGAAGAACCCGGGAAAGGGAGATGAAGAGGCCCAAGTGGCCCAAGGACAGTTCTCATATACAGCGCCAGATGGCACTAGAATCGCTCTCACTTATATTGCCGATGAAAATGGATTTCAGCCTCAAGTACGTATGACATATATTACAACAGAGATGAAAGCATATTTGAGAAGGAATATGAATATATGGACATTTACAGAATGTATTTTCATTTTTTTATTCAGATCAAAAATATAAGTAATCAATATTACTACTCAATACAATGTTTATATCAATTCAATACATATATTTACATTAACGTTTCCCATTACGTAAAAAAAAAATATATCATTTAAAAAAAAAAACGGTTTTTAATCAGTGCTACACAAAAAATAATTATAAATATAACTTTTCACTTCTTTCTTAAATATGTTGTATTTCTGAGTGCACTTTTCATTTTCCTAGTTCATTTCTTAAAAGAAAAATATTTCTCTGTGAGTATTATGATGTTGTGATTAAGATGTTTTTAATTTTGGAATTAAGATGTTACCACTTGTTCTAGGTCGCGTCCTTACGTTTTATGACATAGAAATACTGCTTTTTATTTTGTCTTTATGGATTTGAAGCAAACAATCATTTTCATATAACGATTTTATATCTAAGACCCATTTTTCAAAATAATTGAACAATGGGAAAAGTAGACCGTTTTTAAAAAAAAAAACTTTCATAATTAATTTTTGCATTTTTTCGACAGGTAAAATATTTGTTTTAAAAGCACCACCCCATCCGATTATTCCGTATTGTAATACGGATTGGGCTAATGCAAAGTAAATTGATTTTAATTTTTCAATAGATAATATATTACTTAATCTAATAAATACTTTTCTATTTACAATAATATTTATTTGCTCGTTTCATTTAATATTTTTATCAATTATAATGCCTAAATATTTTATGCTATTTTTTTTAGTGATTTGAAGGCAATTATCATTATGAAACTAATGATGTAATATGTTTTTTTAGTATTCTGAGACAAAATATTGTCATCGAACCATTCTTATAATTTATTAATATCGATATTATATTTCAAATTTACTTCGTCCAATGAAGATCCCCTTATTATGAATACGGTGTCATCCGCGTATAAAATTATGTCACCGTTCATATTCTGTACATTTAAAGTATTATTAACATTTAAATTATCACTTTGTAACATTCACTATTTTGCCTATATATGAACATTTATATAATTATTCTATCTGCTGATTTTCACAAAGTACGAGCTGAACCCGGCAACGCTTTGCTATTGTTAGATTTGCGTTCATACTCGTATATATATATATATATAAAATGAACACAATCGAAAGTTTGATATCAACCATTGTATTTAGTTAAAATTAAATATCTACATAGTATACATTATTATTTTTGTGTTTTGGATTACGCAAATCCTGAGGATATGCGGTGACAAGGAATTTTGATAAAAAGGTTTGAACATTATTTTCCTGTCACTGTCTTGAAGATTTTATGCCTAACTTCTTCCAAGTCGGTCCCTCAATGCTGAGGACCGTGATCACCACGAGCACTTCTGAATAGTCTGTTCCACTCCAGTCTGTCATCAGCCCGACGAACTGACTCATTAGATTTTATCCCCGTAGCCACTATTTTTTGGTCAGTCCATGTATATGAGATTCTACCCGGCTTCTCTTACCTTCAACTCGGCCTAACTAAAAAAGACAAAATCGTCGTTTCGTTGTCCCATTTTCTGCACTTCAAGACTGAACTGATTTTGTTGTTCAAAATGAAATTTTCCGTATTAGTACGTTTTCTGTTTTTCAAAAATAGTTATTATATTTGTATAATGTGCACCCGAAGACCGCAGATAAATCTGGACGTATATGGGTTTCTGGATGGTTCTAGTTCCCGTTATAAACAATTCATTAAAAAACAAAACTATCGAGACAAGCCGATGGTAAATATTAAAGTGGCATAATCCTAGGTGAAAATACGGGAATACGTTTGTATGAAGAAATCTCAGACTCCTCTCAAAATAAAACATTATTAAGTATACTTACAAAGTTTGCTTCACAATGCTTTTACGTAACCAAAGAAACAGGTTCGGTTTTCTTAAGTAAAATCATTGACCTATTAGTACACATAGACGCACCCTAAACCCTGCGCCCTCTAAAAATCATAATACTTAACTCATGTCCAAACGCTCAGTCATAACTAACGCGTATTTAGTCGTTCTTTAACCGCCAGCCGGTTTTAACGTGAGCTTGATATTTCATTTCAAAGTTTATAAGTTGGAACTTAGTTTCTTTTTTTTATTGAATTCCAAATCTAAAAATAATTTATATTCCAATATTGAATTTAAGTAGGTACCTAGGTACTTTTTTATGGTTGAATTCCAAAACTTTAGATAATTAATTTTCAAAATATAGAATTATTTTTTCAAATATCAAACTCTACCCTTCTACCAACAAGGATGCACTTTATGTAGTAATGTGATTTATAAAAATGTATTAAATTAATATTAGTTAACATTATTTTATAACTAACTAACTATCTAACCATCACTCCATTTCCCCAGAGGGGTAGGCAGAGAGGATAGAACGCCACACCACTCTGTCCTGGCACACTTCCTTTGCTTCCTTCACATTCATACATCTTCTCATGCACGCACGTCGATTATTCCGACTTTTCACATGACCACTTTCAATTACATTATTTTATCATTACTGAAAATCTATTTATAAGAAATAAATGGAAATAATTTAAGGAAAAAATCTGGCTGGGATCCATAAAAAGTTGTTTGTAAACATTCAAAAACAAAGTTTTTTTATACAAAGAAAACAAAATCTTTCCATTTTTTGTACATGCATTCTCGTCGAATGCAGCCCTGGAGAACGATGAATAAAATATGTACGCTCCTAACTCTTTTTCACTAAACAGATTGAAGATTTTTTAAATTACAAATATGCCCATGACAAAGCTCATCATTTTGCTGAAAACCGCAAGTAAATACGAACGTTGCCATTTATAAATATAAAGATTAAAACAGAGATTAATCTTATGGTCGAGATTCGTAGGTTTTCATAACTTACTTTCGCTTTTTTTTTTATTTAACAACAAACTAAAGCATATTCTTTGGATAAGTTGGTTCAGTTTTTATAAATATTTTCTATGACATTTTGATATTTTAATCAAAATGTTTTTTGCTAAAAATAGGGTCACAACTAAACAAACGGTCAAACATATTTAATTTTCATGAACTTTGTGCTTATAAGTTTATGCAACCATGATTCATTAAAAAATGTCTTACATAAAATGAACATTACTTTATGTTTGGTTTTATTACATAATAATATTTGATTCCATGTTCCATACAGGGCCTTCCAAAACTTATATATTTGTAAACTATATCACCGACAATCGAACCATTGTTCTAATACAGGTATATTTTGAATATTACAATTTCAAATACCGGAAACCCGGTATTTCGATATTTTCTCAATATTATTGCTAAATATTTAATATATACTTTAAAATATAATCTTTTGAGCTTCACCGTATTCATTTTTCAAGGAAATTCGTAGTAAAAGTTAGAAATACTAAAAATGAATGTATGTCAAAATAAATCAACAATAATTGTTTAAATTCATTGTTTATTGTTGAGGTTTCCAACTACATTCAAAGCTTAGATAGGTACATGTTTTTAAAACGCAACAGTAACATGTTTAACCTTACAAACACACGTATTTCTTAAAACGCACTGTGCAATGTTTATTTATCAAATTCAACCAAACAATAAATAAGTAAGTAAACAACACAAAAATAAGCAACAAAATCAAAATAAGGAAAATTTTCAGTGTCATTGGCGTCCATGGTGTGTAGTAATATTGTTGGCTTACTAAGTCGAATAGGAAACTACTGTCGCTACTGACGCTAGACGGATTTTGGTTGAAAGAAATCAGCATTCTGATTTTGATTTGTTGAATGAGCGGAGAAATGAACGTATGGCGTGACAATGAATCAAAAATTGGACTGCATCATTTTTTTTAAAAAGAGTGATACGCCAAGACTTGTATCGTATGTAGACTAGTGTGAAATTACAGACACACGAGAGTTTAAATGAATATTTTTTATCACTCGCCGTAAACTATTGGGTAATAAGTAAAAAACGTAAACACGTCATTTGAAAAGAGTACTCAATTCAAGTATTTGATCGTCTGACTTAAAAGTTTATTTTATTATCCGTTTTTACAGTTTAAGCTTACGGGGATTAAAATTACTGCGAAAGCAAAAAGGTCAGTATCACCAAAGAAAAAATAATGTTTGAAGATACTGAAAGAAATCACACGAAACGTAGACATTTTGCTTTATTTGTGTATTATTACGACAATATCGGGGCCTCTGATTGAAAGCATAATACATTAGATTATACCTTTTAAAAAACATAAAACTTTATTTTCTCTACAATCAGTTTTATCTTGAAATGAATATCGGTTTTTTTATAATCCTTTTGTTAATTTTGCATTGCATTAATTACACAACAGCGTGTATTTTTATTTGGAAATAATGTTTAACTCATTTTATCTATTAAAGAAATATAAGGCTGGAGAATGTTTAACTAACCCACATTCTCATAACTGACCTATTGCAAATTATACAATGTTTTTATCTGATATGTTCGCGTTAACTCCTATTATAGAATTTAACTAAAATCTGAACAAAAGATTAATCACAGCGTATTATAGATCTAAAATTTATATGGCGGTACATAATTAGCATTTACGATCTTTGAGCACATCCTTACTATTGTTGTTATTTATTAAATTCTAGAATAATGTCAAGCGACTATTCAAAATTAAATTTTCATTCGTTTTTTCTAAGTTAGTATATTAAAACCTTTTTATTGTAATAAAACGCAGTGATGACAAAACATTAAATGAAAGTTCTTTAGTTGCTGTTAGATAATATGCTGTTAGGTCATATCCTAACTTAAATAATTTATTTTGCTGTCGTTGTAGTCTGTTTAGTCATTTTGATTTCCTGATCCCCATAATGGTTGCATATAACATATTTTAGTTTTTACATAGGCTTCAAACATTTTATTTTTTTCGTTTTTGGAACAAAGTTTTTATTTTAAAAAAATAATATAATACCGCCACTTTGCTAATTAAATTGTTGACATGAATTTTTCATTTGAATTGTTTGTTTATAATTAGTCCTTAGTATTTAACATGTTCAATTTAAATTAGTCGTTCGTATGTTTATTTGTTCCTGACTCCTGGCCATTAAAATTTGTTTAGAACATTATCACGAATCTTAACGTCACAACTACCAAGGCCAAACACGTCGCGTTTTTCTAGCAACGTATTTTTATTAAATTTCTTTTGTTCATTTATGTATGAAAACATTTCTCCACAATATCCATATTGATTTTGAAAACGCAATTAATTATTATAAACCCATTTCATATATTTTTATCGGTATTCGTAGAATGTGATATATCCCTATTAGGAAAGGTAATTTTTTTCTCAAATCTAATGATTTTATTGAGTGAAATTATCTGAGTTTTTCAAATATTATTAATTTGTACAAAATTTATTCAAACACACCTAAGATATTCTTCTAATGGATTGTGAAGACTGTGAAGGTAGTTTGCATTCAATTTAAAATGCCATAATATGTATATTAATTAGATTACATGTAAATGCCGATTGAGAATATTTTATGCGGATGTCCAAACTGGTTATGGTTTTTTTTTTTTGGATACGCTAACATTACAATCAATGAATTTCATCTAGGTATCGAATTAATCAATTTTTAACACTAATAATTTTATTACTTAGTGTTGCCAAAACATGAAAGCCTTATTTAATGCGAAAGTGCGGAATTAAAGGTCAAGTTTAATTATTCGGATTTCGTCCATATTTTATTTAACGTGTCGCTCTCTTATTAGTTTTATTTTTAAATAGTTGTTAATTCAATTTTCATTCTAAAAAAAACGTGTTTTCTGAGCTATTTCCGCAACTTAAATGAAAACGGGTATTTATTTGAGATAATTAAAATCAACCACAAGGGCGCTGTAAAATAAATATCCCAACACGACTTGCAGCTACAGAGCGCATAGGCGGTTGGAATTTAGATCTTGTTTCCGATCATGTTGATTTTTAATGATTTTATTAGAGCTAGATTACAACACGTCTTGCAGCTGCAGAGCGCACGGACGAGTGAAATTCTATCAACTTTAAAAAGATTTTAAAAGAATAACACCAAAAAAATAAAACTACTAGGTACATTGAGTAAAAAATAGTAGGTTTTTCAAGTGAAAATAATGCAACGGCACAAAAATGAAACTGAAAAAAAATAAACAAATGTAGCATTCCTCAACATATTATGGTTAAAAAAGCGATGCCTGATAACTAAAAGGTAGATATTGTAAGCGTTAATTATCCAATGTTTTCCGGTTAGTTGTTATTTACTGTAAAACATTACTATACTTTAAAATTTAGTCTTACTTATTCATACGTATTAATAAACCAAAAGACGTATTTGCCCATTCCATCAGTATGAAAATATTGATTTGTATTTGATAATAGGAAATTATTACATAATACGAATACCGATAAAAATATATGAAATGGAGTTAGAATAATTAATTGTATGCGAATCTTGGCACCCTACCAAAGCAAACACCAAACTTCTGAGTTTTGAGATTTAATGCTTGAGAAGAATATATAGTACAAGGTGGTTCGATTTTATAACTAACATTGAAGTCCGAGAACGGATGTAGCATCCTCCAATAACGAGCGTCTTGAGGATGCGGTGGTGGACCTGGCTTGGATACTGCTGCGCATGCCTCAGGAGAACCTTAACCCAAGTTGCCTCTTTTTTATACCTGCGGGCTCACGCCGTCCTGGAAGGCCGTCGATGACGATCTTTCGACTTTATTCGGCGGAACTAAGGGGCGCTGGATTAACGTGGGAAAAGGTGAAAAAGCTGGCTGGTGATAGGGTCTCCTGGAGGCAAATGATGATGTCCACATGCTCCACTTAGAAGCGAATGTGGAAAAGAAGAAGAAATGTAATTTTAATATCGATATGGATGTTGTGGAGAAATGTTTTCATACATAAATGTAAAACAGAAATTTAATAAAAATACATTGCTAGAAAAACGCGACGTGTTTGGCCATGGGAGTTGTGACGTCAAGATCCGTGATAATGATCGAAACAAATTCCAATGGCCAGGAACAAATAAACATGAATCGTGACGTATTAAGAGCTTGACCAATGGAATCACTAATCACCATGTCTGACATGCAGTTGTCTTTTTTCCACAGTATCGGGCATGCATCTGCAGGACAGTGACAGGAAAAGAATGTTCAAATATCTGTTTATCGAAATTCTCTGTCCTCGCAATTATGTAAACAACACAACTTGTACAGGCATTTCTACTACCCATTCTAGATTACGCTGATGTTCCCATGACTGATTTAAGCTGTGAGCAACTCGATAAACTTGAACGACTTCAGAATACATGCATAAGGTACATTTTTGGTCTTAGGAAATATGACCACATTTCTGATTATCGTAGGCAACTGAAATGGCTCAAAATTAGACAGCGGAGAGACTATCACTCCCTCTCACTTCTGTTCAATGTACTTCATAGTCCTAACGCTCCTATATACCTGCGTGAAAAATTTTAACGCTCATCAGTTCATGTTTACCTCTTCTTTCTAATTCTCAAGGCACTCTCTTAATACCGATCCACAATTTCTCTGTCTTCTTTAACTCATAAAGTGTCTGTAGAATCATCTCCCATCCACCATCAAAGATGTTATTACATTATCTCTGTTTAAAGCACGTCTGAAGAAACATCTCCTCTCTCTTTCTTAATCTCTCCTCCTTTCCTCTTTCCTCTTTTTTCATTTTTCTCAACGAGTAATAATTTTGATTTAAGGCAATTTATAAACAAATACGTTTATTTCTATTTTTATATATCTTTAGCTTTTTAATCTTTATTTTCTATTGAATATGTTCTGTAACTTGAATTATAAAAATAAAACTATTTTTTTTATTGGTTGGTTGGAAGAAATTGCCATTTGGCAATAAGCCCGCCAATGTACAAATGACATTATAGACAAAAAGTTAAATAAATAAACCGAAACACAAAAAAAAAATGTATACGTACATTTGGAGTAAATCCCATAATTGATATCAAAATTTCGACTGTGTTCATTTAATCTAATCTTCAGCTCGTATTGAATAAAGAAGTTATATATTATATCCATTAAAAACAGAAAGGACATTAATGTAATACGTCGTTCCTTATAAAGGTAGGTAAACTAAAATATCAAATATATTAATTTTATAGAATTGTATTTCAACGTTATTTTTTAATAAAGACTGTGGGTATAAAAACAAAAAGATAGATCTTTTTTTATTGTTTTCATATGCCTGAATTCAATTATTGCATAAGTGTTTTAATATTTACTGGCGTACGTTTTGTGATTATGCGATATATTCTGCTTTTTCCACACTTCCATAAAACGTGCTAATAAATATTAAATTAGCGCCAAGCAAAAAATATTTAACGTCGAAGAATTCATGAATGAGCTGAGTAATAATATCACTTTAGTTGCATTAGAATGTGAAGGATTTTCTCACACTGTTAAATGAGTTTTGCGCGCACATGCTTGTTTAGTTTTAACTGATCTGTCAAAAAGATACAAATGATATCCGACAATTTGTTTTAGCAATATCGTTAACAATACGATTTAGCAATGGTCTCGTGCATGATTTTGGTTATAAACCGATAATTGAGGAAATATATTTATTACGCCATAGTGGTCTCGATGTATTATTTCATTTGTTTTACAAATCATCAGGTATTGACCAAAAATACGTTTTTATTATATTTCTATGTATTTATCTTGACACGATTGATTATTAATGCAATGAGGAATTCAGTAATTTTTAAAAAAATATTTTTATTTTTTGATGGACAGACTATCAAACTATGCTAAACTTTTTTTTAAATCTTTTAATGAATCAAAGTTTTGTAATGATGAAATTACTCCACCTGTGACGTCACAAGTTCTCGTCGGTGAGTTCTTCTGATTATTGATTTGGCTTCCCGGAAACCGTAAATTTAACACAACATTGTGTTATTCGGAAGAAATTGTGACGTAGTTTAAAGAAGGTTATATTGATTAAAATCGTTATTTTCTTCATAAATTTTCGAGAAACTTTGCCAAACAATTAAATGCTTTAATGTTCACCGCGTATAAAAAAACATTTTTTATTTCCAGTTTCCCGTTGCACTGAACTTTCTCATTGAATATACTTTTTTTTTGTTGCCATAATTAAATGTTAAAAATTATAACAAAAAATAACATTATGGTTCCATCATAATAATCGATTAAAACCTATTTCTGTCCCGTCTATTTCTCTGGTATAAACAAATGAAATGTTTATGTTTTGTAATCTACTTAATATTTATGTCATGTTTATTTTTTACATAGAAAACCCGAAATAACTTTAATGCAATTTTATGAATCTCTAATATCAAATGATTTCACCTAGCCAATTACAGCAAATATTTGAAGAAACATATGTAAATAACATAAAACTACGTAGCAAATACAAACAAAGGCAAAAAAATAATGGGATACAATATATTTAAAAACACGATCAACATATAAAACTTCGAGCTAACCCATGCTGAACACACAGTCTGTTAATGGTGACGAGATTTACGAAAAGCCGGAAGATCTATCCCAAAGAATTCCAAGTTATGTGACGAATCGACTAATCTACACATTCGGTATAAAAACAAAAGTTACTCTTAGAAGATTTGATGAATACCATATTTTGACTTCTGGTGACAAGGTTGGGAACAAGAGAAGAAATTGATGGAACAGAGATCACATTAATTAAGTATTAATCACGAGCATTAAGTATTTTAAAAATACATATAAGATCGATCTCAGTTCCACGTTTCTCCAACGAAGACAGCACGCTTATTCTGTCACAATTTCGTTTCGTAAGTTCGTTAGTTTGTCATATGTCCATCTCACTCTAACGCAATCGAAATCGCATTTCGCTCTCGTTCCCTCATACGATTGGAATGAATTTACGAAAATAGTTAGTTACAGAATAAGGCCACAGATTGAGAGATTGCTTTATTTCCAAATCGGAATAATTACTTATTAATTGTAATTATTAATATTGTAAATTAATTAATAATTTATTAAGAATGAGAAAAGTTTTATTGGATAGACACGTTTTTAAAATAAAAGCATTGAATGTTTTATTATGCCTAAATTCTCTAAAAATAAAAAAAAACTATCAATTCTTTACAATACGAAAACGTAGTTGATAACCGTGTATTTTAAAAGCACGCCTTTTATAAAAACAAAATAATTTGAATACATGAATAAATCTTGATATTACTCAGTCCTCGGATCATAAATTATTATTAAACATCGCGAAGATGGAGCAGTTAGTTATACCGAAATGCCAATAACAAGGAAGACTACAATTGGTGACCTTTATTAATTTATTAAAAAGAACCAGCAGAATATTTAGAATCAATGCGATGCTCCATATCATTATTTTTTGCCTTGAACTTTACATAAATGTCTTTGGGAATTATCTTTACATCGCTGGCCATCGCTAACGATTTAAAACGCCTACATCGAATGGCCATTGATTTCTTACACCAAATTAGCACATCTTTTTATGTAAAAAAATACTCGTATTAGTTTACTAACCCTTAACTACCATCGTCAAAAAAAAAACATCACGTGGAGATGTTGTATTTGGGTGAATTTGGTCCATAATTTTACAAGTTGGTTCAATAGTGTGTATGGTGGAAATATTATTAAAAACATATTTCGGCATTATATTTGTGTCAAAAATCACTCTTCTTTGCACATTTCTTACATTTTATCTATGTTTTTTAATGGGTTTTACAACATTCATATTCGGATTCGTTTTCATTTTATCAACAATATTTCATTTAGAAATCCACCAATAAATTGGTTCACTTTGAACAATTTCTATGTTAACCATAAAAAATCACAGAAAAAATTCAACGCACATTCAATATGTTTCAATATAATTGAAAGTTAAGTATTCTTGAGGCTATTATAAAATCTGTATAAAATTTCTGAATATTGTTCTCTATTTATTTATTTTTTGTTATGTATCTCTATAATAATATTATGTATATTTATGTGAATGTATATGTATATGACGTATATGTATATGTGCATGTATATTAGCTTAATGTCCCCTTTCGAGTATTTCATCTGCCAGTCTGTAGCACTGACTATGCACAACACTCTATCCTCTATCGTTCTTGCTCCAACTATAATGCTTTTTTTCATCTATTGATATATTTAACATGCCCCTTAATATATTTAAAAATAAATTAATACTCATTCTGACAGCGATACGCTCCCACTTGCTATTTAACGATGCTCATGCTTACACACACCTGAACACTTACTCCCACACAAACACACACACCCTCACCTCTACTTACTTTTATACAAATACAAACAAACACACCCTTTTGTTGTACCACAATTTAACATGTATGATTTTTATCTAGAAAATTTGCTGGTCTGTCTTTAAACCGTATCATTTTTTATATTATTGTTGACGGTTTGTTTCTGTAAAATAAATAAATTAATTAACTAATAATACGTGGGTGTGTATGTATGCATAAGAGGGTGTATGTATGTGTGTTTGTTTATATATATATATAAATATATTAAGTATCTTTCTGTTTACCCATTTACCTATGGGGGTACACTTCCTTATTTTGCCTTATTTTCGTTTCTTTTCGTTTTTCTGGTGATATTCTTACTTTTAACCTAATATATATACTTATGTTACACTGTTGCACCGGAATGTATTACTAATAAATGTAAAAGCCTGTAGGGCGTACATATAAATTAATAATTATACGGGTCAAAATGACTCAGACACTTTAGTAGGTTTGTGGATAATTATGATTCAAATACGAGCATAAACATTATTATTATAAAAATTATAAAACAAACAGTTACAATACATTCACCCAGTTTGACGAATCAACATAAACTGAGAATGCGATAAATACAAACTGATGGTTTTTTTTTGTTCTTATGATTAACCCGAATACTTAAGTTTTAGGGGTCATTTTCGACGAATCGTAAATAACTCACTATTAGAAAATAAAAAGCAAGTCGGGGTAGAGTGGGGCTCGAACATCGGACCTCTGATCCGCGAGTCCGTAACACTACATCACTTCAGTTTGTTTTTGTTCAACTGACCAAAACACAAATCTGCAGAAATTGAGCTTTAAAGTTTTTTTTTACGAAACAAGCATAAATAATCACCACAACTTCAGACAAAATTAGTTATTAACACTCCTTAAATAATTTTTTTTGAATTTTGTTTTTTTTTTAATTTTATAAATATTAAATTCAGTAGGCTCAAATCAGTGTTTGATTTCTTATATTGTAAATTTAAATATGGTGTTTTACAAAATAAACACCAAATCAATGAATACTTATTGTTTGTACAAGGAATTAATATAAACATATAATTGGAATACAAGTTTAATGCTTTTGTAATAAATTTTCCAAAATAATTCCTTTTATTGTTCGTAGGTATATACGAGTAGTTAATAGTATATCGAGCAATGTTTATCACCAACAACATCTAGTTTCCGCATATGCTTTTTTTTCACCCATTGAAAACAAGAAGGCAATCTTTACAGTCTGCTAAATAGCTCTTCCTTCTGATAACTGGATACACTATTTTTTATGCTTTTTGGGAGATACTTGGAGCTTAAATAAAAGATCTCGAGCTTCGTCTTTGCACGAGGGATGACTTTTACTTCAGACGTGACCAAAATAATTAAATTTTAATGCGAATTATGCTTAAATACGGTTTGCACAAATCGGTTACCTAAGATGTGCCATTTTATAAGCTAAATAATCGGGAATAAAACCTGTTATTACAGCCGACAATTTAATATGTAAATACAGTTAATCAATACTTCAATCGTCCGCAATTTGTGGCAATGGTCTGTCGATTTTTTTTAATGGTTTCATGGGCATTTCTCGCGCTATTCTAGAGTTTAACCTGTTTTCCCTGTGTAAGTGTAGATGCCACAAAGATTATTATTTCATTTGCAGTTAACAATTTTCAAGTGCAATGGTTTCCCCATTCTATTTTACTGGTAATCTAATGATACTGCCATGTTTTCCGGTATTCACATTAGTGCTGATACATATTGCTACGGGATGCTCTTGAGATATTTATTTTTAAGAAAAATAACCACAGATTGCTTTTTCTATTCTTTTTACGATCTATTATGGTGGGCAACGCAGCCCAAGTTAACAGATGCTGGCTCTTTTATTGGTTAAAAGGGTTTTTATTTCATATTTTATTTTTGGAGATTTCATTAATTTTTGTTTCAAGTGATATGCTTTTCACATTTGGCAAACTCTTGCACGGCTGACGGTTGAAATTGACGCAATTTCCCGCAGTTCTTCAATAGTAACGTCAGACTATATCTATGACAGACTGTATTTGAAAATATGATAGTTTTTTTAGTTTTCGTCGTGTGATTTAATTTGACATCTAGTACGCTCGTAAAATTTCGTGACGTCTTTGTGTGTTTTTTTTTACATTTCCTTTCATTTTCCCCGAAACAGGGGAAATATTGAGGAACTGCAAGTTATATTCATATTTTAATAAAACTCTCGCCCATCTTTAAAGTGAAAAAAAACAATCAAAAAGTTTCGATATATTTTTAATGATCTCTTGTACTAGGCAATGTAAATTTTTTTTATTTTTTTTTTTAAATCAGATACACATTTTTTATTATTTTCGAAATCGATTCTTAAATTATTTTTTATCAATGTTTTACTGACATTGTAGTCGCGCTTACCGCAACCAGATATGTTTATTATTTTAGATGCTTCAGTTTGAACTTTAAACACTTTTTACCACAATTAGAACAGCGGAAACCGAAAAATCGAAATTTGCTCCACCCTAACGTAGGTAAATATTATTATGTTCCTAACCTGTGATACCACGAAGAAGAAAACATTTTATGCTTGTATTTTTCTATTTCTGTAACCTTAATAAAATAACGGTATATAAGTATTGAAAATTTAAAAAAATAATAGTAAATTAAATAAATTATTATTATTGAAAACAATTAAGAAATATGTTTATTTGTATTCATGTCATAATAATTGATTCCTCTCTAACAAAAATATCAGAAGTCCATGTGACAGTTCCATCTTCTGCCTTGTGTTAAAAAATGATTGTATTTTTTTATTTATATTGAATTAAAAATTTTATTCTTTAAATAGGTATACAGTAAATGCATACAATGAACAGATACGTACTATAGAAACACTTTATTAAATACGTTCGCGTTCACAAAAATACATGCAAGTTGAATTGATCAATTAAACACAATAAACTTTCCACTTGACACGTTGAATTTTTTTGCAGGGCGCCCATCTTCCAACTCCACCGCCGATTCCTCCAGAAATCCAGAAGGCTTTAGACTTCTTAAAAACACTCCCACCCAACCCTGAAGACCAAGGACCGGCCTTCAACAAACCCAGAGGAAGATTCTAGGACCGCTCGCTCTACAATTAACTTTATGTATTACCTGCAACGAACTACTCGTATATATTTTCTCTACGTGTCAATAATAAAATAATTTTATTTAAAAAAGGTTTAATTATTTAATTTCGGAGTTCTTTTTTGCTTTATATCTAAAAAAAACTCAATTTTATGGAATTTTAAAATGGCCCGTTTAAAAAATACGTAATTTTTAGTGTGTAAGCATAACGTTTGAAATTTATTAATTACGATAATAACTGTGTCAGCAGTCATTATAATTAATTTGGTATTTCATTGAAAATAATTTAAAGATTGATCACGATAATTGACCTTTAAAACGACTGTCGAAAAATCACAAATCATCTTAAAACATTTTGTAGAGTATGAAGAGAGTAATTATTGTTGCAATCAATTTTAACTTTTAAATTTAACATTGCAAACGCTATATCGATATTTCATGATCATTTTTTCAATTAGCGACAGTGAATTACTCGAAAGTGTTTTAATGCATCTTCCATAATTTTATGTTAATTTTGATTTTAAAAATGAATGTGGTTTTACCTTTCTTAAAAAAGAATAAATACATCTCGATGTCATGCATTTGACTAAAAGTAGATACTATTTCAACTATAATTTTCAACCGCTAGGTGTTTTGTTTATAATCTGAATTGACTTAAGCATTTGCATTGATGACTCATACCTCATACAGGCAATACTTTTAGTTACATCTATTTCTCCACGAGACAAACCACCATTTCAATTAAAAAATGCTCCTCAAAATGATTTATTCTGTTTGTATAAATGTCGCGCTGCAAGATTTATTATTTTATTTATCACGTTAACATTATCTTTTGGTGGATAATTGTTTTTAATGATTATAAATTAAAATGTGTGTTTATCCAACAGTATAATTAAATTATGTCGGCCTCTTGGTATAGTGATCAGCGCATTTGCCTACCATGCGAGAGATCTCTGGTTTGATTCTCCACATTGTTGACATGAAATATTTATTTTAAAAAGTGCTTCTACACTAGAATATTTCATAGTCCCGGGACTGGCCCCTGAAACGAGGGACTGATCATTTTACCTTCATATAGCAAAAATTATCAATATTATAATATAGCCAATAGCCATTTGTATACCAATGCAGTGTCCTTTGCACTATTAAATGCGGAAGGGGAATAATGATGATGAAAATTAAATTATTATTCTGTGGCTTGGATCTAAAAGGGCAAATCTCAGATTTCATATTTTTCTTACTATTATTTTGTAGAGAGTCGACGTCAATGAAAAACTTAACTATTTAATACACATATACATGTGTTGTAATGTTTTTTAATAATATTTTTTTATCAAAGACGTTAAACAGTTTATTATAACGCCACAAAATAGCACATAAAAATAATAAAGAAATACAGTCCAGTAATATTACGATTTCTGACATGGGCCCTAATAGATCTAAGCCACAGAATTATTAGTCGAGTTTAAAAATATAAAATAAGTTGATCATAATGAAAAAGTTCTTTTCTCTATGATATTCTATTATTAAATAAATATACATAAGCTTTTCTTTATTGGCCTTTTCAATAGAATGCTTACTATATAAAATAACACAATATGTTTTTTTTCAATTAAAATATATTTGAATGAGTACAGAGATAAGATAATGATACATAAAAAAAATTTAAATTGTAAACATGAAAATGCTATTAAGCCAATTTGTTTATTCTCATTTGTGTAGATTTAAAATCATTTTTATAGTGCAAGAGGTCTGATGTTCATTATTACGCCAAAAATAATTTTACGTATTTATTTATTTACCAACGGACTTATTTCATTCAAACATTATAGAAATAAAACATACAGGCACAATTAAAAATACAAATAAATAAAATTAAAGATAGGACAAAAATAATACTTAATACTGCAAAAAGTATGTTTATAAATGCTAACTTGCTGACTGTCGTCGCTTTAAAAAAATGCTTTTATTACCAAAGCGTAACGTCTAGGAGTCCCAGAAATATAATGAATAAACTATAGTTTTTGACTGATTCTACCCATAGCCCAAGATCTTGGTCATAATATGGCTTTATGCGAGTATTATATGAAAAAAGATAGGTCAACTGCACTGATAGTATATTGAATATTATTTATTTCGTTGGGTAACCATGATTTTATTCAGCAATATAATCGATTTGTCGTCCTAGGGCTAGTGTCTCGGACTCACGGATCAATGGTCCGTGGTTCAAATTCCATTCCATCCCAACTTGATTTCCATTTTCTAATAGTGAGCTATTTACAACTCGTTGAAAATGGCCCTCAAAATGGAATATTCACAAGAACGCAAATATGATATTTGTTTTCCACAAAAATAAAAATTACAAAAATATTCGTTTGGTTATATTAAAACAATTTTTAGATAACATATTGGTGTTTTAATCTAGTATACCTTAGCTTAGTAAAATAGCAGCAGATGAAGGCGGATTCTAATGTGGTCGATCAAAAAAGGTTCTTCCAATTTTCCGCTCATTTTCACACTTAATAGTTGTAAATAAATTATTTTTCCGAAACAAACGTTTCCTTGTTTTTATTATATTTATTTATAGGTGTTGGGGCTGTACTTAATAGTGATTTTAAGAGATTAAAATACTTTCGCACTAATTTGACTAAAAATTAAACAAGTATCAAATACACAATAATTTTTCAGTTTTAATACATTTCTTATTGTAGAAAGGAAAAATGAAATAAAATTAATATTGATGCATAAAGTGCACACTAAACGAAATTTTGTAAGAGTTTTCAGTTTTAAAATTATGGTAAACGTATATTGTAATGCCATCGATATTAATGTAAACACAAATCTGGGTTAGTAAAAACAATTTAATTCAAAGTTATATGTATTGTTTTCATTATTACAGTTTATACAATCTGTCCACATTATGCTTAAATTGGGGGATCATGGCAGTAATACTAAATAATGGTCGTATTAAATAGGTATTAAGCGTCAGAATAGATAAAAACACGTTGGCTAATTTTGTTTTATTTAAATAAACAAAAATTTCAGTACGTTTTTGTATATATTTTTATAAAAATGCCGACATGCATTCTACCAGGATTGTGCAGTGCGTGATGAAGATGCTTGCCCTTGGGGTGATGATAAGATAATCAATTATATAGCAAGTGCCCGATTAATAATTATACATATTTTGAATCATAAATGGCCACTCTAGAAGGTATCAACTTTCCCTCGGGCATCTGTCATGCATTATATATCCACATTCTAGAATAGCAAAGGTCACGAGCCATCAAGCCATCAGTCTCAGGCAGCTGCAGGAAATTATGAACATGGCGATCTTCAACTGAGTCTGTCTCCTTTTTGCATTGCCCAACTTCGCGTTCCAGAATGTTCCTATCATAATAACGAGAAAAGATCTCTTGAATCACTAAAGGTTAAAACAAAATATCGCCTAACTTGTTTGTTTCTCAACAACCAATTTTGCTGTCATTTTTCAGACTGCTTTGTGAGAATCTAGGCACGCGTTAATCGTTTTAATGATTGCTAAATTCTATTTTCAATCGATTTGGAAAAAAATCTACGACCTCATCATAAATGTTATCGACTTTTAATTCTAGTTTATTTTATATCTTGCCCGGCCACTTCAATAAACTACTTTTATCTTCATTTCGAGCCAACTTTAATTAATATTATTATTTCCTAATATTAGTTTTAACAATATTTATGATACTGGATTAGAATAATAATATCGTTCCAAGTATTTTGATACGAATATTTTAAGTTTATAACATCTTCCAAAATTATCTATAAAAAGCGTTTAGAGCTACGTTCAGTTTTTTTTGTTACAAAGTACATCACATTATTAAATGTTTAATTTTAACTAAAGTCATTTGAAAACATTAAAAAATATACTGTGAACAGTTTATATTTCTTTATTATTATTTCAAATTAAACGTAAATTTATTATAATTTATAAATTGAATTTACAATTTTATACCGCAAATGAGCAACGTGTTGCCAATGTGTTTTGACTTCTAAAAAATATAAAATATTACAGAAACAGATTGTTCTGCGGCGCGGGTGAATACTTCTTTTGGACTGAAATCTTTTAGCTTTATGGCTCCTAAAAGTTACAATAAGGTAAAAGATATTTTGTTTACCCAATCCGATGTAACTAAAGTAAAAGACCCAATATCTGGCAGCTTAAGGGGAAAAAACCTCGTCCGTTATTGAGCTTTCCATTGTTATAAACAAACAAACCATCACGACGTAGGGATAGGCAGAGAGAATAGAACGCCATAACACTCTATCTTGGCATACAGACCTCGCTTCCTCTACATTCATACATCTTCTCATGCACGTACGTCGATTATTCCTACTTTTGACATGTCCATCTTCAAGTATTTGACGGACTTGATCGTGTCATGTCTTTCTCGGTTTTCCTCGTTTTCTGCATCCATCAACATTTGCATCGTAGATCCTTTTAGCTGTTCTTTTGCTGTCCATTCGCTCTACATGTCCAAACCAACGCAGCACCCCTTTCTTGATTCTGTCAATAATGCATGTCTCAGCCTTACACACTTCACGGATCTCGACATTTGTGCACCTATCATACATCGTTTTACCACACATTCGCCTAAGGGATCGCATTTCGACAGCATTCAACCTACTTTCATCATTATTTTTCCAATTCCATACTTCGCTCCCATACATTAGAGTTGGAACTAGAACTCCGTTGTGAACTGCTAGTTTAGCCTCCTGCGATAAACATTTGTTTGCCAAAGTAGATTTTAGTGCACCGTTCACCCTGTTCCCGGCACTCACCCTCCTTTTAATATCTTTCTCGGCCTTTCCGTCCCTAGTAAACATACTTCCCAGGTACACAAATTCTTCTACCTGATTCAGAATATCTCCGTCCACGCTGATCTCACATTTAGTTATATTTTTATCCCTTTCAAAAACCATCACTTTCGATTTATCAACATTCATAAGCAAATCGTTTTTCTTGCATACATCGTAGACTTTTTTACCAAGAATTGAAGGTCTTCTTTGCTGCTAGCAAGAAGCACGGCATCATCCGCATATAGAAGACAGTTAACAGTTGTACCACTCATTTTTGCTCCCATTCTTAAATCTTTCACTTCTTTCATACAGTTATCGATGTATATGTTGAACAACTATGGTGACATTACACATCCCTGTTTGACTCCTTTCGGAATATTAAACCACGATGTGAATGACCCATTCACCTTCACACATGCTGTGCTGTCCTTATACAGTGACGCAATAGCCCTTGTCAGGTTACCATTTACTCCATACTCCGAAAAAAACCTTCCACAATTTCTCTCTGTCAACTCTATCAAATGCCTTTTGCAGATCGACCCATGCGCAGAAAAGTTTCTGGTGTTTGCCATTGTTGTCCAACATATAAATAATGCATTTTTGGTTGCTGCTTAAGCAAAAAATAAAACAAATAATTACCTAACAAAACATTTGGAGAATGGAATATAAAATTCTTGTCCACTGTCTTGTCATTTACAGGGCTTAATCCGGTCATTTTTTTATTATTTTTATTAATTCATTCAAATACGTACTCGTATATACTACAAAAAAAACAATAATAACGTATCCTAAGCTTTATGAGGCCAAGAGCCCTGTGTTGAGTTGGGATACAACATAACGGAAAAGCCTAGCTGGTTTAAGCGGCTACTTTACACACCGTGTAACATTCACCATTCTGTCTCAAACACCCACATTTGTTGACTTTTGTAAAGTAAAAGAGCTGAAACCTTTATCATGCGGGTGAGATTCATCCGGCTGAACCAATTCACCTACTTGGCAACGCCCGAAAATCAAGCATGTCTACAAACATTTGGATATACAAATACGCATTGATTCATATTATGGTGCAGATAAACATTATTATTTATCTTGTTCTTACGAAGACGGATGCGAAGACTTTAATTATCCATGTTGAAATTATTTTCCGAGATGAATCAATACTGTAAGTAATAATATTGTACTTGCAAATGGATGAGTTGCACGTTTACACGACTGTATAAAGATGTAATTTCTACTTACAATTACCACTAAATGGTTCGTTAAATTTTAAAGGTTTCTGAAATTGATTGTTGCAAAATATCGGTTAAAGGAATCGGTGAAAACAAAACATTTTAATTTTGTTTGAAGAAGTATTAGCATTATTACAAAAAAAACTTCTTAAAAATACGTTAACGCTACATAAAAGTGATACGAGAAAATTGTACTAAACATGGACAATACGGTTTAACAAAAATTGTTTTAACATATTGCAACAGAGATGAAGAACATTTTAGAGAAGGTAATATATAAGTCTTGGCGGCAACAGGACTTGTGACCTGTCATTGGTTGGTTTAAGTGGCCATTTTACACACTGTATAACATTTACCATTCTGCCCATATTTAAACATCCAAATTCCTTCAATTCTTTCATTTGTTGATGTTTGTGAATTTAAAGGGCTGAAACCTTTTTTTATGCGGGTGAGACTTATCTAATTTAATTATTTCACCTACATAGTAGGCAACGCCTGAAAATTTTAATTTTATCAGATTCTATACTTCTTCATGGGTATGTTCAAATATGGGCAGAATGGTGAATGTTACGCAGTATGTAAAGTGGCCACTTAAACCAGCCAATGGCAGGTCATAAACTCTATAGATGCCTAGACTTCTATATTTCTTTCTCTAAAATATTCTTCATCTCTGTTGTAATATGTTAATATTGACAGCTTCCCGGGGAGTTGAATCCAGTCCTTGTCTACAAAAATTGGGAATATTGTTGAAAAACTTTTTTTATTAGGGCACGCAGTTTACGTGAGATGCGAAACAAGTTTCAATATGTTTTTAATATTTTATTCTGTTGCTTAGAAATAGTGACAAATTGCTTTCGTTATCTTACACATTTATTTAAAATGGAACCCAAAAAAAAGTAGATTTACCCCTGATATTAATGTCGTAGAAAAATAACCCATTACACCTTATAATAACAAATTTTTATGATTGGAATGTTATGTTTATTAATAAAATAGAAGTAGATACTTGAATAAAAATTAAAAAGTACCTACATGTATTTTTTATTAAACAAAATGTTTGAACACTAACAACAAAACAATGTTTCGATCTGATACATTAAACGCTCAATGTAATTTACAAATCGTGTAGATAGACGCAGTTTCTCACGAGAACCGTGTCATCGCCGACATTGAATTCACAATAAAATTCTACTAATAGGTCAATCATTTTCCTTTATGAAGATCCCGATACATTTCCTGAGAGAACGCATCGGGCATGTGCAAATGCCACGAACCGAGAACCCTCCTAGGCTTGGCTCGTACCTATGCGGAGTCAGGTGCCATCACGTCTGTCGGAGGTATATAGGTATGGGTATATATTATGCATAAGGAGAAGGTCATGCTCCAGCCCAGACGAGGAATTCGTAGGATGTTTTATGTGTCTGGGCACGAAGCACTCTAGTATTAAAGCCTTCTACCATTCCATACCGTCTTCAATTTTATTTGACATACCGAAATTATACATTATTTTGTGTCTATATAAAATGTCGTAAATTTACATCATAATATTAGGCTAATAAAGATAAAAGGTGCTAAAATATTGAGATTTATTGCCGCTATTGACTCTTTAGAGAATTTTTATAATGGACTATATACTACATCATTTTGCGATGCATCTTTAAGCTGACACGCGACGGCGACATTCTTGTATTACGGGGATGGAGGTCTTCAAGTTAGTGGGAAATTAACTCACTCGCGATTACAATGAGTTTGAATATAAAGGTTCTGGCAATGACTCAAAGTCAAAGGGTATAGGTTCATTTTCATAGTCATATTATTAATCCGTGTAAAATATTTCATTCAATAAATACAGCGGGCAAGTTGTTAATATGACACAAGAGAACAATAAAAATATGACCATCTTATTTGATCATTTTGAGCTTTAAATTTATTTCAACAGAGAGGGAAAACATTTTTGAGAAGGGAATACGGAAGTCTAGGCATTTACTGGGCTTATGACCTGTCATTGGCTGGTTTAAGTTGCCACTTTACACACTGTAACAATCACCATTCTGCCCATGTTTGAACACCGACATTTCCTCAACTCTTCCATCTGTTGACTTTTGTGAAGTAAAGGAGCTGAAACGTTTATTGTGTGGGTGAGATTCATCCGGCTAAACTAAATCACCTACAAGGCAACGCCTGAAAACAATTTTCCAATTTTTTAATTTCTTCTTTTACCAGGTAGTTAATTCAACAATGTTTGAGTATGTCCAAATGCTTGCAGACTGGCTGGAGTTATTCATATTGAAATTTATTTCAACAGAGAGGGAAAACATTGTTGAGAAGGAAATATAGAAGTCTAGGCATTTATAGGGCTTATAACCTGTCATTTTCTGGTTTAAGTGGCCACTTTACACACTGTGTAACATTCATTTGGTTCAGCCGGATAAATCTCATCCACGTTATAAAGGTTTCGCTCTTTTGCTTCACAAAAGTCAACAGATGGAAGAGTTGAGGAAATGTGGGTGTTCCCCCCTGTTGAAATAAATTTTAATTTGAATTACTCCCTAGGGAGGAAATCTAGCCAGTCTGCAAGCATTTGGACATACTCAAACATTGTTGAATTAAGTACCTGGTAAAAGAAGAAGTATAAAAATTGGAAAATTGTTTTCAGGCGTTGCCTAGTAGGTGATTTCGTTCAGCCGGATGAATCTCATCCACGTGATAAAGGTTTCAGCTCTTTTACTTCACAAAAGTCAACAGATGGAAGAGTTGAGGAAATGTGGTTCAAACATGGACAGAGTGGTGAATGTTACACAGTGTGTAAAGTGGCCAATTAAACCAGCCAATGACAGGTCATAAGCCCTGTAAATGCCTTGACTTCCATATTCCCTTCTCAAAAAAAAATTCCCTCTCTGTTGAAATAAATTTTAATATGAATAACTCCCTGGGGAGGAAATCCAGCCAGTCTGCATTCATTTGGACATACTCAAACATTGTTGAGTTTACACCCTTATTTATTTTATATGATATAAGACATGGAATGAATATAACGTGCCAATGAAAAATTGACACCAAACAATCACTCATCTCAGTTTTTTTAATAGTTTACCTATACAAAGGTTGGTGTTAACTTTTTTAATTAATTTTTGTCACAGATTTGTTTAATATTTACACAATATATATGTATATTTTAACGTAGTACCTACAAAATTATGCGGAATCGACTTGATTCTTTACTCCTATTGGAAATATTATTCGTAATCTGTTAAATATTCTTATAGGCCACACCTCTTAATAGAACCTATTAATATAACATCGAAATATGATTATATCAATGTAGTTTTTGGGACATTACCATATATAATCAAAATAGATAATAAATATTATGTTTGTATTTGTTAATAAACTGTCAGACAGTGGCACTGACTAATATATTATTTAGTTGCGGAGTAATCTTCTTTGTACTTTTACGGATTTTATCATAATTAATCTTTGTTGATCACAAAACTATTGTTACATGTAAATTTTGTACATCAGTAATCTTCAATGAAGGAACTTTTTTATAATTCGGGATATTTAAATAATAATATTTCTTTATAAGTAAGGTCATTTGATTTGTAAACATACATCCTATTACTCGAATACACGTATAAAAACTGCTATGTAAACGTACAAGGTATATTAATCATATGTATATCATGTACCGGCTAAAGTCATTTTAAGTCCAGGCAAAAGACCTTCGTTCCGTCATTGCCTGTATTGACGGCATAACTTTACCATTCTGCCTGTGTTTAAACCTTCACAAATCTACAATTTTTAACATCCATCCTTTAATGTATTATTATTTTATTTATTATTTAAATAAAATAAATATTTGCTTTCTTATGGTTTACTCAAATATGTCATTTTGACGGCCATTTTCAACGAGTTGTAAATAACTCACTATTAGAAAATGGGAATCAAGTTGGGGAAGAGTGGGATTCGTACCACGGACCTTTGGTCCGTAAGTCCGAGACACTTGCCACAGGACCACAACCTGATAATAAGGAATATTTTTGTGTTTTTATTAAAATATATTTTCTTTTCTTTTTTAATTAGAATAAAAAAAGAATCCCATATTATCTTTTACAGGATATTTTATTTTTTCTTTCGTATGTTACACACAAATATTATAACTGTCCATTATTTATTATAGGAGCAAAAATTCATTAACATTTTCTTGTATACCCACGAACAGGCTATGCCTTTGTGGGATTTTTTGTTTACTCTTTTTCTATTAATATGTATTTGATTGCTAATTATGCTTTTTTTTAATACTCTGTTTTACTATTATGTTTGTTGTAAAAAAATATAAAAAAAAAAAAAAATTACCTGTCATTGATTCTGTTTAATGCAAAAGAATACTACTTTCAATAATGTTTTGGGAATGTACAAATGTTTGCAGACAAGCTGTATTTCCTCCCAATGGAGTTATTCAGTTTTAAATGTGTAAGAGAGGGAAAACATTTCTGAGAAGGGAATATGGAAGTCGCGGCATTTTCAGGGCTTATGACCTATCATTGGCCGGTTTCCCCCACATGATAAAGGTTTCAGCTATTTTACTTCACAAAAGTCAAAAAATTTAAAAGTTGAGGAAATGTGGATGTTGAAGTGAATGTTACACAGTGGGTAAAGTGGCCACTTAAACCAGATAATGACAGATCATAACCCCTATAAATGCCTAGACTTCCATATTCCTTCCTCAAAAATTTTTCCCCGTCTGTTGCAACAAATTTGTAGTACTAGTTTCTTTGCAAATATAATAATATTAATATTTTAAGCGTGCCTGTTTTATTTTTGGAACAATAAAGAATTACTAACAACACTTTTACAGACATTTAAAAAACAAAATTTAACTCGACCAGTTATTATTTATAACAGTCCAAATCATGCGAGTTACAAAAATCATAGACAGTAAAAAAAAAAATTCGTTCCAAAAAATATTGATAAAGAAACTTAAAATAAGAAAAAAAATTCATGCAAAAGTCAGGCATAAACAAAACACAACCTTAATGTTATTTAATATTTGTATATAACCACTTACTGACTTTTCTATGTCTACCGGTTTCGAGACGTACCCGTCTCTTCGTCGGGACAACAATTAAACCAACATGCAAACCAACATGAAAAACCCACTATACACCTTCCCCATAGTTGTTGGACAAAAATATAAAACCATCACAACATGCATTTTAATAATAAATACCCTTTTAAACAGAAAACTGAAGAAAAAAAATTAATCAAACAATTTTTCATCCTGTCAAGAGTAATTATAATAATACTATTTATGATAAAAAATGGAGAATATTTTTTTATGTAAATACTGTATCCACAAATGTACTTAATTTTTTTCCAAATGATATCAAGCCTGCTTTTATTACAAATAACAACATTGGTTAACTATTGCTTAATAATAATAAAAAAATAGTTTATTAAATAATTCAGGTGTTTACTAATTAAAATGCAATCCTTGTCTTTCAGTTTACGTGGGAAAAACATCAAGGTATTTTGATATTCGTGTTAAAGAACATATGATGTGTCTTCACAATAATAATTTTTCCGAATTCGGAAATCACCTAATCAATTTAAATCGTGACTTTAATAAAAATACAAGAGTTCAAATCTTACGTACAAATAATAAAGGGTTGAAAGTAAGTAATATGGAAATATTTTTCCTTAGGAAAGCTTTAAAAAATAATGTTCCTTTGATCAATAATCAAACAATCTTTCAATATGGTCATTTATACGATGTTTCACTGTAATTTTTACCCTAAACCTATAAATCTCACCACTTTCCTTCCATTCCCTCTACTTTTTTTCAACTATTTCTCAAACAACATATATATACAACAGAATATTTTCATAATTTAATCAGTGCATGTTTGTCCTAATCAGTACATGTGCTTATTAAAATGCATGTCGTGTTGGTTTTATATTTTTGTGCAACAACTATGGTGAAGGTGTATAGTGGGTTTTGTATGTTAGTTTGTATTTTAGTTTAATTGTTGTCCTAACGTCGAAACCAGTAGACATGGAAAAGTCGGTAAGGGGTTATATACAAATATTTGATAACATTTAGTAAAATGTTTGACCACAAAGTTTATGCTTTAAATAATCATAATAAAACACAACCTATATGGACTACCAGCAGCTTAGTCACAATAGCCGCACTTGTCAATAATTACCGACGAGGCGAAAAAAAATTCTCGTGGATAAAAGTGTTGATTAAGGACTTTTAATCGATGTGAAAAACTTCTATGATCGTATACCATATGAAGAGATGGGAGCTGATATATTTCAACATACTACACATTTTAATTATATTTTAAATACTTGCATTTCGTCTCCATGCTCCAAACGCTTTTCTAATTTCAACATGGGCTATCTCTAAATTAAGTGTAGGAAAGGACCTCATAATCTCTTTGCGCCACTGCGCCCTGTGAAGGCTAATTACGACAGTTTTCCATCTTTTAAATGATTTATTTTCATAAGTTATATAGTTAAATTTTTAATTTGCTCTTAAAAGGTCGTCGTATTCTTTTTTAGAGTAATAACCAAATAGAGTCGCCCTATTGGAGAAAAAACATTCTTCGATTATTGATTACGAAGTTAACTACAGATTACAGCAATACAACGAGCCGTAGGTACTTGGGTTGAGAATTACAAGCAAAAACGGTAACTGTCCATTACACGTTTGTTGTTAAACTTAAAACCGAACCAAATTTGGAACGCTTTTGTTCTATGCAATAGAGCTAAAGGGCTTCTCTAGAAAATTATTACTCTTAATTTTTTCATCAGCTACTAGAAATAGGGGGTTATTTCTTATTTCCCTGTTCCTTGGAGCTGCTGGAACATATGCATTTTTATTATGTAATAACAAAAAGGTCCAATCGCAGGTTTTTAGAGTTTTCAGAAAACTGTGTCATGTATTCTGTTCACTTAGGAACATCTTGGACATTGGCACTTTCAGAACTGTGTATTTTGCTCTCTTCCAGTAAGTGGCAACTTATAGTACAGTGGGCTGGGGAGGTTGCACTGCGTCTATCATGAACCCCCTAATAAACGTACAAAAATTAATACTAAGAGTGAAGCTGCGTTGTCTCCCCACTTTCCCATTTGAAACATTGTTCCATTTCATGAAGGTACTGGACATAAGAGTTTTTTTTAAAAGAGTCATTGACACATTTCTGGTCATGCGGCTACAAGAGTAGATCCCAGCAGAATGCTCGTACGAGGTTTTCCTGTAATTTGAACTATTTCATTCTTAAAACACGTATGACGTTTGCTCAGAGGAATTTCTCTTCTGTGGCCTCAAGAATGTTCAATGTCCCGGATGAACATATTATGTTTACCAAAACGAAAACCAGTTTCAGGAGGAGTGTACAAGTCTGGATTTTGTCTAAGAAAAGTGACCATTGCAGGAGACTGCTGCGAGATATTGCATAGATTTATATACTATTAAGCGTGTTGTCCAGATACTCTTTCTAATATATGTATGTTTATTTAATAATATTTAATTTTTACTTTTGCTATTATTTAATCTGTACGTACTTCTACTTTCCAATTTGTTGTATCCCAACTCAACCCAGGGCCCTTGGCCTCACACAGTTTAGGATACGTTATTACTATTTTTTTGGTATATTTATGTATTTGTTTGAATAAATAAATAAAATAAATGTGTAGATAAACATACTCGTATACATAAATTTGAATTCTAAAAGAATTCGCGATGTGCTCAATAAAAATCTAATTAAAAAAATATTAGATGATTTTAATAGCTACTTACATAAAATTATAGTATGGTATGGTCAAATGTTTTTTATAGGAATACTAAAAAATTACTAATAAATTCACGATTAAGCTGCCAAAGAATTAATGGATAGTATAGCAGTAAAATATTTCAATAATTTTCAATTAAGCATTCATAAAGCGATGAAATTGAAAATCGAGAAGACAAAAGATAATGTTATTTCAATTAAATATGCGTAGAATCACCAGAATATAAAATTTCATCGTGGGTATTAAAAAAACGATTTTGGTGTCACTTCAACAGTATCATTACATCATCCAAGTAATGTACATTTTGAAAGGAGATAAACAATATGTTTAGTTTTGCATTTGTGATTTACCTTCTATCTTGAAGACCACCTATGCAATAATGACGGATTCATTTACATACGTTATTTGTCAACTTTTTACTTACCTAATTATTAATATTTCATGTACAATTTTAATATTATAACATTTACATGATATTGAGTACTACGGCGTATAAAATATCTGACCATTGGCTTATTTAAAAATAAATTAACAATCTGGCATGCAGTGTTTCTGAAAACGAACGTTTTATTATGTACATTTTCATATTATTTATGTGATAGATTATTTACTGATTTACTCTTAATACATTAGATACTGTATAAGTTTTATGGGTAATCAAAAATATTATCCTCATTAAAAGTATCAAGTTAAATCGAATTACAATAACCTAGTATTCACTATAAATATGCCAATTTATATGACATTAAAGTAATTTCTAATCAATAAATTTTATTTTAAAAGAGCTTTAAAAGAGCATTTGAAAAGAGCCAGTTGCAAAAAAAATATTAAGTAAAAAGTTGAAAGTGAAATGATTTTAACGTTTTCATTAAAATAAGTTGAGTGAAAAAAAGTCAAATAAAACAATCCGATTTACGAGTATAAAACGCAACAGTTTTTTATATAATAAAAGAAAAAAACGCAATCGAAAAATATCAGATATTTTGTAAAGGTTTAAAAAGGGTAAGGAAAAGGTAATTCTGTCCTGACCCTGATCGGCTTCTCTATAATAATAGACAGAGGATCGAGAATGTTGACAGCTTTAAATACTTGGGAGTTCACATATCTGAGGATGGAAGCATGCACAAAGAGCTCACAACCCGCCTAGGAATTGCTGGAGCAACTTTTAACATGATGCGTGTTGTCTGGAACTCTAGTCTATACTCGGTCAAAATGAAATGCCGATTATTCAACCCTTGTATAATGCCAGTACTCCTATATGGGTGCGATTCTTGGCACCTTACCAAAGCTCAAAACACCAAACTTCTGAGTTTTGAGAGTGAATGCCTGAGAATATTATAAGGTATAAGGTGGTTCGATTTTATAACGAACATTGAATTCCGAGAACGGACGCAGCAGCCTCCTATAACGAGCATCTTGAGGATGCGGCGGTAGACCTGGCTTGGACACGTGCTGCGCATGCCTCAGGAGAACCTAAACCCAAGTTGCCTCTTCTTTAAACCTGCGGGCTCGCGCCATCCTGGAAGGCCGTCGATGACGATCTTTAGACTTTATTCGACGGAATTAAGGGGCAGTGGATTGACGTGGGAAGAGACAAAAATGTTGGCTGGCGATAGGGTCTCCTGGAGGCAACAGGTGACAGATGCTCCACTTATGAGCGGATGTGGAAAAGAAGAAGAAGAAAATACGAATACGTTTCAGGTGCAATTTAACGTAAACTAAAGAGGTGTTTTTTTTTAAATGTAGTGAGGGCGAGTAAGGCCTATTGCATATCGTGGGGTAATAACTACAACTAGTTTACTTCAAAACCAGCATTTTTGATTCTCCTCCACGAATGCTACAAATAGACAAGTCGTGATTCATTCAAATCATATTATGACGCAGGAAGATACAAAGATCTGTTTTTAGTGCATCGCTTAAAAATTCAGATTTTCAAGTAACCTAGTTGTAGTAATTACCCCATGATAATATAATAAAGATTGTTTATGTGTATACCCCGTTTATTTCTATATTTATCTTACCGGGTGCATATTAAAGTAAATTGAAAGAAGGGGAATATTTTTTAAAAGGGTACCTGGAAGTCAAAGAGCCTGTAAATGCCAATCTTTCATATTATAATATATATGTAATGATATTTATTATTCAAAGTTTTGTTTACCATGTGAGAACGTTATAATGTTTATCTTAATCATAAAAGTTACCTCCTGCAATTATTGAGAAGCCGCCAAACTAAAATACATACATTTTATAATATGGTAGTTTTCTCGATAACAATATCGCATCATAGTTATGGAAAAAAACACGTAAATATAATTATTATAGACTTTAATGTGTGTTTAATCCATTCAAAATTTATTCTTTATTTTATGTCGTCTGGGACATTGAAAACGACTATTATGGAAGGCATTATTCGTGTGAAAGAGAAGTGCCGGGTGGCCCGGATGGACATTTGACTGAAATAATAATTATATTATTTCTCTGATAAAAATGTTTGCTACTGGAATGAATATTTTATTATTATAATTTTAAATGAGCAGTTTAAAATATAATTTATAACAAGTATTAGAACAAAATACGAACAATACCTAAATCTATATTTTTTCAATAACCAGTGTCCGGTTTCATCACTTTCGCAGCATCTCCGACACTGGTATAAATGTTATAAAAATAAACACATTTATTTAAAATCAGTAGAAAAATTCAAATGCATGCCACAGTAATTGAATTAAGTTTATTGTGAACAATATTATGAGTGTCTCCAAATGTTTCATGACATTTGCTGGTTTAAATGGTCACTTTACATTCTTTGTAGCATCCATTATACCTTTGTTTGAATACTCACGTTTTTTAAATTTTTCCGCCCGTTGACTTTTGTGAAGTTAAAGTGCTGAAATCTCTAATGATGTAGGAAAGATTCATCTGACTGAAATATTACACCTACTAGGCAACGCCTGAAAATACTTTTCCATGCTTTTTGTACATTTTTAAAACATTTTTTTAAGATTGTTTTTATCGATTTTATTATAGTGTAATGTGGAATGAATTATTTTAATTATTAACTAGTTTTTCCCCTGTGTTAATTAATAAAACTTAGCACTGACATAGCCTTAAAAACCATCATGAGTTTGTGAGTATGTTAACTGTAAAAATAAAGTTTCCGCTTCTTCTTGAACCAGTTTGTTTAATCAAAAATATTTTAACTAAGTCCAAATAATTGGGGATAAGGACTGGATTCTACCCCAGAGAGTGTTATCTTCATCATCATATCGACTGCTTAATTCGCAAGCAAGACAACTCTAGTAAACCAAACTATAAAGGAGCAACATAAAACTTTATTAAATATCAAAAAACACACCTAAATATTTTTTTTATTGTTTTTCATAACAGTCTTATGTTCGAAATCATGATGTGTTAGAAGTGATCAAATCTGTTAACGCAATAAAGTCAATTTGACAAAAAAAAAATGGTAATCTTGTTTGTGGATTAAGCCGACGATATATTACAGCAGATATGGAGACCATTTTTGAAAAGAGAATATGGAAGTCGAGGCGTTTATAGGACTTATGGCTTAACTGCCTGGTGTGGTGAGGAAGCGGCCTAGGTGTAATAATACAGTCTCTCAGTGCGAACCTCACCAATGCAACTTGGTAAATAGATTTATGAATGTATAACAGTGATGTTATTTTAATTGGTTTACACACTATAAATGGTAGTGGTTCTTTTTTTTATCAACTTCCTTATTATCCTGGTGACCTTTATTACAATACTTTTAGTTTGTCCAAAGTTTTGTAGACAAGAGACCGGCTTTCGCCCCCTACCGAGTCATTTAGATAAACAAATTACAACAGGGATAGATAATGTTTTAGAGAAGGGGATATGGATGCCTGGACATTTACAGGGCTTATGAACTGTCATTAGCTAGTTTAGTAACATTCACCATTTTCCCAATGTGTGAACATGCATATTTCTTATATCTGTTGATTTAAGTGAAGTAAAAGTGCTGAAACCTTTATTGTTGGGAATAGATTTATCTGAGTTATTCGGATTAAGAAATTACAACTGCGAAGAAATAAAGAAACGTAAAATCATAGTTATTCGTCATCAATGTAATAAAAAAAAACTTAATTGAAATTTATTATAATGAATAAAAATGTCTAAAATAAATTTGTGTTAACTAATTCTACATTAAGTTTATTTTCTAATTGTATTTAGGATTTCCAGATTGTGTAATTTATGGTTTTTAAGAGCAACATGAAATGTTTTTATTTATTTTCAAAAATTTATATTTTAAGTGCTACTACTTATTTTTCATAAAATCATTCAAACAAATTAAATATGCCGATTAGTTTCAGAACATGACTGTTGCTCTGTCAAGCCGTAAAAATATTTTATTCTTTAACCTCGGCGAAGGAACAGTAAAACCTTTATATTTATAAACCTCAACAAAGAAACAGTCATATTGGTGGGCATATTTAATTTATTTTATAAACCCAATATGTATATTGAATATTAAATTAAAACCTAAAAATATTTTTATTGGGTAACTGAATAAAAGGCTTTATTATATAGTTGATGACAGACACTGAAACGATATCCGAAATTGGCAAAATTGGCGAATTAGTCATGGCATAACGGGTTGTCTTCAAGGAATTACGAAACACCATTGACTACATGACACTAAAATCAATTTATTTTTCTCCTGTAAAGTCCACATTAACATATGAAATATTGAGCTGGGGAGGAGCTACCAAAACCAAAATAGAAGCTTTAACGGTGTCGAAAAATACATTTTGAAAATAAGGACCAGATGCCCTCTTGTGTACCCTACTTTCCTTCTTTTTGCAGAACAAAACGTATTGTGTGTCGAATAGTTGTTTGTAAAGTCAGCGCTTTGTCTGTTTCACACAACTAAAACTAGTGAACAAAGAACCCAGCAAAACAGATGCACAAGATGTGCTCTAGCTGAAAATTATGTAACTCTTGCTGCAAGAACAAGCTTCGCTCAAAGGCAATATCGTGTTATTGCACTTTGAGTGTATATTCAGTTGGACAGTTTTTTGAAAACCACAAACAGCTTAAATACGTTTAAAGTCAATATAACCAAGTTGATTGTTGCACCGGACTACAAAAAAAATATGATGTACTCCAGGCTATGCAGTGAATTCAACACAAAATATATATTTCTAATTTCTCCTCGGTGCTTAGTGTGCCTAGTTTTGTTTTGTTTGCCTTTATTATCTCTATGTCTCCACTGCAAACCAGTAAACTCACAATTTTTTAGCCTTAGAATAGACTATTGTCTAGTTGGGCGACAAATTGCGAATTGCAAATAAAAAATAAAATAAATAGTCTACATATATGGAAACTGTTTCTTCTTGTTTTTTACTCTTTAATGTATATTAATATGTATGTTTGTATTTCAATCTTAGTAATAAATAAATAACAAATAAAAAAATAATCATACAAAAAATCATATTCAGCATCCATGACCAAAATTAATTCATTAAGACGGGTGCCGTGGCGCAGTTGGTTAGACGGCCAACTGTGAAACTGGCGTGGCGGGTTCGATTCCCGCCAGTTGCAAGAAAAAAATCCAAGAAATATTTTTTTCTCAATTGGTCTGGATGTTGTGGTGTTTTTTTCATTACCTCCTTCCATATCCCCTCTATCCCACCTGCTCAGAAGCCTCAAAATAGAGGCTAAGCGGGTAATTCCTAAAAGAAAATTGCACCAGGTATCCGGGAGAAAAGTTAGGAAAATATAAAAATATTAAAACTACCACTATTGAACAGATATTTTCTAGGAAATCATTAATTAAAACTAGTAAATCATTTCACAATTTGTAGACATTTTTTCGTATTTTAATATATTTAACGAAGATACTTAACACTGTCTGATTATTAAAAATATATTTTTGTTTACATACCTAAAGTAAATTTTAATGTTATTTCGATTTCGATTTAAATTAAAATTACTCATCATTTTGTATTTATGCACTTAGTATGATTTTAAGGCCCTAAAAATCTACCAACAAAATAATATGAATCTGAAATTGAAAACAAGTCGTCGGTATTGTAGAACAACGACGCATGTGATTTTTTTCAACTTTACGTGAGAGCGATTTAATCCTTTTTTGACACTATATGTCAGAACTTGATACGTTCAAAAGTAAACCATTTGATACAAGGGTTAGTCATGTATATTTGTTTTTTTTTTAATCTAGAAAAAAACGCGTTTATATAACTTTTTCAATATCAAATACAGACGAAATTCTATGTCGCATTTTTCGCACATCCGTCGTTGTTCTACCATCTAGATAAATTGCACATCAGTTCAAATTGAAAACGTATCTACCTTAATAAATAATCGCGTGTTTGTCACGAAAAGCTAAAAAAATTACATATCAATAGTAAATTTTAATTTCTTATTGTACTGAAAACTGAATGAATATAATTCAGCGGAATGTTTGTATAGTGATAATGCCAACCCGAAATCGCTTCGCAGACTGATCGATTAATCTCGGGTCGAATTTTCCTAACTCACAAATCTAGAATTTAAGTATTACGATTGCACGTTAGCTACGCGAATCGAGTCTCTATAGCCAGCGGCATAAGGTCGAGCGCAGCCCACCACGCCCGCTGTGGGCAGTTAGTTTTACATTCTGTTGATTGGAAAAGATCTCCAAGTATGCGACGCTATGCTATTTGACGCATATAAAAAGATGTAACTTGAACTGAAAAATCATTCCAAAGCCACTTGTCGTCAAGTATAGTGCAGTATTGTTCTCTCAGACAAGGATACGCAAAACACCATGATTTCGGTAAGATTTTTTTATTCGATACTACGTAACTATTCGCACCACACAACGCTATGCAATGCTGGCTCGGTATCCATATGAAAAGTTATCTCTCAAAGAAAACTGAATGGGTACAATTTATTTACACCTCTTTCATATTCAAAATCGCTACCCTATAGTCGAAACTAAAAACAAAAGAAATACCCTTACCAAAAAATTTATGTACAAACAAGCACTGCACCCTCAGTATTGAGCAATTTATTAATCTTTCAAAAGGGGGTATGTGTTTAAATATTAAACAAATTTTGCAATTATCTAAAAACTGAATTGATAATTCCCGCATAATAAGTAGGATATTTGAATTTTAAAAACATGATGAGAAGCTCCATTACAGCACATAACACCTAGGCTTGAGAAAAATTACATTTAATTATTCTTATCTCAAAAGGAATCGATCCAAGAGCCCTTCGGGAAAAAACGCATAAAAAATGAGTCTTTACAATGATTTTCCTTCTTATTTTTCCTCTCCCCGATGGAGGTTGCAAAACATCGCAGCGATTCCACTTTGTTGGCGGCTGCCCTGAACAAGGACTGAGTTCTACAATGGAACTTGTCACGCAAATTCTTTAGCCAAGAGATGCGCCCTCTACCTGCACCGAGTTTTTTTTTTTCAATCCTTGCTTGTAGAAAGACTTGTAAAACGTTTTATTTTTACCTCAGTACCTCTTTATCTTTTTTTATCATAATATATCATTTCGGACTCTGTCCACCATGGAGATTTTTAATATCCTCCTGTAGCACCACATTTTAAAAGCTTCGATCTTTTTTGAAATGGTTTACGTTTTGACACCGTAAAAAAGTATCGAAAAGACGTCACATCGTACAATGCGCATTCGGAGGTATAAATTGAAGTCTCTTCTGTAAAAAAAGTCGCGTATTTTGAAAATTATTAATTATTGATTAACATGTGTAGATACTAAAAAAAATATTTATTATCTTTTATTAGTGGTGAAGACCTTACATATTTATATTAATTATGGTATGTACAATGAAAAATGCGTAATTTTATAAGCACAATAATCAAGTTATTTTAGATTGGCCTGTGAAGGAATAAGGGCAATTGAATGGTAGCGCATCACACTAACCACTTATATAATAATTATATTATATACCTATATAGAGACTGCCATTATGCTCTGATTGAAAATAAATTTTATAGAATAATAGGGTCAGTTTACAAGCATGGGTAGTTCCTGATTATGTCGCTATAAACTGTGTTTCTGTCCCTAATAAATTTATTTATAATGTTATTTATAAATAAAAAAATATGTATTCAATATTGTCTCTAAGCATGTTTTACGATAATCACAGTGGAAAAAAATATTTAGTATCAGCAATGTCGGGAATCGAACCCGAGACTTTTTCCTTGGCAGACAAACGCACTGACCATTAGACAACGAGGTAAACAAACGATAATTCTGTGGTAGTACATTTAATTTTTAACTTAACATTATACAGTTTGTTCACACCACTAAATATTATATATTTATTTGAGGCACATGTTTTACCTTTATCGGGTATGGAATCACCTTTTTAACAAGTTAATTCTTTATTGAAAACTTTCACATTCAAAATACTACATTTAATATTATTTTACTTCTTAATTAGTTCAATTGTTTTTTTTTAAAGTTATTAGTCCTGAAAATGAGTCAAGCTATTTCAAAATGCATTCAGTGGTGTTAAGAATATAAATTAAACGATAAATAATAAATGATTATTTATCACAAGTCGATAAATTAATGTTCTCCATTGCGTTAGACTTTAAATATCGTAATTGGTACGTCACTTCCTTAAAACGTCATATTCAAAATAAAATGAATGCGACCTTTTTTATTCGTTCATATTTTGTGTTCCCTATGGAAGGCCCTTGGATACTTGCTATTAGAAAAGTCACAACTGCTAGATTGGTAGTGCATAACTAAGTTTGTATCTGAACACTGAATGCATTGGACTGGCAAAAGAAGGATTAAAGGGGTGTAAATGCGGTCAAAATGGGATCTCTTAACGACTGGGTGAAAAATTATCTATGACCAGATTAAGAGTGATGAAATCCGGTGAAAATGGAAATCTGGGAAAAATGTCAAAAGATCAATACAGAGTCGCTTAGATGTTTTTTTTTCTTTATTTTTTTTTTCATCGTATACAATATAACTATTTCGTCACTAAGTTTTCAAACAATAACGAGATAATAGTATTTTTATGCATATGGCGAGAGTAAATGGACACAAAGTTTTAGTCATTTGCAGTATTGAAAATGGAAATCTGGGAAAGATGTCAAAATATCAATACAGAGTCTCTTAGATGTATTTTTTCTTTATTTTTTGCATCGTATACAATATAACTATTTCGTCACTAAGTTTTCAAACAATAACGAGATAATAGTATTTTTTATGCATATGGCGAAAGTAAATGGACACAAAGTTTTAGTCATTTGCAGTATTGAAAATAGAAATCTGGGAAAGATGTCAAAATATCAATACAGAGTCTCTTAGATGTTTTTTTTTTCTTTATTTTTTTTTTTGCATCGTATACAATATAACTATTTCGTCACTAATTTTTCAAACAATAACGAGATAAAAGTATTTTTTATGCATATGGCGAGAGTAAATGGACACAAAGTTTTAGTCATTTGCAGTATATACGAGTACAATAAAACATTTTAATATTATTATTAAGGATTATTTTAGATGCCAAAAAAAATAAATCACGTCAAATCTGATCTTATCAAAAGACTGTATTATTTAAGAAATACATCTTTTTCATTTCCATTTTTACTCCCAGAGTTGCATAGGGCACTGCATTTTTAAACCAAATGCGGCGTATTTCAATCATCTGTTACATGAAGGTAAGGTGATCAGTCCTACGCTCCAGGTGCTAGTCCAGGCCCAATAAAATATTACAGTTAAAAAATATTTAAAATCTATATTTCACGGCTTCCTGCTAGGAATTGAACCCACGACCTTAATGGGTAAACTTATCTCCACTCGATTTCTTTATTCAAGATTTTCAGCTGAAAGCAGCCATAGATTTGAAAACAATCGTCAAGTGTTCCGGTTCTATTTCACACACATCTCTGAATTATTTATCCGTCGGGATACAGAACAAGCAAGGTGTATTAATGTGGAAGAGGCTAGTATCAAGATACATAGATGCATGTGATGTTTAATCTTCTTTTTCAACTCCTGAAACTTTGTCTTAAATGCCGTAATTGTAGTTATAGCCTAGATAATTTGATGTACTTGAATTCAATAAAAATAACTCAATATAATTTAATTTGAAGCTCAACGGTGTTTTTATAATGTCCTTATGTTTGCAGATGGGCTTGTTTTTTTCTTTAGGGAGTTATTTAGATCTTAATTTGTTGCAAAAGAAACGGAAAACATTTTTGAGAATAGAATATGGAAGTCTAGGCATTTACAAGGCTTATGACCTGACGTTGGCTGGTTTAAGTGACCACTTTACACACTGTGTAACGTTTACACTTCAGTCTTTAATTAAACATCCACATTTTCTCTACCCTTCCATCTGTTGACTTTTGTGAAGTAAAAGAGCTGAAACCTTTATCATGAAAGAATTCACCTGCTAGGCAACGCCTGAAAATAATTTTCCAATTTTAACGTTTTTTCTTATACCAGTTAGTTATTTGACAATGTTTTGAATATGTCTAAATATTTCTCTGGATGAATCTCACCCTCACAATAGCTTCAGCTCTTTTGCTTCACAAAAGTCAACAGATGGAAGAGTTGAGGAAATATTGATGTTTAAACAAAGGCAGAATGGTGAACGTTACAAAGTGTATAAAGTGGCCACTTAAACCAGTTAATGACATGTCAATAGCCTTGTAAAGGCCTAGACTTCCATATTCTCTTCTCATAAATGTTTTTCCTATCTGTTGCAACAAGTTTATATCTAATTTAAATCTACCCACAAGTGAGCAGAGGAATTGAGTTGATAAATATCAAACGCCAGTATGTCCACCCAATTATTTTTTTTATATTGTTCTACAAAATGCAGAAAAAAAAATTTCAGTACTGTTCAAATTAAAACATGACCTCAATATTACAACTGTCAAAAAACTCTGTTTCAATTCAGGGCCCCGATTACAATGGGAAGTTAACAGTGTTATCTTCCACTGTTTATAAAGAAAAGCCGATAATTGTGTACGAAAGTGAGTATATTTGCATGAGCATTAAAAGTATCTTTGTTGGTAATCTATAGTTGACTATGTTTAGAAGAAAAAGTTGTATGCATATTCTGCTTTTCATACAGAAAACTTAATTTTACTTTGTAGATAAAATTGAAGATAAATGTTAACTTCCCATTGTAATCGGGGCTCTGAAGCTAGTAGGTCCACGTGGACACTGGTGGATCGTTGTGGACATACCTGCGTTTGATATTTATGAACTCAATTTTTATTCTATGTAATATTATGCATGTACCAACTACATGTATAATTTAAACATCATATTTGGCATCGCCGTTACATTTACTGTATTATCTTCTATACGATACATTAAATTTTCTGAGCAAAATGTAAAGCGATGAAGCAATGCCGACAATCGTATCCGTGAATGCCGCATCAGAATGACCGGTAAACTTATTCCTCATAAATTGTACTTCATACATGCATCATATCACACGCGTACAAAACAATGAGAAAAAAATATTCCATAAAACACATAAATCATTCATTTCTGACATCCTTTTATTGTTTGACTATCTTCGATCTTCATTTTAAAATCATTAGAGGTCTCACAAAAATGGAGACACATTAATTTAGTCCAATGATAAAATACATCTTCAAACCAACATTTAGACTTACCAAGAATTCACGTTTGGAAATATGTACAAAAATGGAGAGACATTAATTTATGTAAATCAATGATAAAATAAATCTACAAACCTTACTTTAGCCTTACTTAGAATTCATGTTAGGAAATACATACATATTATTATGAATAGGGGGGCCGCTGATATTTTATCAATCACATCTATGTGTAAATCTTTTTTTATTGAGTTATGTACATTTTATTTTTTTTAGTTAAAATCCGTTTTAAGCTGATTTTTTTTCAATAACATCAATTATTATGTACAAAGATGATGCTAGTATTTTAACCGTAAGTTTAATCAATGCTTTCACTGGTCGTTTTTATTGTAGTGTTTAGGGCATCTGGCTACAATACATCAACTCCCGGGTTCGATTTCCGATAAGGTCGAAATTCAGTTCAGTTCATTGTCGAAAATTGGCCCTTATTACAGAAAAGAATACAATTCGTTATGTTTGCAAAACAGTGAAAAATTGTAATCCAATTATGTAAATTTTAATTTTAATTTAATCATGAGCATTGAGGGAGAAAACCCACCTCCACCAGCAGCTGTTATAGAGTCCTGGGGGACCCTCTGTCAGCCACGCTATTTTAACGAATTTACTTTCTACATAACTATACAGATTTATATGTAAATATATCAATTTAAAAAAATTAAAAGTGATTTTAGTCAAAATTATAAGCAAACATAAAACACTATCTATCTTCACTAGGTATAGTAAATATCTGTTAGGTAGGCAGCATTTAATTATGTTTATAAATACGGAATATTTAGTCCTAGTAATCTAGAGATGATTTTAATATGAAAATATTGTACAAGGCGAAATTATATTTTAAAATATAAAAATCTTGCAAAAATTATGGAACTGAAAAATTCAAATATGAAACTGAAAAAAATATAAAGAAAAAAATCCTGGTACAAAAATAATAGAATCTACTGAAATACAATGATATGTGAAATTTGAAAAAAAAAAAAATTTTTTTTTTTAAATACGACACTGACAAAAAACATTTATTTTAAAATTGGGATTAAGGGTGATCATGATGATCATCCTAAAGCCCGGGTACAAAGTTAGGTGGCATATATGTTGTATACAACACTTACGTCTGTTTTTTTTTAATGCGCGTCTTAACATCCTACGATAAGTTGTTAGGCATTTTAATTCGCAAAATGTGCACAAACGGTCTGTCCAAAGTGACTTTAGGCGAATTCACATGATTACTTGAGGAATATTTGTAATTATACCGTGGGAATATGTAATACCTATAGAACAATGTCGGACACGAAAGTCACGCGATTCTCTTGAAGTTATACGGAGTCAGACCCAATCCGAGTACAGGGTGGCTCGAGCTTGTGTAAAGAGTAATTATTGTTTTGTTCATAATGAACACGACAGATTTTGTAAGACATACTTTTCAATGCGAATTTTTATTTGAATTTACTTGTTGCAATTGATCCAAGGTTAACGAAAGGATACTTATTGTTAATTTATACATAATTTTAAATCAAAGCTACTAAATTATCTTAGCAGTAAATACTTGTTATTAGGTATGCCCAAGATTTTAAGACGCTAAAAAAAAACAAGTTTTTTCATTTTTTCAAGAAATCAATAATCCAATTGATTTCATTTGTTTTTATGATCTTTTAATGAACATAAAGTTAGCTGTGTGTGGCTACCAAATAGTAAAACTTTGCTAATAATTTAATAGTACGAGAACAATACATATATTAAATGTGGTTTATTTTAGATGGATTATATATCTTAGATACATAAGCAAGCTCTTACTTTTATAAACAGAATCGGAGATATTCTAAATAGATAATGTAAAAATCTGGTTATGTACAACGTTTAAGATACTGGCCGGTCAAATTGCTTTACAATATGTATTCTTCCATCCGGTAATTTTTGTGAAGTAAAAAGATAAGGACATGTTAAGTTGAAAATATCTCTCAAAACTACCCTGTAACATTTCTAATAAGAAAAATAATATTTAAGAACTTCAGTGTTATTTCATTTTTTTTCAAATTGGTTGTATCGTATATCATAGTATATATAGGTGATAAAACAAGATGGTTTCTGAAAATCACTACCGCTGTCAATTGACTTTTTTGTGAAGCAGAATAGCTGAATATTTTATGATACATAATCCTTATTTTCATTTAAACTGTGAATTCCTTCGACAGATCGCCGTATTCGTAGCCGCCCTGGCCCTCACCTCCGCCGCACCCCAATACGGCAAACCCCAGACCCAATACAACAGCCCTAACCAGTTCATCCCCATCGTCAGACAAGCTCAGGACGTCAGCCATGACGGCTCTTATTCTTACAGGTACAAATTATCATCCTACTATTATTATTTACGGGAAATTTAATAGATTTAATCAATATCACCTTCTCACCAATTTTCCTTCTTTGTTTCCTGTAATGGACGCGGCTTTTGCGTCTTAGACTTATTTAAGTGGGATTAATTCCACTCAAGATTAATTTGCCTTGTTCTTAATTCCGCTTTTTTTAAATATATAAATTTAATTATTAAAAAAATCACCGTTCTTATAATTTACCCAAATATTTCAATTTTTGGTGGTCATTTTCAACGAGTTGTAAATAACTCACTGTTTGAAAATGGAAATCAAGTTGGGGTAGAGTGGGGTTCGAACCTCGAAACATTGATCCGTGAGTCCGCAACACTAGCCACGGGACCACAACTCGATTCTGTAACTCCAAACCATATGTTCGATATTGTAACTCCAGACCGAATATTTGTAATTTTGATGATAAATGCGTCAATTTTTTATGTAAATATAAACAACTTTTCAGGAAGGCTGATTAAGGACGCTGAAATTTAGCTCTCTAATGATTAAAATTTTTATTTAAACTCAGGATTATACTTATTTTATAAGTCGAATGACATAAGTGTGTTATACTTGTAATAAAATCTTTTTGACGGTGATGATATTACAAAAAAGATGAAGAACATTTTAGAGAAGGGAATATAGAAGTCTCGGCATTTATGACCTGTCATTGGTTTATTTATTGAGTATATCACATTTCACGTTTAGTGGTTTACAGTTTAAGTGACAACTCAACACACTGTAAAACATTTGCCATTCTGCCCTTGTTCAAACGTCCATATTTCTTAAATTCTTCGGTCTATTGATTAACTTTAAGTAAAATAGCTGAAACCGTTGTTGATGTTGGTAAAATGTGTACGCTTTAATGACTCGCTAAAATGTGAAAGATCCCGAAACTCGTTAATATCTGATTCCAACAAAATAAAATATTCGGCATTTTAACGAATCAATTTTTTGTAAGATTCATTCCAAATTTTATTCGGAGTTAATCAATTTCTTAAAAGGGAAATCCAGTTCTTACTTGTCAACAAACATTTTAACATACTCAAAATATTCTTCATTTTTAAACGCCTCTAAACGATCGTCCTAAACGACGGATGTTTTCAGCTTTCAGAAAGTTTACATAGACACCTTATATATGTTATGTAAACAACTCATCTACATTATACAGCACATTCAAATCTCTCACAAAAAATATTCATATTAAAAATTCAATTGTACGTAATTATACAAACAGAAATGTTTGCTTAGTTCAGCATTATGTAATTCTATGAGCTTACAACGATTCGTACTTATGTAGGGTACATGCATCCTGCGCGTGGGTTAGCAAAATTTATATTTATGAAAAATGAATTTCGATAGTAAAGGTGCATAGCGTAACTTGACAAATTACAATCCGCTGACTATTATAGTCGGATTACCAACATCGTGATGAAGCACAGCCATAAACTCGCGCAATATGCCACGCCCGCCCCCTGAGCCTTGGTGGGTGGGTGTGGATATTGTCAGTAATTGCACTTCTCACATTTAACTCTAATGGGTGCTACACTATTCTCAAGTTCCACGATTTTATACCTAAAATTTACTTACCAACAAATTGAACCATAAATGCTTTAAAACACTACGATTTGACCAAGTTTGTTAGTTTTCGTTTTGTGTGTATCATCGGCTTATTAAACTAAAAAATCTAGAGATGTGCCGACCTGTATTTTATTATACTATTAAAAAAAAAACAACAACAAAAAAATATTTGAATCCTGCTCGCTAGGATAATCACTTCTAAAGAGAACTGTACACTGACTTTACGGTGTTTTCTTTGCTCACATTAATTTCATGTGTCACGAATACTATTTTAAAATTTATTATATGCCAATGTGCTATACATTATACTAATATAAATGTTTACATGTTACCATCGCTGGTTTTACTACTAAACTCATGTAGTTACGGTAGTAACCGTAACTACATGAGTTTACTTTCCCGAAAATTCTTATTTTTACAAACACAAAGTTAAATAATTTAATAAACACAATTGATTCCTATGTGATCGGCTTGCTTATTTTCAAAATAATCATTCATGATTTTTGTTACTCATTCAATCCGAACACGAATTATTTTATTATTTAAACAAATAAAAAAATGAACATACTCAGGGGCAAGTTGTGTACCTTTGGACGGTTGTACCTTTGGTCAATTATTTTGTTTCTGGCAATAAAGTAGATGAAAATTCCTTAAAAATATATTGCGATCACATTTTTATCAGCTGGCAACATATTTCTGTCAAAAGTATTACTCATAAAACGTGTTTGTTATCATGAATTGAATTTATTTGCAACAAAAAGTACATTTTCATGCTTTATATGCTACTTTTCACCACATGAGAAAGTCAAGTTTTTACATTTTGTGTATACATAAGGGTAGTTGAAAGTGTTCTATATTTGTTTAAGCTTGTGTTTGTTACACACGTCAAATCCAGAAGACTGTTGAAAGTAAATATTTAGACAGATTCTGATAAATTTTATGAATTATACCTACATCTAAAAGAAAAAAATATGTAATTCGTTTTCGTGTTCTTACTTTTTTCATGTACCTACATTTATTAAAAAAAAAAAAAAAATAATCGTTTCACGAGTAGGTAAGGATAGGCCTTGCCGATTTTCTCAGTTCCTATCACATTGCCCGTGCATATTATTATGTATTGTGTTATCCTCGTATTCTCTGCGCAGCTACGAGACTGGAAACGGAATAGTGGCCCAGGAACAAGGATACCTGAAGAACGCTGGTAACCCTGAACAGGAAGCCCAAGTGGCTCAAGGATCCTACAGCTACACCGGACCTGATGGTATCCCGATCACCGTCACCTACATCGCTGATGAGAATGGTAAACATCCTACTTTTGATTTAAAAATGAAACATCGTACTTAGATATTTTCAAAACGTTAACCCCACTGGGATAGACTGCTACGACATAAAATTAGGCCTCCAAAAAAGGCTGGAAAAAATAAAATAATCATCCAATTAGTACAACTTTGCTTTTAATTGTTTATGGAATCACTGGAGCCTGACACTAAAGTAACCGGTGTGGTATCCTCGTGACTCGTGACACATGGTATATATATTTATTTATTTACTAACGGACTTAGTCCATTCAAAATATGGCGGTCACATATCTTTATAATATGTACAGGCTCAATTGAAATAAAATACAAATAAAGAAAATTAAAGCTAAGACAAAAAATAAATAATAATTACCACCCTAAGACAAGATCTAATACAATCAGGAAATATCTAATAACTGTTTTTGTCAGATCCAGTGCCAGTGGTTGAATTAGGTACCTATGTGATTTTTTTAACCATTCTCTAACGACCTGTATTGTGTTCAGGTTTCCGCGCTGAGGGAGCTCATCTGCCCACTCCTCCCCCGATCCCAGAGGCCATCGCCAAGGCTCTGCAGCTCATCCAATCCCAGCCTCAGCAGCCTCAACAGTCATACAACCAGAACCAGTACAACCAGAACAAGTACAACCGCCGCTTCTAGACTCACCCTGGAGCAGCGAGACAATATTCCACAGTCGCGACATTGGCCAGTCAACGAGAGATATTCGATATTTATAACCAATAAATTCCCATATTTATCCCCCCGTTCCTCTCCTTCCTTTCGCCATTCATCTTTGATATGAAGGATAACAATATTACGATCTTATTTATTTGTACGTGTTCGTTATTTATTGACATGTAAAATATGACACAATTGTTGTATATTTATAAAATGTTAAGTATTATTTTTATAAGCAATAACTAGACGGTTACTTATTTTCTCAAATTTAAGAAAACAGTCAATCGTCGTAGTTAATTAAAAAAACAATATACGATGCAATATTTGCATTGTATACCAAAAACAAAATAAATTTATGATTAATTCGCAAAAAACTTTTTTATTCCTATTATTTTAAGCTTAATGTTACAAAGTGTGTAAAGTGGCCACTTAAATCAGACAATGACAGGTCATAAGCCCTGAAAATACCTAGACTTCCATATTCCCTTCTCAACAATGTTTTCCCTCTCTGTTGAAATAAATTTTAATATGAATAACTGCCTAGGGAGGAAATCCAGCCAGTCTGCAAGCATTTAGACATACTCAAACATTGTTGACTTAACTACCTGGTAAAAGAAGAAATTTAAAAATTGGAAAATTGTTTTCAGGCGTTGCCTAGTAGGTGATTTGGTTCAGCCGGATGAATCTCACCCACATAATAAACGTTTCAGCTCCTTTACTTCACAAAAGTCAACAGATAGAAGAGTTGAGGAAATGTGAAAGTTTAAACATGGGCAGAATGGTGAATGTTACACAGTGTGTAAAGTGGCCACTAAAACCAGCCAATGATAGGTCATAAGCCGTGTAAATTCCTAGACTTCCCTATTCCCTTCTCAACAATGTTTTCCCTCTCAGTTGAAATATATTTAAATATTTTTTAAATTATTTATCTTTCTACATAAACGATTAGGATTCAATTTAAAATTGAAATAAGCAGTTTAATGTAAACCAAATTTATTCATTTTCTAAGTTTAAAATATTTTACAGAAACATGAAAATAAACACAGTGTAGGTATTTCAAAAAAACAATAAAAAATAAAGAATTCTTAATTTAAATGAACATTTTTGAAACCGCTTAACCGTCACTTTTCAAAGAACAAAAACCGAGCTCTTTAACTCTAGTATTCTGTCTGCTATTCGTCATAGTTGGCAAAAACAATGTTCGTCACTTTCATCTTTATTTACAGAGTGCCTCGTTTTTAATCCAGCTAGTGAAACATTAGCCATATCCCATTCGAAAACATAGTAATCCAAAATATTGCTCTTGGGAGATGTTGTCGGACATCCATTTTATATTTCAACCAAGATGCTGCAACAGCGAAGTCAAAAAAGTGGTAAATAACTCTACAGACCATTTATTGATTCTGTTTTGCATTGCATAATTTGTAATGACTCAGTCCAATCAGTCAGTTCCACAAATAGATATATACTATCAGACCACGGCTAGTTGAGAAACGAAAAGGGGATTTTTTTTCATCTTCTACAAATAGAGGGATAAGAGATCTTCGGACTTCTAATGCTTCTTTCCTCATAACTTGAACTATTATCACATTATCACATTTAAAATCAGATTCATTCGAGTCCACACAAAGTAATAAATCAGATTCGTCTTCAACCAGCCCTAAAACTAAAATAAAATTTGTCATTTAGGCCTACGGTATTACGTATAATACTTCGATGTAAAATGTTTATAAATCTAATCAAAAAATTTTAATTCATACGTTTTTATCAGTAATCAATATAATATTGAAATAAAGTGTGGTTTTAGAACAATTATACTATTTCAATAATTTTATAATTATTATGAATTTAGTACATACCTACATTTTTCCCAGCAAAATTTCGAAAGATAAAATTCACAATGTTCCAATGGTAATATTCTATTTAACTAACTTCAACTTTGTACAAATCCTTCCGGTTAGTAAAGCAGTAATCGTGAGTACCTAATAATATTTTGAGTCACTTTCGAAAGTAATGATAAAGAAATATTTGTAGGGCATAAAGCAGCAAGTATCATATATTATACCTGGGATCCAAAAATATTGTATTCTTTCAAAAGTAATCATGGTCGTTATTAACGATTCGTTTACTTTATTTTTACGATTACTTCTGATAATTCAGTTAATGTGTTTAACTGCTGTTATTTTAACACCCAACTATTTTAGGGCTAATGCCCTCTAATGAATGCCGTCTTTCGAAAGAAGTAATTGGACGAATAAATTGATTTGGTTAGGAACTTAGCTTCTTGGAGATTTTTTTTAGCTAATAAATTAATTTAAAAAGTCACAAGACAAAATCGAGGCTGTACTGATCAAATGCATGAAGTCATTAAGTCTTTCTATATTTCAAATATTTTTTAATATCGGTGCAAGATGTTGATTTCAAATTTTATGCTATGCCAAGAATTACTATTCCTCTTCCAAAGTTTTAAAGAAAATAGAAATAAAATAAAATTGTGGGAAAATAAAAAAGTTTGAGAATAAAAAAGCTTTAAATGCGGTTATCTCGGAACGTGTTTTTAATGGCTTGATGCATTCTGTCGGTAATGCCTCGATATGTACTATTTTTAGTAAAATCTGCTAATAAATAAAGGGTTTAAGTTTAGTCACTTGAATAAAGATAAAACAAACAATAGGGTATTATCACCCGGGAGGAATATCGGATTTAACATGTTGCACATATAAAGGATTTCTCAAAGACTCTTTTAGTGTTTATAAAAGCTCTAATAAACAATCATTTCATTCATAAATTTCGTTTACTATTTTCAAGATCTCTGAAAAGCTATTTTATTCGGTTGGTAATAAATTCGATCATCCAAATCCACCCAACAGTACACCACGAATCGTGCATTTATTTGAAATGTCGGTAGTACCGAATAGAAATTCAAACGACGCGTATTGTTGTCTATGATTTTTTCCCCTTCTCTAGCCAACCTTGAAATAAATGGCGACCGTAAAACGGGGCGACATTTAAATTGTAAGGCGACTTTGATCAGCGGATATATTGTTTATATTTATCTCTATAACATCTGATCATTAATAAATTTCGGTCAATTTGAACTGTTTTTTTATATGGTATAACGGAATACGCTTTAAACGCAATTGTTACATAACTTTATTTCAAGTAAGAATCGTCTAGCTATTTTTTTTTAAATTTAGTTATAGACTATTTATTTAATACACAACTGATCATTTTATTCAATTGGAAAGCAGGGTATATTATGTTATCTTTATCAATTATTTGAAATATTTCATTAATACTTTTTTTTAATCACCATAATATTTTTCAATTTTAAATTTGATTTATATTTTAATTATTATTTTTGAATTTGTATTAAAATTCCATTTTTTGGTTTGCAATAATTTGAAAAATATTTTTTGTTTTATCTGGAATTAAAATATATTATTTTTATTTACTTAATTATTTCATGAGATTCGACTTAAACGCTTATTTATTACACGCCTTTTCATAATTTCCTGATACCTGAGTTTTTTTTTTGTAAGTAATTTATTATTGGAGAATGGATAATATAATTCAGAAAGAAGTGAAAAGTTATATTTATAATTATTTTTTTGTATGGCACTGACTGAAAACACCGTTTTTTTAAAATATATATGTTATACTAAAAATATTTACTGATTAAAAATAAAATAAACAAATTATTGTAAGACGTCACTCCTCATTTTATACACAAGAATTGTTTTTTTTTTTTACGTAAAGCGAAACGTTAATGAAAATATATGTATTAAATTTATTTAAAAAATGTATTTAGTAGTAATGTTGTATACGTTGTATACTTATATTTTTTTATCTAAATAAAGTAAAAAATAAAATTTGATGTTCAAAACAAACTCATAAAATCATGATGTATCAAAGCATCCCCGCTCCGAAGGGTTGACTTTGATCACCAAGTTTTTATTATTTTCTCGCTCACACGTTTAAAGTTCGAAACTGATCAAACCATTTCACTTACTCTACTCGAATCATAAATTTTAACGTAAAAACTATCTCGGCATTTGACGACGTCAAACTTGGTGACGTCATGAGTTGTCTGTTTTTATTTACATCCAAATGACTAGACTTTGATCCTTTATATCTCCCTTATTTCTTAACGGATTTTAATAAGAAGAGTACCGATTGTTTTGTGATTTTTCAAGTTAATTTATTAGCAAATAAAAAAAATCCCTGATAGTTGCCCATTCGTGAAGTCACCAAGTATGACATTTTCGGATGATGTGTGACGTCATAAGTTGTTTTTTCTAAAAGATGTCTACGATTTCGTTGAGTACTGTAGAATGGGGACTTTGATCATTTTTGAATTTCAAACCTTCATAAATATGTTATTTATTTAAAGGTAAATCGAAATTGACATTTTTTAAACGAGACAATATGATGTGTGAGTAAATAAATGTGTTTACTTATATTTAATTTTATTTATTTAAGCGTAATACTTCCTTTATTAAAAATATAGTATGTGAGAATTAAATTCTTGAAAAGCTAAGAAATTATAGCTGATCTAAAATTTATCAACACACACACATTATGTTTCCAAATAACACCAGCTCTGTAAATTTCATTGGGTTTTGTAAATTTTTCTACGTTTGTATTGAGCCTGTTATTATTTCAATGTGCACTCTCTTACTTGAATTTTTCTCATCATTTTCTAAGACGGCGCTGTTTATTCTACTGTACTTTTTTTTAAAAAAAAGGGATATTCATCGATACAGTAAATGAAACAAAAATATCCTGGACATTGAATCCTTTGTCGGCCATGATTGAATCACCTACAGCACAGAGGGGTGTCAGTTCCCTTTTTTTAATTATCTGCCGATCACTCACAGAGCCAGCATAACTGGGGGACACAAAATTGACGAGGCCGCTTGGTGTAGCGCCAATTAGTAGGTACTTTTACCGTATTTTTATTTTTTATTTGGAAAATGATGCTTGCTGTGCAGTTGGCAAAGCTGGCCGTTTTATCGGACATTTAGTATGCACTTTAGATTATCAATCAGTCTTTGGATAATTTTTAAAAAATCTTCCGGGGGTAAAAACTTACCAAAGACTTCGGCATCCGAAAATCAAGTTCCTTCCATTGCAGTGACATAAATAGGGAAATATCACATACTACGAATACTGATAAAAATATGTGAAATGGATTTAGAAAAAATAATTATATTTTTATAATCAATATGGATATTGTAGAAATATGTTTTCATTGGTCATGACGTCACAAACCGCGTTCGTCTTTAATGCTTGTCATTTTTACGTACTGTTTGTAGTAAAAAAAAATTTTTTTTTTTGACTTTGAAGTATTTCATTTACCCTTATTAATTCATAATTGTAAAAAAGAAAAAAACTGATATTTCCCTATTGTACCCGGCTTCTAGATTAATACACATTTGACGTTTATAAACGTCAAAAAATATCCTTAACCATTTCAGTGCATAGGCCTTGAGTCTAGGTGGTGTGGTTTATACTTCACATGATAGAGGTTGGCATCGTTGGCCACACTGATTGCCAATTGTCAATAACGCGAGCTACATTAATTTACCTATAAGATTTATAATTTATAATCTCTGAGCGCGAGTTCAACCAAGTCCGACCAGGCGCTTTTCGTCAAATATAATAGTTGTATTTTATTTTATATTATTCGCATGCATTGTTATCGTTTATGAATGTGAATGATACTCGTGACGAAAATGAAATATTGTTGCTTTCTAAAAATGTGTTAAGCATTCGGCGCGCATAATAATAGTCTTTAAAAAACAGTAATTTCTTTTTAAAGAAAAATGGGGTGTTTTGAAAGTAAGACTTCTGCAGAAAATCAGCCGACAACTTCAAAAAGTTGTACGGATGTGTTATGGTTCATAATTTACATAGCATTTTGGTTGTTGATGGTAAGTATTTTGTGTATTCAATAGCATTATGAACTCACGACCACACCCACTAAATTAAATAATAACAATATGAAATGGACTATGCAATACAAAGTAAATTCTTTAAAAGTTATTTAAAAAGGTGTATTTTTTTCTATGGGATTAAAAATGCTTTGTTTTATTTAAAAGTAATTAGCACTAGTGTTATGTCTGTAGTGTAGTACAAAACCCACAAAGGCATGGCCTGTGTGGGGGTATACATTTTTTTAAAAATCACTCAAGGCTCCTAGAAGAATAAGTTTTTCTTGGTTATTGTGGCGTCTTTCCTCTGCAATCAAAATCAATATTGGTCATTGTTTATATGAATTCCCACCCGAGTTAAGTTCAGCAAATGACTTATTGTTTTCATCCATTCACACCTCTTAAATTATTTATTTGATGTTAACCTTAAACTTGTAAAAATGGTATGTAGGTAATTTGAAAATATCAAACAATTTACCAGTAAGTTGCGAAGATGCCTACTTATGCGAAAGCGGTTGTTGATCAGTAAAGAAATTAGTAAAATTAAACCAAGAAATAAGATTGATTCAAGTTCATTAAGTTTCTTGTATTTCATAACTTCTCACACTAGTTAATATGAGTTTCTCTATCTTGCTTTGTATCCCATTGAGAAAAGATTTAATTTGGTGTCAAGTAGAAACCCCGTGGTCTAATTCTTAATTAAATCGATAATTTATGTTATATTCTAAAAACACTGAATTCTGCGATTAACGTTACTGATAACTAGTAGTGACGTTAATGCTTATACTCATAATCACACGTGTATTTATTGCAGATTGTCATCGCCGCTTTTGCACTGGTTTATGGAAATCCATTACGAATCATCAATGGTTACGACTCTTTTGGAAACACCTGTGGCTTGAAACATAATGACAAACTATCCCAGCTTCCCCTGTCGGGAATAGATACCTACGACAAGCGCTTTTTACTATTTCTCGACATCAAGCACTTGAGAAAATCCCTTAAAATCTGTGTAAAACAATGTCCCACCAGAAGATTGGAAACATTAGATGATATAAAAATGTTTTACAAAGAAACGGGTTCCAATTTGTGCAGATATGACTATGACTTCAACTCAGTTCAACGAGACAGCTCAAGTGCTGTAAACAACTTTCTAGGTCCCTGTCCAACGCTACCGGTTTACGAAAGCACTCAGGTGCTGCATCGATGCTTTCCCAAACCAGTGAAAGAAATCGCACATAAATTTTTATCTGAATTTTATGCGGTCCTTAATAGCTGGGATACTATCGAGCAAATGCTTTCAGATTTGTACTCATCTTGGAAAGAATTATTGATTTTCTCATTTGTGGCTTTCGGTAAGTTGAGAAAAAATACTCTATCAACATTGTATCTAACATAGTTTTCTATTCATACTACATAATTAACATAAATAGATCAAGTGGTATATCATTGTCTCATTCATCGCTTCAGGCCTTTCCCTGGTGATGGTGTTCATCCTACATTGGCTGGCCACGCTGGTATCCTGGATATTTATGGTGCTGGTATCCATTTCCTCTGTGTTAGGAACAGTTCTCCTCTGGTACACGTATTATGAGATCCGACATGGATTACGCCAAATCTCAGCTGATTTGATTTTACTTGTAAGTATTTTAAAGCTTTGTATAAATGCAGAAATAAACCTCATTTTGTCTTATCTTATACCTAGTTATTTGGCTTATGCTGGTTTCACATGGTACAATAAGTTACACAAAATTTAAACACAGAAATATTATCTCCTATTTGAATCAAATAAGGTTATATTTATAAAAAAACCAACTCACCAAAAAATAACGACCCTCAAACTGCCTTTAAAACAGTTTCGGGTGTGCGGAGGGAGCTTTCACTGCCTGTTGGTCCAAGGTCATCGTGTCGGTGCTTACTGACTAAACTGCATTTAGGGATAAAACGAAAGCCTGTTTTATCGCAGTTTAGTTTTACTGCGATTTTTTGTAATTTGCAATAAATTAACTTTGTAGGATTGTTAGTATGTAGATTTTGATATTATTCTTTGAGTAATGCAGGTTAGTCAGATTTAGTTCATGATCTTTAGTGGTTAGCTCTTTTGCCTACCGCACTTGAGGTCCCGGGTTTGATAACCAGCAAGGTATCGAGACATTATTTATTAATTTACAAGGCAATTTTTCACTGTAGTATTTCATAATCCCTTGACTGGCACCTGAAGTGTAAGACAGATCATCTTACCTCCATAACAAACTATTGAGATACTCTGCATGCACAATCGGGTATAAATAATGTGATGAAGAGGATTTAAAGCAGGGCAGGCACTTCTATGTGCTTGTATTATGGAAAGTACATTTATTCTCATTGATATTATTTATTGCCTCCGAACGAAGTTTTTTTATAATGTTATTATTTTATTTAATACTTTGCGCCTACTTGGAATCAGCATAATGTTTAGACAATAAATCCTGTCGAGTTATTACATTTTCAAATATGATTTTTTTCTACCACATCAAAATTATCTATCAAATAATATTTTAATATTACAGGAATCTTTGAGGAATGAAACAGCATTTTTATGGTATTCTATCATAGCAACTGTTATAACTGTAAGTATTGTCCATAAATATAGTGAATATTTTTTTTAACATAATTTGATAAATAAATTGTATGCATGTAATTGTGTACATGAGAAAATGTATCGTATTTTGATTTTAAGTCATAATTTTATAGAAGTGCTTAGTCAAATTATTGCTTGGTGCTAACGATACTAAATGCAGATATATTTATTTATTTATTCTCATAGGGCTTTTACATATCCAGAGGTTTTAAACAATTTACAAATATAAAAATGCAATTGAAATTGTGAAAAATAAGGAGCTGTGTGATCTTTTTTTTTTGCTTTCCTTATATAGGGCTAAATAATTTTAATAGTGCTGTATTTTTATATTCAATTTTGTTAATATTATCTCTGAATTTCTAAGTCATATTTCGCCTTTTAATTATTTTTACTAAATATGAAATTTTCTAAGATATTTTTGTATTCTTCGAATTCGTAGGAATTAGCGCAGAAATGTGTGAAATGTTTCAATTTTAAATCAATTAAAAATACAAGTTTAATTACCAAACCAATTTATTAGTTAGGAATTAGTATTTCATAAATAAGGAGCAAACCTTCAAAAAGTGATTTGTCACATAAATATAAAGCTTAAAAAATGAAGAATTTTTTTTTAAACAAATCCATTATTTAATAAAAAACACTTAAAATAAAATAGGATAAGATTCATTAGTCAATTATACTTTGAAAAAGAAGTTTGTGTAGCTTTGAAATTGCTTAGCAGAAAAAATATAAAATAAGTTAACATAAACAAAGCTGTTTTTTTTTTTTTACACTATTATTTGTTTAAACTTAAGCACATAATTTAAATAGGAGACAACCCATTTTGAATAAATTGTGTAGTAAATTTAGATATGAACTATAAAATTGGATTGGACCTCTGTATTTTTTCAAATTTGGACCAATCAATTTTTGAAAGTTTGTGCTTCAAATACTGTACTTATGTTCACCCAAACATTATAAACAATTAATATAAAACAACAACTGTAATATATAAAATTTAAATAGAAATAATGTAGAGATGCTGATAGGTATAATAAAATTAAAGTACCCGTAGGTCGTTTGAACATTCATATTGGTCCTTTTTTGAAACACTTATTATATAATACATATATTATAATGTTGTTGTTGTACATTAGGTAGTGATACTACTGTTGGTGTGGGTGATGCGTCATCGTGTGGCTTTCCTCTCTGAGCTCTTCAAGGAGACGGCCTCCTGCCTCGGTGACCTCCCGGGGCTCTTCCTACAACCCCTGATCACCTTCTTCTTCCTAGTACTCTTCTTTGCCTTCTGGCTCTCTGTGATTGTAAGTATAAACTTGATTTTCATTATGTAATTAAATAAATCTGTATTTCAATTTCATATTCTAGCATTTTCTTAGGGGTTTTTCTAAAGGTTGAATTCCATAGAGGAGAGCGTTTGTAGTGTAATTAGTGGCGCGCAACTCACCTATGATCGCAACGCACGCAACATATAAAATACAATTGAACATTACAATGGTCCTTAGGACCGCAACACAATTAAGTAAGCAAACCTCTGTCATTATTGAGGGTCCAGCTCTTAGCTTACAGAGACCGAGATCCCCAGCTAGGACTTTCTACTCTCACACGTCCGAAACATGTATTTTAATTGTCATTTTTTAATATTGCATGGAAACCTCAAGAGGACACACCAAAAAACGTAATTTTATAAATTAAAACCTGATGACATTACTATATTATGCAAAATTAATATTAAAATAAGAAATTATTACATTTTTTATAGGTATGTCTGGCCACAGCTAACTACCCGGGAGTACAGCGACCATACTCTCTAACTGCACCTCCTCTTATACCCTCTAATGGTCCTGCCATTATCACTACTTCTACTACTACCTTTCAGCCACCGAGACGCAATGGAAGTGTTGCTGATGTTAAAAGTAAGATTATTACATAGTAAATATAGTAATTTAAAACATGGTGTTGAAAGGTAAATATCAACCAATTTCTCTTTCTATTGCAATTAAAATCAATTTTTTAACAAATATTTACCAAACAACGACTGGTCGTAAGGCCTGAAAATATCTGCATGTCTATCTCTCTAAGAAGGATCTCTAGAATATTTTTAATCTCTGTTGTAATTTGTTAATAATGAATTATTTGTTTGGCACCTAATATAAATATTAACTTAATTTCAGCTTATGCTTTAGAGTTGATAGAGTTTGTCGATGACTCTTGGGTGAAGGGAATGTGGTGGGTGTATATTATTGGGCTCATTTGGACCAGTGAGTTTATTCTGGCGTGCCAACAAATGGTGATTGCCGGCGCTGTAGCCCACTGGTATTTCAGGTATTTTTATTTTCAGTTAAAATTTGCCACCTGCGCTTAAATTACATTTGAATTATCATTATGTTCTCTTGCAGACGTGCCAATGCTAGTGATTCACCCGTCCTCTACTCGATCAAAAAATTGTTGAAGTACCACATTGGATCTGTAGCTAAGGGTTCATTCATCATTACTTTATTCAAAATACCACGTTTGATTTTGACATACATATATGCTCGGTAAATTTACATATATTATCATTTCCACAATTATAACTAATATTTTTTTGTGCAAGTTTATTCTTATTTCTCATTTAATTTCCAGTTTAAAAACCAGTTCGGAGAAAGGCTCAGAAGTCGCCAAGTGTGGACTGAAGTGTGGAATTTGCTGCTTTTATTGTTTAGAAAAATTCATCCGTTATCTCAATCACAACGCTTATACAATCATAGCTATTGAAGGAGTTCATTTCTGTAAAGCTGCTGGAATTGTAAGAAACTTTTTTTTAAATGTGAACATTAAAGAATATCGATGAACATTTATGTATGTATGTATTTTAATTTAATACAAATTTTTCACATCATATTATGCAAAATTAAATATTGATTAGTATTTAGGAAGAGCAATAATTTTTTATACCATTCGATTATTTCTTGTCAGCTTTTTTTCATTTTCCTAAAATCAACCGAAGAATTTGCAAATATGTAGTGTTGTGTCATCATCAAAATTGATACATACGTATTTATTTATACATTGCTTATGATATTTGGACTTTTTATTTCAATTTTACTCAAACAGTAGTACCCGTATGCAGAGATAAACTTTAAGGTGAGGAAAGTACATTCTATTGTCTTCACCTTCGGGTTATTCTCCGCATTTGAGATTAGAATGTACTTTCCTCACCTTAAGTTTTGTCTCTGCATACGGGTATAAGAAACTAATTAAGAGATTTAAAAATAAATGTTTGGAATATTATATTTGAATTAAATACATTGTGAAACTCCAGTAAATCATATTGTAAATCAATGGAAACATTTTATTGATAAGAAATAGTGTATAGTAGCCGTTTTCTTAGATTTCAAAAGAGCATTCGAGACAATCTAAAGAAGTAGACTACTGTGTAAATCAAAAAGTAAATGGATTGATAATAATAAGCTTAAATGGTTTAGTGATTACTTAAATGATAGAACACAAAAAACAATGTTAGGAAATGCACTATCTTTCGAAAAAACTACTAATCTAGGAGTTCCACAAGGGTCAGTTTTGGGGCCAATACCTTTTATTATTTATATAAATGATATTGTTAAATGCTTAAAATATTCTTCTGTCAAACTTTTTGCTGATGACCTCTGCTCTATGTGGCTGAAAACAATGTTGATGATGCTAACTTACGATGCTAAGATGCAAATAAATTTAAAGCAAATATCTCATTGGTTGGAAATAAATTAAATGTTTCAAATGGTAAATTGAATTAAATAAAAATATTTGATTAAATCATAAGAATGCAAATATTAAAAAAAAAAAAAAAAAAGGGCGCAATAAAATTTTACAGTGTAAAACAAGTATCCAATCGAACCCGGGACTTCAAGAATGGTAGGAAAACACCCCAACCACTACACTACGAGGCGTACTTATCCCCACTTGATTTTTTTTTCACAATGTTTACCTGAGAGTAGGTAGCCATCGAGTCAAAACCACCCGTCCAAGATTCTGCTTCTATTTCACACACAGAACGGTTTTCTTCATCCGCTCGGGTGGAAACTTGAATTTTGAAATATTATTCTTGTTAAGTAGTGAAACTGTATATTCACAAACACGACTTGTTTTTTTATTTTTCATATTATGTTGGTATTTCTAAACAGTAAAATTTTTATGCAGGCATTCACTACACTAGTGAGCAACGCACTTCAGATGGCCACTGTGAACTCTGTAGGAGACTTTATCCTGTTCTTGGGCAAGTGTATTGTGACGGCGATTACTGGAAGTATTGGGCTTCTGGTTTTGAAGCGCAACCCCGAACTCCACTTCTACGCTGCTCCCACTCTGCTTATCTGCATTTTTTCATTCTTTATAGCTCACTGCATACTATCTCTATATGAGGTTGGTTGATTTGCAAATACATACTACTATAATTTGATTTGATGCATGCTTTATTAAATTTGAAAAGAAAGAAAAAGTGTGTATGCATCTGTTAACGATAAAGCGGATTACATTATGTTCAAAAAAATATATGTTACTCAGTTATGAAAGAAGTTGGAATATTTGAGAAAATAGAAGGAGAACGGGAGTTAACCTGTCTTCAGTGTGATAATGATGCACTGTTCTTCGCGATGAAAGCTATTGCACTATTATTTTTTTTATTACTTTCGATAACAACTTTTCACTTTCGCTCACCAAGACGATTCCAAGAATTATATTCTTTTGTCAACCTTTAAATATGTTCCAAATCCAAAGTATTCTGCTTTTGTATTTTGATGTTAAGATATGAGGATGGGTCAAAGGAAGGATAGGAATGAGAGGTAATTGGCCAGGAATAGTATCGATAAATGCTGTTTTGTACTAAACAGTAAAAATCACTTTGCATTTCAATCTTAACAAGAAATATGTTCGAACTCCATACATTTCTTATGTTGGTGAGATTCTTACCAGTATGGTCATGAATCTCTGTAAATGCCTAGGTGTATATATTTTCTTTTTAAGAGGTTCTTCATATGTATTACAAAGTACCTATGTATTTTTCAAATTTAAATTTACCAAATGTGTTAATTAGAAATATAATTATTTTACAAAGAGAATATTTATATTATTGACTTTGCTTAATCAAGAGTCAAATATGTAATCAATTACTGTGTTAAATATGTTCTAATAGAGGTTTGTACAGTACTTTTTTTTCATTTTAGATGGTGGTAGACACACTATTTATATGTGTTTGTGAAGATCGTAAGATAAACGGGGCTGAAGGACGCTGGAACCAGACCGCCCTGGGAGGGCTAGCCGAAGGAACGGCACCGAAAGAAGAACAACCACAACCACAGACTGAGTTGCAAGAACTCAACTCTCAAGAAACACAATAGAAAGGCATTCTAAAATTTGCTTTTTGATATTTACACACATACCTCCAAGCTTCCAGAACCAACCTACCTCTGGTTGTGCCGATCAAAAGAGCAGTCAGGCAGCTGAGCATGATTACTCTGGAGATCGAAATCTTTCACATCACTGAAACTATATTTAAGAGGCAAATACTCTTGCCATTGGAGAGTATAATGCCTTCATAATATTGAGCCATTGCTCAAGAGTTCTTGACCTGATGTGTTGTCCAAATTTAACGACTTAAAAATGTATTTTGTTTTATTTGTAATGTTATTTTGGTCCAATAAAAATCAATAATTATGTCCCATGAATTATTCACCTATATGAATATTGAATTTGCTTGGTCTTAAATAATATTCATTAATTAAGTAAATAAAAAATATTCAGATTTTATTTATTACATAATAATTTTCAGACGTCTTTGAATTCATTATCATAAATCGCCTCATAAATTTTTAAGACTCAGTTCAATTTATTATGTATATTTTTCTATCTAATATATATTTTTCACTTTATAATATCATTAGTTCGATGTCAAACTCCGAAATCTGCTAAAACACTATTTTTTAAATTTTACATTTAAGCGTAAAGTCTATTTTCAAACAATCACAAAACAATACATCACCCCATTTCTGTGTGGGTTTAGACTGACCGAAAAGGATACCGCACCACTCTGTCTTCACATACAGCTCTCACTTCCGCTACTAATGTATTTGTGAGATTTGGTGTAGCATGTTTTTCTCGGTTGAAGCTCACACTAGAAATATAAGTTATTTTTTATTTGTACTAAACCAGCCACAAGTCCTTAATAATGTAATTAATGATCCAATTATATACATCATTTTATATTAGCTATTTTAATAGCATATAAGTACATACATAATATACTTTGTTAAAAACTAATTTTTGCGGTTTATCTCAAATAAATTGCAGATTTGCGAGTTACTTACGATATTATGTATATATGTGTAAAACCTAAATGTTGAGCATGTGCACATTTGTTCTAGTGAGATTTTTTATGTAGTGTGTGAATTTCAATGTCCTACATTAAATGTTTTCGAAATAATATTATGCTTCTGAATTTACAAGAATCACCATTTGGTAGCTTTTATTACATTTGATATTTTAACTTTGAACATATTGTTATTTAACTATATTTAAAATATTAATTAATCATGGGATGTGTAAAGAATCACCATATTATTATATGTAACATCAGCGCGTTTGCCTACTATGCAAGGTTTGATTCCCGACATGATTGAAATGAAATATTTATTAAAAAATGTGTTTTTACCCTAGAATATTTCATAGTCCCTGAACTAGCACCAGAAGTGTAATGCTAATCATCTTACCTTCATGTAACAAAAATGATCAATATACTTTGCGGTTGGTGTACCAAATCAGTGCCTTATACACCATTAGGTGTAAAAAGGGAATGATAATTTTGAGGTAACATTACACTACATATTTGTACTTGATAAATATTATGTGGATTAATTTCTGATGCCCTTGTAGTACTGTTGACATATTTAATGTTTTTTTTTGTGTTTTAGTTTACTTTTCATATACACAACATGTACACCTTTTAATAGTGCAACTTTATTTTGCCAGTTAAGGCCTATATTGACTATTTTTGTTTATCGAATCATTGTGCCGAGAAATGGAAATGTTTCTTTTATTAAAAAATATTCATTGTTATTCTAATTCTATAATAAGAATGGTATTCCCATCTGTATTCTACCACTATGCCTAGGCGCAACTTTATACCAAGTTGGAGGGCTAGTAATGTAAAATTATTATGAATTATTGAGAAATTTGTTGTTGCTGATTTTTGTTGTTACTAATGATAAAATATAAAAATATGAATTGAAAACATATTGTATATAGTATTGGGTCTATAACTTAAAAATCGAAATTTTACGCTAGATGTCAACACTTGTGTATGCGCTGTAGCAAATCAGTCAACGGCGTTTGATTTCAATCGGGGAAATTTTTGAAAATTGGCAAAAAAAAACAGCATTTGCGGTAAGTTTTGCTGAGTCACTTTTTTACAAGAAAACTTTAGCTGAAAGTTATCGTTTGCTCGTGGAATTGTATGGCGAACACACTCTTGCGAAATCAGTGTTTCGAATGGTTTGAACGCTTTAAGAGTGGCGTTTTTGATATCAAAGACAAAGAGCATCCTGGACAGCCTAAAAAGTTTGAAAATGAAAACCAAAAGGGGATTGTGTATTGTGAGCTTCTAAAACTGGGTAAAACCATTACTGGAGAGCTGTACCGACAACAACTGATCCGTTTAAAGAGAGCATTGAAGGAAAAACAGAAAGGATGGGAGACCAGACACAATGCATTGATTTTCCAACATGACTATGCTTGGCCACATGTTGCTCAGCCCGTTAAAAACTATTTGTAAAAGAGCGGATGGGAAATTCTGCCCCACCTGCCATATAGTCAAGATTTGGCGCCTTCTGAGTTCCATTTTTTTCGGTCGATGCAGAATGCACTTTCCGGAATACGCTTCACTTCAGTCCAAGGCATCAAAAATTGACTCAATTTGTTCTTTGATTCAAAAGGTAACCGGTTTTTTTGGGATGGCATCCACAAATTGCCAGAAAGATGGGGAAATGTAACTTTCGATGGACAATACTTTGAATAACAGAATTATACAAGATTTTCTTTAATAAATGCTCACATTCCCAAAAAAATCCAGTTTTTAAGTTATAGACCTAATATAATTCAAGTATTTTTTTATAATAGAATAGTATGAAATGCTTTAAAATATACTAGGAGATGTAAAGCTATCAGACCTCTCTCCCCTTATTAATTAGAATTACTTTTTAATTTATTTATCTAGGATGTTTTCCAAATGTTGTATAGATTTTGTAAAATGATTTTGGTGAAATTAATCAATGAAAGTAAATTAATGACTAGCTGCAAAATGCAAATTTTCTGAAGGTCTGAGTTCTATTACTAAGTAATATGTGAGCATTACCAATAAAGTAAAGTTTATTCACTTACTTAAAATTCAATAATAACAATCGTTTTTTGTCTTTACCATAAAATCAATCATTTTGCATTTTGCAGTTGCGTTATTGTTTCACCGAAACTGTGACGTATTCAATAGAGGACAAATGGAAACATGTTGCTAAACATAACATCGTCATGGTAATAATGTTGCGGAACATTTTGCGTGTACACACCTGGACTCGCATCTCTCTCATTTGTTTTGGTCAGTATTGTGCGTTCATATAGTGACACGTTATGCACTCCCCAACATCGTACATACAACGCGAACTCTCTACAACATATCCTGCGTCTCAACCCTAACATTTCTGAAATACGTATACTCTATGTTGCATGACATTTTGTCCCCTGGTAAATGCATTAAGTCTTAGTTTTTTAGTAATGAATATGATCTACGAAAAAACTATTATATACTAAATACAAACAATTCTGGTGATTCACCATCACCAGCTTTATGACTGAATGGGTTTGATGATGATTGAATGAAAAGCGAACTTAGTAGCAAAATCTTATTATTATGAAAAATTTTAAAGTAAGTTTTGTAATTTGAAATAATTCCGCCTGTGACATCACAAATTCTCATCTACGAGTTCTGCTGATTAGTGAGTTGGCTTTTTGAAATCTGGAAATCTATCGCAATACTATCATTGGTTGATTCGAAATAACTTGTATCATAGTTCATTTTTATTACATTTTTCATGCATTTTCAAGAAACTTTGTTTTACAATGAAATGCTCTAATTTTTACCTCGTAAAAAAAATCATTTTTATATCCAATTCCCCATAGCACTAAACTTCTTCATTGGAAGTAAGGAAATGGTAGCAGTTATGTCGATTCATTCTAAAAATTTAAAACGTATCATCATTTCTTATTTTTAATACAAAAATAATTCTGCAGAAGGCACTGCATTTATAATCACAGCAATCAAACGTACAATGTCAATGGGGAACTTCAGCTCTACAGCAAATTGAATACAATAAATCTTTTCTTGCCCGCGGAAAAAAATGGAGCACTAAATTGTACCTTAAGGTTTCCGTAAAATGTATGAAAAAAATTATAAAAACATTGTGATGAAAACGCACTATGTACTTTGAACAACGTGACTGGTTCATATGAATCAACCAATGATGAGAGAGCTATGGAAGATTTCCGATTTGCTTTAATTTGCGGTAATACGATATATAAAAATTGAAAAAAAATATTTTGGGCTTAGTTTAATAGTCTATTAACAAATAAAAAAAAAATTCAAAACCACTGAACTTCCTCATTAGAATACATTGTTAATACAATTATATAACTTATTCTGGTGAAATATTGAATAAATATATAAACATTGATTAAATGACATTGGCCATTTAACCAACTGCATCACGGTCTGTCTATATACATGAATTGGTTTTTTTGTATGTTTGGTTAAAAAAAAAAAAAAAAAATATTTATAATAGTTAAGAACCCCTCTAAGATATTATAACTATGTATAAGACTGGAACACCAATTTATTTATTCCTTTATATATATTAAATAAGAACTTTATTGACCATGCAAAAATTTTACCGAAATTAATATTACCAGATTTATAACTGTATATTAAGACGATACGGCTTTAAAACAAAAAGACAAATTATCCAATTACACAATCCTCTGAACATTTTTTTAATGTATGAATTCACTGATCCTTTTTAACTATATAGTATATGAGTAATTAATAATATTTCATAATCCTTCCATTAAATTACAAATGTATTCCATTATTTATACCTATATATATTTGATTGTTGTAAACAATATGCCAAGTGGTAAATTATATTTACTTTTTATCCGACTAATTCAAATTGACGGAGTGCACCGAAAATAAAGTTTTATAATTACAGTAAAACCCCCTTTTTACGTTTTTCAAGGGAGCAAGAAAAAATGTGTAAAACTGAATAAAACGCCAAAGTGAGGAAATGAAAAATGTATGGAAAAAAGTCTACATATACTTCCAGAAAAACTGTAAAAACTGTGATAAGTGGAAATTGTCAATATTTTTTTTTACTTATCTTCAAGCAAGCAAACTTAGAAATCTCCATTGCAGGAGTTACTGAGATATTTGCGAAAAACTTTGGAAAAAAAATTGTAGGATTTCTAATTATTATGCTTCACCAACTCAATGGAGAATGCTAAGTTTTCGGTGTCAAGTAGCATACTTGAAATCTGTTTTTGCAATATTAAGAGGCGGTTTTTAATTAAGCTTTATTATTTAGGTTGGTAGTGTATAGTTTATTTTGGCATAACTAATATTCCGTTTTTTGGGGAGATTTCTAAGATTGCTTCCTTCATATCGTACATCGGCACTTAGAAAGATTGATTTAGATAGAAAGAGTCTGTCGGCCATTTCATCAAACTTGACATTGTAGAGCGTCGTCTCTGTTGCACGATTCGGATTCGAATCAGAGCAGGCAGGGCTGTTCAAGTTTTTGTATTTATATATATATTTTTTTTAATATCCCTTCAGGATATGATTTTTTTATTTTATAAAAAAACATTAGCACATGTGCCTTCTACCACACACAATCAATTGTTTACCCTCAGAAATATTAAAATATCGCTCAGTATTCCAAAATTAATTTAATATTATTGTACCCACCTCTTTTAATTGTGAGGTTTTTTTACGTAACTATCCATTATTACCCTCTAATTAGGTTTTTTACTTCTAAAAATTTGTAAATCTAAAAATACCATATTAATTTATAAATCGAACAAAAATAAACGATCACTTCTTCTCTAACGTTTCACATCTCATAAGTCATCAGTTAGAAAAACGCTTACAGTTATTAATTTATCCAAACTTTTGATAGTTAATTTAAAATTGTCCCAACCATCCTTAAGAACGTTTAACAACCACTGGCGGACATTACACGTAACACGTGTATGACAAAGACGAAGCTCTACAAAGCCAAATATAGCCGAAGGTTTCTTTCTAAATGCCGACGTACGATATATAATTCCGGGTACTGTACATCATTGTTTTGCTATATTTTATTTACAATCTAAAACATTTTGCTTAATACATTATTACAAATTAATAAATTTACATATTACTTATTTATTAATGTCGGTTTACTGTGGAATTTCTGTATTAATGAATTTTTTTACTAAATTTGTATCCTTGTACATTTCATGTTAAATCAATGTTATGTGTTGTGTACTTGTACATTAGTTTTTCAATACATTATTGATTTATTTTTATGCTCCTCATAAATTGTATCTTGTGAAAACAATTTAAATGCTATATTTATAAGTTTTTAAAAATTATTTTTACTATACATATTTTTATAATTAAGAGTCTTTTTGACAAAAGCTTTACTGTTTTATTTGTGAATCACGATTGTAATATTTTTTTACTAATATACAATTGAATATTTTAAGACTTTTACTCGAATAAAGATTTTTACTTACAATGCACACTGCATTTTGTTTTTTAATAATACTAAGATAATTTTTAAGTACTAACCTTAGAGTAATAGTTTGCCTATGGCTAGTAGAGTTGCCAATATGGATACTCTGAGGTACTAACGCATTTAGTCTGGACAGTTTTGCATAGTCATAGCCATAGCATACTGCAAATAAATAAAAATAAAAAAATCTTTTGTATCCACAGGCAGTGATAACAATTGCAGCATAGAACATAAGTTTAAGAAAAACCATTTTTGTTTATTGCGATCTCATCTCTGTACGTGAGCCAAACATCGAAGCCATTACGGTGTGGGACCGATTATTTTCATGCATTGTCATGTTTTCAAAACATTAAATTTATTTTGTACCAAATATTTCTGCCTACCATTTTTATGCATATTCATTTTGGTTTGAGCAAGTATAAAAAAGGTCTGTTCTTTTCAAAAAATATCTGATCAGAGGTGTGCTTTCCATATTTTATAAGCAGTGCCTACCCTATAAGATTCGCGTAAAAAAAGATATAAATAAAATAAAAATAATAACTGACAATCCAACAAATTTACCAACATGTGCGCACTGCTAGGGACACATTAAGTATCTTCACCTCACTGGCCGGCATGTCAATTTCACGTGTCAAAGGAAATATAAATGCCTGGTTCACTTATTCGGAATTTAATATTAAATCTCAGCGGGATTCATTTATGAAAATCTTTAAAAAAATTAAGTGGCATTGAAATAACAAAGAATACTATAGGCTTAGTTAAATGTATAGTTAAAAAAATTTAAAACATTCAACTTCCTCATTACTGTAAAATAATAAATAAATTTTAGAGTAGTCTCATGAAATGTGTCGACTACTCAATTTTAAGTTTTTCTTTTATACAATAATCTGCTATTTTACTCCAGAATAATAAACAGATGTAGGAAATGAATATGATACATTGTGTAAAGTGGCTACTTAACCAGCCAATAACAAAACACAAGCCCTGCAAATGCCTAGACTTCCGTATTCCCCTATCCAAAATGATATCCATCTTTGTTGTAATACATATTTATATCGTCTATGTAGTGTAAAACGTTTGTTATTTTTTAAAAAGACATTTGGATTCAGTAAAACACAGGCACGATAAAATAGAGATGACGCTTCATATAATGCGAATTTGAAACCGTGTTCTAAAAATTATCAAACAACATTGGCATGCAAAACGCACAGTGTAAAAAGGACTAACTTTTTACCCTGCTAACTCTGAATTCAAAGCCGTACATTGTGCCTTTTCGCACTGCTACACATTTGCTTAGTGTACACAAGGAAAGACATTATTTCTCACCGAATACAAGATAAGCTCCGGAACACAGGTCGGGTGCTTAGTGCCGCATCTAGTGTATATATATATCAATGCAGCAAAATGTTTTTTAGTAACTCAGTAAGTAAAAAAATTGTTATATTTGTGCTATTATTTTTCATAAATAATAAAGGTCTACCTTTTAACTTCTGTATTCTTCTTATGTCACTTTTTCAAGTAGAATTCTGGCTAAATCAATTGGTAACTACTTAATTGATAATCTGCTGATTATTTGGATTCTACCTACTGATGAAAAAATATTATTTATTTTGTTAAGTAAACAAACAGTAGGTGCAAAATATATCTACAGTTTCTTTGTATGTTAGTGTATGACACCATGCACACACCAAGAAAATTGTTTTCGCCGATGACAATAATTCAAATTATGTTAAATAAAACAATGCAGATGATAAAAAAAAATTTAATATTTAAGTAATAATAAAATAAGTTGAATCTGTGCTTCTCTCAATGTTTCTATGAATTTAACTTCATTGTCATGAAAAATATCAACCTTGGTAAATCTATAGTTATATTGTTTGCATATTCTAGGTATTATAGATTGTTTTAAATTGTTCGTTGATGCGTTGTCTGTGTAAAACAGAAAAAAATTGTCTTATCGGTCCAGATGGCACACGGAATGAAAGTCTTTCAAGTGGATTAGGGAAATCAATTTTATTGTTTATCAATTTGTACATAAATAATTGGTCTAACATAATTCTTTGAATTTGAAAAGAGTTTATATGGTACTGCATACTTAAAGTAATTAAGGTTTCATCGGTAGTCGACTTGTTTAAATAATTTTAGTTGGACCCTTTCTAGTCTATTAATACTAACATTATTATAATTAAGGTGATTTAGGAGTACAGTATTCTAGCTGGACACAAATAAATGTTTTATAAAGTTTTTCATATGCCTCTGTATGTTTAAATGGTTTCGATACTGGCATGATAATCCCGACATAGAACACCTAATATTATATTTTATCAATTATAATTCAATGTTTTCAACGGTAGATAGAAGGTACTAGACTAGGTAAGTAGGTGCTATTATTGGTTATTAGGGTTTTTTATTCTTTGTGCATATGTGGGGTTCATAGTCCATTGATCTTGGACACACAGACGTGCAATCATTTCACCTGAAATAGAGTAACGACCGATGAAGCAAATTATCATTTTATATTGGATACAATGCATTAAATTTTGCAACACTAACAGTATTGTACATAAAATGCCCGTCTAGATAAGAGCAACGTCTTTCAGTACATTAACATCGTTCCTACCATGGAGACATGAAGAACAAAGGAACGCGGCATATAAAAATACTACAGGGTGTGGTAACACCCCGTCAACCCAAAGAGTCAGCCCAACAAGTCAGCCCGAACAGTCAGCCCAACAATTGAGCCCAAGCAAGTCAACCCAGTTGTGCAGCAAATCAGTTCCAGCATGTAGTCCAAGTGCATTGAGTTCAACACCTCATCACAGTTACTATCGCGCTCCACAATAAAATGCCATATATTTGTTCACCTGTAATAAATACTCGCATCAAACCACAACGTCATTTTTTTCTGTCCACCTCCAACTGGAGCAGGATTACCACAACCATCTAAATCCTAAGTAGTGACCTCGACAGGAGCTAAATACGCTCTGACGTAATGTACCTTTAGGAAACCAGAGTGGTATCTTATGGGATGCTCAACTGCTGCAGAGATTTTTTCCAAATGACACGTTTGGTAACGCCGCACTCTACACAGCATCTACAGAGTATCCAGCTGGATTACAGAAGACAACATGCAGAACGCCAATCTCGCACTACGCTGAACCAACATGAACATCTATGCCAATTCAGCATAGTAATGTTTTAACAATGTCACCCCCCCGACGACATTGCTTTCAATTTCAACAGCCGACCTTGACCTGCACAAGCATTAACATTTAAAAAACCATCTTATCAACACAATAATTTCATCAAAGCATCCTGCAAGCATCATATCTAACTTGGCAATTCATGGAAAGAATTTTCATAATGCATTCACACATTTGGTTTTCACTGAAATTCTTCGTTCTCCAAAAAGGAGTATAAGAATTCTTCTTTGCCACGTAAAACGTAATCTTACTCTGTAGATTCTCTTGTCAATCGACAGTGAGATATTTTTCGTATATTTGTTAAGACACAAGTATCCCCTGTTAAAGAAACCAATCTTCACCAGTTTATTAAAAGACATTTCTGTGTAAAAAACTTTTGAAAATTACAAAAAATACAGCTTCATAGTTTTAAAAATAAGAGAGATAAATATATTGAGTCTTGTATCTTATGCAGACTCGTGTTACACTATGGCCACACAAAATACCAAATTTTCGTTGAACCATATTTAAAATCATAAATTTTATGATAATTTACTGCCGATTATTTATTTTTTTTAAACCAAAAATACATTTTATTTTAATTTTCTATTCCCGTTCTTGAAAAATATAATCGAAAGATTTTTTCCACAATTTAAAAAAAAAATGTTCTAGTTTTTATTATAATTACATTTTCATATCATTCCCTAAAAATCGTAAATAACCAGTGCTGGAAAAATGGGAATTGAGTTGTATAAGAATGAGATGATTTGTAATTCCAAAATATTACTACAAGAACACAACTCAGTTATTAAAAAGTTGATAAAACAATAAAATATATTTTTTAATTGATATCAAAAACAAATTGTTTGTACATTCTACAAAGTGGTAAATACCATCATATATTTACACCCATAAAATGATGGATCGATTGAATAAAATTTTATAATCATCTTACCCACCCTATAATCAACTGGGCAAGTACTATTCAGACTTAACCAGCTGGAAATTATGCTAACAACCAATTGACGTGGTAAGATTTGGTAAGATTTAAAAATACTACAACTACAACACTTTTTGTTTTTGGTTCGCTTTTGCGCACATTTTTAGTTTTAAATCGGTATAATATAGAAGTTTGAAGCTTTTGTTAAAAGTTATTTAACACACGTTTATTATGTATAGGTTTTATTAACACGCGTTTGTTCGAGATTATCAGAAATCCGTATTGTTTTTTTTTACGTGTTGTGAGTTTTGATCGTCGGCCATATTTGTAATTATTATGGTTTTGATCGAGTGTTTTGACCGTAGTGACCCTTCAAAGCTAATGATTGTCACAATAAAGCATTGACAAATTACTTTTCTTTTTTTTCGAATCAAATTATCAGACATGGCGGAACAGTTTTGTCTCAAGTGGACGGATTTCCACTCCAGCATCGTCAGTGCATTAGATTCCCTCAAATGTTCCGAGGATTTGGTTGATGTAACTTTAACCTGCGAGGGCAAAAATATAAAAGCCCATAAAGTTATCTTGTCTGCTTGCAGTCCCTACTTTAGAGGAGTATTTAAGGTATTATATTTCAGACTTCTTCCTGTTAAATAATTTCTGTTATTTAATAGGTACTTATTAAAAGCATGAAACTGTCATTAAATAAAATGCTGATAGTAAGAATAATAATATTTGGCTGATTTATAAAGCGCCATTTTTGTAAAAAATCACCTCAAGGGCGCTTTACAATTGTATACCTAAACTTACATTCTAACTAAACTAAAGTGATATATTTACAGATTTAAAATTGAGGGTATGATAGTCTAAAGAAGTGGGATTTTAGTTGGGATCTGAACTTACTGGAACTGTCGATGATTCGTAAGTTTGAAGGCAATTGGTTCCAGGCAGAGGGGCCGGCAACGGCAAAAGCACGATCTCCCAATCTAGTGTTTGGGGAGCGCCGGATTTCGACAAGTTTTCCTCTCCCTGAATCAAATGCTGACCTAAGAGTAGATTTTATTTGACATGTATTTTCCCTAATACAAAGGTCCGATAGATATTTTGGAGCCATTTCATGAAGGAATTTGAATACTGTCCAGCAAAGCTTGTATTTTATTATCTCTGGGCTTTTTAACCAGTGTAAATCTCGAAGATGTTGTAGGATATGAGAATATTTTTTTACTCCCGTAATAAGCTGCTGCTGCATTGAAAACAGATTGAAGTTTATTCGTTTAATATTTTGGGAGATTTGCGTATATTCCATTACATTTATCTAGATGCGAAACGACATAAGCATTTACAAGAGCTTTAGTTGCATCTATAGGAATATTTCTCCACACAGATTTGATCTGTCGGAGATGGAAGAAACCAGCACTTACCGTTTTGCTGACCTGAGAATGAAAAGAAAGATCTGAATCTAAATGAACGACATTAGTTTTCACTTTTTAAACTTTATATGATTACGAGCTGAACCCGGGATTTCTTAGCTATTGATAGATTTCAGTACATACTCGTATATTTATTAAATAAACACAATCGTTTCAATTATTGTATTTAATCCAAAATTTGGTATGTATACATTATTGTTTTTGTGTTTTGGTTTACATACATTGCGAGGACAGAGAATTTCAATAAATAGGTAGTCGTATATTATTTTCCTGTCACTGTCTTGCAGATGCCTCCCCGATACTGTGTGAAAAAGACAACTGCATGTCAGACTTTTTGTTAAAAGTTACAATAGACAAAATCGACGTTTTGTTGTCACGTTTTCCGCACCTCAAAAATGAACCGATTTTGTTATTTTTTTAGAGAGTATCAGAATAAAATTTTCTGAATTCTGGAAGTCCACCTGGCTAATCTGTTCCAAAATATAAATATATAATTTAATACTGTAATAAATTTGAAAGGAGAATCCGTGCCAGCATCCCATCATTATCCTGAAGGACGTGCTTGCGGGGGACATGACTCGTCTCCTGGCGTACATGTACCAGGGGGAGGTTACGGTGCGAGAGGAGCAGCTGCCCGCGCTGTTGCAGACTGCGCAGCTGTTGCAGGTTGCTGGCCTCGCGGCGCACACCCTCACTGCTCAGGTACATAGTCTTACTGCTTATTGGGATAAGGGGGGAGAAAATATTTTTAAACTGTTGCAGGCTTATGTCAGTTTTAATGGCGGCCTTTGTTTGACACATTGAACTTATTCAATTATGCGCTTGCACAATAAGATGCTGGATTTCTGGAAGTTTTTGTTTTGGCTACCATTTTAAGACGCTTTCAAATTTCGCATTAGGCCAATTTGAAAATAATACAGTCCCCTTGGCCATGCCCACTTCACAAATCTAAGGATTTTATATTACCCGTGTTTAAAACATAGTTTTATCCTCAAAATTTAATTTTAATTTGTTGCAACAGAAAGGGAAAACATTTTTGAGAAGGGAATATGGAAGTCTAGGCATTTACAGGGCTTATGACCTGTCATTGGCTGGTTTAAGTGGCCTCTTTACACACTGTGTAACATTCATCATTCTGCCTATGTTTAAACAACCACATTTCCTAAACTCTTCCATCTGTTGACTTTTGTGAAGTAAAGTAATAGTAGTTTTTCTATGATATATTTTGTTGCTCTTTAATAATAAGGAATATTTTTATGTTTTTTTTTTGTATTTTTAATTACTATAAAATAAAAAAGTACCTTATAATCTTTTACATAATATTTTCTTTACCTGTCTTATATTACACAAAAACATTATACCTGTCTGTTTATAATAGGAGCAAAAAATTCACAAACATTTCTTGTATACCCATGAACAAATGAACATGCAATGCCTTTGTGGGATTTTTTGTTTACTATTTTTACTGTAATATGTACATATTTCATTGCTATGTAATTATCCTTTATTTTTTAAATACTGTTTTACCTCTTATGTATATTGTGAATAAACAAAAAAAAATGTAAATAAAAAATTTAAAACAAGAGCTGAAACCTTTATCACGTGAGTGAGATTCATCCGGCTGAACCAATTCACCCACTAGGCAACGGCTGAAAACAATTTTCCAATTTTTACACATCTTCTTTTACCAGGTAGTTTATCCAACAATGTTTTGAGTATGTCCAAATGCTTAGAGACTGGCTGGATTTCCTCCCTAGGGAGGGAAAATATGTTTGAGAAGGGAATATGGAATTCTAGGCATTTACAGGGCTTATGATTTATCACCTTCTCAAAAATGTTTTCCCTCTCTGTTGCAACAAATTTGAATATGAATTACTTTTGTTACGGACGTCAAACGGAAAGCGGCCCTTGTAGGGACCGCCCCTGCGCTATATTAAAATGTTTAGACTTAGGGATCTCGGTATGTGTTAGAAATGAGCTGCCCCTCCAATAAAGACTAGTATTTGTCACTTTCGGGGGTGGCCTTTTCCATACCGAGACATTTAGAATAGGCATTTAGTTACAAATTAGTTTTAAGTATATTTTTGAATGTGCATCGTTTCGCGCTGCGTTGCCGCCGCAAGAATGCCGTGAGAACTGGAGGGGGTAGTGCCTATATACGTGGAGGGAGGGAGACGGATGGAGCGGGCGTGCGGCCTTCTCTATCGCTCTCTCTCTCTCCGCGCGGCATACGACGGCTAGACCCGCTCGGCGGGGTGAATGGTGGGGCACGTAGCGCGAACGGTATATAACGTGTACAAATGAAAATAAATGACACTTCTTCTCTGACGTTTGGCTTTTACTCATCTCTACTCGCTTCTCCCCGACCCGGCTTTCTACTCGATTCTTCTTCACTTCGCTTGACACCTTCGCTTCACCCTGGACTTGGATTTTGGACTTCTCTCCCTACGGATTCCTGACCACGGCGAACCGGCAACTTCAACCTGAAATAAGAGGCCCTTCTGAGGACATCTCCGGCCCTGACGAGTTAGACAAGATCGCCTAGCCTCCGCTGCCTTACAACCAGTGGATCGGGACGTGTGCGTTAGTGACTGCAGCGGAACCACAACACGACGCCGGTAGCGCGTTAGCTACATTGTTGGTCCTTCGAGAAATCCGGATCTGCTGTCGTCACACGAGTGATCATCTACCTGATGCCTGCTTCTCTTCGGTCTGGAAGAAACGCCGCCATGCAGGAAGGACGCGCCGAATCCGACTCCGGTTCATCGACTTCGGCCCAGACGACAACGGAATCTACCGCCCACTCAAGAGAGATGCGAGCCATGCAGCAGCGACTGATGCAGGACATGACGGCCGGGATGGTTGAGATGTTCAAGGAAATGAGATCTCAACTCCCGCTCATGTTGGCCGCTACTACAACCCCAGAGAAGACCACGACGCCCGCCGGAGCGAGCGCCGCGGCGGCGGCGCCTACCTGTGCACACCTTGGGTCGTTGGAAACGACCCAACCCGGGCCTGCGTACTTGGAGGAAGCCGCTGAGCCACGACCGAACGTAGCAAGCCCTGCGGACCACGCTACATTGGACCCGACGACACTCGGCTCCATGGATTCGGAGACAAGACGACTCACCGGCGAGTGGGTTGACAACCAGAACAGTGCTTCATACCCCACAGTTGACAGGATGGCCGCAGCATTCGTGAGGGCACTGAAGGACGGTGATTCGACTGGAGTGACGTCGCAGCCACGAAGTGATGACCCAAGGATGACGTCATTCATCGCGAGGCAGACTGGTGCGAGAGACCTGCCGCAGTTCTCCGGGGATCCGCTAGAGTGGCGGATTTTTAAATCGCAGTTCAACCAGTCTACGGAGATGTGCGCATTATCCAATGCAGAAAACATCATACGGCTGCAGAGATCACTCACAGGACGGGCCAGACAGACTGTATCGGCCCTACTCGTGGACCCGGGCAGGGTTCCCGAGATCATGAAGATGTTGGAATCCGCGTTCGGACACCCTGAGCTCGTCGTGGAGACGGTCTTGGAACGGGTGCGGAGGATTCCGAAGCTGCCAGACAACGCGTCCGCGGAAGCCGTGACGGATTACGCCGTCGCAGTGAGGAACGTCGTCGCGACCGTCGAAGGATTCGACGGTGAACACCTTTCTTCGCCGAAGCTTCTCTGGGAAATGGTAGGGAAGCTTCCCTACACGCACCGATGGATGTGGATTACGTCGCGCATCGGGACGAAGAGAAAAGCGAAGTTAAGTGAATTAGCCGACTGGCTAAAGGACGTGACGGGCGTGATACCTAACGCCGGGTGCCTCGATATCAACACAGGCCCCGTCAGGGCTGAAAGGAATCGCGCCTCTAAAGGACACGTGCTGCTGAACGTACACAGTGAAAGTGAAAAATGCGCAAAGTGCAACGGAACACACAAGCTCGACGTGTGCCGCGAATATTCGGGGCTTGGCGTGAAAGACAAGTGGGCATTTGTGCGCGATTTAAGACTGTGTTTCCTGTGCTTGGGGAAACGCTGCCGAACGTCGAAATGTCGGGCAACAAGGTGCAACATAGACGAGTGCGGAGGAAGGCACCATCGCACACTACATACGCCGCGCGCCCAGTCGACGGATGAGAATGTGTTACACGTATCGCGGAAGGAGGGCTCGGTCGCCCTTAAAGTGTTACCTGTGACTCTCAGTGGACCGAAAGGTCGAGTAAATACATACGCGTTACTAGACGAAGGTTCAACTATCACACTCCTGGAAGAAGAGGTCGCCGACGCGATCGGAGCGCGCGGTCCACAGGCCGGTATACAAGTTACGGGTATAGCCGGAATCGCCGCTAGTGATGCGTCATCGCGACGCGTAAAAGTGATAATAAAAGGCGACGCCGGCGCTTATGAAGCGATCGCCTACACAGTTAAGACACTCAACTTGCCGACACAAAAAGTTAAAAGTTGCGACAACTCGGCGCGGGAAGTGACAGTGAGACCTAAGATGCTTATAGGCCTCGATAACGCCGAGTTAATAGTGCCGCACGGCCGGGCGGAGTTTCGAAGTGACGGCGTCATCATAAGTGATACGCCGCTTGGCCGCGTCGCGTTTGGCCGACACGTGAGTCATAACGATAATAACGCGAGTGCACCTACGGGTGAAAAATATAACGAAGATAAGTCAGTTTCTAATGGCATAGTGAAAACGGTCCTAGTGAGTGCTAAAGGACCGTCGCGTGATGACGCGCTAAGTGAATTAGTGAAATTTAACTTCAAAGTGGATTCGATCGGAATCACGACCGCGCCGCGGATATGTGCCGCAGAAAAAAAAGCGCTGGATATAATGCATAACTCCACAAAGCAGCTTCCCACAGGCCGGTGGGAAACGGGCCTGCTATGGAGTTCAGACAACGCATCGCTCCCCTACAACCGAGAAGCGGCAGAAAAACGCCTCTACTCGTTGGAAAGAAAATTAAAAAAGAACCCGGTACTTGAAGTTGCGTACCGGGCTAAAATCAGCGAGTATGAGGAAAAGGGATACGCCGTTGAGTTATCCAGGGAAGAAGAGGCACGAGAAAACCCAAGGAAATGGTTCCTGCCTCATTTTTCGGTATGCAATCCGAACAAGGTTGGGAAAATTCGGGTTGTGTTCGACGCGGCGAGCCCTCACAGAGGTGTGTGCCTCAACGACCACTTACTGACGGGACCGGACTTGCTCACGTCACTAGTGGGGAACATACAGAGGTTCCGAGAGGGTGGCGTAGCTATCGCCGCCGATATAAAGGAGATGTTTCTCCGCATAAAGATGACACCCGATGACACGATGTCACAATTGTTTTTGTGGCGTCGAAAACCGAACGAAGCAGTGAGGACCTTCGCCTTCACATCCATGATGTTCGGAGCCAGGTGTTCTCCGAGCAGCGCCCAGTACGTAAGAGACCGCGTGGCCGCGGCGAATGCTGAATCATTCCCGGAAGCAGCGCGGGCTGTACACGAGAAAATGTACATGGACGATTATTTGGACGCCGTGGATTCGACTGCGGAGGCTGCAAAATTGGTGAAAGACGTCACGGCCCTCCTGCTGACGGGGGGCTTTGAAATGACGGGATGGGCATCAAACAACGCCAAGGCATTGTGCTCGGTCCGCGACGAGGATCGAGCCAAGACGGCTATCATCATTGGCGAGGCCGCCACTACGGAAAGAGTACTAGGCGTGCGGTGGGACCCGCACGCAGACTATCTAGTATTCAAGTATAACCAAGAGGGCGGTGACGAACCTGAATGGCCTACAAAGAGGCAGATGTTGGGAGCCGCCATGAGGGTCTTCGATCCAATGGGATTTATTGGATGCATAACAGTGAGGGCTAAAATACTGTTACAAGCCGTGTGGCGATCGAACATACAATGGGACGAGGCTTTAAAACTAGAACACGTGCAGAGATGGCGCGAATGGCGGCAGTTACTAGCCGAAAGTAACTGCGCAATACCGAGGTGTTGTATCAACAGGAAGGCGGAGGAAATAACAATGCACGTCTTCAGCGATGCCTCGGAACAAGCCTGCTGTGCGGTGGCATATTTTGTGCACAGGGCGGGCACTAGCTTTATTATGAGCAAATGTAAAGTAGCGCCGCTAAAGCCTTTATCGATACCGCGTCTAGAACTTCAGGCGGCGCTACTCGCCGCGCGGTTAGCGGCGAGTATAAAGAGGGAAAGCCGCATGAAAATTAAAAGAACTATATTCTGGACGGACTCGAGCACGGTTCTATCCTGGATACGCACGGACCCGTTGAAGTATTCAACGTTCGTAGCGAACCGACTCGGGGAGATCGATGAAATCGCCGGAATAAACGGTTGGCGCTGGGTACCGACAAAACAAAACCCGGCGGACATCGGAACGCGAGATACACAGCCACTCGATCTGTCTTCGAACGGCATGTGGTTCCGGGGCCCAGATTTCCTCTCCCGGCCGGAGAGTGAATGGCCTCAGGAAAAAGGGACAATCTCGCCTCCTGAAGACGCGCTGGAGATAAGACCACCGCGTCACTTTGTGGGCCATTGCCACACGACGACAGGACTCCCGGACGTATCCCGCTTTTCATCGTGGGTACGACTTATACGGACGACGGCCTGGGTTATGAGGTTCGTCGGACGTTGCCGCCGTCCCAGACAACGTGACGAGCCCGAGAAGCCGGGAGGTGACTTCGAACTCCGGGCCGAAGAATTGAATAAAGCCGAAGAAATATGGGTGCGCCTGTCACAGAGGCGTGCCTTCGGCAAAGAAATAGAATGCCTACAACGGGGAGAGGCCCTACCGCCCGGAGGACGGCTACGCGCTGTCACGCCGTTTATTGATGGAAGCGGCATACTGCGTATGGGAACCAGACTACAAAGGATAGATAACCAGAACGTGAATGCCCCGCCAATACTGGACGGTGGGGATGAATATTGCAGACTGATGATAAGTTACCAGCACGCAGCATCAGGACATCCAGGGACGGAGCGCACGATAAGCGATATCAGGTCGGGCTACTTTGTCGTGCGCCTCCGTACGACGCTGCGAGGGATCATCAGGAGCTGCCGGGCGTGCCGCATGCTGAGATGCATTCCGAAGCCGCCACTGATGGGACAGCTGCCGGCGGCCAGGCTGGCTAGCGGGGAGCGGCCGTTCACTCACTGCGGCCTCGATTTCTTCGGACCGATGACCGTGACACTGGGACGGCGCACTGAGAAAAGGTACGGTGCGCTCTTCACGTGCATGACAACGCGGGCGGTGCATATGGAGTTGGCATACTCCCTATCCGCGGACTCGGCTATAATGGCTCTAAGAAGGATGGCCGCTAGGCGTGGTCACCCCGCGGTATTGTACACAGACAACGGTACAAATTTCCACGGGGCCGATCGCGAGATGAACGCGGCCATAAAGGAGCTAAGCCGAGATGAGAAAATGCTCGGTGAACTAAGCGCCAGAAGGGTGGAGTGGAAGTTCATTCCCGCCTCCTCACCACACATGGGAGGCGCCTGGGAGCGCCTAGTAAGATCAGTGAAGGTAGCGCTAAGCGCTACTATAAAAGCGCGTTCCCCACGGGAAGAGACACTGATAACGGCGCTAGCTGAGGCGGAATACAGCGTCAACAGCCGCCCGTTAACACATGTGTCTGTGGACCCGAAAGATGAGGAGCCGTTGACTCCTAACCACTTCTTGCTGGGATCAGCTGGCGGTTTACAGCCTTTGGTCCATTATAGTAAGGCGGAGGAGGCCACTTGCCTTAGGAAACAGTGGCGAGTGGCCCAACAGATGGCGGACATCTTCTGGCGACGGTGGGTGCGAGAATATCTGCCCACGCTGGCGCAGAGACCGAAATGGAGGGACCCGGCAACGCCCATACAAGAGGGAGACCTGGTATTAATAGCGGACCCAAAGCTGCCACGCAACACATGGCCCCGAGGACGAGTCACGAGGGCCAGCCCGGCCGCCGATGGACAAGTCCGCGTGGTGCAGGTCAAGACGGCGACCGGGACCTACACGAGACCAGCAGTCAAGGTGGCGGTCTTCGCCGAAGGGGGCCACTAGCAGCCGAAGGACGTCCGGATGCTTCAGCGCAGCGGAGACTGCACCGGGGGAGTGTTACGGACGTCAAACGGAAAGCGGCCCTTGTAGGGACCGCCCCTGCGCTATATTAAAATGTTTAGACTTAGGGATCTCGGTATGTGTTAGAAATGAGCTGCCCCTCCAATAAAGACTAGTATTTGTCACTTTCGGGGGTGGCCTTTTCCATACCGAGACATTTAGAATAGGCATTTAGTTACAAATTAGTTTTAAGTATATTTTTGAATGTGCATCGTTTCGCGCTGCGTTGCCGCCGCAAGAATGCCGTGAGAACTGGAGGGGGTAGTGCCTATATACGTGGAGGGAGGGAGACGGATGGAGCGGGCGTGCGGCCTTCTCTATCGCTCTCTCTCTCTCCGCGCGGCATACGACGGCTAGACCCGCTCGGCGGGGTGAATGGTGGGGCACGTAGCGCGAACGGTATATAACGTGTACAAATGAAAATAAATGACACTTCTTCTCTGACGTTTGGCTTTTACTCATCTCTACTCGCTTCTCCCCGACCCGGCTTTCTACTCGATTCTTCTTCACTTCGCTTGACACCTTCGCTTCACCCTGGACTTGGATTTTGGACTTCTCTCCCTACGGATTCCTGACCACGGCGAACCGGCAACTTCAACCTGAAATAAGAGGCCCTTCTGAGGACATCTCCGGCCCTGACGAGTTAGACAAGATCGCCTAGCCTCCGCTGCCTTACAACCAGTGGATCGGGACGTGTGCGTTAGTGACTGCAGCGGAACCACAACACGACGCCGGTAGCGCGTTAGCTACAACTTTCTAGGGAGGAAATCCAGCTAGTTGCAAGCATTTGGACATACTCAAATCATTATTGGACAATATTTAGTAATTGTAATATTTCCTTCCCGTCACCAACTTTTTTGGGTCGCATTGTTCAGATTACAAACAAGCAAAAGTCACTAAGTCAAATTTGAATGTTAAAAACTTTCCAGATATATAAATAGTCGCCAATAAAATTTATAAAAAAGGAATTATCTATACTGAAAACTTCCAAAATATAAAAATATGTTTTTTCCTAGTTCTCTAAACATTCAAATTGTGTTTTTTGGGTTAGTGACTTTTACCTGATCGGCGATGATATTAACTATTGATATATTGAGAAAAAGAAGAAAAATTTAATTTTTCTGAAAGCAGCTTCTTTGATTATAGTAATAGTTATAGTTAACAAATCACAACAGAGATGGAGAACATTTTAGAGAAGGGATCATAGAAGTCTAAGCATTTACAGGGCTTATGACCTGTTATTGGCTGTTTTAAGCGGCAACATTACACACATTAACATTTACTATTTTACCTATGTTTGAACATCCATATTTCTTCAATTCTTCCATCTGTTGATTTTAGTGAAGTTTAAGAGCTGAAACCTTTATTGTTGTGAAGAGATTCATCTGATGAAATAATTTCACATACTAGGCAACGCCCATAATTTTTTCACAAATTTATTTAATTGAATTCGGGTCATGGTTTTGTAATGTTAGGGTAACATATTGAATATTTTGGGGCCCGGAAACCAGATTTTTTTTTTGCCCGAATTTAGAGTTTGTGGTAGGCCCCATGACTCATCCTTTAGTTAGACTTCTGGTAGTGTGGGAGTGTTTCTTTTGGGATTTGGTAGAATAATTTGCTTTCACAAACATAATTATTCTAGATATATATAATTGCCTTTTATCTAATATATCAAATTCCTCAAACAACTTGACGCTGGGGTACCTGTTGGGCTTTTTAAAAATTATTTTAATAAATAATTTTTGAGCAGATTCGAGAGGTTTTAATTTTGATTTCTTAGTGCCCATCCTATTATACTATAAGTTATAATTGAATTACATAAAATAATGGTTTAAGAGTTTGGTTTAAATTGGTGTTTTTCTTCCCAAAGGCGAAGTCACGGGTGACATTTTGTTTCTTTTCTAGTCTAAAAGTCAACAACAAAAGACATCTTCTCTGAGCCCCGCAGCAAAACGTGTCTCCCCGCAAATTTCCATTTCCAAAAAGGCTGGAGCAGTTGGCGCAAATTCACCAAAAGATCTTTTAAATACCCTCAATGTAAAATCTAATATTCACCAGCACAAAAGGAGGAGAAACAGTATCTCAGAGAAAAGTTCCGATTCTTTACAATCAGAGCAAGTGAAAAAGATTAAAATATCTAAAACATCTCCACCTGTTAACAAAAAGTCAGAATCTACAGCGTCAAATATTGATAATATCAAGACCGATGATTTTACTGAAAAAGATGTGACAGAACCATTTGAGAGAGTTCACGATAATGATAAAAAAGATGCGGAAGAAATTAAAGAAGGGTCTTCTGTTAAGGTAAGCTATATTTCTTCAAACTTGTTTGCAAAAAATAATATAACTTGTTAAATATACTCATATTGTGTTTAAAACTAATGGCATCAAAAATATTTTCATCTAAAATACGTACAACAGTCCACTCAGATCATTAATAGCCTTTGTTTATTTATGTGTAACCGCTTTCAAATAAAATATTCAAATGTGCGTACTAACACAAATAAAAATACTTATATTTACATGTATTACCGACAATATTTTTTTTGGTTGATTCTTTTTTAATGAATTGAATGAAAAATTAAAATTTATTTATTGATATATTATTTTTAATAGTTTTTAGTTCATTAGGAAGATTATTATAATTTTTTACACCTTTAAAGACAAAGTTATTTTGACCATGACTTGTATGGAATTTAGGAATTTTAATTAAATTTTTAATTTTTTTTTTTTTTTTTTGTTTATTAAATGTTTGTGTTAAATTAGAAAATATTTCAACTGAAACTATTAGCTGCTAGTGTCATTTGTTATTAAAGATTATTTTATTTATTTATTTTTTATTTATCAAAAATAAAATAGTCCAGTTTTTAGCAATTATGTTTTTTTTTTAATAATTTTTTTTGTTAATTAAATGTTTGTGTTAAATTAAAAATATTACAACTGAAACTATTAGTAGCTAGTGTCATTTTTTATAGATTATTTATCAAACATAAAATAGTCCAGTTTTTTGCAATTACATTTTTTTAATGCTTTTTTTTCAAAATTAAATGTGCGGATTAAATTAGAATATATTTTAACTGAAACTATTAGCCGCAAGTGCCATTTGTTATATATTATTTATCAAATATAAAATAGACCTTTTTTATGTGTCAAACTACCGCTATAGACATTTTATCAGAATTTTTGCAGCTTACCAATCTAAAAACTCACCGCTCGCACTGATATGTAGTCACCGGCAGCATACATGATTCATATGTTTTCCTTTTCAGACAAATCGGAATATCTTTATTTTTAAGTATGTTTTCCAAAAGCTGCCCAACTCATTCCTATTCTTCTTGGCAGTTCCGCCATTTGATTTTCTTTACCCAGTTTTATCTTATGTCCAAGATACATAATATATTCATCTACTATTTGAGGTTTTTATTGTTAACAGCGATGATCTTGTTTTCTGCTCATAATTTTTTTTTTTTGTAATGTTCATATTCAGACCAATTTTACTAGAAGTCTCATGCAATTTGTTTATCATTACTATTATTTCATCAGCAAATCTAAGGTGACTCAGATATGTGCCATCTATCTTCAGCACATTGATATCCTAGTTAAGGGTTTTAAATACATCTAGGGCTAACATGAATAGCTTTGGTGAAATTGTGTCACCCTGTAGCACACCTTTTTGTATTTTTATCTTTTCAGTCTTAGTGTCGTCATCAGTTTTAACCGTCATTGTTCCACTTTCACATATAAAATTTATTAGTTGTATATATCTAGAGTCTATTCTTGCATTCTGGAGTGCCTCGAGAATCTAATGCTTTTTGGTAATCAGTAAAAGGATTATTATATATTATACAGTCTTAATGTCTGAATGTGATCTCTGGTCCCAAAACTTTTGCGAAAGCCAGCTTGCTTGCAGGTTCATAACTATCAAATTTTAGGTTTAAGCGATTTGTTATGATCTTTGTTAACAACTTACACATTTGAGAAAGCAAACTAATGGGTCGATAGTTTTCTAGATTATCGCTGTCTCCTTTTTTAATTAAGATTTTTACTTCAGCATTTTTCCAGCTACTAGGTATCCTGCCTTGTTCTAAGCATTTGTCTAATAATATTTGTATGGCTTCTATTAACTTTCTTCCCCCTTGTCACTTGTTACCCGATCTTCACCTGGAGCTTTGTTATTTTTCATTTGTTTTAAGGCATTTTCTATTTCATTAATTTCGGCTTCTGGCAAATCTTCTGACCCTACGTTAAGTATGCATTTTTGGTTTTCCACGTTGTGACTAATATATGATGTGTAAAGTTTTGAGTTAAAATTTTCAACAGTTTTGCATATAGAACGTTTGTCTCTTCCTTATAAACATGCATTATGTTAAATACTGTCAAATTCTTACTCATAGTATTTGATGATAAAATATAAATTAATTACCTAGCAACTTTCACAGCATTAAGGTCCAAAATGATTCTCACCTGCATGCTTTCCACATATATGCTACACTGCTTATTAATCTGCAATCAATTTAAAACATTTGTGTTGCTATTGAAACTAATACTCGTACTTAATTTATCATGGAACCATTCATTAATATTAAAAATAAAATAATTGATAAAATTTTATAGACATTACATTTAATATATTTAAATTATACTTTGTGTTTAAGTCTTTAAAATGCAGAAAAAAGACAGAAAAAAAACATACGCAGATGTAAAATAAAACCTTTCCATAATATATTTTTGGTATACCAACATGTAACAAAATATTATAATGATTGTAACATACAAATCAAAAAAATAAAAAAACAGTAAATCCTACAAGTATCAAAAATTATTATGTTACCTTGTGGAAACATTTTGATGGTATTGCGGATTGTTTTAAACGTGTCAAACCCCCGGTTTTATCAAAGTCATTTACATCGAAATACAAGGAGCAAACCTTTGAGTGAATAGAGGAAGACCAATAAATTCCTCGCCCAATTAATTTGATCAATTTTTGCCACATATTGGGATATTTAGGACTGCTAAAAAATAGTACCTACATATTAACATATATTTTTCACTTGAATTATAATTAACATTATTTTCATTTTCCATCATTCTAATCATTAGAGAAAACAATTCAGAATGTATATAAAGAGGCGTTTGTGGTTTTAGGGCATTATATGGATGCCTTGACATTGCCAGAAATCAACTGTCACTATCAACAATATACTTTTAATTCACAAAATTGCCTAAATTGAGAAAAATAGTATCTAAAATAAATATGTTGATGTAAGGAAAGTTTTTATGCAACAAAATACACATGTTGGAACAATAAATGCGAAAAATCAATGAATATCAAAAGAAAATATTTATCGAAATCAGTTACCTGTGAGAAGTGTCTTTTTAACACATTTGACACTCTTACTGCTGCACCAAACATATTGCAATTCACCATTTTCGAGTTTTAATCATTATAATGAGTAAATATCCAAAATATTTACAAAGTCAAGCTCAGCGACGAAAAGGTCCGTTACATGTCTGTTGTCAAACTAGACAATAATGGCCGCCAGCAGAGTGAAGTTGTCGCTAACCAAAAATTTGCAACACTTTCATTACATGCAAACTAGCAAAAGGGTTTCTCTATAGCGGTGCGCATTATTGCTCTGAGGTGGCTTTTCACTGAAGTATTTCATTGTCCTTGGACTGGCACCTGAAGCATAAGACTGATCACCTACCTTCCTGTAACAGATGATCGAGATACGCCGCATTTAATTTAACAATGCAGTGACATATTTACTATCATGTGCGCATGAGGGTTTGATGATGAAGTATGGGTACTAAATAGTTATGTTATTAAATGTAAAATTTGTTGGTTTCCATCAGGAATTATGTTTTTACTATAAAAATATCACTTTTCAGGTTAAAAATGAATTGGTGGAAGAAGACGAAGAAGCAAATCCTGCAGATGACGATATGGTTGAAAGTAAATCGCCAAATCCTTTCTACGAAACAAGCATGCTAGCTAGATCTCTGCTCTCAGGTTAGAGTATCAAACATTTTCATTAGTTTAAGCTCATGTTGCGATCTCTAAATCAACTATTAAAATTCGCTCACCTAGTAGGAACTGCATTCTTATTTTCTATATCTATAGTCGCTATTGAATTCTTGAATCAGAGTTGAAAAATAAACATAAAACTTAAAGCCACATATATCCGACAGGAGCCCAGTCTGTAAAGTCGGACAGCGTTGTCTCGGGGGGTCCGAAGGGTGTGCCTGTCGAGGTCAAGGGGGAGTGCCTGTCTCCGGTGGAGCCCGAAGTGGTGCTGGCTGAAGAGGAGCTTCCCGCAGCCCCCGCTAACCATGCGGCCATCTGCGGAGACTGCCCACACTGCGGCACCCAGTACTCCAACCAGTCTGCCCTCAAGTACCACGTCCGCCTGATGCACTCCGACCTGACAAACCGCCTGTGCTGCTACTTATGTCCCAGATCCTTTACCGTCAGAGATACTTTCAAGGAGCACATGTGGACATTTCACGGCCAGAGAAATTGACTCTGTATATTGTATTATACAACGCGTATAATATGATGAATCAAATTGATTATAAATTAGCTCTGCACTTGAAGTGTGACGAGAGAAACTTGAAATTTTATTTATTTTTATTTATTTAAACGCTTTATATACATATACAATTTACGTACATATGCATAAGGGTGGGCATATTACCTTAAGGCAATTTCTTCCTGCCTACCCAAACTGTTCGATTTGAGAAAATCAGCAGTATATGAACATATTGTATGTATATTATAAAACAAAACATTAATGTAAGTACATGTATACTTTTTAAGAAATAAAAATTGACTAATATTTACATTGTACTATGAAGAGAGGAGGTTCTCCTTTAGGGAAGGAAAGAGGGAGGTGAAAAGAAAAAATGAAAAATTTTGGAAGTGACATTTTAAGATAAGGAAGATGTATGAATGTAAAAGAAGCGAGATCCGTATGCAAAGATAGAGTGATGTGGCGTTCTATCCGATAGCGACGGTTCGTTGTTATTGTTGACATTTATGTGATTTGAATGGCATTTGTAATAATTTGAATTTTGTCATTTTAAATATTATCTTGTCGCCTTTAAGAAGAAACTAATGGGGTAGAAAAGTGTCTGAAGTTGTTTTTAAAATTGCAAATATTATTTTATTTACTTTATTTATTTTATTATTAAAAGTAAGGTGTATTGAATAAAATGATAAACGATAAATATTGTAATTTTATATCACAAATTGTCTAGTTTTGTCAGTTCTTTTTTGAATAATGTAACATTAATCAGTATTGTTTTTTCTTTCTCATGACAATTTGAACTAAATCCCGATTTATTATGGCGCATTTCAACTATCCTTGAGATTGATATGTTTTTTGACATCAAATGTAATAACTTATTAAAACAATTTTTTTTTTTTCGTCAAACAATTAATACGCATAGACGTGCATTTAACCCTACAAAATAATGACTCACTCCTGCCCTGAGTGAATACATTTTAATTATTTTTTTTGTGTATTTCTCGTTGAATGCGCCCCTGTAGTTGCCCCCCCTCCACTTGCTGGCAATCTGGGTTATCCAACCGCTATGATTGGTTAATTCAAATTTTCTTTTAAAAAAAATATTTTCATGTTACAGTCAGACCTGACTCATCATTTTACCCCCCGAAAACTTCTGTAGGCATCAACAAATTCCAGTAGATTTTCATTGACAGAACCAGAAGTATCGTGGCTTTTATTATACATACTTGCATTATCCAGTTAAATGTGAAACTAAATCCCACAGTGGTGTATCTAGAGGAATTTTAATTTGTTTGTAGAAATGCATATGCTATTTTAATATGTGGTAAAATAGACAGACTTGGTGAAATACAATTTGTTGTTATCACAACTTTTTCCAACACATGCGTCAAATTGAAAAGTTCCAAACTGTTTATCAGACTGCATATAAAAGTACGAAAAAATCTGACATGAGAATGGAATTATTTTTCAATTATAATTAGTTTTTATGTGTAATTATGTATATATGCTATAAAAGCACAATCAATCTACATTTAGCAATATTGAAACAAGGGCAATCAGCAATATTTAGTTATTTTCATTTGTACACCATTCTTGTTTAAATGTACTTATTGTTTTTTTTTATTCCATTACAATAGTGCTATGTTCTTTGTAGTTTAGTATGGAATAGAAACAAATGACTTTTCTTTACATGTTGAGATTATGTAATGATGTTAATAAAATTATAGTTCAAAAGATTATATAGTAATTCAGATTAACCATTTTTAATAATGATAATATTTAATATTTGGATATTTATTTTTAATGCTTTGGTGCTTTGCCACTGCATCGCTGTGTCACAATATTAAATATGGTTGAAGTCTTTTATATAAACTGATTGAATCTTTGTTTCATTCAGCAATAAAATTTACGGTTATATAATATCTGTGCCTATGTCAATCAAGTAATTGCACATGAGAGGGGATTGATCTCAACATATGCATTTCTTTCTCTGCTGTACTAAATATGTAAAAAAAATTGTTACATTAACCTTAGCGTTCTAATACACTTTTACAGGAAAAATCTCAATATCTTTATTGCTAGAAATATTTAAATATACATTTCTTGCTATGAAATATGCCAAAGCACTATTTTGACCTCAGAGTAATATTTGGCTAGTAAGGCCCTTTAGCTCTATTGCATAGAACAAAAGCGTTCCAAATTTTTGGTTTGGGTTTTAGTTTAACAACAAACGTGTAATGGACAGAAAAAGAACAAACGAACAAAAAAATAATGAGTTCGGACATTTTATACCACTCACACTCACTAGAACACTAATTTTTCATCTCTTCCCAAATCATAGTTTCATGAAAAGTGGCATCAAAACGAACGACCAAAAGCAACTTTTCAAACATTAAACTGCTCTCCTGAAAAATTAGCAGTGCCATTGGTAGCACTGCCATAATTGGTCTGCAAAAAAAACTTGTCACCCATTTTAAAACGCCATTTGTTATTTCTATACCCGTTATAATATAATATTAAAAACCAATAAACAAAATTCTACTTAAATAAAAGTTTTTATACTTGCGTTACCGGTCTGTACGCTTAAAAAGGTTGGAAAACACTGATCTAGACCATCGATATGTATCCTATAGGATACATTGCCAAGAAAGGGATTAATATTGCTGTTGGCACATTGTTATATTTTTCCTTGTATACATATCGGAGACCGCAATATACAATGGATAATAAATCAATTTGCCCTTTAGATGGCAGTAGATTTGAGTCTATATTGTCTCATTATAATATGTATGTATTTAGGGTTTCTAGTAACTTCCATTATATCTCGATAGCACATTGATTTATTTATATAATACTGTGTTCATATATTTGTACATTGTTATATTCACCTTCATAAGGCTCAAAAAAGGTTTAAAATGTGGGTCTTCAAAACCATTTGAAATTGTATAAGTTGCATTTATTTATTACAAGGAAAAGTTTTTAAAAAATGGCGCCCAGAAAAAAATTATTTACAATGTTATAAAATAATGATTTATTTTAATAATATTTCTATTAGCCCAAAAGTTCTTGCTATTAAATTTCAGTATGATTTTTCGAGACTATCAGGGTTTTTATGAAACCTCTCTGATTTCCTGCATAATGTAGCTGAAGTTTCTGTTACTGTATTTACCGCCCTTTCAACTGTTTCAGTATGACATGGCAGGCGCAGTAATGATAATTTTCTTTCTTCGTTTTAGGGGACAAACAGTTAGATGTATTCCTCAGATATAAATTTCAATATTGGTTGTTCAATCAATGTCAATAATATCAGTGCCAGTCAATAATATTGGTGAATTATGATGTATCAAATTTCACAGTAGGAAGTTTGATAAGATGGATTCTATTTTATTGAATACTGCGGGCTTTCAAAATGGCTGCCGGTATACGAATGTGCTGCCCCAAGTTGTTGGTCTGCATTGTGAGCAATACATTTTCAGGGTTTGCAAAGCAGGTATTGTAAGGATTTAAGTTCTGTGGGTTCTGTGGAAAACCATCATCACATTTTGAAGTGCAGGGTTTTAATCCTGTGCTCACTTTTCAATTTAAAGTTCCGTCTCCTTACGTTGATTCATTGCACTATAATTGCCTCACTCTTTTTTCTATCGAAAGCTGAAGTCTCGTAGACATTTAAAAAAAATATTTTTTTAAATAAATATTTGCCTTCTTATAATTTACGCAAATATTTAATTTTGAGGGCCATTTTCAACGAGTTGTAAATACTTCACTATTAGAAAATGGGAATCAAGTTGGGGTAGAGTGGGATTCGAACCACGGACCTTTGATCCGTGAGTCCGAGACCCTAGCCACGGGACCACAACCCGATTCACTTTTATAAAATAGGAACACTCCGAGTAAACGACTTCTCAGTGGCAAAACAGGTGTTGTACTGATGTGCTTAAATAGCTATTAATCTTTAGAAGTGATAACCCATGACTCAGACCTAGGTTCAATTATTTTGAATACTTAATGGGAATTTTTGTACTTAACCCAATCCCAGCGAAAACTATCTTTAGACAGTCTGAAAAATCGTGTCCCGTACGCGGCAACTGTCTTTAGACATTTTCGACTTTATAGGCTGATACTTTGATAAATATACGATAGATGGCCAAAAAGTTTGTATCGAAATATTCCCTGAACATGAGTGACATCTCTGAATAACTTCTAGGATTATATTTGTTTATATTATAAAAGATTTTAGTCAGAGTGGGCGAAAAAATGACCCAGCAGTTCTTAAATTCCCGCTCGGCAATGACCTCGCGCCGTATCTCGAGTGTCGTATTTCGTTATCTTTATAGAACTGTGCGTTGATAGTGTTATTGAATATCTTGTGTTACTGTTGTACTGAAAACACTAAGAATTATATTTGTAATAATAACTACTCAAAATAAAAACTACTATATTAATTACAAACCTCATTTTGTATAGTTCGTGTTTTGTTTTTCCAAAAATATACATTATTTAAAAAAAATATAAAAATAATCATAATATCTCAATATGTCAAACCGACAAAAATGATAAGTAAATTTGTGAGGGACAGATTTTAAAGTAAGCTAGAATAGTCTTTCATTTTGAAAACGATATTCGAAATATTGTTGTTTCTATATATGCCACTGAAAAAAACAATATTAACCGACGATAAATTCATTTTTATTATTTTATATGTAGAATCCTAAAATCATAAGTATAATTATTTTTATTTTAACAATAAAAACAACATAAATATGAGTTTCGCTCCTCGCGCATCTTGAAATTTGAACCAATGCGATGCGAATTTCTTTGTGTACACACAAAAACTTATTTGATTATTGAAGTTCAAATATTTGGAAAGATAACTAAACGATAAATTATACGGATAAATGCCTTTGTCTCTTATAACTAGACGATTTAAAAATCTCGTCCGTGATATTTAGCGCTTGAAAATATGCCGCTGCGTACGGGTGTCGACAAACGTAATCTATGCTTAGCGGTGAAAGAGTTAAGTAGTCATTCGGCTATTTATGATCTGAGTGTGCATTTTATAGCATATTTTGAAATCTCACTTCTAATATAATTAACACTTTACCCATGGCTTCCCTTTTTATGAACAGACAACTATGGTCAAATATAATATTTTTATTTTTTATGAAGAATTAATGGAATTGTGTGGCCTTGTATGGGGTTACCCATAAAATATTATGTACATAAGTACTACTAATCGGTGAGGGAGGAAGGAAATATTTTAACTATACTGCTTTCAATTATAAATGTAAATATGTAGTAAATATATAAAGTTGGCTTTGCTTTCTTTAAACATTACAATAATTACAATGCAAACTGTCCAGATTATTGTGATAAATATGTAGCAATGGTTTCTCTGTAATATATACTTGCATATTATATAGTGTAACAGAGTATAATATTTATTACATTTTACAACTATGTTTGTTTAAGGAAACCGATTTTATTTTTATTAATATTAGTCATAAAATTTTGTAACTAAAATATGAGTTCTCATTTCTGTAAGCCTCGCTACAAAATGGCTCAGTATTTACACAATTTTAATTTGCAATGGTTTAAAATATTGAGAAGGATTTTCAATGTGACTGAAATTTAAACGTGATAAAAATTATTCGCCATCATTTATAGAAATATATTATTTATTATGGGTAGTGTAAGAATAGACATTACAAAATTGACTGTATGTATTTATTTCGAAATGTTGATGATTCACCTTATACTTTAGATGTTTTTTTATCTTTGATTTTATGAAATGTTTTTGTTACACATATTTAATAATTGTTTTTATTTTATAGATTTATTTACATGCTAAGATTTGTAAATCTTATGTGCCTTGTAACAAATATTATATAAGCAACAAAGAGTTATTTTAAATGTTGCTATTTATACTTTGGTACTAGAATTTTATTTCAGATTATATTTAATACATTTTAACCAGTGTTTTAACATTTTCCCCATTTGAATGTAATATATGTACAATGAAATTTGATATAAATGAGCAGTATCTTTAATATGTCTAAATGTTTGTAGATTCATAAACAAAATTTGCAATTACCGGTTGAAAACAAATAAAATAAATGAGACACCGATCACTTTAATAGAAAAAAATATTTTGTCAAATTTATTAATTTCAATAACTATAATACACACGGTGTTTTTTTATTATCATCTTCTTTCTTTTCATATACCAAACCTTTAGTTTCAACTGTCTTGATTGTCTCGACAAGCAAATCTCTTGCAGGCCTTGGCAAATTAGCAGGTAAAGTGACATCAAACTGGACTATTAAATCTCCCCGTTTATATTGTTCATCAGGAATTGGTAACCCTTCATCTTCTATAGTTTTAGTGCATTCATTCCTTAAAAGTATAATGGGTCAATTCACAAAAAGTAAATATTATGAAGTGTTAAAAATAAAAATAGTTTTTGTTGTTATTTGTCAGTCTAAACATGTATTTTAAATATGGCAATAGCAGCTACGTCAAAATAATAAAATGTCAAAAAAATGACTGTTAAATTCAGTGCAAACTAACCCTTAGGATCGAGTCGGGGTCACTAAGGCTGGTTTGTTTGATTGTTAGTAATAGTAAAAAATCAAAAGTAATAGTAACAATTTTAAAAACCGAAGCTTTTTTGTATTAAAAAAAGGGATGCTTTTTCAAAACTTTAACTACATACTACTTTTAATTTTAACTATAAGTGTACAACTTTACTTATGCCACTTTTTTCCAAAATTTTAGGCCTTATTGTAAAAAAAACTGATTCTACATTTATGATTCAAAATATTGTCCATAGCTGGCCACTACTTTCTCCCATTCAGGCAGCATACGAATACCGTATTAAAAAAAACTGGTCATCTTTTGAAGATATCCACGAATCGATCCTATTTTTTTACTTCATAAGACCGGAAGTGCTGGTCATCCAGGCCGCAAGCCATTGGTTGAAACAAGTGATGCGCTTAGTAGCTGCAAGACTTTTTGTAATGTTAGCTTTATATCTAAATTAAACTTCAACTGTAAATGAGGACTATATTTTTAACCGCTCATGCGTTCTGTAGCTGCAGGACATGTTATCTAGATTCTATTTGTAAACAATTATTTATAAATTAAAAACACTTCTTACTCATTTTATTGTGCAGTGTAAATGAGGGCTAGATTTCTAAACGTCCGTGTGTATGTAGCTGCAATATGTGTTGTAATCTAGCTCTTATTTAACAATTAAAATTTAACTTAAATGAAAATAGGGGACCTTCAGCTAACCGCTAATGCGCTCTGTAGCTGCAAGGCGTGTTGTAATGTTTATTGTACAGCGCCCTTGAGGTGATTTTCACAAAAATGGCACTATATAAATTATCCTAAATAAATAAAACTTAAGAGCGTTTGATGAGCCTCAGATACAGATTTCTTCATATTTAAGCAGAAAATCAAAACCTCCCGCCAATGACGAGAATTTGGCTCGTGATCTGACATTTTCAATTGAGAATAACTATGATGTTATAAGTTTATTGCATGACGTGTATGATCCACCGTAAAACCTCATTTTAATGTTCCTCAATTTTATGTTTTCCCGCTTTTTACACCGAAATGTCCAGTATCCATTTTTCTTTATACATTCTCATACAAATATTCCCCCAATTAACATTTTTTACATTTTGCATCACCCCAGTTTTACGTTAAAAAAAATCAGAATTCATTTGATGTGTCAAAAAAGCCAAAATCGTGTCGTAAAAACGGTGCTGCAGTCTGAGCGCCACAGCGTGTGCCTCGCGAATGAAGAATAAAGTAGGTAAACAACTAATAAAGGATAAACATTAGACTAAATTTCAAGCAGGTGCAGTGTAATTGACCTTATTGTTTAAGTATCTTATTTTAGGGTTAGTTTTCATTTGAACAAAAACATCATATTATTGACTTGTTACAAATCATGACACGCAGTCATTGACATATTAATACACATAGACATGCCCTGAGCTCTCAAAATGATGACCTTAACTCATGCCCAAACGCTCCGTCATGCCCAACGCGTATTTAGTTGTTCTTCGATCGCCAGCCGGCAGGATGTTTAGAATCGGAACCAAAATGCCTGATTGTGTCATTGTCAAAAGGATTGTGTAGCTTTTTATTGGTTAATATTAAACTATCAATATTTGAATGTAAATATTATTATTTGTAAACATCAAACTATATGTTATGAATTAACAATAAAAATGTGTTATTTTAGATAAATGTACCTCAGTGGTGGAATTAGCCTCACATGTAGCACTCTGCGATCCAAGGTATGTATGGCCAGCAATAGTCCAGATAGAGCAAAGCGTAGACTTATCGGTACCTTGAGCATTAAGTTACTTCCCGAGCGTTGGAAACGTTGGTGTGGCCGATCTTGAATTACAACTACAACGTCCGCTACAAATAATGAAAATTAGATATTTGTAACGAAAAATTGAAAATGACAAACATTGTTACAAATTAGATTTTCTACATCAAACAATTTTTTAAAAATCGAAATAATGACTTAGGTTCCTAAGTCCACTGTGCGGCGCGGCGTTTGTTGCGAGCGAGTTTGCGAAAAATATGATTTTTGATGATGAAAATATGAAATATGGTTATTGACCAAGATGTATTTGGAATTGTTGGAAGATGAACAAGATAATAATCAGAAAAAACTATGGATTAGGAATTGGATGGCGCGCAGATATCTAAAAATGATTGACTCATTTATACATGAAATTTGAAAAAAAAATTAAATAGTATTTTTATTACATATTGAGTCTTAAAAATGGTGATCGAATGCAGTTGAACTTTCCGACAAATAATGCTTGACGATTGCGAATCGGCCGATTTATAAATAAATCTATGCCTATAGAAACATCATAATGGCAAAAACATTGTTTTATATATTATTTTGTCTTTTTAATTCATGTTTTATATTTATGATATTATATTTTAAATGCGTACACCAATATATTTAGTTAAATATTTACCATTAATCAGCACTGAGATTAAACTACATTTACCCGAATTCACTGGAATTGCTACCGCAGCATAACCGTTCGCCATTATTATATATATTTTATCTTATATTGTATCTCGGTAAATGAAACAAAGAATATGAATATGTATTTAATAATAAATTTAAACATCATCCTATACCTGCGTTAGGAATATTTTAATCTAGTCATAAATCCTACTTGGAAATACAATGAATTTCACACAGCTGTAAAAATCCACACGGCACATTTAAAGTCTTATTTTTTTTTATTTATTTAAATGTATTTATTTAATGCCAGGCAAACGCAATAAGGTGATTAATCCGCACTTGATTTACTTTTTCTAGATTTCCCCCTAAGAGTAGCCCCTGAATAATTTTTAAATAATATAATAAATGTCAAACCACCTTAATTTTACCGTGCAGTGTGGATTTAGACGATTCGTGCAAATTGGGACCACGTGTTCAATAAACACACACTATCGTATCCTTCGGAAGCCTTTGAATGTATTTGTTTGCCTCAACTAGAATTGAGTAACCTTACCTATTTATTAAATATGTCATAATAAAGATGTACGTGCCATATGATTTATTGTGATTCTTTTTAATCGCACGTAATTAATGAATGAATCCATTTTTATTAAACCATGGTATTTTTGGCTTATATATGGTATCTAAATTAGCCCCCGACCTCGAGATCATGAATCTTTTTCATCATGATCATGAAGCAGAGTCATGGATCTTTTTAACTTCAGTCAGGTATGTTGACCGCAGACTTTTAATTTTCAATTTTAATTCTTTAACAGGAAAACCTAGGATTCCCACTGTGACTATAATTGCCTCCATTGCATTTTTTTTACATTGTTTGTCCCTATAAATTAGGCAATCAATGCGCCGCGCCATAAACAGTCGTGTTTGCTATAAAGAGAAATTAACTTTATAATTTCCTCCAGTTGCAAAAAAAATGTAAAATGTAAATGTACTTAAAAATATTAAAAAAATAATAAAAATTAAAAACTTCCAAGACACAATCTCACGTCGAGAAAATCGCTGTCGTCACAAGGTCCCGTCTCCTGTCCGTGCGTGTCCATACGAGGACAATACGATGCGGCCGATGGTCAGTGTTGGGATGCCGAAAAAATAAATATCCCAACTTGGCCATTTCTCAATTATGTTTTTAAATTTCTGAAAGCTGATATTATTGAAACATCTATTATTATTCGAACAGATAATTAATAAGTAAAAATTATTCAAACATAAATAATAAGTAAAAAAGCTTATTAATAATTTCTCGTAACGGTAAAGTGAGACAAGGATGACCAAGGAAGACGAGGCATGATCAGATACGCCAAAATCTAAAGCCTGGTCTTGCCAAAATCAGGCAAAAGTGAAAGGCATGTATGACAAGATGTATGAATGTGGAACAAGCTAGGAATGTTTGCCAGGATAGACGTGTGTGGCGGTCTATTCTCTCTGCCCACCCCTACGAGGAAATGGTGTGATGATTGTAGTAGTAGTAGTAGTAGCATAAAATCTCGTGATACATAAAATTTGAGGTATGTAGGTATTAAGATTTTTTATTTATCTTGCTATATATGTATTCCAGTGACTTATTATTCAGGTCTTTCGGAACTCGGAGCAGCAAAAAAATACATTCTGATTCAATAGCATGTATACATAATATTAATAAGACGACAAAGGTATACACGGTATTAAAGGAAAACAAAATTAATAATTATAAATTTAAGTAGGAGTAAGAGTAAACAAAAAAATATTGCTAGGATCATCTTTCGAATACTTACAAAAACTAATATTTTATAAATTTGCATTTGCATTGATTTAAGTAAGTATAATAGTAATAATAAAAAAGAAATTAAGTTTATTCAAAATTTAACATTAATTAATAAAATAATTAACAAAAGGATGTGAATGAAAATTCAAAATAAAAGCATAATTTTTGGTTAAAACAACAAAATGCATTACTTGTTTTCATATATTATACTCTGATTATGCTTATTTACTGAACCTTAACCTATTTTATAAGCATAGTAAGTACTGCTAGATATTACGTTTTTTGTGTGTAAAATTCCTGCTAATGTCCACGTTGATAAACGAAAACGTATTATTCCATTGCTCGAAATTCCTCAGATTTCTAATCTTTTTCCAAAAAACTCCCACTGGCAGCCGCGTGCGGTGGTGGGGGTAATAATTGTTCCGCCGAAATAGCTTGTCTTTCTATTTTGGTGGCGATGTCCCAAGACATGATTTTGTCCTACAATTGCTGTTTACACGTGGACAATGGTTGAGTCCTGCGCGCGGTGGTGGGGGTAATCATTGTTCCGCGGAGGATAATTTGCTCCCGGCCTGCCTGTCTATCTCGGAGGCGATGTCCAGAGACAAAGTCTTGTCCTACAAATTGCTATTTACACGTGGACAATGGTTGAGTCTTGGGACAAAACAATGTTGTATTGTCCACGTGTAAACAAGGCTTTATGTCATCGCCAACTTATACTTGTGATTCAGATTTAATGAAATATTCGTTTTGCTTTTGCCGCGTTTTTCCACCGCTAAGTTGTCGTTTTGCATAAAGCTGCGCTTGCGCATGCGCCAGTATAATTGTTTGTAATAGAGCGCTGTTGTCGCTTCAAGCGGTGAATAATGAAAGTTATATAAATGGCGCCAATATTTAAACATAATTTACCGGAATAAGTGTAATATTGTAGGCTAGTTCTAAAAATATTCACAAAATAATAGCATATAAATGTCCACAAGGAGTTTGTATCTAAAACTATAATTTTATAGGTGGTTATATCCTAAATTCTACCTCTAGAAGAATTCAGCTTAGTGGGCTTACTCACCGGGGATATTTGTAGGTCCTTGGTCTCCTTGTTCCTCAAATACCAGTTTGGTGCCAGGCAGTACTCCTGGATCGATAGGCACACTTAGGATTCTTTCTTTTGTGCAAAGCTGCTGATTCTGGCTATCGGAAAACTCCAGACGTCGGATCAACAATTTTTTTACACCTCCGAAAAATACCTGTAATACAATACCAAAATGCCAAAAACATTATTTATATATCTCTTCGATCCGTGCCTCATGTTTAAAGATGGCAATTATGCCTGACTCCATGCATGGCTCGTCTATGGACAATCTTCCTCCATCAGGTGATCATTCTGATAAATCGGTGACTATGCCGCTCCATTTTGTCGGTTGACGTCCACGCGACCTTGTCCCTTCGACACTTCCCAGGAAAATAGTTTTCTCCAAACTATCAAAGTTCCCCCTGGAAATATGTCCAAAGAACTGCAGGATTCTTTTCTCGCACATGAATGTTAGTATTTCTCCTATGTCCAGTTCCTGGAGTATAGATGCATTCGTACGTCTGGCCGTCCACGGAATCCGCAGCTTTCGCCGCCAACGCCACATTTCGAAAGCTTCGATTTTTTTCTTTTCAGATTCCCCCAGTGTCCAACACTCTACACCGTACATGAACACTGAGAAAACTAAGGCATTCACCAGTCTCTTTTTGGCGTTCATGGTTAGACTGCGATTATTTTTTATATATTTATGTTTTATTTGTTTATTTACTTTATTTATTAAAAGAAAACAACAAACATTAACGACAAAATACATTCCATACATTATCATATTACCCTTATACGCACCCATTGGTGCATAGGGAAGTGGATTGGGTACACGAGATGCAGCGTATTTTGATCATTTGTTACACGAAGGTATTATTCATTACATAAGATAGTTACTCTTACGCTTTATGTGCAAGTTCAGAGACTATAAAATATTGCGGGGTTAGACCACTTCTCGAAAAAATAACATGTAATATCGACACGAGAGAGTAGTCATCGAGTCAAAATCTTCGTCCAAAGTTTTGGTTCATTTTCGTTCATGGAATTGTATTCCTTACTCCGCCTGGGCGCGGTCAAACTTATGATCCATGTATAGCGTAGGAAATGGGAGAGCGGAAATTAGAAATAATTCTGTAAAGAAAAATGAAAACATACCAACCCACACAAATAAAGGTTTGCGCTCTTTTACGTCAATATTGCAAAAATGGCACCGTATAAGTGATCCATAATAGTAATAATAAACCCTGCTTAAACCAGCCAATAACAGGTGCTAAGTTTTGTAAAGGACCAGACTTCTACAATGCTTGTTTAAAAATGTTCTCCATCTATGTTGTAATAGTATGTATTACGTCAATACTAAATACTGCCATGGCTGATTGATTAATTTACAAAATAAATATCTTTAAAATAAATATAAGTCACCTCTTCCAGTGTGAGGGGTAGATACCTTATCAATTCCCTATCCTTTTTCCTGTATCCTTTTGCAAGGACACTATTAAGTATGGGCAGGGGGTTTTTACTGTTTTTTATTTCATTTTCAAATGGGTTCGATGCTCCGAAAAACATTCTGAAATGGGTACAAAACACATTATGTAGGTATATTGTAGGTACGTACATTGAAAATGTAAGAACTTTATTTATTTATTCATTTTTCCACATAATAAACAATGATTAAGAATAATAAAAAAGTGACCTCACTGGGATTACCCGTGCCGAGGACTCTTAACAATATATATTTAAAAACATATATTTTGCACGTGAGAATAATACACGGAGATAATTATCAAAATGTTAAGACAGTTTTATATACTACGTATTTATATATATATTTCATTTATGTACACCCATATGATTTATATTAAAAAACGCACAATAACAGTACAAAAACATAACATAAACAAGAACGTTCAAGATTTATTATAGAAGATAAAATTGGCGAAGCAGATTTGCTGGAAATGGCTTCAGACGTTCGAAGGGAATAATAATTATCTCTCTTTATTCGTTTTAATATTTACCTCAACTTATTTTTAAAATAAACAACGATAATTTTTTCAACTATTATTATCACAATAATATTTACCTTTCAATTGTTTTTTTTCAATCAAAACATTTACCTCTAAATTTGTTTTTAAAAGCCGTGAGAATATTCCTCAATCCCCTTTTATGTATTATAACAAAATTCTTGTTCATTTCCTTTTAATTTTTACCGCTAACTTATCAATATTTTTACGTAGATATGAAATATTTTGCAAATTTTGTGTGTTTTTTGTGGCATTATTTTTAGTGAGAGATTTTGTATTATAAGATTTAAATTACTCCGAATAACAGAAAAAAGTGAGAACTAAAGAGGCTATACTTCTAGGTGACTAAGAGTTTAATTAACCGGGGCGCGAAGAGCCGAAAACTGAGGCCCGGAGGGCCGAATTTTCGAGCATGTAACGGTGTTGCTTGCTAGTTATCTATAAGCTTGAAGAACATAAATATGAAATACGTGTATTCACTGGAAGATCTTAGGGAGGATATCGTAGATTATCTTTAGGAGACCTAACATGATTAGAAAAAGATGAGATCGAGATTTACAAACGTAAACAGACATGATGTGATGCGATTGAAATCATTCTGGTAACATAGATTTTTTTATAAAAGCGTAGACTCTGATACGACAAAGATTTCAGTTTAACCGGTTAAGTTCCATGAGCGCGTTAACGCGTTCTCCGTTTCTGTGCTCGGAGGGCCGGCAATACAATATAGCGCGTAAAGGCGCGTGCCTTTGTACGCGCATTACGCGTCGAAGTTTGGTATTGAGAACAAATTTTGATTTCGTACACTCGGAAACGTCTGATAGAATTCTGATGAAATACTAAGACACGAGGAATTATTATAATTATCCACACGACAGCGCAGCGCAGCGGTTAAAACGAGAGATGTGTTTGTCGTTTACCCCGCGTCGATAATGGAGGGCTGACACTTTATTTTGGATTCACCTTTAGTACCTATTACGTATTATTTTTGTCAAACTTAGATTGTTGTACTATCTGAAACGTTTATTTTACTATTTCGCCGCGATTTTACTTTTTATTTCTTTTCTTTGTTTTTTTAAACTATTATTTCTGGATAGAGGAAAGTCTCAAAGTAATGATGCGCCAAGCTGCATTATTACTCTGAGAGGAAAGTGCATTATATATTATTTCTGAACTTACAAGCACAATCATCTAGATTTTACAGTAAAATGTGCGAGTCTCTGTTTGTTTATTTTATAGCATATTTTTTAAAATACGATCAGTTAACGATTTATTGTAAGTTTTAAAAAAATCCATGCTTAAATATAAAAATAAGAGGTAATTTATTGAAACTGAGGACATTCATTGAAACTAAACATTACCTCCTTCTCATCCAATCCCAGGAAGAACTTCCTGACAAACCGAGTTGTGGAGAAATGGAATGGCCTTCCCGAGAAAGTGATTGGTGCTAGTTCAGTGAATGTTAACTAGATGCACACAGCAATTTATAATGTTTAATAACCATGTACACTTGATATACACGCATCAGCTTTATAGCTGCTAGTGTATTATTATTATAAATAAATGTAATTATTAATAATAATAATAAATAAATACTACGTAATTATAGTTTTTAAAGCTAAAGTGAAAAATCTTGTTTTCTTCTACTTAAAATGGAAGGAGAATATGAATGTATGATGTATACAATAAACAATGTATGAAGATATAATGTATAATGAAATAGAATATAAATGTATGTAGCAAGAGACATTTTCTGAAAATTTTAATTGCGTTTTCCGGTACCGAAACCAGACACTTCCAGGTCCATTTTGAATTTTTGGCTTCTTTCAGCGAATGGGTCTGCATTAAATAAAAACAAAATTGCTAGGCTAAGTAAGGCTCTCTTAACATTAGTTTTAAGTCAATTAGTTTGTTTTACAATCTTCGTCAGTGTTTTTCTCCTCGAAATCGACTTATTATCACTTACTTACCGTGAATGCCACGATAATAATCGACGAGAATGACGCAATCAATCAATTATAGAGAATTGATATTATAGATTAAATTTTTTATTACATATGTAGGTACTTGTTAGATCTTAAAATAACAAAAGTTAGACAGTGATGCAATGTGCAAATGTGTTGACTTATTTAAATTATCTAGGTATAGAAAAAATTGTTGATTTGACGATGTTTAGTTACTCAAGGGTTTTCAGTGGTTGTCCATGGAAGGCGTAAGACTTTGCTATAACTCCTGACTTGAGACCTTCTTCCCCCAGCTGGTCATATAGGGCGCGGGTGCACTGATCCGATAAAACTTCATAAGCCTCCGCCACGAGACACATCGTGCGCTGCTCTCCCGGGAAACATTTAATCGCCAAGCGTCTGAAACTGAATGAAAGCGGAAGCATAAGCATCAGCCCAGGCAAATTAGATTTTTTAAGTAAAATCTCTGAGTTTTGAAACTTGGCACTATTGTTTTTTGGTGTCTACTGAAAAACATACTAAAAGTACTCGAGGGTCGTGGTGCGCTAAGGGCGGGGAAGGAGGTTAAAGGTTGTTTTATGCCATAACCAAATAGTTTTTTCTCTCTCTCTACACAAGCGCGCGCATTCTCGCTCTCTTTTACTCTAAACATTTACCTCCCACCACCCTCTTCAACACTGCCGTTCGCTGTTTGCTCCATTCGCGCCATCTTGCCACGGTCCCTCAGAAAAGAAACCAACTGTTTTTGTGCAAAATTTTGTTTACTTCAATTTGTTTTTACAACACTTTTCGCTTGGAATGATAGTTTCGGAGATATCTGTGAAAAACCGGGAAAAGGAACCATTCAACCCCCCTCTCCACCCTTAGCGCACCCACCACCCTCAGGGACTTTAACTATGTTATGCAGTAGACACCAATTAACAATCATACCAAGTTTCAAAACTCCGGACTTTTTTTAAATAGTAAATTACAACACAGAACACCCAAGCTTGTAAAAAATCACACCCATTATTGTGATTTCATGGGGAATAGCATGAGACAAGAGTGGTCTCTTTTATCCCTTACACCACTGGGGCTCCCGAAATCGAAATTACGACATGTATATCACATAGGTCGATGCGTGTATAGGTACATAATGGCATCATTGCTGTACCTACCTAGAAGGATACAGCACGGTAATACACTTTTGGCTGTTTTGAAGTTAAAAATGCAGAAATTATTGCAATAAGCTATTTTACATATGAATAAAACACCAAATTTCACTTTCTTCATAATAATGCTTTTTGGGTTGAAATAAGTATCTGAGGTCCACTTTATTTTAATGCAAAAAACATCAGTCACAGATATGCTATGACCTACTTTCGCCGCGCGCATTCATGATGTCGCCGCGTAATGTTGCTTGATGGGGAAAAAAATAATCATAACACAAATGTAAGGTGAAAAAAAGCTATCTGTTAATTTCTATAAAATTTTATTGTGCACGCGGAAATATTGATTGACACAACAGAGTAGATAAGTAAAGGGTAATTTAATAAGAGTAATTGAATTTATAAACTTTGAACTTAAAATATAAAACAAATTTTATTTTACATAAAGCGGATATTTTTATGTCATGTTAAATAATATTTGATGTTTTAAAGATAATTTCGTTCAAATGTCCCCCACGGCGTTGTTTAATCCGAGGTCTAATTTTCATTAGTTCTTGCATTAGATGAGCAAACAAGGGGAAAAAAATTACTACCCTGGCAACACTAACGAAATTTCCATTTTGTTTCTTCGACAATCTGACAGGTGGAAAAATAATTCAATTTTTAAGTAATGCATTTGCTACTTAAACATTCGTTTGCTAATTACACATGAAATGTGATGTGATACTATCCTGTTTCTTTAAGATCCTAGCAGTATTTTTACAATTTAAAAGGACACAACACGGTATAGTTGAATTCAAATCAGGAGGTAAGTACTGAGCGACGCCGACGTCCACAAAGAAACTAATGGGTCAAAACGTAAACCTACTCATTTATGAGTAGTTTAGTCGCCTTCTGTTTTGATGTGCGTATGCGGTTTCTGGACTTTTCTTAATTCTATGTTTATAGGTTAAAATTATCTCATTTGGTTCTAAAGTTACGATGTTTTGGAAATCGCATGATCACAAAATCTTGTTTCCTGAACATTTCTTTCAATGTGACTTTCGTGGTTTATCCTTTAAGGTACAGATTGGTAAAGTAACCTTTACCATGTCTATGCCCTCAATCGGTCAAATGTCGTTGGATTTCAGTTTTATGATAAAAATGTTTTACTTACGCATTTTGTATTTCCTCTAAAGTACACGATCTTGGGAGCGATAATATTCCATAATAATCGAGACCCATTTTGGTGTCACGCTAAACACAAATTAGAATTTGCCATCAATATTATAACGTTTGAAAAAAAAGTGCGATCTTGAATAAAAGAACACATTTATAAATTTGTCGATTCATTAAAAATCGAGTAGATGGGTACCCTTTTTCTGATAGTGCCTATTTCAATTCATGTTAGAATTTTGTTAGTTTAGTTATAATATGTTTATTATTACAATTATTATTTTATGTAATTCTTGAAAATATTATATTCTGTTGTCTGTGCTGTTATTTCTTTCTATTTGTGTTGTTTTTATGTTTATAATAATTTGTAAGTCCACGTAAATTGTTTTTGGCCGATGTTATCATATTTTGGTAGAAGGCCCCTAATAAAGGGAAAAAATGTACTACTTAAATCTACATAACCACATTTTGACCAGCACTGTTACCTTCGACAAAGCGTAGAAATTTTCGGTTAGGTAGGTAAATACGAAAATAAATATGAATTTCAAGAGTTTCGCTAAGTCTTGTTACCACTTTACAATACGTCAAACGCGCAATTATCGAAAACAAAAAATGAAAATGTTCATATTTTGATTTTGTCGTTTTTCTTCTAGACATAATAATATTATACTATATCGCCGACTATTACATCAAAGATAATTTAGCCTTTCGGGATTCATGTTACCAGCCCTTCGGCCTCGTTTTATCGGCCTTGCGGGCCTCGGTTGATTAGGATCTCGCTTCATGATATTATATGTAGATTGAAAAATAACGTAGCGTCAAACCACACCCCGAGATCCCTGGAGGTTGATGCACGTTCAAGCTTTACTCCATCTATGATATAACGGAAATGAATTGTTTTGGACACTCTTGTGTACGACATGACAAAGCATTTAGAGACATTAGAGAACAGTTTGTTTCGTTTACTCCATTGTGTAATATTTTGAATGTCGTACTGAAGTTTCAAATAGTCTAAAAGAGTTTGTATTTCGCAGAAAATTTTCAAGTCGTCAGCAAATAATGAAAATGTTGAAAATTTATTTTCATTGCTAATGTCATTTATAAATATTGTGAACAACATTGGTCCTAAATTAGACCCTTGGGGCACTCCCGAGTCCATTTGACACATACTTCTTTCGATCTATAAAATCGCTTGAGAAAAATCTCAGAAGAATGTCACTGAAGCCAATCCTATGAAGTTTCTGAAACAAAAGCTGGTGAGCTACTTTATCAAACGCTTTTGAGAAGTTGTTGTACGAGCAGTCTATCTGAGCACCTTTGTCAAGTGATTTTGTGACAAAATTCGTAAATACCATCAAATTTGTAATGGTTAAGCGCCCTGACTCCATGCTGTTCATTTTTATGAATGGCTCTATTTTGGGATTGATAAATTGGTGTATTAACCACTCAAATACCGTCGCAGGTGTAGATAAAATTGGCATAGGTCTATAATTTTCAATGCATGTTTTATTGCTTTTTTTAAATACTGGAGAAATTTTGGAAGTCTTCCATATCTCTGGAAAAGTACCTGTTTTTAAGGATAGATTTAATATTACAGAAAGTGGTTTCTTTAAAACATGGCTGCAATCCTTTGACACAAATGTAGGAACAGAGTCAGGACCGAATGATTTGGTATTTAAAAAAAAAAACTAATTGATCTCAAGACATCTGTTTCACAAAAAATTTCGATTAAAATTGCGCGCCTCGAGACGTACTTGAACTCCCTATGTGAATGCTTTCATTTAAAGAAGAAATGTAAACTGATTTGAAATTTTCAGCAAAAGCGTGGCAAAAGCATTCACAACATCTTCATAACAAACATCCTGACTACGCCAGGTCATGGAGTCAATTATTTTTCCATCTTGGCGCTTAGAGTCAATATTTTTCCAGAATTCATTAAGATTTTGCAATATATTGGACCCAATACCAGTAATATATGTCTTGAAAGCTACATTTATCTTTTGTTTTACAATTGTTCGAAGATCACTACATAGAGTATAGTAATATAAATTACTAAAAGACTTCCATTTTTTGTGAAACCCATGTTTTTTTCTGATATCGCTGATAATATCTCGAAAGAACCACTTCGGATATCTCTTATTACTGACAGCCGGGTTTCCTAGGAAAGCAATTGTAGAAACAAGAATATATAATTTCATAAAAATATTGAACAGCCTCATTCACGTCTGTTCGATTACCAATATAGTCCCAATCAGAATTCAAAAACATATCGTAGAGAGAGCGGAAATCACCTTAGTGAAATCCCATCCCCTCCATGATGCTGTATTATCAATAGGAACCTTAGTGTATGAGTCAAAAGATTCCGTTTTATAAAGAAAAAACAAAGCAGGATGATAAGCATCCTCCTTTGTGAGAGGGTGAGGATTTCGACGAGCTGGTGATTGGTTATGATCACCTCCTTGGCAATTTCCCTCTTCTTGAGCTCCCACAGGTTTTCAATAAGATTCATGTTGGGAGGGTCCCCAGCCAAGCTAAAACTTTCCCAATTTTTCCAGCCAGGAATGCAGTGACAGTCCTGGCTTTATAACAAGGTGCGGAGTCGTGCATAAATATGTACTCTTGGCGACCAGGAAATGATTCTTCGACTTGAGGGAGTAATTAATTTTCCAGTACTTGCCCTGTCTCATTGTCCTGCCTTATAGTCCCTTGTACGAAATAGAGGCGCCCTATCCTCCTGGAAGGCTTAATCTGAAATTTAAGAGTATAATTATTGATTAGTCATTTTTTTAAAAATAATGTCCTCAAACAAACATTTGAATACATTTTTTAATAGCCTCTTAAATTAGTTTAACAAAGACATGTGTTTTAAGAATGTTATTTGACGATACAGTAAATTAAATTAAAGTCAGTAAAACTAAATGTCAAAATAAAAAATAAATAAACTAATTTTAAAAAATACTCTTACTGCTTTTTATTGTGTCAGAATACCTTCACTCAATTCTAGAGTATTAATATTATAGATTGTTAGTGTCATTCCTTCTACATGCAAGCCTCGTTACCAACTTTTTTGAAGTGGGTCAGCAAATAATTGTAAAGTTTTTTTCATTCCATGTTGTTTATCAATTTATTTAATAAAAAACCTTTTTTTTTTGTAAACTAGTGATAAGTTTTTCAAAATAAAATTAAAAAAGATGTAATCGTTATGTACTGTGTATTCAAATATTTAATGGCTTTTTGTTATGAATGCGTAACAGAAAGTTTTCATATAAAATATTATAGTGCGTGTATGAGAATACAAACAAAAATTGTATGTTCGTTTTTAATGGCCTGTGTTAACGTGTTCCTGAAATATTTATTTGAAACTATAAAGGGTTAAACTAGAATATTTCATGGTAAGACTGATAATCTTACCTTTACGTAACCAAAATGATCAAGATACGCTGCGATTGGTGTGCCGATGCCGTGCCCTATGCACCATTAAGTGAGGAAAGGGAATGATGATGATGTTAGTACGCACACTATAGTATTTTATATGGAAACTTTATTTTGCATACATATAAACAAAGGCATTTAAAGTTTTTAATTCACTAATCTCTGCTCATCATTACAAGAATTTCCAAACAAACAAACCAGCCGGCAGCCGCTTGATACCCGACGGAGGATAGACTTTTTTACACATGTCATCTTACGGCACAGTAAAATTATAGTGTATTCACATTTATTAGATTCGTTTGTACCTATTTAAAATTTGATAATATTTATAGTTTTTGTTTATACAATTCCATAGTTAATGATTTTAAATGATATATTATTCAAAGAAAAAATATATATTAGCGTTCTTATAATTCACTGAAATATTTATATTTTAGTGATCGTTTTCAACCAGTTGTTTACTTATTTATTAGTTATTAGTTATTTATAACTCACTATTAGAAAATGGAAATCAAGTTGTGGTATAGTTGGGTTCAAATCTCGGACCTCTGGTTCGTGAGTCTGCAACACAACAATTACAGACCTGTAGCTGTTCTTTCTGCACCAGCGAAGGTATTTAAAATTATCATATGCAGAATCGTCACTTCCCGAGTAGAGCCATTTATTATTGATGAACAACATGGGTTCAGGAAAGGCCGCTCGGTTGAAACCAATCTAATGGTTTTTACAAAATACGTCATGGAAGCTCTGGATGCAGGACATCAGGTAGACTGTTCATATAATGACTTCGCCAAGGCCTTTGATACTGTCGACCATGATGTTTTATTAAATAAGCTGTATGAGATCGGTTTCTCGGATGGTATGTTAAAATTAATGGCGAGCTACCTCCAAAACAGAAACCAATACGTTTCCTACGGTCTCTTCGCGTCAGAGTGTTTCCATACTTTCTCGGGTGTCCCGCAAGGCTCTAACCTGGGTCCATTGTTGTTCTCAATTTTCATTAATGATATTAAAAATGTAATTTTGAACTCGCGTTTTCTGTTGTTTGCGGATGACTTAAAACTGTTCTTAAAGGTGACAACTTCTGACGATTTTCGTCTTCTCCAAGCGGATATATCTAATATATCTGAGTGGGGAAGGCGAAACAAACTTGCGTTTAATGTTTCCAAGTGTTCGGTGTGAAGTAGACTCGAGAGTGGCTCGATGATTTGGGGGCCACATGAACTGAAGTACTCTCTTATGATAGAGAAAATCCAAAAAAAGTTTCTGAGATATCTCTACATGAGAGAGTGCGGGTATTATCCTTGGCTCTACCCGACCGAGTTTCTCCAGGGTATGCTTGGCTACAACAGTTTAGAGACTAGAAGGAATGTGTATTTGACTACACATTTTTATCGATTGTTGTGCGGTATGATCGATAATTCTTATAATTCTGAAATTATGATGAGCATTGGTTTGTATGTTCCTGATAATTACCTAAAACAGCGTCAGCATAGATTTTTTCATATTCCGATATTCAGGACCAACCTGCCTTGGAAGGTTGTTGGAAGAGCCTGTTGAAAGGGCTACCGCTATGCTGAACAACATCGCTCTGGATATTGATCTGTTCCATGTATCCGAAGGGGTTTTCCGGAGCAGGATTCTTTTACTACTTTGACATGCGTCTCTTTCGTGTATTTTTTTTCTTTTTTATAACATGTACGTATTGAATATATGTTTGTAATGTAAATGTTATATTTAAAATAAATGAATTGAATTGAATTGAATTGAATTGTCGAGACCACAACCCGATTCAAATAATATAGAAAAACTTAACAAAAGAGATTTTAATGATCATTTTATCAAAATCATTATTTAAATTTAGCGAGTATTCTAAGGTAAAAATCCTGCCAAAAGAAATCGGCTGGAGATTGGTCGGTCTCATGGGGTGTACTGGTTAATGCGTTTGCCAGGAATTAAATAAGTAAATAATTGTGAAAAAATAAATATTGATCCACTGCATTGTATTTTATCATGACGTGTAGATTGCCGTGGTGTGAAATGGGCCAATCATGCGATATCACGCTCGTGGTTTGCAGGTGGCACAGCGGTCCAGTCTCCGTGAATGTTCGGTACCTATTTATGCGTATTTAAAAGTTTAGGGTAATGTTAGCAGACAGTAAAAACTCGGCTGATTTTTTTCCAAATTAATTTTTATTCCTTCCGTATATAATCATGCTTTAAATGGATGACAATTTTCCTACTTAAACCTAAATTTTGTTCCATGGAATAATCGGCTTTGGTAATTTGATAAAAATATTCAAACATTCAGTTCCTATTGATATATACGCATTCCCAAATAGATATACAATAAACTAAATTAATCTGATATTTGGTTCTAATGTTACGATATTTATGTATGTAAATGGTTAGTAATATATTATTATTTTTGTATCATTATTTGTAAAGATAATGTTTGTACAATTTTCCGGTGTTTTATAACCGAGATGATTTTGTGACTGCCAATCGAATTATATTGTAAATAATGCACTGTGGCAATTTTTTTTTTCAACGATAGACGTTTTAAATACATAAGGCAGAGTAAAAATAGATTATTTTGTAATTTTCTACAGCCAAACCGTGGTCGGTCGATGTTTCAAAATAATGCAGTGAGATATTGCAATTGCGATTAAATTACGGGCCAGGATACTGACCTTTCGAAGAATGTAGGAAATGTGATTGGATGAGAAGGTTGTTACTATAAAAATATCTACGATCTTACTAATTATTTTACAATGTTGACTAGTTTTCTCATATCATGCGTAATTCATCACATTTGAGGGAAAAGATATAAGTGTAACCTAATAATATTCAGTTTATAACAATATGTAACCAAAGACGACGATATATCCCGGAAATAACAAAAGGGTACTTGAAAATAAATAAATTGTTTGTAAGTATTTCGTGCATAAATAAATAAAGAGTTACTAGCATAAACAATTCATAAGGATAACAATTCTGATTTTTTACTTATAAAATGCGCATAAAGACTGACGTATTTTATCAACACGATGAATTGGAATTGGAAGATTTGAACGGTAAAAATGTCAGATATATCTATATATTTATTTATTACCGTTCGAGTAATCCAGCAGATTGGTGCAATAAAAAACTAATGATCAGATCCGGATTCAGTTTGTTTGAAAGTATGTCAAAATGGAATAAATTCTTAAATGTATACGTAATATATTATTATTTATTGATTTGGCCCGATGCGTGATGTAAATTTAAGAATGGAGTCTTATCTTTGTTGGCAGTCGTAATAGATAACAACTATCTCATTCTTTTACCGTTTTAAAATACAATATAAATATTACAAATAAGTTTATACACGCAATTAAATTGTTTATAAAAATAATGATTTGATATTAGACGAGCTACAAACGCAGATTATTTAAACAAATAAGGGTAATAAACAAACATTCGGTATACAAATTACACAAACTTATTATTTAAAAAACCCATAATGTTGATTTTGGCCACATAGAAAATGTTTTAAATGAAATAATAGGTATGATGCATATATCGTGACTTTGTTTTGTGAATATCGTGGAATGTTTAAATGGATTTTGATTTCGCGATTCTTACTCGATATAAAGAAGATATGGGAAGCTCTTTTATTTCCTCTCGAAGACGATCATAATTTCAATATTTAAATCACATTTTTTATCATTTTAAACGAAAATTCATTTGGAAGGGATTAGTAATAATAATACTTAAAACTATTGTTATATTCAAATGCGTAAATAAAAACAATTACTATAACGTTTGTATATACAAAATATATCCTTTTAGTTTACACTAACAACACATTTTTTTTAATAAATGACTTCATAAATATCTCTCCAGTTTACTAATGAATATTTTCATCTAAACCTACAAGGACGCACACACAAACAATTTTGAAAATTTCAATTGACCGATGGGTAGGCTACTTTGAAACAAATAACCGTTTTTAAATTGAACAAAATAATTTTACTGAATTTAGCGATAAAATTACGTCACGCCCACTATCTCAGATGTTTTATTTTTGAAAAAATAACAGTTATTGAGAGTGGACAGTGAGATACAAAAACTAAATGGAATATTCATACAAATCACTCGCGATTGCGATTGAGTGGAAGCTTAAAACGAAATATGTAAATGATGAGAAAATTTATAATATACAAACATAGACCCGAGTTGAACTCAGTTTGGCACCATTTAAATCGTACAGTAATATATAATTTTAAAATAAAAGTTAAATGTCTAAGGCAAAATAACAAATACAGGATATATTTATTATTAAACACTAAGAAATGCACTTTCTTTACACAATATTTGTTCGAATTATGGACTATATACTTAGATGACATGTGTGGAGAATGATAAAAATGGAATAAAATACACGCTCGGGGCTCGCATAAGAAATGCAATATTCTACCGTTGCTTTAACGTACTTTATTTTATAATTATTATAGTTTTAACTACGATAAAATGATGTTTAAAGTTATTTTAAAGAAAAAATGGTGTTCTCAATCTAATCCAATATGTATAAATCTATAATTTTCTATAAACTTAAGGCACTCCGATTCTGTAACATGAAAACATGCGTCAATCCGTTGTACGCGGACCGGACGGCCGCTGGTCACCGTTAGCGGAAAACAAAGTGTGTATGCAGAACGACTCAACGAGTGACCATCTGTACCGAATATAACATTACAAGTGTATGTGAGGGTTTATTACTAAGGAAAGTGCTTTAGGATTCCTACGATAATATTGGTACATTTTAGTAAAACTACGCTATATAACATTACTCGCTTAATTCAAATCTTAAGAATAGTACATGTATTGACTTCCATTTTCTATTTCGAATAGGTACGTCATTCACTTGTTATGCTTTGCGTGGAGTAGTTTTCTATTCGGAATTCGGGAAATCTATTTGTCATTTGGCTGAAATACTTTAAAGAATATGTCGTAAAGTTATAAACTAGGTACGTTTGACATGACTACAATAGGTGCAATTTTAGGTATAGGTATACATAATTCAAATATTGAATATGGATTTTAGACATTGTGTTTTGGTGTTCATTTAAATGGTATATACATTTATACAGTGAGATTGTATGCATTTGAATGAATGGAATGTGTTACGAGTGGCGAGTCGCGAGCACAAAGCTGCCTCTCGCGAAATTGGCCGAAGTTAGCCGAGCTCGAGAGCGCACGGTCCCTTCGTCGGCTGGTCCTTCGGCGAGGGATTCGATCGACGGAGCAGAGGTGGTTGTTAAGTTAGTACTTCCGACCGTTCGCGTTCGTTCACCGAAGAGCTCTCGATTACGTTTCCAATAGCCACGTTAGTAATTGCAGTTGAAACCGATTCATATTTATTATCAGAATAAGTTGTGATTTTTTCTAAGAAAAGCGAAATTACAAAAATCGAAAAATGTTTTTTGGACCCAATTTTAATAACGTAATTAAATTGTGAAGTTAAATGATCTCTTCCCATTCTATGATAAATTTGTCTATCTAACTACGATTTTCCATATATTTTTTTAAATACTCGCCACCTGTGTTTCTTTAGAATATTATACACAGGAACCTTAAGTAAGAAAAGGTTTTTTTTAATAATCCTCATTCGAGACAAGGTATTCTTCAAATGAAACGATCTTCATTACACTTAACTATCGGAAGGCACACACAAGTAAAACATTATTAACCTTTTATGATACTTCATGAATTCCTTATTCCATAATTCGACCCTTTCAATTTTAACTGGAAGTTGGGTAATGGACACGATAATATTATTACAATCTCGAATTCACAATATTTTAAAAACAAAAACCGAAGTGTCCAGTAAACTGCAAGTTTACCAACGAAAAAAACTTTAAGTGTGTAATAACTCTGACACCAAACCTGTAAATGCAAATGACAGCAAAATTTTATAGTAATTGTTTGTTGGTTGGTTGAGACATTCAATTTAGTATCGTGCCTAGTTTTACTATAAAAATGAAAATATGAATGGTCATAATTACAACATAGTTAAGGTAACAATCACTACACATGGGTACTGATTATTATCGTAGATATAAGTACCTACCGATAGTAATTAATATATTTATTTCCGGTTTCTAATTATTCAGTGATATTTTTCTGAGCTATCGCTTATAAATCACTAACGAGTATCGCTTTTTTATGTTCGTAATAAATTAATTTGACAGTTTTTAATAATTTATTATTACAATGATTATAAAACATTCCGTTACCATCCGACGAATACTTCGCTAAGAACGTCACTACGCGGATTACTTTATTAACCGAATAAATTTTAATAATAGGATAGGCGACGGTCATAAGAAGACAGGCCGACAGATGTAAAATGTGTCAACAAGCAAAACTGTCATCGTGGCGACTTGGCTGACGAAGTTGAAAATTACATTTATTCATTTAATATTATTATCAGTGAACAGCGATCTCCTATACTGCCTCAGAAAATGATCGTTTCAGGGTACGCGCATTACGGTACACTATACCATAATGCTCTTTTAACATTATATCTGAATGATCCGTCCGGCCCGTCCCGCTATCGGTTACTCGGACATGGACGTACTCAAATATAACATAGGGAGTATGTCGCCAATGTGAGAATAAACCATGAAAACCGCGATTCGGTAGGACAGCCCCTTTCTATCTCTTTCCGCTCATCTTCTTGACGGATATGAGGGATGTGTAAATTTCAGCATCCTCGGTCGATATTTATCTATTTCGTTCAGAAACAAAATTTTTGTAGATTTCGTCATTCTAGTGGAACAACGACGCATGTGATTTTCTTCAACTTTACATGAGAGCGGTTTTTGACACTTTATTTCACAACTTGAAAAGTACACAAGTATATCCTTTGATACTTAGGTTAGTTATATATATATATATAGTATTTAACCCGGAATATAAAACCTTCTCAACATCAAATAGAAGAATGTCAACGCCGCAACTTTCGCACATCTGTCGTTGTCATCACGACGATTTGTACTAATTACGTGACCAGAAAATTCCATCGATTTGACAGAAAAATGAAAGGAAATAGTAATGACTTCGCGTAAAAGAATATAATAATTTCATGACGATTTTTGAATGGAAAACCATTTGTCATTGATTGAAGATACTTCAGTTTGGAGTCGTCTCCGAAGGGAGCGGTTTAGTAGGAGTCCTCGCACTTGATCTGCTTGCCCCGCCAGTCATCGCCCGCCCCCGGCTCGCGAACTTCCGGCCAGTCATCCCACGCCGCCCCGCCCTCGGCCAGCAGCCCCTGCGAGATGGCCTTGCTCACCATCTCTTCCGTGATGGCCCCGGCGCTGGTGAAGGCCTCCGAGAAGCGGCCGATCTCCGTGGAGCCGAAGGCCTGCTGGAAGGCCGGCAGCGGAACGGCCTCGCGGGCGGGCGCGGCCGTGGCCGTGGCCGCGACCGCCGGGACCGCCTCCGCAGGAACTTCTTCCCGGGGTAAGCTCTTGGGCGACTTGGATTTCCTCGCCATCTCCGAAACGAAGATTCTGTTCTCTTCCTTGATTCTCGAATGACGCTGCTGACGATGGGCGGGGGAGGCAGGGGCGGGGCGGGGGCGAGGGGTGTTCCTGTCGTCTGTTTCCCTGTGGTATGGTTCCCAGTTGCACGCCGAAGAGATCTGAAACACAATGTACATATCACTGTAAAATGATGTTTAAATCCATTAAGTACCATTTTTTGGACCATAAGACGCACTTTTTTACTCTGAAAATTGAACCAAAAATTGGAGTGCGTCTTATGGTCCGATGCGTCTTATCGTCTGTGGACGAAACTAATTTGCTCATGTATATTTTGACATTATGTATATCTACACAAAGTTGATGCGTGTCATCTTTTATCCGTTGTTTTGTTTGGCATATGACACACCAGGAAGTAAAAAAATTTTGTATTCCCAAAAATATGATTGGTACCGAACCTTTTTTATTGACAAAAATTATTTATGGAATTTTAATAATAAATAATACTTAGAAAAAATGTAACTTATTATAAATTTATTACGGCACCTTAACTTTCCTTAACTATAAATTTATGAACTTTGAACTAGGTGCATGCATTGTAAGAACATTTTCCCCCAGACGAAAATCTTTCTATATTTGAACTAAGACCATTCATAATAATGATTATAATAAAAAATCTTTATTAACCTTTATGTAACGTATGTATTTATAGAAAATCGAGTCTCCTGGCCTGTTGTAGTGCAAAAAAAGATATACACGAAAAAAAAAATGTTTTTAAAATTATGTATAAAAAAGTTATTTTGACTGTTGCACAAATAAATGTATTTTATTACCTTTAGTTCCGGGAGAGCACGTCTTTCATCGACGGGTGATGATGAGTTTTGTATCAACGTCAACGGGAGAAGTGCTCTCCCGAAACTACAGTTTCTTTCTGTTAGTATAATTAAATTAAACGTGTTATACTCATAAAAAAGTTTTTGTTTTATTAGAATCCATCATGAAATGTTACAAAGAGAATGCCAATTCAATCAATATATATATATTTCATTATACACGACGTCGAGGGAGTTTTCTGAATAGCGTCATCTTATCACGATTTAGAGAATGAAGGCGCACAAGGCAATTACCCAAGAATTGAAAAAACATATATTGCGTGCTTGCAACATGCGTATTGAATTACTTGTCATTGACTCATGCCACTGAATTTAAATATTATTTTGAATGCATGGAATACGTTTAATGGATTCCAATATTTGAATTCAGTGGAAACGAGAATGGTAATAGGCAGAGTTGATCACGTTTAGGGCGTTCTCTTATGAGTAGCTGTTTTTCTATAAGAATAATATTAGTAAAACATATCTGGAGCTGAGCTAGCCGCGACTGTTGGTTGCTTAAATGTGCTCCTCGTAATAAACTTAGATCATGGGTCAGGAAGCAGAGCGTGATGCTCTGGCAAAAAGTATCCGGTCAGTACCGTGCGAAGGAACTGATAAAGGTACTCGCGAAGGTTTGCTTTCGACCTAATGAAACTCAGCCGAAATCAAGTGAGGGTTTTCACAAGAGCCCACCCAGGGCACTGCAGATTGAACAAACACTTTGCTAGAATGAAGCTGTCCAAAACTTCTAAGCCTGAGGATGTTAAAAAACTCGCCCCCTACCTAATAGTCCTAGATTTCGGATTTGGGCTTAGAGGGGGAGATTTAGCAAAATAAAAACTCGCCTTCCACACAGTAGCCAGGCTCTTTATAGACCCGGGCTTGGAGGGCGAGAACTATTCACGGGGACCCGTCACAATAGATTTTCACAGGTCACAGTGACGTCAGAAGCTTGCATAGCGTTAACCCCCCCCTTTAAGTATAAGAATAATACCTTATCTGGTAACGAAGCGCCTTGCATGGCCACTATGCCCCGAAGGGGATCCCGGTGCGGATACACCAGCGGTGGCGGCGGGGGAAAGCCCCCCTGTAGGGCCACGGGTCTGACGGGGTAACCCGAGCGGCCTCCACTCGACTGCCAACCGTTCTGAAAATAAACATTTCTTTATTTTAGCCCACAATTTATGAAAATGTTAATGGGGATCGCAAACTACCGCCAAAAATAAAAGCACGCACCTACAGGAACAACCTTTTGACTAAATAATGAATTTTAAGCAACTGGAATATATTCCAGGAGGTTTCTTGAAATTTTTGGTTCTTAATTCATTTTAGGAAATGTTGCGGCTACCAAACTGTTGAAACTTAACAACGAATTAAAATATCGAACGACAATTTTTAATAACTAGAACTCGTAAAAAAAATATGAGAACAAAGGGTGAGGTATCTATACACACATAGTAGAGTGGATCTCTATACATACATAGTACGGAGAAAAATATATTAAAATTATCAAAATGGCCCTTTGAGTACGTTGAATAAAGTAAAAATCAAATACAATATATTTATTAAGGGTAAGGTTTGCCGCGAGGGGGTTGAAGCTTAGATTTTTTTTTTAAAAGCTATGTTTTGGTAAGATGATTTCTGATATGAAAATACTGTTTTTCTGCAATTTAAAAGTGCATGAAATTAAAAAAAAATATAATATAATGGCTTTGATAAATAACCCATTCTCTGAACCCACTTATTTATTAATATTGTTATTTTTTTGTTTTTTTACACATTGTCACATTTTTGCAAATTTAGATGGGACTACAATTAGGCTCAGAAGCTTCACGGGAAAAATAAGAAAACCGTTACATGGATGCGAAAAGCTGCCTATAGTTTTATTCACCTCAATAGAATGCAAGGTACCTGAAGTCACTAATAAGAATGAATTGAGCACTGATCATCTATACTTAATGCACCGTGTGAATCTATCAACTTTGGGCATTTATTTATTTTATTACTTAGAGTATATACATATATAGAGGGATATTTTTTTATTTTTTTTATTGGCTTTAGTATTGTTAAGATTTTTCTAATTATTCTTTGTTTATGTAATAGCTGTAAAAATCCCAAATAAAATAATTTAAAAAAAAAATAATAAAAAAAAAAAAAAAAAAAAAAATTAAATAAAATAAATAACAAAACATTTTACCAATCCAATGCATGTTGCCGGTTATAGCGGACTCATTTTTTACAATATGTTCTAAATGAGGGAAAGGGAGACCAAAAAAATCTGTGTGTACGGCCCTCATTTTTTGTTTTGTAGTCGATTTTAGAATTTTACGATGCTCTTTGTTTAAGTCCGCGGCCAGTATTGACTGTCAAACGCTCTGTCGGTATTTTGATGATTGCTTAACGTATTTAGTGCTAATTACATCAAAATTCATTATGCCGACTTGTGCCATGAAAGGATGTTCAAATAGAACTGGAAAAGGGAGAAAACGCTTCAGATATCACAGGTAATTATCAAATATTATACATTTTCAAATTAATACGTTTTTGGTAGTTTCAACAAAAAAGCACCACTATTTTTGTACTATCATTTGAGCAATTATTATAGCATTTGTTTCTGTGTAATTCAAATACCTTATACATTGGATTTATGTGATTTAAATCATTTTTTTCAAACGTTTCAATCCAAATATATATAAAAATGTTCAAAACATGCAAACTCGATGACCTTTTACCGAGTCAACCGACATCTAGAAATATTTTTTTCTCTTTTTGTATCACTGAAAGAATATGAAATTGTCGTTTATTGAATGTAACTAAAAGAGATGACAATACATCTGCGCCAATTTTAAATGGTATTTTTATGACCACTTTTTGGGCGGCTCTTATAATTAAGAATGCCAGGGCTGTGCATTACCTTAAAATATTACGTATTCACTTAAATGTTATTTATTAGTGTAATCATTTTATCATTAAATTTATAAGCATAATTTAGTTATTCAAGGTTTTACTTTTTTGAATTCCCGATAGATGGAATAAGGCGAAATAAATGGATCCATAAGACAGGGCGGAACAATTGTCCCCTGAAAATAACTATTGGGTCTGTTCCAACTACTTTCTATCCATTAATTTGGACAAAAACAAATTATTTGGTACGTGTAATAAATGGTGCTCTACCCTCCCCCCCATGTTTTCAAAAAGCTAACTCGCTATGGGTAACTATACATTTATTTCATATTTATATACCATAAAGTTGGAAAAATCAGTGTACGTGCATGAGAAGATGTATAAATGTAGAAGAAGCGAGATCTACATGCAAAGACAGAGTGATATGGTGTTCTATCCTATCTGCCTACCTCTTCAGTGAAACGGCGTGATTTCTCCAAATCACCAAATTAGTAGTGGTATCTTCACTCTATACAAAGATACAAGTTTAAATAAAAAAACTAATAGAGATAACTGTTTTCAGTTTGCAAATCAAACAACGAATTCGAAAAATAGGAGACCCCGTTTAACCAGTTTTTAAAGATGTAAGTTACAACCTGCCGTCAGAGTAAGCCAATATTTTAACAAATCGGCTAATTTTCAAAATCAATAAATTTACTTTCTTGCAGTTTTACTTGTTTATTATATGTAAATGCATATTTGTTTAAAAAATTAATTTATGTACCCAACAATGTCATTTATAATGTTTATTATTGCTTACTTTAATGTTTTAAAAATGTTTTTAGTAAACTTGTTACTAAATTAAAATAAACGTTTTTATTGTACTTCCTACAAATCTCTGCAAAAAATCACCTAAGTCGTGCATTTCCCTGTTTTATAAACATCTGGAAACGAAAAACGTCTTCACTAAACAAACGACCACGCCCCCTTTTCAAAAAATTTTACATACTTTGGAATAGTACGGACTCTAAGATATATATACTCTAAGTATATAACACTTTTAACGTATTGCAATTAAGTCTGTCGGAAAGAACCCCTAAAAAAAATTTGGCTCTAAAGGTGGCCTTCAAGCGCAAACAGGATTCATAAGCTGTATGTATGTATATTATAGTTATCCATCCGCGACTTTTATTATTAAAGTTCATACATCCACGTGGATGAACATAAAAGTAAAGCCATCAAACATCTATGGTGCGCAGCGTTTGTATAAATCAATCGTTTTATCTCGTTATTTGTCCAGAGAAAGGGAATGTGTAATTATTATAACCCAGTTATTTAAAAAAAACTGACTTCGTATCCTGCAAATGTTATTTAATCAGTGCTAGCTGATGAGAGAAGACACGTAAGAAAAAACTGTTTTAAGAAGAATAGTGAGAGCCTGCAAAATAAAACGGACTGCAATTGCAACAAGTATCCGAATATTCTTATTACCAACATTTGATAGTATAGCATTTATGCTATTTATAGAGTACTTCAGTACTTCCCAAAAATCTGGAAAGACTCCACTGTAGTCCCTTTCCCTAAACCGGGAAAAGACCTAAAATTCTGTGACAACCACAGGGCTACTAACCAATTTCAAACGTTGGCAAGACAGTCAAAACACATCTAGACCAAAAACATCCTACCTGACGAACAACACGGCCAAACATTTGACCGTTCATCAACTGCTAAGAGTTGTCGAAAGCATAATTTATTTATTTATTTGGTCTACAAACAATGAAAAATAATAAACATTACTTATTTTTGTCAATTACATGTAAACATGAATAAAATACTTTTTTAAGTCAAAATATCAATATAAATTATTGTAATAATTAATGCATTCATATAAAACCCATATTATATACACATGTAAACACAAATAAAATACCCATGGAAATAAAACTAGCAATACAAATAATCAAAATTAAATTTTAGTATACACATAATTTTGAATGGCTGGATGAATCAAAAAATCAATTGAGATTTATTTTCTATGTCAGCTATGTGATCATCAAATAAGAATTTTTAGTCTAAGGTAATACCTAAATAATGTATCAAATCAACATTTTTCAACACAACATTATCTATAAAACTTAAAGCTGTAAACTTTATTGTAGAATATTTATCAGCATTTAAAAACATGTCGTTACGTTTACACCAAAAAACAAAAGTCAATTGGTACTTATCAATGGCTATGTGGCTCTAATAGTTGCAAGCTCAGGCGTACCACAGGGTTTCGATTTGGGACCTTTGTTGTTTTAGTGAAGTAAAAATATTTTCATTCAGATGTTCATTTATATCTAATTTTGATTGCATTTATAAGCACCGACTATTTTTTTTCTAAAGATTTAAAAGAGTAATTCATTAATTCATTTTTTTATTGTATTTTTTTCTCTCTTTTTCGTCTTTATTTTTTTAAATATTTTAAACCTTTTTATCCGGCTTTGTCGAATTTTTCTTATTCTTAATAAAAAAAAATTAAGCATCAAAAACAAAATAAATACTACTGTGATCAAAAAATTAGAAGACATTTTAAGTTTAAAATACGCGGGTTCTTCGATTTAAAATATTTTTTTAGATTCATAGTGCTGTCACTGACATTTGTGTAAAATTTCATGCCAATATCAGCATTTGTCCAATAGTTACCCACGTGTTTTCTAAACAAAATTCAGAATGATGAATGTTACACAGTGGGTAAATTGGCCACTTAAACCAGTCAATGACAGGTCATAAGCCCTGCAAATGCCTCGACTTTCATATTGCCTTCTCTTTTTTTTCCTCTCTATTACAACAAATTTTGATATGATTTAATAGTTTATCGGGGCAAATATGTTTTGTTACTTTATGTTTTTTGTCAATGTATGTTATTATTTTTACTATTTTTTGCACCACAACAGACCTTGATACCCAATTACAGTGGTGAATTACAACACAGTATACCCAGGCTAGAGAAAAATCACATTTAATTTTTGTGTTAAATCGAACCAAGAACCTTTCGTGTGTGAGTCAAGTGTTTTAACCACCACAACACGGAGGCCGCACTGTGAATTTTATTAAAAAAAGACTCCATAAAAAATATATACATTTATATACATTATGATTTCAATAATACATTAGAGCATTTAAACTAATTAATTACTCCAAAAAACAATTAGAGCATTTTTTCTCAAAAAAAAATATACCGTTTTGATAACATAAACTGGCTCTCCAGATCACTTGATTTTACCCTGTGAGATTTTTTTCTAGTAATACCTTCTTAAATCTGGCGTGTTCACTAATTTGCCGTTAACAATAAATGCCTACAGGAAATATCCGACGCATACTGGGGCAGGATTCACATTTCTTAAAGAAAAACTAAAAAAAAATAAAACATAATTCGGTTATCGCTTTCTTATGATTTGGGGACTAAGATGCCCACAGCATATAACCGCGAACAGATAGACTAATATAAGGTAACTTCATGTTCGCCAAGGGGCCGTTCAGTGGAAGCCGATTAGTAGTAAAGGTTACTCGTTCGTTGTTTCAAGTCAGCGCAAAACCTAGTTTTAAGCATTTCTTTCGTTGTACCATTGATATAAATTTTTGATATTAATATGGAACCTTACATATAGGTATATATCCTACTTTTTGAGGTTAATTAATTTGAATATACAGTTTTTTAAATGTAAAATAATAGTACTAACTTCTCATTAAAATGACACAATGATTTAGTCAAGAATCGAGATGAATTGGGATAGTATTTTAATTGATTTACAATAAGTAATTATTAAAATTTTTGTTGTTATTTATTTATTTATGCTTTATTAACTTAGTTCATAACATCTTAAGAACTATTATAAACTTTTAATAACATTACAATTTTTTTATAGAAATTTCTCAATAACGTATTATTAAAAAATTATTTTTAATATTTCAATCTTTTCTATCTCCTTTATTTCTTCAGGTAACTCACTGTACAGCTTCAATCCCTTGTACAATAAGTTTTGAGATTCTGTTTTTCTCTTCATTAGTAATCTTATATTTTTTTTATCCCTTGTTTCATATGTATGACATTGTTGGTTAAATTTTATTATTGTTTTCATTTTATTCATCCCCTTAATTATTTTATGTATACAAATTGCTACATAATATTTAATTTGCTGCTTTACTGGGAGCAAGCCAATTTCAGTTATGTTTATTTTTTGGTACTTTTAGCCCCATTTTAAAATGACAGTGTATTTTGACTGAATGATACTGAGAAAAAAGGGACCGATTTTGTATCATAATCTGTTTTTCTTTCTTTTAACAAAGGTACCAGTTCCAATACATTGTTTATGACAAAGCACTCATATATTACGATAGCAAAGAGCTCTAGAGAAGAACAATTGGGGATCAGATTGTTTTCTTACAAAAATTAATCGTAAAACGGATAGGTTGTGTTGGCGAGTTAGAGAAAAGTATCTCAAACATTTTAATTAGGTTTAAATTCGAGTATAAATAGATCATGGTGGGTATCAGCTCATAAATAAAGCGGATAAAATAAATATTTTTTGGATATAAATAAATCATGGCTTGAAACATTGATTTCCTTTATTCGCGCTATACAAGCTTATGGCGGTCACCCGAAGATTCCATTTGGGGAGAGTACCGAAAGGATAAAGCGGCAAAAGGCCATTAACCTGTTGAATTTCACAAACCTGCCCTAATTAATTTACGCAACGCAAATGGGACTCAGCTGCAGGACAGGCAGATGCTTCTAAGTTAGTTTAAGATATTTTTTCTGATCCATCAGGTTCAAGTAAATATAATCAAACTTACAGAGAGTTACTTAAACCTTTAGAAAATGATTTTCGGTCTTGCACGGATGGGATTTTTCAAGTGTTTTCTTCATTTAACATACAAACTGACTATTTAGATATGGCAGGCTCCAGGTCCAACAGGGAAATCGTCACAGAAACCAAACAATTTCAAGATTGTTTGATAGATAATCAGAATTTTGCGTTTTTTTGCCGTTTATTTTTGATCATAAGGTATAATATCATTATGCAGTAACTCTATTCAAATGATTGGATTTGTTCTTAGAAATGCCAATAATTTTTGACAAATATTCAGTTTCTGAGAACTTCCTTGGTAAGAAGTCGCTTGGGATTTAGTTCCATCATTTGGTCGCCAAATAAAACCACATATTCCTTAATGATGGAGAGGGCGCAGAAAAAAATCTGCATTATCTGTATCTCAGGGAGTACGGATATTACCCGTGGATTTTCCCAAATTACTTCTTACGAGGAATGCTGGGCAAGCAATCATTGTTGAGGAGAAGGGATATTCATTTGGTTTTTTTGGAAGAGATAGTCACTTGTTCTACCTACCAAGATGCGTAACCAACCTGTCAATGGTTATGCCGGTAGGTAGACCAATCGTATCACCAAGGATGTCGACGATTTCTCTTAGGAAGGCAATTTTCAAATTGTAATATTTATATTAATTTTACATTACTTTTTTTTCTCTTTCCTATTTAATCAATCTGTTATGTTTATTTTGCAATGTATTGAGAATGATTTGAATATTCTGTAGTGTTATCAATGTAAATAAAAATAAATAAATTTAATAAAATAATAATACATAGATAAACATATTCGTAATTTTACAATAATGATAAATTTTGACAATTTTCTCGAATAAATCAATAAATATTCTGTTAATTAATGTTGTCTGCGTTTGAAATATTAAATAAAAAAATAAATGTCTGTGTTGAGAAAAATCAACTTTTTAAAAATGTGAATTTTACTGCTTTCTGTACAACTTTTATGGAGTTAATTCCTTTATTTTACGCTTCTGCTAACTCAATAATTCCGTTTTTTTTAAAAAAAGAATAACCGCTGAGCCTCTATTTTAAGGCTTGAGACTTGTCAGCAAATGGGATAGAGGGTATATGGAAGGAGGTAATGAAAAATACACCACAACACCCAAACCAAATGAGAACCAAATCTTTCTTGAGTTTTTTTCTTTCTGGCGAGAATCGAACCCGCAACGCCAGTTTCACAATTGGCCGTCTAACCAACTGCTAATGAGTGAGAGGCATGATACTTTAAAAAAAATTGTATTTACTCAAAAGGAACTTGAAAGGTAAGGAACAAACCAGACCTTTAAACCCCTATGCATAAAACGTAAATGCAAAATTAAGAGTGTTATAGTTGTTTATTGCCACAATATTTTATATTTCAGCAATGAGGGAGATTTTAAGACTCCAAATAATACAAAGCGATAAAAATAATATAAAAATGTTGTAGATGAATTTAAATTAAAAAGATGATTCAACTTTGTTATTGAAATTAACGGCATTATTAAATAAATAGTGGCGAGACGTATCCAAAATAAACTATAAAATAATGAGTTATTTCATGACCATGCAACAAGAGGATCTAACAATATATAACTAGAAACAAATCAAAGGCCATATCTTAGAAAAGAAATACGGAAAATATAAAACTATTTCTTTGATTTATTTATTCTTTGTGCATTCATTCTACATTGGAATTAATATTATTTTTGAGTATACCTAATCCTCATCGCCTTATTTTGAAGAATGTGTTAATTTTTAATTTACCATTCATTCCACATAAAAAGAATTATGTCAAACTATGCGGAAAGTGTATATTGTAAATAATTTTAAAATTAAATTTATGTATTTTGATTGTACCTAATCAACATCGCCTTATTTTGAAGAATTTGTATATTTTCAATTTCACCTTTATTACATAAAAAAAGAATTATGCTAAACTTTGCGAAAAGTGTATATTGTAAATTAATTTAAAATGAAATGTATGGAGTTTATATTTTAAAAATACTAGGCTACAAATACTATTAAATTAGTAGTTAATGTAATTTTTCATATCGAACAACAGTGTAAACATTATAAATTAAGACGATAAGTGTACAATAGTCTCAGAATTGGCATAAATTAAAAAAAAAAATATTGATGTTATATGAGACCTCAGAGTGATAATACGCCACCGGCTTATAGAGTCGCCATACGGACAAAAAATCTCGAGAAAATGTCGATAATGGCAAGCGCAAACTGAAACCGCCGGTTACAGGTTTATGGCTAAACCAAAAATTTAGAACGCTTTTGTCCTATGCAATAGAGCGAAAAGGCATATCTATAAACGGGAGCGAATTATTACTCTGAGTAGACTAAATACCCAATAAAATGCATAATCTTTGGCATTGAAAAAGCATTCACATTCTATAACTTCTTCACAATCTTTTGAATAATCCCACTTCGGCTGTTTATCTGAGAGACCTCTTCCAACCTCATGACAACATGGACTATATTTTCATTCTAGCAACGAAGGAACCCTTTTAATACCCATTCACCGCTCTAATTTTTTTGCCTCCTCTTTCACAGTAGTAGCTGCTCGATTGTAGAACAATATATCCACTATTATTAGAGACGCCGCTTCTTTATTAACATTTAAATCAAAATTTAAATGTCACTATCTACATGTTTGAGTTGTTTCTTTCTCCTTCGTCTTTCTTTCCCATCCCCTTCCCGCTCTTCATAGTGTAGTGTAGATTTTTGGTTAACTTTTATTTCAAATTTTGTCTAAAATCATGAGATTCTGTATGAATATGAATATATCCATAATACCTAGAATATGTCCATGTACTCGTAATTCTCTTAAACTGAACGGTTCAGGTAGGTAGGGAGAAATTGTCTTAAGGCAATATAATATGCCTATATTTTTTAATAAAATAAATCTCATAAAGATACTTTTGCAGGAAAAATGTAACGAAAATTGTAATTAGTATGAGAATTAGTGTCAGGTTTTCTTACTTGGTAATAGCTCCACGGCGTATCCCTTACGCTTTCGCCAACTTGGGGTGAGTACGAGCCCTCCGCCCATTCCAATGCACCCTGAAATCAATATTTTTCAGTTACAAGCTGCAACAGCCACTAGACACACGGAAAAGGTTTCATTTTTCAGGTTTCAGGATTCCAACATGTTTACTGGGCTAAAAAACAATTCCTTAGTCGGATAATTATTTGTCATCAGTATTTTTGAGAGCATTTTAATGTAATTATTGGAAAAATCAACATGCAGCGTTAGACATTCAATTCGGAATAAACAATAATGAGTTTTGTTTTGACATACTAATTAGAGCGACTAATAAAAATATTGAATCGTATCCAGCGTATTCGCATTAATAGGGTTAAAATTATTTTTGCTACAGAGTGGTTTGGTCGTGTAAAACGAATGGATGACGAAAGAATGGAAAAACAACATGTTGAAGGTGAATGATAACGTAGGACAAAGATGATTAGAAGTTAGAGATCAAGTCAAAGAAGAAATCGTGTGCAAGAAATACCACATTTTAAAATGAGGCAAGCACAGAGACATCCTTTTTTTATAGGCCCAAATTTTTAATTATTTTTTTTACTGATAATATTAAATTGATCCCAAACTTTCAAAATTTTCCTTCTTTTAAAAAACACGCTCTATCCTGGATTCAAACTAAAAATATCAACTATTTTTTTCTATCATTTATTTTGTTACCCTTTAATAATAAGGAATCTCTTTTTCTATTTTTTTATTTCTTTTTTTAATTACTATAAAATAAAAAAGTACTTTCTTATCGTTTACAGCATATTTTCTTTTCTTTTTCTCATATTACACAAAAATATTATACCTGTCTATTTATTATATGAGCGAAAAAATCAAAAACAGTTTTTGTACCTATATATCTATATACCCACGAACAGGCTATGCCTTTGTAGGACTTTTTTGTTTACTATTTTTACTGTTAATATATATTTCATTGCTATGTAATTATCATTTCTTTTTTGAATAGTCTGTTTAACCTCTTATATATATTGTAAAAAAAAACAAAAAACACAATAATGATTTTAAAAAAAATCTTGGTGAAAGCTTAAATAAATAATAATAATGATTGATTATTCTCGTGGTTACTATACGCAATATATTTAAGAGTATTGAATTTAAATAAAAAGCGAATACTAATGTTTTGTATTCGTTAAAATGAGAATTACAATAGGAAATGATGTTCTTTTAATTGTAAAACTAAGATTACAAGCTGTCATGTTGTCATTGGGCGCCACAATACCTACTCAGTAATTAGCTATATACCTGTGGTCGCACACTGGTGTAGAGAGCAGAGAGTGGAATTTGCACGAGGGGGACGTGGTGTAAGCATGTAACCGGGGTACATTGTTAGTTAATACCCAGAGAGTGCTGGGCGCAGTGGATCGATGTGTCGAGCGGGCTTCGTGTACCCACCCCCGATCCCCGTCAGCGTGTCCCACCCTCGCCGAAGGCCCGCCTCGGGCTTTAGGCGGGCCGACGAATCACTTGGATTTCCCGAACCTCGCACGTTTTATTCGAATTTCTTTCTTCATTTTATTTATTTTAAAAGTTCAAGAAACATTTTATGTTTCAATAAGAATACCTCTCTGGCACAACTATTATCGAGGCATTCATTTACAATATTTATTTAACGTAGCAGTAGCTCAATCACAAAAGCTATCGACGTGCTTAAAAACATGCTCAACATTTGAGCGATCACAATGAACAATAATGAAGATGCTTAAGTCATCGCAGACATAAGTCAACGCGTGTGTAATCTTTAAGTCAACGCTCGTGTCGGTTTGTTTTCCTTTTAAATAAATACAGTTCACTGGCGAAAAATTTGCGTTTACCATAAAAAATAGTACAATACATTTGCAAAATAGTAAGGAGTATATAATACAAACAAGTGACAATTAAATTACAATTACTATGGTGGCTGCTTTTTTAAATATTTGGCTTACCAACCGCTGGCTAAATGCAATAAACAGCATGATAAATAATAAATAAATAAACAAAAATATAAATTTTGGAATATTTTCCATATTTACACCAGTGAAATTTAGATATGTGATTGCGCATCAGGATTATACGTCGTGAAACGAAAATATTTTGGCATTTAATATTAGATGTTCACGGATGTTCCATTGTGATCGTGAATACGATAAACAACCACGGTGAGAAATTGTTATTACGTCGCTTTTTAACATGTCGATAGTTATTTGTGATTGAGCTACAGGGCTGCTATTCTAAACGCTCTCGCGGCCGTAGAATAAGTTTTTATCTCGCATGTTTACATACAAATAACGCGAGATAAAAGTGTTTTCTACGGGCGCGAGAGCGTTCGGAATAGCAGCGCAGATATGTTCTAGGTATTTTATTTATTTTAACTATAAAAAAATATTTTTTACTCTTTTAAAAATACGAAACAAAATAATATGTTCTCAATGGATTATTATTGCAAACCTTATAAAAAATAGAACATATTAGATTTTTGAAAATAAAATTATTTTGAGCAATACAAAAAAATGCCATGCATAAATATATTGCATTATTACGAAATATTGTTTGTATACTAACTTGTACTCGTAGATTTGCTTAAACTGTTAAGCTGTAAAATACTGATTAGGCAAATTATTTATTCCTGCATAAAAACGTTTGCCTTAAAACGGGGTTCGCCTAGGTGGTAGGTGGTGGTTTTTTACTAGTAAGGCAGACAGTAGGGGAGAGTGCCCGTGAATGGTACAGGCCATGAATGGAACAATCGTCTCCCAGCCAAAACTTCTGTCTTAAAATATGCTACATAAGCACCACGATAAAAAACAAATTTACCTTTAAACCGTAGTTCTTTGCGGGCAGTGAAGCAAGCAAGCTAGACAAATTGATAGTCATTTGGGTAAAAAACTCATTTTTGTTCTGGTAATTTGATTAAAATCTTTCCAATTGAGTTGTAGCAGGAGCACCGATTAATATGCACACTATTTGAAGTTGATTCTCGTATGATATTTTAAATTTTGTTTTAACAAATTCACTAAAATATAACCCTATTGATTTGCATGTTTACTAAAAATCACACATTTTCTTGAATGAGACACGTTCTGTGATCATGAATGAGATATTTTTTTTAACGTATAATCGAAATACACTGCATATATTTTTACAATGGAGAGCGCCAGCAGGTGCTGATTAGGGTCTAATGGAAAACAATATTACATTGAAGAACGAAGAAATAATGATATCTTCATATCTGATAACTACTGTCACATATGTGATGGAGAATACAAATTAAAACACTGTAAACAGTTTGCTTTAATTCAAAATGTGTAGACTTTTGGCCCGTGGAACTTGAGGTACTCTGGACTTTTTTGTCAAAATGTTTTTGAATAACTTTAATTTCTTTCTTTTATTATTTTTTCCAGTACGCTTTGTCTAGTTTAAATGATTGGTTAATTCTACTGCTTGAAAAACTATGCATTTAAAATATTCAGGTATGGGTACGCGTCACATATGAGTACTAAGAGATTGTTTTGTGTAATTTAATAAAAAATGAAAATATGTGCCTACGAAAGTGTTAACTTATTTTTTTTAGTGAAAACATACTTTTTTCAACCAATCTTGTATTTTTATATATATCCCCAATTCAAGGTATATTAGTGTCCCATTCATGGGAAAGTGACATATTTAGACTTTTTTCCAGGGTTTTGTACGCACTAAAGTTGAAAATATTGCAAATTTTTTACTCGAAGATTAAGATTGAAAAAAAACTTCCTATATTTTTTAGTGAGTTTGGTTTAAGGAGAAAATTAGAGAAATTAAACCAAAAATGTCCATTTATAGGAACTTTACCCTGTATATTCCAGAGATATGGATTACATTGAAATACATGAAATCTGCTGTTATATGAAAAAAAAGTAAATCGTATGATTTTTTATTGTAACAAATAACACTACTCTCTTTTTTAAATAAGTATAAGCATAGAAAAGTCATAAGTTTAATTAGGTAAGATTATCAGTTTTACGTTAAAAATAATATTGGTAGCATTCTTTGTCTTAATAAATTAATACGTTTATGCTTGATTGTGTTTTAGTTTCCGTCCGCCTGGTGGTCTAGTGGTCAGCGCGTTTGCTTACCGTGCTAAGGGACTCGGGTTCGATTCCCGACAGGGTTGACAATAAATATTTATGAAATGTGTCTTTACGCTTAAATATTTTATAGTCCCTGAACTGGCACCCGAAGCGTAAGACGGATTCGATACACTGCAGTGCCCTATGCACCATTATTTCTTAATAATATATCTATTTTTCATTTGGGTTTTTAATCAAAAAGAGAATTTGACTGACAAACAAGAAATTTGTTCATGAATCTAAACAATTGGCAGAATGATTAATAGTTCCTATTATGTATATGCATAAGTTAACGTCATATTTGTACGTACGGAAAATATCTGTTCATAATTAAAATATAGACATGTCCAGACGAATGAATAATATATTTCTATGTTTGGGATAGAACCAAAACCCTGGACGAGTGTTTTCAACTAGATGGCTGCTCTTAGGTGAAAATCCTGATTAAAGAAGTGGAGATGAGTCGCCTAGAGAATAATTTAATGTATTATATCTGTACCTACCTCAGAGGCAGACGGATGCAAATACAGAATATGATGAAATTGTTCTACAGCACTTGAAGTGAAATGGAAAAAAATCATTCCAATAAACATCCTCATTAAAAAAAAGTACACATACTTCATATGTGAAATTGAATGAAAAAACTTCCTTGTAGTACATTTTAGCGTGATGTTAAAGTACAAGGAAGAGCTTCGAAGAAATTAAGTCTAAGACAATTAGAAAAGTTAATCGCGTCGCGTCGTGGGTCGTGGGCGCGACGCGGCGCGGCGGCGCGCGCGCCTCGGTACAACAAAATGCAGTTATAAACTTGTAAACAAATACAATTTTTTAAATAAGTTTTTTAAGCACTAATTTTACAGTTTTCCGTGTAAAACAATTAACATATTTTCGGCCCCAGCGGAAATTCTAAAAGCTGCGCTGTAAGGTGTAAATTATGAAAATCGCGCAATAAAAAAAAATAGGTAAACATGCATCGGATACAATCCATATTTTTAAAAGGTATTTCGGTTAAAAAGTGTATTTAAAGTTTTACACAACTAAAATTCGACAAACCGAAGGCTTAAATAGTCAGATTATTTTTGCAAGATTACTATCCGATGAGGTTTTGGATAACGGTGATCTGTAATTTTTGTCAGGAATACTTTTATTTATTTTTATACAAAATTAAATAACCATAATACGAGTATTATAATTTTCCGCTTCTTCTTAGGGCTATTTGCATTACAAGATAAATTGTTTTTTTTTACATTTATCATAAAATCTATAGGAGGGGGTCTTCGTTCAAGGCGCACGAAAGAAATACGGTAATGTGTTTTGACGCTACCTGGTTGAGATTCGATAAGAATTGGCGCCTTAATATTGACGAATAAAATGTATTTGTGATACCACTCAATTTATATATTAACCCTTCAACGCCCATTTTTAAAAATTCTAACTAAAAAACATATTTTAATGTATGTTTTTTATGCAAATTCTAGGAAAAATATGCCACATCAGCGGTCTGGTTCTGAGTCCGTGCTATCGCAAGTTAACGTTGAAATTAACATGGCCGCGCTTTACTTCGAACGTAAATTTAAATCCGTATTCTGGGCTGATATTTCAAACGCTCTTGTGGTCGTAGTATCTCGTGAAATTATTTTCTCGTGCCACAAGAGTGATTCAGAATATCACCCCTGTTAACACGAGCTCGTGTTAAATTATCGCGAACTTAGAATTAAGCTGCTGGCACCAAAAGGTTAAAAAATACAAGAATGTAAGAAATAACCTTGAGAAAATCTTTTTTCATAATAATGAAAGTTGCGAAAATAATTATAAAATCAAATCTTAAAAAAAAACAAAAATCTCATTTTTGAACATTAGCTAAATTACATTTTTAACAGAATACGTCCAACTGACTTTTTGTTTAAAATTTAATCGATTTTTTTATACTGGTGACGAATTTTTAAATGTAAATTATAATGACTAGTATGTAAACAATATAATAATCTAGTCGCCGAGTGATAAACATGTTTGAAATCACTTTTATACACCGATTATTGGTATGTAGCAGATCGTCTACATTGAGCATTGTAGGGTTAACTCTACCGGACAGCGTCACAATACACTACTGCATTACTTCCAAGGGCCTTGGCAGTAGAACCCCGACTTTACATAAATACTATCTGTTTTAACGGAAACGCAATAATTACATTAATCGTATTTGCTTTAAACATTTTAAAACTCAACTTTTTTGGTGCAACTTTCTTATTTAATCCTGCAACCGTGATTTATTTCCATAAAATATTATAGAACGTGTCTTGAAATAAGATATTTATAAATATGCACCAATTTAAGTATGTAAATTATATGTTTTAAAAAAAGAAACAACGTCTAGAGGGGTGTTGTTTTTCATGTTTCAATTTTCATTAATGTTTTAGTTGAGTGAATTTCGTTTGTATGTAAATTTTTAAATGTCTAAAGAAATACAGATGCCGATATCATCATATTTGGCAAAATGCTTAAATAAAAGCGACAAAGGGGTTCGCAACATCGTCACGGAACTACTAGACAACAAATATGAATGCGGAACTCGGGATATGTTTGGTTTCACATTTATGCAGACAGATACCAATTAGCTGGCTGTGACAAGTGTAAAAAATGTTAGCGATGGGTCTCCCATCGATCTGCATTGGCGCGCGCGCCCCTCCGCCCCGGCGGATATCGATCTCGCAGCCCTACGAGGGCTAACAGCCCTAACACATGTTCACTACACGACTTTTTTACCTCCCGTAACTACTTGAACGTAGTTACGCAGAAAACAGCCAGCCATAGAGCATTTTTGTGAAAAGAGTCAATAATCAAATCTACACAGCAGTTGAAATATTTTTCTCTTTGACAAATGATAAATAATGCTTTCTAAAAAGTGGTAGTTATTAAAATTGATAAAGTAGTGTCAAAAGCTGATATCAAGTGCAAAATGGCACACCGTTTTACTTGCAAAAGAGCTCTTTTCGTGCTCAAATAATTCGTTTGTAGAACTGTAGTGAATACGAGTGAAAAACTGAAAAATAAAATCGATTTTGATATTAGTGATTGTTATTGTGACATGGTTTTTTGCATATTAAAGATTGATTCTTGATTCACATGCCAGAAACCATAGATTTGAATAAATTACCATGAATTGTATAACTACCAATAGTTTAAAACTATAAAATGTTTACTAGATCTTCTTCTTCTTCAGAAAAAACAACTTGTACAAAACAAAAACTTATTTGAATTGAAGGCAAAAAGTTCGATGAACTTAAAAATATTTAAAATAAAACATGAGGAAATAAATACTTAGTAAGATTTTAAGCGCTGTGAGTGTTTACTGCAAATTGAGAAATTCCGTGTTTGTGGTCAACTCTGTTTTCAGGAGCTGATTATCTATTCCTTCTTCTATCTATCTTCTTCTTCTATATATATAAAAGGCAATGTTCGAATGGTTGTCCTCGGTGGACTCGATAACTACTGGACCGATGTACGTGCGGTTTTTAGGTAAATGTACATCTTTGCCACGAGAACGTTTATAGCTCATAAAATCTTCAATTTATTATATACAAAAAAATGAGAGCATAAATGTTTTTTTTATCCATTCGCCGAGAATGCGGTTACAAAAAATTGATGGAAGTTATTTTTTGTGGAAAAAAAATCTGTTTTTTTAATGTTTACAATTAATATTCATTTTTATGTATCACAATCAGATTATTTCCCTAAATTCCTTATAATTTAAATCTATTTATTTCTTTTTATTGATTTTTGGTTATACTAAAACAATATCAACATACATTCTATACATTTTTGAAAACCGCATTTCAGACTAAAGTGCAACCCTGAGCAGAGTTTGACATTTGCTAAAAGAATTCTTTATTTGAAAATAATTAATTATTTTAATGTTTTGGAATACAAACATAAACAAGTACTTAGGTACCTACTTAAATTCATTATTTGAATATCCATTACTTTTAGATCTGGAATACAATCATAAACAAGTACCTTTATTATTTATTTATTATGGATAACTTATATAGCGCCATTTTCGTAATAAAATACCTCAAGGGCGCTTTACATGGTGATTCTATTGTTAAGTTAATTTAATTGAAGCTTTTAAATTTGTAATTTAATTAAAATAATTTATTTTGTTGTCACGTGCTACGGATTTATTTAAATGATTTAGAGAACAAGTGGGTTTTAAGTTTTTTCCGAAACATCACTTCACTTTCACAGCCTCGCACCTCTGCTGGGAGAGCATTTCATGCCATAGGGCCTGCGACCGCAAATGCGCGTTCACCAAATTTAGTGCGCTGTTTACTTACCAATGATAAGTTACAACATATTTTTTAAGTTTATCCAAACGGTTTTTACTAAAAAAAAAAAGTAAATTTTTGGAAGTATACTTAATAATGTTTAATCTTAAGAGGAAACTTGGTCCGAATTTTCTTCATACAAACGTATTTACGTATTTTTTTTCTAAAATATGGCACAAGAGAAATGTTTTTTTTACAATAACAAAAACACCAACAAACTATCACGCCACTTCCCCGTTAGGATAGGCAGAGAGAATAGAACGCCACATCACTCTATATTTGCATTCAGATCTTGCTTCCTCTACATTCATAGATCTTCTCATGCACGCGCGCCGATCAATCGGACTTTTGCCAGATCCATCTTCAAGTATTTGTTGGATTTGGTCATGCCATGTCTTTCTCGATCTTTTCTCTATTTCTGCATCCATGAACATTCGCATTGTAAATAATTTTGGCCTTTCTTTCGTTGTCCATTCGCTCTACATGTCCAAACCAGCGCAGAGATCTTTTTTGCACATTATAGAGATTTATAATTGGCGTGTCCTTACATTGTTTCGTTTTTAAAAAATGGTTTATTCTGAGAACTAGAACCATCAAAACCCGTAAAAAGGCACAGTTTTATCTGTTGTCTTCGGGCGCACGGCGCACGGCGCACGGTATACAAATACAACTATGTATTTTTGAAAAACGCAAAACATACCAACACAGAATTTATTCTGATATTAATTCTAAATTCTTTACTATACTTATGAGCGAAGTCAACTCGAATTCGCTTCATTAGTATGGTCCCCTCAATATAATGTATATATTAATCAAATTGAAAACATTCAAAATAAATTTATAAGGAGCCTGGAATATCGTTTTGGCAACATTGAAAATGATTACGGCGCATCTTTGATCAATTTTAATATAGAATCACTACAAAAAAGGCGCCTTAGATATGATTTAATTTTTCTTTTCAAAATTCTCAATACCAAAGTTGATTCGCCGTATCTTTTACAAAATATTGGTTTCCATTGTCCTCTTCGCTATACTAGATTAAATTCATTTTTTTATGTACCAACTTGTAAAAACAATTATACCTCGAATTCATTCATTAGACGTACCTGTAGAAATTATAACGGACTCAGTATTGATGTAGACATTTTTAACTGCACGTTGCATTTGTTCAGAAAATTTCTTCATGGGGTCGATTATTTGGGATAGTTGCTGAACGTGCATCTTGAGTGGTTTATGCTATGTATATGTGCCGCATGTAATGTATATGTTTGTGTATGTTTTATATGTGCGTTCATGTGTGTGCGTGGATGGCTCGGAGTGTACATTCGGTATTTTTATTTATTTTAATTTATTACCTCCATGGAAAACGCAAATGTCAACAATTATTCTTTTCTCACTTAAAATTCTTATTTATTTTGTATTTTTTGTCACATTTAATGTTTATATCTTTTTAATTTATGAAAACTTAATTTGTCTTTTTATGTTAAAAAATTGTTATTTTTAGTACTTATTTTGTATGACTGTATGTTTTCTGAATGAAATAAATAAATAAAAAAATAACGCAATCGGTTCAGTTTTGAGGTGCGGAAAACGGTACAGCGAAACGTCGATTTTGTCAATTTTGGCAAAAAGGTCTGACAATCAGTTGTCTTTTTCGCACAGTATCAGGGAGGCATCTGCAAGACAGTGACAGGAAAACGATGTTCCAACACCTATTTATTAAAATTCTCTGTCCTCACAATTTATGTTAACTGAAACACAAAAATAATAATGTATACGTAAATATCTAATTTGGACTAAATACAATAATTGATATCAAATTTTCGATCGCGTTCATTTAATCTATTTATCAAGAACTCAAATCTTGCAATAGTAAAGCATTGCCGGGTTCAGCTCGTTACGGTATAAAAGCGACCTGGGTGTTTTTAGCAGAGCAAAGAGTCGACCTAACGACACTCGATACCACCGATATGTATTTTTTTCGAATCTGTGAACTGGCCGCTTTCTGCATAACTACGTTCACTTGTCCGCCTTATACTCGCGCGCGCGGAGCCGCACTCGGGCCAATAAAGTGTTTGTTCATTACGAGAAACTCGTGCCCCGGTGTTTCTTTAATCTTAGTTGATTATAAATGCAGGCGCTCTCGGGAGATCACCAAAAAATTACAGCTCATTAAAAACAAATGCATAATATTATCTGCAATTCTAAACACTGAAGCCTTTATAAGTAACGAGATAATTAACAATGTTTTGAGTATGTCCGAATGTTTGTACACACTGAATTTCCCCCCTAGAAGTTATTAGCCCCCGCGGCCTCGTGGTGTAGTGGTCAAGACGCTTGACTCACGTAATTCACCACTGTAATTGGGCCCCCTGGCCTGTTGTGATGCAAAAAAATGAAATAAAGTTAATATCTAAATTTGTTGCTGTTTCAAATTAGTGCATTGAAGTTTACATTGGCTAGCTTAAGTGGCCACATTTCACACTGTGTAACATTCGCTATTCCGCCTATGTTGAAATATTCACATTTTCATAACTCTTTGCATAGACTTCCACACATGGCAGACTTACGTTTAAGACAAATAAATACAGTTTCATTTCGAAAATTACAACAGAGATGGAGAATAATTTAGAGGAGATATGAAATTCTATGCATTAACAGGACTTATGACTTGTCGTTGGATGGTTAAAGTGGCCACTTTACACACTGTGTAACATTCACCATTTTTGCCTATGTTTGAACATCCATATTTTTTCTATGTATGAACGAGTAACGTCGTTCGAAGTAATTTGTTTTTTTTTTTTTTTAATATATATCTTTTTCATACATTTTCGAGAAATTTTGCCGTACAATTTAATGGTCTAATTTTTTCCGCGCGGAAGAAAACATTTTTCATATCTAATTTCCGGTAGAACTGAACTTCCTCATTCAGGGACTGATTACGAATTTCAAGTCAGCTGTTTACTGAGGTTTACTGAACTGTTGTTAAACTTTTAAGAAATTAAATTTCAATTTAGCAGGTATGTCACAATTTCTGGATCAGTCTTGAAATTTAACTTGTCACTTTTAAAAAGTTTATGCGTAGCAAATTAGTATATTTATCTACCCACGCCCCGTGGTCGTAATAATGAGCGCCTTTGCTTACAATGCGACGTGTTGTGGGTTTAAAACCCAAAACGGTTGACATGAAATATTTGTTTAAATATGGACGGTGAAACTGCAATACCACGTAACCTGTTTTATTTTTAACGAAAATATTTTCCAGCAATAAATTCGTTATAGATACTAAGACATTCGTTTTGACTTATTGTTATTTTCAATCAAAATAATGATAGTTTTTTTTATTCTCCAGCGGTATTTTTGGTTGATTAAAATAGTAAGCACATAATATACAAACAGAACCCTTTTCGCGTTGAGCCGCCAGAATAAAAAAAAAATACTTTTGCGGTATTGCAGTATCATCGACGATATGTGTTTTAACATTAAAATATTTCATTGTCCCTGGAACCTGAAGCTTAAGACTGATCATCTTACTTTCATGTAACAAAAGTGTCATGTAACGAAATTGACATTTTTATTTTTGTCAACATTGGGAAAGTCTTCAAAAAGGCTTGGACTGCTCACGCCAGGCTTGTAGCAGCAGATAACCCATCGCAAATCATTGTAAGTCGACGATTATAAATGGGATCTACGTTCAATGCGTACGGAAGAAATGCGGTAAAGTGTGGTAAATTGTAAGTCGACGATTATAAATGGGATCTACGTTCAATGCGTACGGAAGAAATGCGGTAAAGTGTGGTAACGAATATTATATTCTTGAATATCGAGACACCAATTTTTATCGAAACTCAACTGGACAGCGTCACAACATACTACTGCATTTATTCCGTATCCCTTGAACGTAGACCCCACATATATCGAGCGCGTTCCGTCCATAGATACTGTGGATGTGGCGCATTCCTTGAAAATTTGAAAACAATATGTATTTTACAAAAATAACATTATAAATACGAAATAACATCAACAAATATGTATTCCTAAAATTCTCACTGAGAACGTTCGAGTCACGCAATTCAACGAATATTTTCAGTAGTACCTAGCTACTAGCTACGTATTGGTATTTCCTATATCAACGTATCTACCGAATATCTAGATATCTTGTCCTTGATAGTATTTGTTGTATACGCGGGATGCTACTTGTCGAGTTGCGTCTAGTCCCCATAGCAATCGTCCGAATTTTTACGCACGCGCTTTAGGTTCATTACGTTTTAGATTTCTTCTACAAGTCTCAAGAGAGGTAAGATTTAATTTGTATAATGCAAAGAAAAAAATACTCTAATAACGTTTAGCGTAAAGTTTGAAGTAACGTATTATTGACATTTGGCCCAAAAAAAAACGACTGTCTCGGGTCATGTTGTAGGTGTTTTAATGTTCGTCTCCTTTTCACACCTAAGGGCACTGTCCTAGAAAACCGTCGATGGTGATCTTTCAGCTTTATTTGGCGGAAAAGGGACGCGGAATTGACGTTTAAGGAGGTGAAAGTGCTGGCTAACGACACGGCCGTCTGGTGATGTCCACATGCTCTACTTAGAAAAAGAAGAAGAAAATAAGAAAATTTACAGCTTTATCTCTAGACGCGCCTATGCTCCGTCAATTTATTGATCGTTAACTATTGATAATTACTAATTTAATGGATAACTAATATGGCGTATTACCTAATTCTTCAAGCGCGCTTCACGAAAGTGAAAATATGCAATACTGAATTTAATTTGACTTAAAATTTAAGTAAAACTTTTCAGAAAAAACTAATTATTTTGTCAACACACGCTAAGAATTTATTCAAATCAAAAATTTGAAAAAACATAAATAAACATATGACAACATAAATGATTGATGTGTAAATTTTATGATAAAAGTTTGTATGTATATCTACGATCATACCTACTACAAATATATACATGATAACTTTTAGACAGTTTTTTAGACAGCATCCCACTGATAAAAGTCACCGCACGCGCCTGACATAAGAATTTATTCATATCAACATTTTGGAAAAACATAAATAAACATATGACAACATAAATGATTGATGTGATAAGTTTATGATAAAAGTTTGTATGTATATCTACGATCATACCTACTAAAAATAAGAACATGATAATTTTTTGACAGCATCCCTACTGATAAAAGTCACCGCACGCGCCTGACATATATGTGTACATTTTTGTTTTTATCCGCATTTAAACCAATATACCATTTTCTATCATATATCTTCGTATATGAATGTATACTTGTATCCGTTTTCAGTATGATAAATTCCTGCGCATAACTGCGTGGTGCGTTTCTGTTATTCAAAGCGTAATATGCGGTCACGTTGCGTGTTATCTGGTAACTGGTTACTGGTTACTCCCTCCCTAGCCATATTGATGTATCGCTGGCACTTAGGTGGCCTACGCATGCGCCACCTGTTGCTTTCGGCGGGAAAACCGATTGATGCAAGGGCAGAAGTGGACTGGAGGGGGTGAGGACAAAACTTGGGAGAAAACTAGAGCTTCCGTTTCACGCTTCGAGCTTCCAACGGAAATGGCTTGTTAACTTTAAACATTACGACTTTTTAATTTGATAAAACGCTAAGCGGAACGGATAAAAAATAAAAACGTACATCATATCTAGCATAAAGTGAAGGTAAGATGTCATAAAACAAAGCTAAAAGTAACACTTTACAAAAATCGCACATTTCCCTTTTTCCAATTGTTCCAAGAAGCTAAACTTTTGAAAATAAGACAAATACATTGTTTTCAATGTTCAAAATACATATTTAAGAACCAATATGTATTTATTTATTTATTTAATGCACAAAATACACAATTGTATCATAGAGCACAACTATATTTTTTTATGTCCAGACTTGTTAGAAAATTCCGTGTTAAGTCGGGACTCTTCTATATATAAATCAAAAACATTTATAAACATATTGAACAATAAACGAAATAATCAAAACAATATACAAAATAATAATATAAAAATAAAAATAATAAAAATTTATACATTATAATTTGACGCGCGTCTGCGGCGGTGGACCTGGCTTGGACACGTGCTGCGCATGCCTCAGGAGAACCTAAACCCAAGTTGCCTCTGCTTTAAAAAAAAATTCTCATTGTTCTAATTTTATTTAATTATTATTTTTTCCACATTATGTATTTATTTATTTATTCAAACGCCTTGTAGGCTTTAACATGTAAACATTATTGGTTCATTAATATGTCATTTTTCCGTGTATTTCATTTTCACATACTTAAAAAATGTTTTTCTTTATTATTTTTAATTTACTTGTTTTCAAATGTGTTACATTAAAGCATTATTTAATGATTTTTTTATTCAACTTATCTTTTTTATTTTTAAAATTTTTGTAATATGTTGTTATTATTTTATTTTTTTTAAATGCTGTAATATTTTACTTATACCGTAATTCTTTTAAGTTGTATGTATATGAAATAATGCATTTTCCACCGTATATGTAAAAGTCATTAAGTGCCGTTCATTTGAACAAAGTAAAAGATTTTTTTTTTTAAGGCTTTTACATATAATTTATATAAAAAATGTGTGTATAAACAAGAAAAAAAATAATTACAGTACAAAGAAATAAAAGAAAGTTCAGTATTTAGAAATAAAGCAGATACAGAAAAATATAAAGAAATATGAAAAAATATTATGAAAACGTTGTATCAGATATAAATGATAAAACGTTAGATAAAAGAAAATAAAATTAAGAGATATGTGATTTTAAAAAATACAGTTGAAAAAGTTTGACAAAAATAAGTACGTAATATCAAAATACAATATAACAAAATATTTATTTCTATTATCCATATCTACGGGATATTGCTTTTTAAAATTTACAAGGCTCAAGACATCTGTGCTGCTAGCATATTGGTTCGCATGTACAATGTACAAGTACATGCATCCATACTACTGGTAAATTCGTGCTACAATTAGTTGATGATTGACCGTAGTAGAATAGTATATTACATCAGGTGACAATCAGGTCATACATATGTAGATGTCAATATTTTAAATAAAAAAAACAGTTCGTTTCATTTTCGTCTGTTTTCTAATGTTTGTATGTTCAAATAATCATTTCCACATAAACACTCCAGGTTTATGTAGAATTGATCTCGACAGTTCAGTGTTTTTAGAGCTGCCTGACTGTCAAAAATATTTTGTTTTTGTATTGTCTGCTTAAATTTTCATACGCGCAGGCATAGATTGCATAGAGTTCCGTTTGGGAAACATTGGGATAGCGCCCTAGGCTAATGGGGAAACTTTTCGCGGGTCTAACTCCGTGTATCCCAAGACCTGATTGTCCATCTTTATTGAAGCCGTCAGTGTACCACACGATGTTTCCTTCCCTATCAGGCAGCCATTGTTCTCTATCAGGTATAAATACCGTAAAATGCTTTTGAAAGTTTAATTCCATAGTCATTACAACCGATGGCATAGCTAACTTCGGATTATTGATGGGGTATTGCTGTAAATTCCTCATAGTTCTAGATTTACAGTTGGCATTGATCGATTCTATCGCATGTAGCATGGTCGTGCCCACCTCTTTTTGCAGATGAATGTGTAAATGTTGGAAAAGAGGACATTGCTTCAGTGGCAATGCTGCAGGCAATTCTTTGTAGGGTGGATATTGCACCGCTGCATATTGCAACGCATGTTATGCATCCATAGGTGAACACAGGTTTTACCATGGCAGAACACCTCTTTGAGGATAGCTTTTTGCTAGCGATACCTCTATGGTGACATCAAGAAGTGTCATCCTGGCTGTTCTGTTCGATAGTATTGACTTAATCCATTTTACAGTGGTCAAATCGACGCCACGTTTAGCCATTGCATTAGTGATAACTTCAGTTGAAGTGTTATCAAAAGCTCCATCAATGTCCAGAAAGGCACAAAAGGCAATTTTCTTCTCTACTCTGTCAGTCAAATAGTGCAGTCTCCGTTGACTAGCCTCTTTGATAGATATGTTGATTAACATGAAGAGGTGCCACTCTAATCAAATAGAATACCCAAATTTAATATTTATTGTACATCTGAAAACGATGAGATTCCTGTTGCGGCTGAATGTCCAAATTTTGCGTTTTTCGACGTTGAGAAACCGATTATTTTAAACGCACTATTAATATTGTATTACAGAGCTTCAAATAGATAGTTTGGTATTATCATTATTCAAAAAGTCTAGTCTGTTTTAGAAAGTTTTTATAATAATTTACTCAAAATCATACTTAACTGAAATCTAATTTATGTTTCAAATCACGTCCGTATGTACACATTTGATATGTAGTAGATCAAATTAGTTCCTCTATCTGCTCGAGGGGTCTTCACAGCGCGCTGGAGCATTATATTAGTATTTACGAAACACGATATAGTACTGAATTGTTTACTATTTCCTGTTTACATAGTGAGGCACCGAAACACAATGATTAATATTTCCTAAATTATTTACCAACGTAACCTAAAAAAGAAATTCGATTCGGATATTTTTTTCCGTGATTCAATTGCTTTTGCTGTACTTTAAAGTAGCTATTAAAAATAAAATATCAGTCTAAAATAGAATCGAATCGACAGAAAAGTTTCCAATGACAAGAGATTATCAATTTGCATCGTCTTTTTTGGTGATCCCGCATAATTTGAATTCGTTTCGACGTTTCAGATACTGTTGCAGGTTGCGTCTTCACGGTAAACTATAAGTTGTATAGAAAAAAATATGGATTTATGTACTAGTAAATTTTTCTACCATGTGGCAGTTGATTTTTGTTATTCAGCGTCATTTTGTCGTGTGTAGTATCGGGAACCACATTGAGTATAATTTAACCCTTCGTCTTTGAAAAATAAGGGGCTTTGTTTTTTAAATACGCGGGCTCTTCGATTCTGACGAACCTTTTTTTAAGTTGGTAGTACTGTCACTGACATTTGTGTCAAATTTCTTGTCAATATCTGCATTTATCGAATACTTAGATTCGTGTTTTGTAAACAATAAAAAATTAATTTAGCGATTTTTAAAATGCTTGATTTGGTTGAGCAAAGAAGTTGAATTAAATTAAATTTAAATTAAAGTTTGCAGAGAGAATTTTTTGCTGCAAAAACATTGAAAATATTACAAAAGGTCTTTGATGACCAGGTTATGTCACAAATAATATTATTAAGTGCTATAAACAATTTTAAAAAGGCAGAGAATGCTTTAAAGACAAAAATCGCACCAGACGACCATCAACATCAACTGATGAACAAAACGTCAAGAAATTAAAATATTTGGTGATCAAAAGTCGTCAATTGACAATTGAAAATCTTGCTGATAATACTCATATTTCTTTTGGATCAGTCCAAACCATTTTGAAACATGTTTTGTGCCTGAAAAGAGTGAAATGTCGTTTGGTGCCAAAATTCCTTTTTTTGTTTTGGAAAAACTGCGTCACGATGAAGCCTGTGAAACAATGCTTTTTGACTATCAAGATAAGATAAAATGCATGATAACTATAAATGAGACGTTGATCTATGCATAGAACTTGAAAAAACCGATCAATCAAGCGAATACCGTGCAAAAGATGAGTCAAGACCGAAAATATTTCGCCAAATTCGTTCAAAAATCAATATCATGTTAGCAATTTTCTTCGATTATCGTGGTGTGGTGCATTATGAATTCCTTCCGCTGCGCTGGGGCAAACCGTTGACAAAAAATATTATTTGCGCGTTACGCAACATTTACGTGAAGCTATTTGCAAAAAGAGACCAGAATTATAAGCATATAATTCTTGGTTTTTGCACCACGATAGTGCACCATTTTACACTGCATTGATGCTTGGAGACCATTTTGCCAAAAATTTAGCTCAACTCATATCGTTCCACAACCATCGTATTCATCTGATTTAGCACCGTGTCATCTCTGGGTATTTACAGGGACACTGTTTTGACGCGATTGAAGACATAAAAATTGAAAATCTGCGCGCTTTAAAAGCCATTCCGAAAATCTACTTTAACAACTGTTTCGAGGATTGGAAAAATCTTTGGCATAAGCGTATTGTATTAGGAGGAAAGAACTTTGAAGGCGTTGAAATAGATTCAGAAGAATAAATGAAGATTATAAACGTCATAAACAATTCTTTTTTTTTAATCAAAGTGTTAAACAAAGACGGGTTTCCGGCACTACACACGACAAAAATGACCCTGAATGACTAAAATCAACTTCTAACTGCGATGCGGTACAGAAAAATACTAGTACATAAACACACAATTCACCCAGTGACCGACATCGTCAGACTAAATGAAGATAAAACAAATTTCATGCTTACACTTGTATATTTATTATTAATTTATTTATTTTCATTTCTGTAGTGAACAACACATGTGTACAAGCACATCTAGAAAACACAAACAGTGGTCTGAAATTTCTCAGTTTTAAAAGAAATCGCTAAAGGAGAATATTAGGCATGAGGTATTATTTCGTAACTAAAATTGATCAAGAACGCAGCAGCCTCCTAAAAGAAGCGTCTTGAGGATGCGCCGATGGACCTGGCTTGGACACGTGCTGCATATGCCTCAGAAGAACCGAAACCCAAGTTCCCGCCATCTTAGAAGGTCGTCAATGACAATATTTCGGCTTTATTCAGCGGAAATAAGGGACACGAGATTCACGTGGAAAGAGACGAGAGTGCTTACTGGCGATAGGGTCTCTTCGAGGCGTTTGGTGATGTCCACATGCTCCACTGTGCATGTGGGAAAGAAGAAGAATATTTATTTATTTATTACATATTTTTAGAGAAAGTCCGTCAGAGATAAGTCCCAACTCTATGTACGTACGAAGACGTTATGAAATTTTACTTGTAGACGAGATTTAGAATAAAATTACTTGAATAAAACTTTAAATTACTGATATTTTTTCTTTTTATAAATTAGCCTATGCTTTTAGGCACACTTAATTTCCAATGTCGAGATTGTGTAGATTAGTAAATTTGTTCAACTTGGAATTCTTTGGGATAGATCTTTCGGCTTTTTGTAGATCTCTTCACCATGAACACAGTATGTGATGAATATGGATCGGCATGGGTTGGCTCGAAGTCTTATACGTGGATCGTCTTTATGAATATATAATAAACCATTATTTTATTGCCTGAGTTTTCTGTTATTTTTGTTCAGTTTCTTGTATATATGTTTCTTCGTATAACTGTTGTTATTGGCTTAGGCCATATAAATAATAGATAAATACGTTGTGATTTAATTTATTATTTTTACCAAAGATGCAATTGTTGGTAGTTTTGCGTAGGTCTTAAAAGGAGATGATTTTTCTAAAATTTTCTATTTTTTTATGACAATGCAAGGAAACGAAAAAGCGTTATTCAATCATCAAATTGAAAATGTCTTTCAGAACTCCTTACAAACATATCTTTCTCGCATTTTTAGAATTCAGTACTAAAAAAATAAAATCAGTTGGCGCTTCAGCCTACTACACAGCCTGTACTACAAAATAAATAATCCAGTGTGACCCTTCTTTAAGTTTGGACCCTGAACCCTGACCAAAAGAAAAATCAAGATATAAAATCGTCCTGTGATACAAAGCGATGCATGCCATTAAACGCCGCACATCGAGCCTAGAAGTAGTCCACTGCGCGACCCTTCCTTGAGGGCTAGACATGCGCATGCGTTACTTCTCTCATGTCCTAAGCACCTGTGATATAATCATCACCCCCAAACAATAGACAATTATGAATGCATATCACTAAACACTATGCATACTGAACTTGGTAGTCAAGTGTGTGTATGCTATGACGTATTATCTCTAGCGGTCTATTTTACCGCAGCACGTATTGATTATACTGGAGAGACGGCTTATTCACTCCAAGTACATTCTCCTACGTATCCTCACACGTAAATCAGCATCCTTATTCTGATAAATGAAGGTGCTAAAACTCCATTGTAAAAATAAATATAACTAAATAATAATAACGAAAAAAGTATATCAAAACTTTTTAGTGACCAGAAAAACAAAATAATTTTCTTAGTGTGATTCTAAACAAAAATATCAAACTAATTATTCATACATGGCGCTTTTATTATTTTTTATTGAAAAATGCCATTTTTACGTTTATTTTCAATGGAAATTTTACAAAACTTGGTTTGCGGAAACTTTACAATATATTTATTGTAACAAAACCCATAAATTGCCTAGCTTGGAACGGGGTATGTACCCTTGTTAGCTGGGCAAAGTGAATATGGAATTGTATTTTGATAAAGAGTGTGAATAAATAAATAAAAAAATAAAAATAAAAAAATCAAAACCAAAACCAAAAACTACAAAACAAAAAAATAAGATAAGTTATTTTTTGTTTTGTAAACTATTTTGTGAAAAGAACCCAAATTATATTGTAATGCTATTTATTACAATCAATATAGTGTAAAGTTTCCGCAAACCAAGTTTTGTACAATTTCCATTGGAAAATAAATGTTAAAATATAATTTTTAATAAAAAATGATAAATGCGCCATCTATAAATAATTCGTTTTATATTTTCGTTTAGAATCACCTTAATTTAAAAACAAAAACAGTCAAAGAACGATAAATTCGAGTAATTAAAAAAAAAAAAATCTCAAATCACAAAGGGAAAACGCCACCCGTTTTTATTTTAATTAGACTGTTGATATTGGCACCTTACACTGTTAATGTTGTAACAAACAATCAATATATTCTGCAGTTTATGTATGTACTAATGCAACGTACCCCATTTAAAAAAAAATCCCCCATTGAAGTGACCTGTACTGAGTGAAGATTTAACATATATTAAAATATTAAATAATTGAGGTGTAAATGAGGTAGTTAAATGACACCCGGAACACAGGTAGTGCTAAGGTAAATAATATTTTTTGCCCTAAAGTATTTATTAGGATATGTATGTACATTTTTTTATAAAATCAAAAAGTATTTACTAAGCTAGTATGAAATTGCATGCTATAAGGTCACAAAGATCATTATGTTTTCATCATAAAAGGTCTTTTTAGAGTCATTCAGGGTGATACTTCAGTTTCAAGTACAAGCACACCAAGAACAAGAGGTTTCTTCTATTTTGATGTCGCATTTGTTTCATTTTCTTCATGTATACTTTCAACTTATGCATTTTTTAATTTTTAAAAATTAAGGAGTTCTGGTGCTTTTTTACACCATTAGCAGATGAAGAGGCCCACCCATGTTCTAGTTTAATAAAATATAAAACAAAACACGAAGGACTGCTCTTCTACTCAATTATTTTGAACTGCAGTTGTTACGGTGAAATGAATAGCCCAGCGCACTAGAAATAATAATGTAAAATCAGTCTGTCGTGCATCCACTAATAATATTAGCTTAAACTCAATACTCGTATACGAGTAGGCAGTTCTCTCCACAGTCTTCACTCGGGCCTGTCTAATATGTAACCCGTAATTGGAAACCGTTTAATGTCGTTATCAACATCCCCATCATAAAACAGTCGAAGCGAAAGGATGCACCATACACCCCCGGCATAGCGCCTGGGCATATGCACACTGCATAGCTCACTTGGTAAAATGAGTGGATAATTTGTTTCGAAAAATCATAAATATGTAAGTAGATACTCGCTAATTTTGGTTTAGTGAGGTTGCTACGTCCGACAGGAAATTTTTGATTTGGCTACATTGCTTGGCCCGCGCGCTTCTCTTGCTTTTTAAACGAATGTTACGCACGCGTTTTTGAATCGACAAAAGTATTTCGCTATTTTCACCGTGAAAGTAATTATAACTTCGCCAAAACTCGCACAACGCCGCAAACATTTTATCATCCATCGCCAACCATCATTATCCGCCGCCTCCAGATGAAATTGTGTGCCAGCAGTGTTCCTGATCACCAATTTCCCTGACAGCGTGAGCTGATCGCCGACAAGGAAGAAGACTCAACACCAGGTTAGTCAGTGTTTTATCATGTTGATTTTCATTTATGGTATTCCGTTGATTTGTATGAATGATACACTCGGCCCATTTGAATTTCAGATAGAACATGGGAGAAAATGGTGGAACGCGCAAACTTAAAGCACGGAAAGATAGTGAAGCTAACTCTTACCAAGTGGACACCCGAAGATACGACTTGAGGCACCAGAATCATTTTGTCAAACGTTCTGCATGACTGAATAAACGCTGCCATATAGACTCTATAATTGCAACTACGTAGCAAGCGGCTCGAAGAAATGACACTCAAAAACTTTTTCAAATCACGCGTAGGATCTGTGGTAAACGCACGATCATATTACGTGCTGTAAACAACTCTGATGGAGTGATAGAATCAGATACAGACCACGTAAAGAAAATATAGCGTGGTCATTTCCAGAGAGTACTTAATTGCTCCCCTCCTCCCATCCTCGAAATCTCAATAGGGACTGCAACAAACAATCTCCGGGCCGTCAACATTCCTGACAAAAACATATCAACCATGTCGGGAATTGAACCCGAGACCTCTTGCATAGAAGGTAAACGCGCTGACCATTATACCACGAGGCCGGCAATTTCATCTCAATGCCAATAAATTTAAAATCCAGTGCTTGTCTACAAAATTTGGGCAAACTGACATTATTATTATTAAAATGGTCAGCAGTAAAATTAATTACATGGCGCCGAAATCAAAATACGTGAAAAATTAAAAAACGATAATAATGTGAGAACAACTACTTCCCAGCGAGACGAACAATTTTAGGAGAAAATACACATATTTTCCATTTTTAGTGTGGCTTTAGGTATTATTGGCTTAATAACAAGTTTACAATTAGCATAAAAACAATTCAAAAACTTTGTCAACTCGTAGAAAAATAAATATCATAAAACAAAACCAACAAATCATTAAATATGTTTTCTGATATATAAGAAACCAAAAATAATATAAAATATCCTTCTCATCCTTACCGCACCGACAACAACTAAATTGAAACACAGATTTTGATAATTTGATGTCTATGACTTTGTATACAGACCTCGCTTCCTCTACGCCCATACATCTTCTCACAGGCTCACGTAGATTATACTGACTTACAGTTAGGTATATGAGTATCTAGCTAGTTGAAAATTGACGAAAAATTTAATATTATTTTGAATAATTATAAAAACATATTGTACTTAACGAAAATGAATTAATTTTATTTTATTAATTTTTTTGTTGTTTTTTTACAATATACATAAGAGATAAAACAAAGTATGTTTTCAAAATAAGAATAATTACATAGCAATGAAATACATATTTATAGTGAGGATAGTAAACAAAAAATCCCACAAAGGCAAGGTCTGTTTGTGGGTATACAAAAAATGTTTATGTTTTTTTTTGCTCATATAATACATAGACAGGTATAATTGGTGACGCGAGAGGCGCAAAAGTTAATTCCTCGATAGCTTAGAAAGTGCATGAACTGATCCAAGATGGTCCAACGAGGTCAGCCAACACACACGTTACTAAGGACGTTTACTGCCACTTAATATACAAAGGAAATCGACTCACCTGTGTTGAAGTGTTCCCATTTGCTCCACCAGATATTAAATGCGGGAATGATGCGGATGTTAGGTTCTTTTCTATTATGCTTTGTGCATCAGTATTTTTGAATATTGGATACGGTGATGATAATAATGCTGACACTTTAGCGGTAACTTTATATAGCAAGATAGCGGTACGAATATTATTTGTTGTTAGTTTTTCATGCGGATCATAGAAGACTTCATTTATTTGAAGAAAAAATACAGATGTCAGTTTTATTTGAATATGGAATTTGTGAATTGTTGCAATACGGTAGGTACTGACAGGCTGCTCAGGTTCCTACTTCTCAAGGAAAAGCCGACAACCAAAACATATAAATGGCAGTAAACATTCACGCGTAACCAATAATATTTTTGTATAATATAAGAAAGAGAAAATAAATGTATTCTCACATTGAGTTTTTTATTGAATTCTCACTAAAAAAAAAAAATATTGCAAAATATCCTCGGCATATCTATTTTTTTTAAAGCAATATTTAAAAATATAAAAGGTTTTTGAGATGTGGAATTTAAAAGATTTCATTTTATTTTCAATTGCAATTGAACGTTCGGCTTCCTTGATGTGTCGTAGAGCATATTGTAGGAAAGATTTACCGGAATATTCATGCTTGGCGGAAGGGTGGATATCGATCTCGGGTTAGGGATTGGGGGTGGCGTTCTCTCCGCCGACCCGCGGTAGCTCCACTAAACACCTTGGCGAGTCTCGCCAGGGGGCACTTGTGTGGCTTCGAACATCATTCTGTGAATTTTTCATCACCTCCTACTGTACGTACTGAGGTAGACGGAAAAGTTCTCATCCCTCCGAAATAAATTGACATAATATTTCAATATATCATTGTTACGAATAACATAAACATTTTCTATGAGACTCTTATTTGGACAAAGCTGTCCCTTTTCACATTTTTTAAAAATGTAGTTCGTTTTAGATATTTGTGAAAGTTGCAGCATTCTGCATCGTTTTGCGATTACATTTGGTTTTTATTAAAGGAATCACTTAACGCATATGTTGAAGTGTGGACTGTATAATTTTGCTAAAATAAAAACGTGTTTTTGTTTCGAACTCTTAAAGTTTATTCTATGACTTGTAAATTTAAAACATTTGACTCAATTACTGGTTCAAATATATTTCAAACTTTAGACTGATACTGGAATTAACAGAGACAAACATTGTGAACGCGCTCTTATTTATGACATTTTAATTCTTTCCGAACATGGGCGCGTATTCGGTGTTACCAATACAATAGAAAACTAATATTAAATCATAAAAAATTCTTAAGTCCTTTATCAAATTTTTTGTCAGAAAATAAATCATTTATTCATTTTCAAATATGACCATGCTATTTATGCAAATAATAATACAAAAATGGTGAACATGAAGCAAAACCGCTTATGGCACAATTGAATATTTTTATTAATGTACAAACAAATCAATTTAATCAAGATCATATCGCTAAATCAACTCTGAAATTTTCTCAAATTATGGGAACAATAAGCTAAATGTCAGTTTAAATAAACAGTTTGGAGAGAGAAGTAAAAACTGACAAGCAGGTTACACAAAATCAGCCTTTACAAGCTCAAAGTAATTTAACCGATTTCTTAGAGACGATCTCAGAAATTGAAGAGCGGAAGAACATATCAAAGAATGTTATTATTTTCAATATTTCTGAGAGTACAACAATGTTTGAGTATGTTCAAATGCTTGCAGACTGGCTGGAATTTCTCCCTAGGGGTTTTCCCTGTTTGTCGAAATAAATTTAAATTCCTGAGAGTATTTTGACCACTCACGCGTAAAGGATAGAGGAAGATACAAAATCAACTTCACACGCAATAAGTCAAATTGAACCGCTACCGATGAGTGCAATTATTAAAGTCTATAAACTGGGAATACAAAGGAAATGAGTGATTAGACCAATCAAATTAGAGCTACGTGATCCTTTTCTAGCTAACAGACTGCTACGAAACAAATCAAAAATGCCCGGTGGATTGAGAATTAAACCGGACCTCACAATGAATTAGAGAAGCCAATTATTTGACCTAAGGAGCGAATTAGAATCAAGAATTAAAAATGGGGAAGGTCATTTAACTATTAAATATATTAAGTCTATACCCAAAATTATATTTACGATCCCAAAAAACTTAAATCGTAATAAAAAATCAAATTCTTCCACCAAAATTTAAGAGGTATGTGTACGAAATTACAGGAGTTTTCAAGAATTGTACCTACATTATTGCATGACGTTTTAATCTTTACGGAAACTCGGCTTCATCCAGACATCATTGCAGAACTTGGACTATTTAACAACAGAGTGTATTGCTTCGATAGAAATAATGACACCAGTTACAAAACAAGAAGGGGTGGTGTGTTGGTGGCTGTCAAAATGAGTTTACTATCCAGAAGACTCAAGACAGTGCATACTAATGTGAAACATCTTTTCGTACTTACCAATTTAAACAAGTTGAAAATAGTAATCGGTTGTGTTTATTTTCCACCATTATCTCACCTTAATGTCTACCAAAATCACAATTAAGAAGTTAAACTTCTGAAATATTTATATCCTGATATATTTTTGGTAACTGGTATCTTCCAAATATCATATGGGACACAATATACACCGAATCTACAGATGTCATTTATAATAATAACATAACAGATGTTGAAAGACAAATAATTGATGTCTCAGTTTCTAAAAAATAAAAATAATCGCAAATTAGGCTTAATATTTTATAACGATAAATTTACTTTTGTATGTGAATCACTAGATGTTGTTTTTGCAACAGATGAACTTCACCCTGCTTCACTTCTGGCTCCGCATCCAGCGGGAATTAAATAAATGTTCAAAAAAATGCTCATGTAAAAAGAAACAAAAAAAGATGTAAGTATGTATAGTTTGGGTACAGAAAATGTTAAGTCGGTAAAGTCTATTCATTATTTTAACAAAGCTAACTATCGGAAAATTTGTGATTTTCTATCAAATGCTAATTGATTATTTTTAGATGGTAATAATTTGGACAATGTTTTTGATCCATTTTATAGTACCTTATTTACATCAATTGATTTCTGTTGTTTGTTCTAATTACCATAATAATTATATCGTATATATATAAACGTTATTAAAAGTATTTTAGCCAGTGCTTCCAGGACGGAAGGAAAATTTTATTTTCCAATTGATAGTACATTGTGGAGACTGGGTGTTTCCCCTCAACGTACAGGATTTCAGGAAATAAATTAAAATACCTTGACTCAGATAAACGTGTCTTAATAAAATTTAAAATCAATTTTCTCCTGAAGCATTTTCTTTAAAAAATGAGTGGAATAAATGTGAAGCTTTGTCCTCAAACAGTAACGGCGAATCTAGTAAATTAGATCATTCTGACGAAATGTTTGTAGAAGAACCTCATACACTTCAACTACACTTCTTGTGGAATTTTGTCGAGCCGTACATGAAACGGACATGATAACTTAAATTTCAACGATTGTAATTTGCCTTCAAATAAATAACATATTTATAAAGGTTGGAAGTTCGAAAATGATCAAAGTCACCCCATTCCAAGGTTCTTGACGAAACCATAGGCATTTTTTTAGAAAAAAATGCCTATAACGTCACACATCATCCGAATGCGTCATTCTTAATGACGTCATCAATTAGTTTGTTATTAATGACTTGACTTTGATCCTTTATTTCTCCCTTATTTTACAACAGATTTTAAAAGTAATAATGCTGATTGTCTTGTAACTTTTTATATTAATTTATTTAAAAAATCATTTAATCCATCTCAGTCTTTTTTTTAAAGATGCATACATGGATACTTTGTTATTCAATTTATGTTTTGGCCGATATAAATATTTTCGGTAAAATGGTTCAATAAAGAAAAAATATATTTTGAAATATATTTTTTTTAAATGCAGGGATTTTTTTGGCAGCTACCCGGAGTTTGAAAAAATCATCTTACGTCAAAACTTGACTGTTGGTACTTTAACACTGCAGTAATTATGTGTATTTATTATAAAATGATTTAATGAATTTGTCTTTTACAAAACATTGTTTTCCAATAAATTTTAGTTTTTAAACCAAAATGTATTTACTAGTAATTCAAATAGATCAATTCAAAGGAATCGTGTGCTAGAAATACCACTTTGTAAAACGAGGCTAGCACAGAGACATGCATATTTTGAATACCCAAAATTTTTTTAATCCTTTTTTTACTGATAATATTTCATTGATCCCAATCTTTCAAAATTTTCCTTCTTTTAAAAAACACGCACTATCCTCGATATTAACATTTTTTTCTATGATATATTTTATTTGCCTTTAATAATAAGGAATATTTTTTTTTTTTTTAATATTTTTTATTTCCTTTTTAAATTACTATGAAATAAAAAAAATATCTTCTAATCTGTTACAGAATACTTTGTTTTCTCTTTCTTATATTACACAAAAATATAATACCTGTCTATTTATTATAGGAGAAAAATTCATAAACATTTCTTGTTTATCCACAAACAGGACATGCCTTTGTGGGATTTTTCGTTTACTATTTTTACTGTTAATATGTATTGCATTGCTGTCCTTTATTTTTGTAAAACTCTGTTTAACCTTTTATGTATATTGTAAAAAAATAAAAAATTGAATATGAAAAAAAAAGTAATACCTCATATGTTTATTACAAAAAATCTAATAGTAATATTTTATAGTTAGTGAAAAAAAAATTGATTATTTTATTTAATTTCATTAGCATGCGAAGGCTTTTATCTTGGAATGTTAGTTAGTATATCAAAAATACTAGAAAAAATATTTTTTTATAGGCTCGTTCATTATATTGAACAAAGTTCTCTATTTTTGGTAAGATTTCATTCCACGGAGACAAGAATGATAAGTCTACTACTGTCTAAAATTATTACGCCGTTAAACTCTGGTAATCAAGTGGTAGACCATTATGTTTTGCTGGAACGTCAAGAGAAAACTTTGATGGATGCATTGAAAAACTAGGAAACTTGATAGCTGAAAATAGACTAACATTAAACCCATCTTAAACGGAACAACTATGGATGGATTCAGCCAGATGACAATATTTTATTCAGGATACGACATTACCCGATGTAAGGAGTACCGCTAAATCCACCGCTAAACTACTGGGAGTCTTCCTTAATTCTGACCTTGCTCAAATCAGCAGAACGACAAGTTCATGCTTTTACCAAATTAAATGCATACGCAAAAAAAATGCACGTTGATGCCGTCCGTCAATTAGTAAATGCGTTTATAGTGTATAGAGTCGATTATTGTAATGGTATCAACGCAGATCTTTTAAATAATAAAATGACTCGCCTACAGTATCACTCCCCTACTTCAGGAATCACACTGGCTACGTTTTCCACGTATGGTGTAATTTAAACTATGAATATAATGCTAATGCTATTGCTAATTATTACGTAAATAATTTTAGATATCTATTTACTAGGACGAAAATGGATAATTCCAGTCTACGAAGAATCCGGAAATAAATGATGGACAGATAATGAAGATAGGAGACATTCGGGAGATGTATCCGCGAGTAATGAGACGACGAATGTGAGGTAAGGCGTTATGGTAATGGGAAGGCTAGGCGTGGTGACGTCAGTTCCTCGTGGCGCCTGCTAGACCGTTTCCATGGTAACGCGGGTAAGGGAGGAAAAATCCGCCATGACGCCAAAGGGGAAAATTTACAAATTGCTTTTTAGGTGTAAGGCGCTCAAAGTATTTGAATCAGGTTATGGTACCGTGGCTAGTGTTGCGGACTCACGGATCAGAGGTCCGAGGTATGAACCCCACTCTACCCCACCATGATTCCCATTTTCTAATAGTGAGTTATTTACAATTCGTTGAAAATGGTCGTAAAATTTAAATGTTTGGGTAACTTTTGAAAACGCAAATATCTGTGTCTCTAAAAAAACAATTTAATAAATAATTTATGTGAAACTGTCTTTTAGCCATAATCAGTTTTTTTTTAAATTTTGTTATTATTTAACTTAAGCACATACTTTTTTTAAATCTTAAAATATCGGCTTTGTTATTTGATAAATATTTTCTGATTTTTCATATTTATTTCATATTAGATAATTATCATGACCATTACTCTTTTCGTACCCAGATGTGCATAGGACACTGTATATTTATTCCACTTGAAGCATATCTGGATCATTTAATACTTGAAGATAAGATGATCAGTTTTACAAATCAGATCCAATCCAAGGACTGTGAAATATTACAGTGAAAATCACAATTTTATGTACGCAATTCATGTTGACCTTCTTGGGAAAAATGGCGATATGATACACTTGTTTTAAATGCAGTTTTCTACAATATTTCACAATCACTGGACTAGTACAACAACAATATTTCAATTTCAATTTATTTATTTAATAAACGTTTATGTAAATTACAAAATATTTCAATAAATATTCAAATAAAACGAAAAAATTAATACTAAAATTTAAATATACAAAAATGGTAAAATAAAAATACCCAGCAATTATAGAGAAAGAATGCTTTCCTCATATGCTATCCTATAGGTGCGTTTGGGTGTAATGCAGTGCCTTATATTCAGTGTGTATCAAATAAATTTTAAAATAAAATGCTGTTTTTTCAGAATATTGTTTTGAAATTTACCATTATTGAAAAAATACAATTTTTAACATTTCTTGACTTTAATTTTAACAAAAAGGTTTCGAAAGTAGGTGTAAACTTTATTTTTATTTTTAATAATTACACTTCTTACCAAGCTCTTTTCTGTTTTTTTTTTTTTTTAAATATACCCACTAACACGCACCCTCTCCCTCATTCATTCCCACATGCACATGCACCCTCTCCCTCATTCATTCACGCATACACTCACATGAATACAAACGTCACACACATACAATTACGTAAACCCTGTTCTTATATATTATGTATTATTAGATTTACAGAGGAATATTTAATTGGCTCTAGCATTGTAAATATATTTCTACTTAATTTTTTTTATGTAGTAGCTGTAAAAATCCCAAATAAAATAAAATAAATAAATATTGTCCTGCTAATGCTAAAATTCGTTTCTGCTGAGTTGCAAATTTTATAAGAGATTACTGTTTCATGCTTTGCCGATTTTTATTTTGTTTAAAGTTAGCTTAGTAAATATGTGAGGCTGTCAAATATGTTTTGCAAAAAAAACACAAAACCAAATTTTTTAGTTAAGGCTATTAGGTTTAGCCGAACAACACCCCTGGACGCGGCAAGTGGTATACGATTATGATGATGATATTATGTAAAACACATGCATTCTGATTCTAAGAAATGAATAAAATGCACTCCTCAAATAACAAATTGCTGCATAAAAACTATATCATGCAAACTTCCTGTTGAGACTTAAATTGAAAGTAATGAAATAAATATAAAATATGATCCATAATTTGATTGTTCAAATATAATTTGTTTTTATACTATTAAAAATGTTTTTTCATAACATGCAACAGAGGGATTTTAGAATATTAGATTGGAAAAGTAAATCAGAAGTTATGTCCTAGAACTGCCACAAAGAAATAGAGCTGTTAAAGGAAATCCTTATAAAACATTAACAACGAGAAAACTGTCAATAAATCTTTGTTTATATAATTCCTCTGTACGTGTGATGTCACCAAACTCCCCCTAAACGGCTTAACCGATTTACGTGCGGTTTTCAGAGAAATATAGATCTTTGCACTGTGCGTGTTTGTAGATATTAAAATCTTCAATCTAATATGTAGAAAATAATTAAGGAGCATAAATGTTTTATTCAGCGATTTACCAGGGTTGCATTCGAGGAGAATGCATTTACAAAAAAAATGGAAAGGTGTTTTTATGTATAAAAAAGTTTTTTTTTAATGTTTACAAACAGCATCTATTTTTGTGGATCTCAATCAGATTCTTTCCTTAAATTCATTATAATTTCTACCCATTTATTTATTTTTACTGGATTTTTGGTAATACTAAAACAATATTAAATTCAATACATTTTTAAAAATCGTATTCAAAGGAATAAGTTAAGTACACCCCTCTGTTGGTGAGAAGACCGCAGTTTGACGTTTGCAAAAAGAATGCCATATTTGAAAAAATATTTATTTTATGTTTTGGAATTAAACCATAAACAGGTACCTACTTAAATTCAATATTAATTTGAATATTAACAACTTTTAGTTTTGGAATTTAATCACAAATAAGTACCTAGGTACTCATAAAAAGTCTTTTTCCAAGGCAAGCTGACGTTCAGACAGGACAACGTCTTTCGGGTCAGCTCGTTTGAAATAAAATGTTAATAGATTTTGTGTAAAAAAATACTAGATTAGATAAAAAATAAGTTGTGAATATAAGTCCAAAAAACTTTATTTTAAGCTATCAAACCATAAGTGGAAATATAAAAAACATTATCTGATAATTAAAATAGAAAGCACCCAATAAATTGATTGAGAAATGAAAAAGGAAAGCTATTGTGAAACGTATTAGAATTAGTGAGAAAAACGATAAAACTAATTGAAAAATACAAGAGAAGCACACTGAGGTATATTTAAAAAGAGATGACGTTTCATATAACAAGAATTTGAAATCGTGTTCTAAAAATCGAGTGCATGGGATGGGCTGGGATCCACGGCGTATAGCTTTAAGCTAGCGCCACGCTTTAGGGCCATTAACACAAGGACATTACAATAGATATGTCCGTGAACAGCTTTGACCGAGCCGGACTTGGACAATCCGGCCCAGTTTACACGTGAGGGCCGTGAAAATTGAATATGCGACGGGCGTTTGCTACGAGCGGATTCACGAAACAGATTATGTATTTTATACCAAGATATGTTGGAATTGTTCAAGGACGAAGTTAATAATAATAACATTTTTTTCTGCAGCTATTTTCAGCAGATTTTTTTTCGGGAGCAACACGTTTACGTCAATCAAAAAGTATCTGTACAATATAAATTAAAATAAACATGAAATAATGTGTTATGACAATGAATAAAATATAGTTTTACAAATCAGTAATATTTAATTATTAGTTTAAAAAAAAATAAATTCTAACTGATTTTGTAAAAAAAATTCTTACCCTGTGCATTTCTTCCGGTCTCTCCCTCATTCTTCGTATTCGATCTTTTCCACCAAACCCAAAATCTGAAAAAAAAAGTTATTATTTTTATGTTACTTATTTAAGAATTATAAAATACTCGTAAGATGCAATATTATAGGTATCGAAAATCCGTAATATTATTTTTTCAAAAACAACTCCATTTTTGTAGTTATTTTCATTGTATTTTCTTATGTCTTCCAATACGAAACTGGAATAGATCTAGTAATACGAGAATGTATAAATAACTTAAAATCAATACTTATCTTCAATAGGAAAATAGTAAAAAGATAGTATGAAAAGAGTGCTCTAGTGAGAGAGACTTCTTCCTTGGAGGGGAATTCTTAAAACGTGATTTAAACAATGTTGCCGTAGAAAAATCTTTGATAATCAGCTATATTTTCGAATTGAAAATTCGTTTGAAGAAATGGCTTGATTTTTCTCCCAGGTAGTTGTCAAGAATGATTTTTTTTGCAACAATGAATCAGGGGAAATATTAAGTACAGTGAATTTTGGAAGTCTAGGCCTTTATAAGGCTTACGGTCTGTCATTGGCTAGTTTAAATGACCACTTTGAGCACTGTATGACATTCACATTTATATTCGATTTTTTTAATCACTATAAATCTATTCATTTATCATTTATTAAGACAAATCCCAACTCCATGGAACCAAAGTCCTGTGTTGAGTTGAAGCGGATATATGTATAAAAACTTTAGTCAATATCACCATATTACTACATGCAACAAAAACATCATAAAAAATTACAGGGTAAATCAAATATAAAAAATAACATTTAATACGCATGAAAAAATTAAAAATTAAATTGAAATAAAACCAACACAAATATTTGGAAAATCCTCAAGTAGTTTACCACTCAAATCCCTCTCCTTTAGAAAGATTCAGTCCTGAACATCTTTTTTAAAAATAGATTTTGCCTTTGATAGCTTAAAACGCTCTTTCAAAATATTAAACACTCACGGTGCGATACAGGAGAGGTGTATCTGAGCAAAAGTCTATTGATCATTAATGGAGCTTCTGGCTACTATCCATGGCCCTGTTATAGGTCCTGTCGGATAAAAAAGTTTTTTTTTTCTTTTACCAAAAAAAATAATATTTGCATTTTTATGATTTACCTAAATATTTAATTTTGAGGGCCATTTTAAACAAGTTGTAAATAACTTACTATTAGGAAATGGAATTAAGATGGGGTAGAGTGGGATTGGCACCACGGACCTTTGGTCCGTGAGCCCGAGACACTAGCCACAGGACCACAACCCGATTTTGTACCGACACAACCGCCTTTTAATAAAAAATTACATCATTTTGGAGAATTTGTCATGTCCAATCAATTTGATCCCAGTCAGTGAAAAATTCACATCCGTCTTCTAAAATCCAATTCTATGTTACAATTATTATGTACTTCTGGATAACCTTCTTTCAGCACAAAGATGCTAAGGCTACCAGGATACAGACCATTTCTTTGAACAGCTCTTCTCATTTGGCAACGAGCGATTTTTCCGTGTAAATGGGCATCGCCAAGGAGACTTATGTCCTCAGATCATGCGTTGTGTGGTGGGAAAACTATCTGTTGACTTTTGTGAAGTAAAAAAGCAAAATATTTTGTTGATATGGGTGAGATGTATCTGACTGAATTATTGAATATTTCTTTCTGTATATTTATATTGCAAACATTTAATTTAATTCATAAATACTCGAAAATTATGCATATAAAAATTACACGTAGGTACAAATATAATATTTTGAGAATATGTCTAAAAAACAAGAGAATCGTGTATCGAAAAACTCCATTAGAGGCGTGATAAATATTAATGTTCAAAGTGCATAACATTGTTTAACATAGAGGTAGCCTTTTCCATAGGTGAAAATATTAGCGGCCATATTTATAAAAATATAGAACAGTATATGTTGACTCCGTCTAAGGTAATTAACAGGGGATCTGGAACAAAAAAACTAACACTCCGTATAATTTTAGGGTTGTTGATAATGCCGTGCAATAATATAAAGAAATAGGTAGCTAGATGCGCATCTCTTCTGATATTTAAACTGTTATAACTATGAGTACTCTGAAGAAACACCGTGATAAAGAGCCATAGATAATATCCGTAGTCTCTCATGTAGAGAAATCAAAACTTTTCTGAACCCTCTTCATCATAAGCGAGTAGATACTTCAATCAACTCTCAAGTCTACTTTGCACCAACGAGTTGTAAATAACTCTCTCTACTCGCGTATGACCAAAAACCCTAACATAGCACATTTTAGTCTATGCCTTAAAATCAATACCATCAACCCATTATGAAACCTAAATTTTCCCTTAGAAATTATTAACTTATCCACAATGACCCAAATTTAAAAAAAACTACAAGTAGTTATTCAGATTCTAATTTGTCGCTAATCATAATATTTTATGATATATTGTACGAACTCAATATTTATCTCTCCCATGGTACCCTCTTCTCTTTTCATAGTAAAGTGTTTTTATTATTATTTTTTTCAAATATTTTTATTTTGTTAATCTTTGTTTTTAATTTTTGTATAAAATTGTAAGATTCAATATGTCCATGTATTTATATTTTCTCAAACTGAACGGTTTGGGTAGGTAGGAAGAAATTGCCTTAAGGCAATATGCCCGCCCTTATATGTATATATATTGTATATGTATATAAAGGTCCAAATGAATAAATAAATACACATCTTGCCTGATCGAATTTCTCAAATAAAAAATAATATTTTGATAAGTTAAAAAAGTATGGAACCGGATGAATCTCTTCACAACAATAAAGGTTTCAGCTCTTTTACTTCACTAAAATCAACAGATGGCAGAATTGAAGAAATATGGATGTTCAAACATAGGCAAAATGGTGAATGTTACATAGTGTGTAAAGTGGCCACTTAAACCAGACAATGACAGGTCAACAGTCAATAAAATGTTATATATCCCTATTATAATTTCTTACATTATTTTGTATAAAAAAAAGAATACATACGATGTAAAAGTATCCATGAATAAATAAAATGTTATTTCACGAGTTTTCAGTTTATTTGGGAGAGTAGTGATCAGAAAATAATTAAAAAGAAAATTGAACTTATGTATTTTGAACACCCGCATAGACAATTGAAGGTAAGAATATAAACCTGTATATCTGTGGTATATTACTAATGAGCGGACACCCGGGTGGATGGAGATTGGCGGGTAGACCCAGGGAGAGATGGGAGGATGAATTGAAAAAGGATGAAGCGCATCTTCCCCAGGTGGGGAACTGGAAGACGGCGGCTGAGGACAGATGGAGTTGGAGGAAGCTAAAGCTCGGTATAGGCTGTAGGGCCATCGGAGTGAGAGAATAACGACAGAAATGAAACATTTGACTGATTACCAAAAAAAAAACTTTTTCGGAAAAACATTGTTTTGTAAAAAGGCAAAGAAAAATAGTGACTTGTAAATTAAGTAATACAACCATAGGCTTCATAGAATGTACTAACTACCTACTAGGTGCGGGCCAAATAAACACAACCTTCAAATTACATTACATCTAGCACATACATTAGTGGCACGATAATATGCCCAAAGTTCATTCATAAGTTCGGTTCGATAAGTTTATGCTGGAGACTCCGCCGGCTAGTTAAGCACAAAACCTCTAAAGCTTTTCGTTCACTCAGAGCGTACTCGCTGGAGGCTGATTTTTGCATTTTCGTGGATTATTTGACTTTTTTTAAAAGTGTGCGTATAACTTTTACTATATAGATCAAGCATGGGCAACCTTTTCTAGGTCTGGGGCCAAATTATCATTCTGTCCCCGAGTCAAGAGCCGGACTAAATTATTAAACATAATACAGTAATATTTAATTAAATAAAACACGTTGCTACTTCTTATATACATATTTATTTATATAATGAACGACATAATATTAATATTACATACTGATTACAAAGTTTAGTGTGGAGATTGGCCTTATACTTGAATTACGAGACTATCAATATTGGCATTGGTATTGCTTAAGGATAATCGCATATGACTCTTGAGATTTTCATCTGTTATCCTCGTTCAAATTTTTGATTTGGTCAAAAAGACAAATGTTTTTCTTATTTTCTTTATTTTCCATAAGAATTATAAGTGATGCGTCATCTCCATTATTTCATCCCTCTCTGGAACTATTGATTTATTTCTCTATTACTTCGCCGGGATGATTGAGGACCGGAAAAAACAGCTCGGCGGGCCAGATCCGGCTCGCGGGCCGGTGGTTGCCAATATAAGGTATGGATAATATTTGTTTTAAAAGAGTTGATGCCAGTAAAAAACTAGTTCATTTTTGATTTTTACACAGAAGGCATAAATCGAAATTTGAAAACCATCCTTTGGAATAGTCCGAAAATCGAATCTCCTGAAACTAACTTGTACTATAATTGCGTCACGGTTTGATCCATAATTACATATGACCCTTTCAGTTTCTTTACTGCTTATCACTCGAGGGTCGATAAATACCACTTTTGGAATGACTGTTCTAAAGCATCTAAGACGATTACTGCTAATACTTTCAGTAAGTTAAAATATATAGTCTTAACTTGTTTTCTATAGAGATGCAACGGAATTTTTTTTCAGTTCGAGGAGTAGAATCTCGTTTTCACATGCATTTTCCTGCTCAGTCACAGTCAATTTTCTGACGCTTCTCTTTGGATATTCCTAAGCAAATACTAGAGAATTCGTATAATTTCTACCATTTTGCATCATAAGTAGTTTCAATGACTCAATAACCCGACATTTTATACGTATAATGAGTTAGAAACTAGCTTAAATATATCTTGTCTTCAAAACCGTCGAAATAAATCCGACCTTCTAGTCCCATTTAAAATTCTCAACTCACTTTTTTATGCGCTTGAACTACTGAGCTCAATAAAATTAATATCCCAACTAGAAACCTCAGACAAAACTTACTCATTCATACCGATAACCATAGAGCTTCCTATGGTTTTCATTCTCTTATCCCAGAAGTCTTGATTTCTTTGGTAATAAGTTGTCTTCTTTTATACGATCACTGAATTAAATTAAATTATAAACACCTTTCTGCCGCTTCCACTCCCACCAAGTCTACTACATACAATTTCAAGGGTAAAAAATCTATTTTGTTTAGCAGACTGTCTGTAGGTGCAGGCGTTTTATTGTTTTTTATAATCTAGATATTTAAAAAAAATTCGTTTCATATTTTTAATCCTTTCAGTGTTTGTTATGTATACTAATATACTTAGGTATACTTTAAAAAAGTGTGTACTGTATAATAAAGTCAGCACCCTCCGTAATAATTATGGTACTTAAATGCAGAATTAATTGAAATATTAGTATAATATTGGAAATATATTTTCTAGGTTAAATGAAGAATGTTGTGAAGAAGTGGGAGAGATTAAATGTTTATGCGCTGAGTAAAATTATCAAAGGGCGCATAAGACACTCCATTTACTCTAGTGTATTTAATGATTATGTTTACTTTAGGTATCAATCTAAGGACAATTAAATATCCAAGTGAATAAACATATGTACCGATAAGTAACAAAATGATCTAAACATAAATATTCTTTGAAATGTTTATTTTTTAAGTCGTATTTAGGTAAATTTAAGTCGTTTTTAAAGTTTTTAAGTCTATGGGTAATATGTCATACAAAAGGCATGGATGATGCTCTACTAAAGTGGATTAGTTGTTACCATGATGACCAAAACTTATTGATAAAGTGTGAAAAAGCATTATCAAGGAGTATCAAGGCTTTTAGTAGTGTTCCTCAAGGTTCGCATCTTGGCCCAGTTCTTTTTGATTTTTTTATTAATGGTATTTTAGATCAATAAAATCACTTCTCTACGCCGGTGATCTTCAAATATTAAAAACTCTTGAACGTATGAAGATTGTCATATTATTTTAAAAAAATAAAAAAATAATGAAAATTGTGTAAAAATAATATGGTATTTTTTAATATTTCCACGTATTTAATAATAAGATTCTACTAAGGTGAAAACAAAATATTTTTTAATTGCAGTTTACATAATTAAACCAGAAATAATTATTTCTGATTTAGGAGTTACTTTTTACGAACAAAACTCACAATCAAACAAATCGGTGTGGTCCTGTGGCTAGTGGCTAGTACCTCGGACTCACGGATCGAAGGTCCATAGTTCGAATCCCACTATGCATCAACTTGATTCAATTTTCCACTCCTACTTTCCTTTAATCATCCTTCACCACTTCTTATCAATTTCCTTCTGTTCCTTTCCACTAACTCCTTGTTTTGTCCATATTTCTTTTAATTTAATATATCGTATATTATGTATTCTTTATATAGTTCAAACCGTCGTCGCTTTATTGTAGTATAATTTAGTGAATACAGATTATTGGATGGCAGGCCCTACTATGTTTACATTTTTCAAAGTTTTTATTTATAATCATTTAACCTGTACATCTGTTTGCATTCGAAGTAAATAAAATAAAATAAATAAATTCCCATTTTCTAGAAGTGAATTATTTACAACTTGTTTAAAATGGCCCTCAAAATGAAATATTTGGGTTAATCGTAAAAATGCAAATATTTTTTTTTTTGGTAAAAAAAAAAAAAAAACTTTTTTATCCGACAGGACCTATAACAGGGCCATGGATAGAAGCCAGAAGCTCCATTAATGATCCATAGACTTTTGCTCAGATACACCTCTCCTTTATCGCACCGTGAGTGTTTAATATTTTGAAAGAGTGTTTTAAGCTCTCAAGGGCAAAATCTATTTTTAAAAAAGATGTTCAGGACTGAATCTTTCTAAAGGAGAGGAATTTGAGTGGTAAACTCCTTGAGGATTTTCCAAATATTTGAGTTTGTTTTATTTCAATTTAATTTTAAATTTTTTCATGTGTATTAAATGTTCTTTTTATATTTGATTTGCCCTGTAATTTTTTATGATGTTTTTGTTGCATGTAGTATTTTGTACTTTTTGTACTTAAAAAAATAAAAAACACATATTAAACTCACAAATAAAAACACCATACATAATAATATTAACAATAAAGAATTACAAGCAGAACTAAAACTACCTTCATTGTATTACAGAAGACACATGTTCAGTTTAATGTTAGTGTATAAAATAGGCAACTCTCTATTTGATTGTCCAGAAATTGTACAATTAATAAGGTTTCATGTACCACAAAGACGTACAAGGCAACAGCTGTTATTTCTGGATGAAAACTGGCGAACTAACGTCAATTACAATAACGTTATAAATATATTGGTAAATATTGCTAATAAATCTCGGAATTTTGTTGTTATTTTTCACACGAGTGATTCTTCAATCAAAAAATGTCTAGAATCTCACTTTTTACCTTGAGTTTACTATTCATTTAATTTTATATTACTGTGTACAATAAAAAGCGGTAAGCCATGTAAAATATTTAATTAGTTTTATCAATACGAAAAATAAATTATAAATTAGTACACGTTTGATTGATTATAAAATAACGCATAGCCCATAATAATAACTAACTAACTAAAATAATAACTAAAAAAATACTCTCAAATTAAATCTTCTTGACTCCAAATAAGGTAAATGATTTACTCATGATGTAATGATAGATAGTACCCTGAATGTAGTGAAAAAAACGCGAATATACTTATGTTCAGTTGCTGAAAAGGGTAAATAAATATGTAAATAAAGTAATAAACACTAACTGAATAAACAGCAAAATTTTATTGATATTAATTCGGGCCCAAATACTAAGTTATCTTGTATAAAAATTGTTCTAAAGTACCTAGGAAAATTCATTAAATAAATAAATAAAAATCGTTATGTTCACGCCGCATTCTGCATCTGAGGTACCCACCTGTCGGCATGGTGTGATGAGTGTGGTGCGCGTGTCCGTAGTCCGGGCCGCGTGGCAGCGGCACGTGGTGGGCGGGGTACGCGGGGGCGGGGGCGGGCGCGTACTGCGCCCCGTGCGGCGCGTGCGGCCCGTGCGCGGGGTGCGCGTGCAGCGCGTGCAGGCCGTGCGGCCCCGGCGGCCCGAGCGCGCCGTGCGGCCCGTACTGGGCGGGCCAGTAGGGCGCGGGCGGATACTGGCCCTGGCCCGGATAGTAATAGTAGGGCGCCGCCCTGTACTCCGGGTAGTTGCAGCAATCCATCGGATGAATATTACTGCCGGGGTTGATTTATTTTCCCGGGACGCGGATTAACTCGTGCATTTGATTTCGGTCATGGCTAAGTTTTGGAAGTGCCACTACAATTTCTAACAAATAAATTACTGTTATATGTTTACTTTCTTTTATTTGACGAATGTTTTCAAATACTGCTTAAAAAAAATTAAACCAAGAAATTTAAATACACTGGAGCCTCGTATTACATATCTTTTTTAAACGATTTCGAAATAACACGGTCCAAAAATAACGTTGATTTAACTGTGCGAAATAGTAATACAGCAAAACTCAAATTATCCGGATTAACTCTCGTGCGGCTGTGATGTCACAGTAATCTACATACGATACAAGATTTGATATATCTTCCTTATTTTTTTAAGTTATGAAGTTGCATTTTTCGAAATCTTCAAATGGACATTTTTACACCGAATTTGGGAAGTAAAATTTGTATAACTACGCTGGATTTTAATACAAAAAAATTTTCTACTTGCTCCGCAAATAATGAATGTGACTTAAATACAGCAATAGATGTGTTTAAGAGACAGCACGAATATCTCACGAAGAACTCATAACAAGAAAGAGAGAGACGCTGTTTTGTAGCAGGTGTTTGTGAGAAAAAAGATTCAGTCGGTTATTGACAGTGATAGGGAATACACGCACGTAAGATGACCGGCGTATTTTTAAATTTATTTTTCTATAACAGGGCTAAATTAAATGTTTATTTTTACAAATTATGGAGAAGAAATTGTTAAACAGTACGTCTCTTTTTTTTCTCAAATGCCTGAACTTTAGAATATTCCGTCTTTTGCTTGTGGTAACACGATGTTAAATCACGTAAAATCACATAAAAACGTACTTAATCATGTCCAGCAAAGTTAATTGCTTAATTTGTTTTTAATTATTTATTGACAATTCTTCATGGATTTCCATTGTAATAACTTATATATACAAGTTACTAATTTAAAATACTTGGTAAACTTCCACCAATTTCTTTGACAAAGAAACGGGTGCCGGTGCCCTTTTTTATTTGTTATTAAAACTTCTCCTTTAATTTTTGTTTCGGGATAACGATCCCGATATTCGGCAACCTTGATGACTGGAGTTAGGATAAACAGAGTTGTACTGTTATACTATTCGTTATTGGAATGCCTTACATTGCTCTTTTACTTTTCATATAATAGAAGTACTTTCGTGTTCTGTTATATTTAAGCAACAAAATCAGATACTATAAATGGCAAACAGTTTAATTTTTTTGAAATCCCGAATTGATTTTTATACAATGAAATATATCCAGAATTCCTGTTTTTTTATTTCCACACAGTATTGTGTGAAACGTGTTGCCCGTGTAAAAAGTGGTTCCAGTGTATAAACACAGAAAATTTATGATAATTTAAGGGTGATTTTTCGTATATTCGAATGCTGTTCATAAAATACGCTTGCTGAGATTATTATGATACATAAACTCGCACAGCTTTTAAAAAAAATTAATCCGCAAACTACCCTTTATTTAATTCAGGTTTCAGACATTGTCGACCATCCTCAATAAATCGTTAAATTAATGTGTGTGGTTTTCATTTTATGCTATCACTTGCACTTAGGGTGTATTAATTTCCCTTGTGCCTATTTTAAAACATTCATAGTTCAAATTAGTGTTTAATATTGGAAATAATTTTGACGGGATTGTCAAAGATAATGCATACATAACCGATAAAAACAGTACTGATTTAATTTTGTTTCATGAAAATACACTAAAATAAATTACGATATTTTTATATGTAATTTAGAACATTAACATTAAGATGCACTCTTAATTGAGTCACTGAAAATGAAACGCGTATATTTCATACGCAGAACTTCATTAATGGAACGCACATTTTGGATGTGAATGAAAACATATTTTATTTCCTTCACCCCCTCCACTTACCCGAGACTACAAACAAACACTTCACAAACTTTTAATGCGAGACGAAAAACTTGTCGTTGGATCACAATTCACCAGTAACACGACATTCTTATCATTGCGAATCTAAGCCGTTGACGATTTGAATATTATTATTTATAATTTTTAAAGGATTTCCGCTTCTAATCGAAAGAATCCAATCAAAAAATCGTTTCTGTACTCCATTAATGAAAAGCCAATAACTGAATAACATATATGAGGTGTTTTTTTGTTTGTTTTTTTAATAGATACATTGAATGCAATCAATTGAAAAATTAAATAATAAATATTATTCAAAAAAGTGAAGTTTTAAAAATTAATAACATATATATACAAAACGTTAATAACATATTTTAAACGATTTACTCAAAGAAGAGAATAACCAAGTTTTTAAAGACACATTGGTACCCGAAAATAATAATCACACATCTTTGTTTTTAGCCACTTAAAATAAGTGGTTAAAAACAATGGTGTTTTATTATAATTATTAATATTATAATGAATAACCGCAAATAGGTACTTCAAATGTAAGTTTTACGTATTAGTTGAGTTTTGAGTAATAATATTGTAATGAATGTAAAGAATAAATATTTGGCGGGAAAATAAAATCTATACTTCTAATGCAGAGGAGGGGGCGGGGCTGAACGCAATATAAACAATGTGTCAATATTATTACTGCAAATTGTTTTATTCATTACCTATACATATATGTAATAATCATATTTGATACAACAAAAGTTTTCATTTTAGCTGTTATCATTATTCAAAAAGAGTGCACGATATTTAAATGAAAATAGCGTTAGATTATAATCCTACATAAGTTAATTTGAATATTATAGCGTTTACGATGAATCCAGATCCTCCATAGAAAATATACGCAGTTAACCTAAAATCTAGTATCGATTGCTAATATAGAAGGCTCATATTGCAGTAGCAAAGTCCTCACTGTTTATAGGTCGCGAACTCCGCGGAAAGCGGGACGAGGCGCCGCCCTGGCATACAGTGCTCGCGGTCGGAGTGTCACGAGTAGACTGGGCGGCCGTAGCCTCCGACCGTGGGCGGCGCCGCGCCGGTGGGGGCGGCTGCGCGCGCCGCCCTATCGACCGAGCGCCAAATTCAAAAAAGAGGGAGAGACGCGCTCTCTGAAAACTTGGCGCGCTTAACGTGGGTTCCTTATATCTGAAAAAAAATCTCGAACGCGGAATAAACCAGTCGTAGTACAAGTGAGCAAACCTTTTTCTATTATTTCCATTTTTACTGGTTACATTTATGAAATCGCAACTTAAATCGATTGTTATTTTACATACTGTACCTACTGTTGAAATAGGGATACATTTCATCATCATTCACAATGTATCTAAAGGTGCATAGAGCACTCCAATTTTGACTACAATCTTTAATTATCGCCAAGGGCCAGTAAAATATTTAAGTGAATAAACACATTTTATGTTACAAAATGATCTAAATAAAATTATTCCTTATATCGTCATTATTGTCAAATATTGCTATTTTGAATTTTTTTTTTTAATAAAATCCTTTATTAGCATAAAAAAAACAATACATACCGTAAAAAAATGGAACTCTTAAGGTTGAACTTGCCAAAAAAGAGTCTGGCTCTTGTGTTTGGCAAGTTTACAAAATATTATAAAAAGAAACAAAAAATGCAAAACAAAACAATACAATAAATAAAACATTAAACAATTGTAAAAATGGAGCAAATTTAACACGAATAAAAAAAAAAAAATTGTAAACAATTGTGTAATTTACATTCGTTTTAGTTTTCTTATTATTATTTTTCATTATCAACGGTATATTTTCAAATTAACAATCCCGCTTAAAGTTTTATTATTATCGATATATTTATTTTTAATTTTTTGATATTATTATTATTATTTGAATTGTTTTAGCAGCATTAAAAAAAACTCTTGTAAAATAAAGGTCTCGCCCAAACACAGGAATTTCCTAGCTAGTCGGGACCTGAAACAAAGAACCTCAGTAAATTTTAAGACTGTGAAATAAATAAAAAGATGATTTTTTACTTGATTTGGAAATCTTAATACAACGCTTAAAGTTTTCTTATAGCTTTTGAGCATCTTATCGTATAGGATTCAAGAGAATGAAATTTTATAACTTTCCTAAAATGCTCCTTGAAAATTTTTGCTACAGTTTGATTTGCGTATAGGAGAAAGTGAAAAAAGTGGCATTTTCGATTAATAAAGAACTTCAGATAAAATTTTCGGCCACAGGATGATGGTTGAAGCAGTATTTTACCATTCATTCATTTTACTTTATTAATATAGTTTGACAAAACGCATTTTAATTAAATCCTCTGTTTTTAAAATAGGAGTTCCGCTGAAACCCACAAACATGTGGTATCAAAAATCATCCAGCAGCTACAAGTTGTTGCTAATAGAATTTATAATTTCTTTTTTAGAGGTTGTTAAATAAAATGAGTTATTATCGGCTTAAAATGTTGGCTGTGGTAAAATGCGTTTATATAACATACAGCGAATATAAATTAAAAACACGTTATTTTTTAAAACATTTTATAAACACAATGTTTTGAGTTTGTCCAAACTTTTGTAGACAGGAACTGGATTCTACCCCCCAGGGAGCTGTTAATATTGACATATAACAACGCAGATGGAGAACATTTTAGAGAAGGGAATATACTCGTATAAGTCTAGGCATCTACAGGGCTTACGACCTGCCATTGGCTGGTAGTGGCCACTTTACACACTGTGCAACATTCACCATTCTGCCTATATTTGATCATCTATATTCCTTTAATCTTTCATCCGTAGATGTTTGTGAAGTTAAAGAGTTTCATTGAGATTCATCCGATTAAATTATTCCGTAGCATGTAGGTGAAATAATTTGATCTGATGAATCTCACACACATCAATAAAGGTTTCAAAGGTTTTATGGTACCCACAAGGAAAACAGAAACAAGCAGTAGTTGTATTGATCACGTTTTCGTGAAATGATTACTCTATATTAGGGTTGTTGTATACAAATGCAACATAACTAATCACTATGAGATATTATAAGTGTAGCAACATTGATACCATCTCCACCCAGGCAGTATGAGAGTCAAATGATTGATTACAATTTATTACTTCACAAAATAATATGAGAAAACTGGTATCCATATTCAAATAATGACCCAAATATTTCTTTCCAACAATTTGAAAAATATACTTAATAAACTTATAACAACTGCTACAAGCATAACACAGGTCTTGTCAAATGTGTCACAAAAAAGGACAAACTACATAAGTACTCTAAAAATAATCCAACTGATCAAATTATGAATCAACCCTATAAAACACCCAGGCCTGCTTCTTACGATTGCGGAGAGCATGTGCGAAGGTACAAATTACAGAGGACGACCTCGTTTAAGCTACTCGCACACGGACTAGATTATCTCCGACATGCGTGAAAAATGGCAACATATTCCTTAGGAAAAATGAAGGATCACCCATATCCAAAATCTCATCAGACGCTGATCTTGAAAAAATAATATGACTTTTGAAGCAGCTGACTAGTGTTATTTCTTGTTTTTCTTATTTTTTGTTTTTACCTTTTCTTTGTACTATTTTCAACTTTTTTAATGTGTATAATTTAGCGAACTACTTGCCTTTAGTGACTGCATTGATATATAGAGACTCATTTTACAGGTGCGTCCAATATAATTTAAATCAATTTTACTGGTGTATTTTAAGTTTATTGTTTAATAGGTTGAAATATTTTAATATTCTCAGGCGCTAATCCCATAAATAGTCTATCTATTTACTACCAAAACGTACGCGGCATTCGCTCCAAAACTCATGATTTTTTAAATAACGTCTTGATTAATGATTATGATATGATTTTTTTATCTGAAACATGGCTCCTTCCAAGTATCAATGATAGCGAAATTTTTGATAGTAGATATAACGTATTTCGAAGAGACCGTGATTATGAGAAAACACAACAGACTCTCGGTGGAGGCGTGCTTATAGCTGTCAAAAAAATGTTTTGTAGTTCTGTAGTAGATTCTTGGGACCTAACGGCGGAAGTTATTTGGATTAAAGTAAACACAATCACACATCACAAAACCTTAAATATGTTCTGTTCCTACTTTCCTCATGGAAATTCACATTTGCGAGTGATATCCGTGTTTTTTGACAAAGTTTCCGATACACTTTTAACGTCCCCTAATGAAATTTTCCTGATTATTGGTGATTTCAATATATCTAATGCTGCCTGGCTTTCGAATCCCAGTTTTACTCACTGCACCCTCGATCCTAAGGATGATCCACTTAGCAAGTCTCTATGTAATTTTATGTCATTTAATAACTTCTACCAGTTCAATTCGCATGCCAATACTCGTGGCCGTATTCTAGATCTAGTTATCTCCAACTTTGACTGCGTAGTCACCGAATGTGTATCCCCATTAACACTGGAAGACGCCCATCACAAGACTCTTGTAATTTTGCTCAATTTACAATTCAAAATTCTTCCCGATAATCAAAGATTTGTTCGTTTATTTCATAAGGCAAACTACGATGATGTTTGTGCCCATTTAGATGATATTAATTGGTTCGATACTTTGTCTAATCTGAACATGGAAGACGCAACCCAGCAATTTTACGTTGTTCTAAATGGAGTTATAAACAATTTTGTTCCCAAGCGTCTCACAAATAATAATTGCCGATATCCTCCATGGTACACTCGACCGCTAATTAAGTTAATTTCAGAAAAAAAAAAATTTCACAAAAAATGGAAAAAGTACTCTCAAGCGTCTGATTATCATACTTTTTCTTTGCTGAGGGAAAGACAAAAACGCACGAATAAGGAATGTTACCTACATTTTATCACAACTGCTGAATATAACATTAACCGAGAACCTAAACTTTTCTGGTCTTTTGTCAAGTCCAAGCGAGCTGGGTGTGATGTGCCTCTTCAAATGTCCTACAAAGATAATTTGGTAATTGGCGGTCAGAATATTTGTAATGCTTTTGCGGAATATTTCCATTCTGAATTTTTGGAAACTAATGCATCTAGTTGTAGTGTTCCTGCCGAAGAAAATAGTGTAATTGATCTTAATGCTATAGAAATAAATGAGTCATTGGTAACAAAATATCTCAAAAAACTTAAAGTCAGCAAGGGTGCTGGCTTTGATGGCATACACCCTTTTTTTATTTCTAAATGTATTAAACAGCTTGCGCGTCCTCTTACTTATCTTTTTCAATTATCAATAAAGGAAGGCACGTTTCCTGAAATATGGAAAAAGGCAAATATTACACCTGTGCATAAAAAAGGAAATAAGAGTCTTGTAGTAAATTATCGACCCATTTCTCTTCTTCCCATTTTTAGTAAAATCCTTGAAAATATAGTAACCGATCAGCTCTTCGATGTTATAAAACCACATATTAATCCCAATCAACATGGATTCTATAAGAAACGGTCAGTTGAATCAAATCTTTGTGAATTTACCGATATTGTTTTGAATGCAATGGATGCAGGTTTTCAGGTAGACGTTTTATATACGGATTATTCAAAGGCTTTCGATAAAATAAGTCATTCGGTCTTACTTCGCAAGCTTTGGAACATTGGTATACGGGGGAATCTGTATCGTTGGATATGTTCCTACATTAGTAACCGCAGTCAATCGGTCTCACTCAAGGGATTTAATTCATCATTTAAACCAATCCCATCAGGTGTCCCTCAAGGTTCGCATCTTGGACCCTTATTTTTTATTATTTATATCAATGATATAAGTTTATGCATTCAAAACTCAAATTTTTTGCTATACGCTGATGACAATAAAGTATTTAAAATTGTGTCTTCAATAAATGATTGCGAAGTTCTTCAAGCTGACTTAGATAGAATCTGTTGCTATTGCAAGGACAATCAGTTATTATTGAATTCTGATAAATGTCTTGTCATGTCATTTACTCGAAAGAAAAAAAGTATTCTATTTGACTACAAACTATCTGGGAAAATTGTCAATCGTTCAATGAAAGCGAGAGATTTGGGTGTACTGATGGATGATAAGCTTTTATTTAGAGATCACATAAATACAATAGTAGATAAGGCGTACAGACTTCTAGGGTTTATCTTACGAATCTCCAAGCCATTCTCATCACCAAATACATTAAAACTTCTTTACTATACTTATGTGCGAAGTCAACTCGAATTCGCTTCATTAGTATGGTCCCCTCAATATAATGTATATATTAATCAAATTGAAAACATTCAAAAGAAATTTATAAGGAGCCTGGAATATCGTTTTGGTAACATTGAAAATGATTACGGCGCATCTTTGATCAATTTTAATATAGAATCACTACAAAAAAGGCGCCTTAGATATGATTTAATTTTTCTTTTCAAAATTCTCAATAACATAGTTGATTCGCCGTATCTTTTACAAAATATTGGTTTCCGTTGTCCTCTTCGCTATACTAGATTAAATTCCCTTTTTTATGTACCAACTTGTAAAAACAATTATACCTCGAATTCATTCATTAGACGCACCTGTAGAAATTATAACGGCCTCAGTATTGATGTAGACATTTTTAACTGCACGTTGCATTTGTACAGAAAATTTCTTCATGGGGTCGATTATTTGGGATAGTTGCTGAATGTACATCTTGAGTGGTTTATGCTATGCATATGTGCCGCATGTAATGTATATGTTTGTGTATGTTTTATATATGCGTTCATGTGTGTGCGTGGATGGCTCGGAGTGTACATTCGGTATTTTTATTTATTTTAATTTATTACCTCCATGGAAAACGCAAATGTCAACAATTATCTTTTTTTTACTTAAAATTCTTATTTATTTTTTATTTTTTGTCACATTTAATGTTTGTATCTTTTTAATTTATGAAAACTTAATTGGTCTTTTTATGTTAAAAAATTGTTGTTTTTAATACTGATTTTGTATGACTGTATGTTTTCTAAATAAAATAAAATAAAATAAAAATGCGTTGTAGCGGGTACGCCGTGTTGAAGAGACGAGCGGAGGGTAGAGCAAACCAATCGAGCAGATTGTGACCCACAAAGATGACTATAAAACATAGGAATAGATGAAAAAAAGAAAAAAAAAGTTAACTCTTGTGCGTTTGTGATGTCACACTAGTCGACATACGACACAAGACTTGATATGTCTCTCTTATTTTTTCAAATAATGAATTCGTATTTTTTGCAATCTTCAAATGGACATTTTCACACCTGATTTGGAAAGTAAAATTTGTATAACTCTGCTAAATGTTAATACAAAAAATATTGCTTGCTACGCGAAGAATGGATGTCCGCTAATTCAGCAACACATCTATACAGATACCTAATATAAGAGAGAGCACGAAGATAAAAGTCATAACATATTATAGACAGAGACGCTGTTCTGCGGCGGGTGTGCAAAACAAATTCAGTCTTCAGTTGATTGATGACAGTGATGGAGGACGCACGCGTGTAACATGAGCGGCGTATTTGTGATTTTTATTTATTTTGCTATAACAGGGCTAAATTATATGTTTTTTCACAAAAATTATGGAAAAGGAATTAATAAACAGTATGTTCACATGTTTTTTTTCTCCAAATGTCTGAACTTTAGAATATTCCGTCATTAACTAGTGGTAACACGATGTTACATCACCGCGCGCAAATGGATTATTTACCACAACCTTTTAAAGGTTAAAGAAGATTATTATTGAAATAAGATTTTTGATGCTAAAAAAGACGAGGAAATAATTTGGCCAATCATTAAATACATTTCTTATACCTATGGAAAAAGAAATTCCATAAACGATATTGACAAAGATGGAAAACCGTATAACGTACTGCAAACATTAATAAACATTCGATTCGTATAATGACTTCCTCTTTCCATAATCTGACTTCTCTCACCAAAGGAAGAACTGTTTCTGATAAGTGCTTCTTATTCAAGATCTTGAATAATATAATTAAAGGAATTATTTCTTGGAAAACATCAATCTAAACTGCCCTAACAGATTTACCAGACAAGGCCGACTTTTTTACAATCTTATACCATCCAATAACTTCGCTCAAAATTCCTTCATTAACCGTAGCTGCCCAGAATAAAAATAAATTTGTTCATCCCTAGATATATTTTCTTTGAAACTTTCTCATTTATTTATTTTTATTAAAACTACTTTAATTTAATATGTATTACTATTACGTTATTCTCCTGTCTCTGTTCTTTATAAGCATTTTAAGGGTAATTTCCTCAACAAAATCCCCGCTTTTTTCTATTTATCCTAATCTTTTCTTATCCTTCTCATCCCTCCTAACGCTTTGGGAACGAAACCGTTATTATTTAAATAAACTCTCTCATATGATATTCTTTAAATATTATTATATACTTGAACATATTTTTATTTTTAAATCTGCTCATTAGTATGTCTACAAAAAGTATAATAGAGTCGTAAAAAACTTTGATTAGACTCATACACTAAATTATAGTATTTATTGTTTATTAATTTACGGTTTTTCCAAATAAAAAAAAAATTCAAAAAACCCTGATCAAATTGTTAACAACATTAACAAACATTTTGTAAACATAGGATCCGATCTCGCTAATATTAATATAAGTAGAGTTAAAAACTCTGAAAAATAATTGGCTTCGCGAATAAACTGCTCTAATACCCTCCATACCCTCCATTGATTATTTCACCCACGAATCATATTTTTTTATATTTTTTCTTTAAAGAAAGACTTGAGTTCTTTTTATTTACTAAAATATTTAAATTTTCAGACCATTTCCTAAAAGTCGTAAATAACTTGTGGAAAAATGGAAGTCGAGTTGTGGTAGAATGTGGAATTTGAACCTTAGACCTTAGGCTCGTGCATCCAAAATACTACCACGGGACCTCAGCCCAGTTTATAACTAATTGCGGTTATTTATTCGCTAAAAAATGTTTGTTGGCCTCGTGGTGTAATGGTCAGTGCGTTAGCCTGCCATTCAAGAGGTCTGGGGTTCGATTTCCGACAAGGTTGATATGAAATATTTATTTAAAAGGGTGTTTTCACACTAGAATATTTCATAGTCCCTGGACTGGTACCTGAAGCGTAAGACTGATCATCTTACCTTCATGTAACAAAAATGATCAAGATACGCTGCGATTGGTGTACCAATGCAGTGCCCTATGCACCATTAGGTTCAGAAAGGGAAAAAATGAAAAAAAAATGTTATTCTTTTGGCACTGGCTATATTTCTACAAAATGTGTTACGCATCTTAAAAACATTATCGCTTCACATATAGTAAATTGCAGCTTGAAGGGGGGAATTTTCCCTAAATGTCTCAAAAGCTCTATTGTTTTTCTCATATTTAAATCTAAAGACAAGTGTTCAGTTGTTAATTACCGACCAATTTATCTTCTTATCGTAGTTTCGAAAATCATTGAAATGTTAGTTAAAACAAGACTTAATTTCTTCTTCGAGGGCAACAGCATTTCATCAAATAATCAGTAGGGTTTTAGAAAAAAAAGCATACGAGTATCCAATGGAATAGAAAATTTATCAAAAATACTGTCCTAACGTTAAAATTGAAAAAGTAGAACTTTAGCTGTGTTTGACGATTTGGATATGGTATTTGATACGGTGTGGTGTCCCACTCGATACTGTGTGTGAAATAGGAGCATTATAATGCATTATAATAAATATAATAGATTAAGTATAATGCAATATAATGGTTTGAAGACTATCTAACAGTCAGGACACAAACTGCGAAAATAATGGATGATACAGGAAAAGAAACTAGAAGCAAAAGTCAGCCAGAGTTGTAAATGGTGTACCCTTAGGTCGCGTACTGGGTCCAATACTATTTCTTGTATACATAAATAATCTCTGTAACATGGGACTCGGAAAAGCGATTTTTTTTTGCTGTTGATACAGTAATTGTTTTCGATGGATGCTCATGGCTCGGTAGATATTTAATATAATATATCTGTAAATTTTGTGTACTTTTGTTAGCATTATTTTGAGTGACATATTCCTCTTTTTTTGACAGATTTTGATTGCTCCGAGCGGCAAAAAATTGATTGTGAGCCCCAAAAAGAGCAATATTTTAAAGAGCCTGAATCAACAGTGGTCAGTAAGGCAGATGAAACGAGGTCCGCAGGGCCGATTGCATGAAGCCCGAAGGGCTGGATCTCTTTGTATTACATTATTACTTGACAAAAGTGAAATCTTAAAAATAGTACCATTTTAAATGTACAAGTGCGAAATGCAGAAACGAAAAGATGAAAAAAAATCCTTTTAGAAATAGAATCGTGAAGAAAAAAAAAAGTGTTAAAATGTATTTTTCAGGAAGTCATCAAAAACTTCTAACAATGCGCACGTCCAGAGTGAAGTGAAATAGCAATGTGTTGCTGATGGTGACGTTAAGGGCTCCGAAGGGTGGCCCGGTGGCCCCCCTGCCCCCTAGTACCACGCCTCCTGGCCCTCCCTGCCCGTCTGTCCCCGTCGGGAGTACCGGAGTGAGGACAGACACGCTAGGAAACACCGACTTGCTGAAAAGCAATTAACTGCGCCGTGGACTAATTTTATTCAAGTGAGATGATCCAAAACTTGAGATGTTTCCGTGTTCGCTTAAACAGTGACATCTAATTTAGTGTACTTAGTTAATTTAATCTATAAGTACAAAGATACATGCACTTTGGTGGACTCATTGCTAAAAGCAATATTTTTCAGCCAACCAAAAACAAACAGGTAAAAAAACTTTTAAAAAAAAATTATGATAATTTTCATAGTTTCTAATTGTAGCGGTTTTTAGTGGGAAGATAGAGCTTGTTTTTTAATTAATAAGTGATTAATAAAAATACTTATTTTATACAGTTCAAATAATAAGGAAATAAAAGCATAGAATGTGGGATCGAGTAGGGAATTTGGAAGGAGACAGGAAGAAGATTCAGTTAAGAGAGGGAATAAAAAAAAATGTTTTTTAGGATTCTAAAGATATATTATGTTTTAGGTTTTATTAATTCGCCTAAGAAGTTACAAATTTATATGTAAGAGTAGCTCTACCAAAATCTGGCGTCTTGAATAGAAAAGTCATTTCATGTCAATCATGTCGGGAATCGAACCCGAGAACTCTTGCATGGTAGACAAATGCGCTGACTACTACACCACGAGGATAAATAAATACGAAAAAAATATAAATATATAAATATAAAATATTTAATACCTTGTAATACCGCCGTTTGTAAAATAAATACATATGTTTTGAATAGGCATGTCTTGCGGTAATTAAATTTAATCAAAACATATTCTAGTATTTGATATAAATACCTATACGTAATATAATATATTTTGGGGGGTAATTATTTGAGTATTTCATTTTTAAGCGATGAATAATAAGTAAAAGAACAATTGGCAACGGTGGCATATAGCAAAAAGGGTTACTGTCTCGGCGCCAGGCGACAATAGGCAATTGAACGTACTTTTTCTGTCACTCTCGCAGATGTCTCCTCAATATTGTGCAAAAAAGAAGGCACGTCTAAGTGATTATGCCTAACTAAAATAGATAAAGTAGAGATCTCACATTCTTGATTTACGCATCCCAAAACTAAAGCCGTTTTGTTGTTTTTTTTTTTTTAAAAAGAGTACCGGAATGAAATTTTCTGCATAAAACGCATTTAAAATTTGCGTCAGTTGACCTAGAGCCACCACGTGGCTTCATCTTGCGTGAACTCCGTACAGGTAGTTGCTGTCAAAACAACGGTAGCAAATATTTGAAATATTTTTCTGTCCTGTTAGAACGAGGTGAGATATTTTTTATTTTGTGATGGAAATGTTATATCTTTTCCCAACATTCAAGGCATAAGCTCTCAGGAAGCCTCCGCTTGATGATAGTTGTCACCGGAGTTTGCTGCGTTCGTTCTTTTATTACTTTATTCCTCACAAAGTCAAGCCACCGCACACCCAAGATTCTTCTGAGACACCTGTTATCAACACTCAGTAGGTATTTCGCTGTTTTAGGCCTCAGTAAGGTGCCACGATTCGCATCCGTAAATGAGAATAGGTGTTATGCAGGCGTTATATGGGCGGCATTTGGTTTTTACTGAGTAAATATACGGTATCCAGACAGCCTTCATACTGTTGAATATGGCGCTTGCACTCCTAGCCGCACTCCCAGTTCTTTTTAAAAGCTGTCATTTTCTGGAACATATACTCCCAGGTATTTGAAACTCTCTACCCTTTTGATTATTTGGTTTGACTGAGTCGGGAGATCTTGAGAATCAAGGCTCAAAGTGTTACATAGAACATGAGTTTTTGCGGGAGTACCTATTAAGCTTATATACAGTGACCTTAAGACCCCCTACTAAATCTTCAATTATAACCGCATCATCGGCATACTCTAGGTCACAGAGTTTTTGAAAGGAAGAGATGCATATTCCTCGATCTAGTGGAAGAAGTCCATATAGATTGTAAAAAAGGACGGTGCAAGGACGCAACCCTGACGAACTCCGGCAGGGAATTAGAACCAATCTGTGACAACATCTTTAATTCTGATTTGGGATTCACCACTTGAGTAAAGGGCTTTAAAAAGTTCGATTAGTTTTAAAGGAATCCCATATGCTTCTAGTATTTTCCAGGGTGTATGTCTATGTGGACTATCAAATGCTTTTTTGTAATCTACGAAGCACACAGTCAAGAAACTTTAAAGTTCTTCGTTCTCCTATAGAATACAGCGTATGTTGTGGATATGATCCACACATGACTTAACAGATAGGAAACCCGACTGGTTCTCTATTTGCACTCGCATAATGGGCCCTTGAAATCTTTGCAGTATTATTTTTGCTAGTACTTTTCCTGGTACACTAAATGGCGTGGTGGCACGATAGTTATCGCGGTCCAATGGGTCACCCTTTTGATGCAATGCGGTGATCTCCCCGTTCACCCAGTCTCTAGAACACCTCTTTTGTTCCTACACTTTGATCATTAGTTGTTGATGTAAAGGGCCAACAATGCCAGTTATGCTGCTTTTGAAAAATTCCGTGTGTATATCGTCAACTCCTGGTGCCGTTCCATTTTTCAAGTATGACACGGCCATTTTTATTTCAGTCAGTGTTGGAAAACTGTCAGGAATGTAGCCTGCCCGCGGAATGCCTGTTGCAGCCTCCATGGTGTTTGGTGCGTTTACCACAGATCTTACGCGTGATTTGAAAAAGTTTTCGAGTGTCATTTTTTTAAGCCGCTTTCTCCGTAGTTGCAATTGTTGAATCTATATGGCGTACCATTATTAGCAAATGAATAAAGTACTTGCTTCAGATAAATTCACTTGCATTGCCATTTTAAATGAAAATGGACATAATGGACGAGTTGTGACACGTGTGGAGGTTAGTTGTGACAGTCACAACTAGCCCCATCAAAAGATTTTTTACATGAATGTAATTGAACTGCATTCCAATGTGGTTGAATCACAAATAATAGCTTTTTAAATATATATATATATTTTTTAAATACTTCAGTATATTGTTCTTCACAACTTTCCTCACCTTTGTCACTACTGACCCACGAGTGGGGCGGATTGTGACCGTTTCCATATTTTGTAAAACATTTAATCACAAAACATTGTATCGCTTTGTCCTTTGGGTGTCGAGGGTAATAATGCCAAAATAATATAGGTAAAGAAATATTTGTTTTTGTATTTGATTTTATTCAAAAATATTGTACATTTTTTTGTTATTTAGTTGCAACATTAAATTTTAATTTAAAAAACTTATTTATCATACAAGTTAATTATTGTTTACCTTACATCCGAAGACGGCAGATAAAACTACGCACTTTTATGGGTTTTTTAAAGGTTTTAGCTCCCAATTAATGAATTGAATAATATATTATGTTACTATCTTATATATACTTACTGTAAACCAATTTTTGTTTTTTGTTTTTAACAATAATTTGTTGATACCATTTTTTTTATACTTATTATACTTATTATTAAGTATATGTAAACGTTTTTATTTTTTTGTTTGAATTCTTTACAAGTTATTTAAAATTTGCTTTTTAATTCAATTCTTTTCTTATATCCATTTATTATTTTTTTCTTTTTTACTATGTAAAGTTTCACTTTTTATTTTGTATGGCAGTATGCTTTTTATTGTTTCTACATGTATACAAAAAAGCGTTGTTTATCTTTTAAATTTTTACTCACTATGTTTGTACTTACCTGTATATTTTTTGTAAATGCCCCCTGGGCGTATTGTAAAATTAAATAAATAAAAAAAAACCTTTTTAAAATTTTTCCAAATACAATCATAGGTATAATTTTTTCGGCATAACACATCGGTTCCTCAAAACAGACATTGCCCACATAGGAACCGATAGATCTTTACAAGTATTCTGCTATTCTAAACTGCTTCGCTTGTTCCTTAATGCTTAAGTAGAATATTAGTTTGTAGTTTTGCATATGCGATTTTTAAAATATTTTAATAAATAAATATAAATAGGAATACGTCAATGGTAAATATCTATAGTGTGTTCAAAAAATCATTGCTCAGTGTCATAATCAAGGAAGAAAAGATGGGAATACGTTTGGAAATATAAAGAAAAGTGAGACCGCTTTTCTTCTTAGGAGATAGAGGATGCTATTTGACATTTTAGTTGTACCAAGAATTTAAAGTAAGAAGGTTCAAAAAAATATTTTTTATCACGATTTGTAATAATCTGTGAAGGTGTTTGGGGCGCGCGTGGATGAACGGTGAACAGATCAACCTCATCTACCCTTCTCCACCTTCCCACCTTCCCCTGTCCATCCTGCCATACACAGAGTGCATCGATCGACCTACTTAGACACGATCTCTTGCAAACATTCACCACGCAACGCAGAGGGCGAACCTTTCCTTAACACTAATGAGGAGAAAAAAATGAAAACTCTTAATAGACTATCAAAGTAAGCCGGATATGTTTTCATTTTATTTTTATGTACAGTATTATGATCACGATGATTTTTTAAAGTTTCGTAATTTTGATAATCCCCACCAAAACTTCGAAATTACATCGCCCGTGACGTCACGAGTACAAGTCTGTGAGTTTTTCTGATATTTAAAAGTAGAACCCTGCACCCACTAAATCTCAAAATACGCATAACGTCAAAAAACACAGCTGCTCCGGAAAACCGAAATCTATAACAACAACGTAGCAAAGTTATATTTGAATGGTTATTGTAAACACGTGTTCGCATGAACTTATGACGTTTCAAAGTAGTTCATTTTTATGATTTTTTTCATACATTTAAGAGAAACTTCACAGTACAATTAAATGACTTACTCGGTCTATGTAATGAAAATTTTATATGTTGTTTTAGTACGTAGTCAACTTAAATACAACTCGGCTATATGGTCACCATATTATAAAGTGCATATAAATAACATCGAAAGAATTCAACGTAAATTTTTACGTTTCGTTAATTTTAAATGAGGTATTCCAGTCGAACATATTAATTATACATACTTGAATAAATATTCAAATTTACACACATTAGAAACTAGAAGAAAATGAAATGATTTGTGTTTTTTATTTAAAATATTAAAATTCAATATTTGACTGTTCTGAACTGTTAAAACTTATTAACTTGCGAGTGCCCGGCCGGATTACTCGATTTAATAAACTCTTCTATACAAATGTTTCTACAACAAACCACAGTGCACACTCGCCTATAAGGAGAATTCATGTGTTTATATATAAAGATGTGAAACATGTCAACAAGGCGTTTAAATAAATAAATAAATGCTCTAATTTTTGCTGCACGTAAGAAAACATTTTTTATAACCAATTTCCCGTAGAACTGAACTTCATTTTAAACGTGTGTCTTGTTTACATTAATTTATAATAAACTGTTTGTATTTTGCGATTATTGGCGAAACGGCAGTTAATTTCAGCGATCCAAATCACTGCCCATTTTAAACTTGAATCCATGGCGCTCCAGTCTCCGAGGAAAACGTAAAGCTGAAAGATTATTTGTTAGAACTGACAAAATTTGAGAATCGCTCGCGCTGTGGAATCTTGAAATTACAGTTATGTAATAATTGAAGACATGAGTGGATGAAGGCGTTATTTCGCAAATTTTCAAAAAGGTATTTCTTTACATAAATAAAGATTTCATGTAAATATAAAAATCAACCACACCATCAAAAGGTAGCAGAAAACCAATTTTGAGAGAGACGTAAGTGTTATTAATTGTACTGGTATTCAAAATTTGAACCCCAGATATCTCTGCTTCTTTTTTTGTCACATAACACATTTATCCACTCATGTCTTCAATTTATTTATCCACGTAACGATTTTCGCACATATTTTTACCATCAGCTACAAATTTTTCAGTCGTTTGAGCATATATTTTATTTAACACCTTTAACCAATAAATTAATATTACACAGAGGTATGAAGGTATTTAATATTTTTTTAAATGTTGCAGTCAATTTTTTTTTATCAAGGTATTAGGTACAATTCCATAAGTATATTTTTTTAATACGGCAGCGTTCTCCTGAAAAAAATGAAATCAAATTCAAGCAGTTAGAAGAAAAAGTTAAAAATTAGCGAAAATATCGTTCAGATCTTGCAGTAAAAATCTTCGATATTTTATTGAAATGGTACGTAATCTCAGAGTAATAACTCTCTAGAGTAGCACCTACGGCCCGTTGTATTGCTGTAATCTGTGGCTAACTTCGTGGTCGATGATCATTGAATGTTTTTTCTCCGTATGGGCGACTCTACATCAGGTTACAAGTCGTATAATGTTGTTAGGTAAGTAAAAATATACAGTTCCCCGGCCTTGTTTGAGTAGAGGCAGGATAACGATAAAAGTGCCGCTGATTGTATTGATCACGGTCGTATGTTACGGCGGGAAACTCGCTTCGCGCGCTTTCTGTACAATGTCTTGTGTTCCAACCGAGATAGCGAACCGCATTGATTTTTGCGATATTGTGTAGCTGTCCCTGTCTCTCACTTCCCGTGGACGAGAAGAGGGAAAGAGGCGGGCGGACGATCGATGACGTCGACTAGGATAAAGTAGAGCCCTATGACGTCACAGTATCGGAGTCAGTTTCCCGAGTCCCCACAGGGCGATGGTAACGAGATGTACGAAGGAACAGTGTCGGCTGTCGGCTAGTGGTATATATGAGTGCCTTCAATTCCCTTCAGCTCACTTCTGCTGAACCCGAATATAACAATTCTTTCGAAACGTACCTTTGATTACGAAACATTTCGTAAAGGCGCCGCGGCGTCGTTGGTTTGACGGCCAACTGTTAAACTGGCGTCGCGGGTTAGATAGCCGTCAGTTGCAATGAATAATTCCAATGAAGAATTATTATCAATCGGTCTGGGTGTTGTAGTGTATTTTTCCATGAATTTCTTTCCACATCTTATCTTTCCTACCAGCTGAGAAACCTCAAAAATAGAAGCTTAGAGAGTTGTTCCCTTTTTTTAAACAGTACCCATATATTGAATTTTTCTACTGACATTTCTTGGTGGAACTGCATTTTAATTATAATAATAAAAATACTTTATAGTTTTATTCTACTTTTATTTAAAAAAAAAAAAAAAATTTTGACCAGTAACCGGGTTTCGCCGTGACCGACCAGTCTGACGATGTCGGTCACGACGACACCCGGTCACTGGTAAAAAATTTATAAAAAAATATATAAATAGAGGTGGAATAAAACTATAAAGTATTTCTATTATTATAAGTACCTATAAATTTTATTACTTTCATTACTTGCATTGTTAACAAAATAAGCCACTTTCTGAAAACGTAGATCGAGCTAAGTTTCTTGCAGATGTTCGATAGTTTTACCTCTTTAATACTTATTGTTCAGGACGACCACCTAATATTGAAATAACAGTTATACAACCTTTCATGTGTTTGTAAATATAACGTTTTACTTCAAAAAAGTTAACACGCAAAATAATTTTAAGAGTATGTATGTTCAGACATGTCCAGAATTGTGAATGGTACAGTGTGTTACACATGACTTAAACCAGCCAATTCAATCGTAAGCCCAATGAATATCTAAAATTTCTTATAATCCTTTCGAAGCGGTTTTTCATTATTCTTGATATATGTTTAAAAAAATAGTTTGTAAACAAGTTTTTATTTTAGCGCTCTTGCGCTTGAGTAAAATAACGTTTATGATTCCTTATCGGTTAAATAAATTTTAGATTAATTTTCATAAGCAGTGTTACTTTATTATTAATATTTAAGACATTAATTTTGTGGTCAAACATTTTCCAAAATATTATTAAATATTTGTATAGAACCACTTATCTTCAAATCATGGTGAAGATGTACATTAGGTTTTGCACGTTAGTTTAATTAGTGTCCCAACGAAGATACGAATACGACTCAAAACCGGTAGACTTAGAAAAGTCGGTAAGTGGTTGTTTACAAATATTTAAGAGCATTTATACCCGTATGCAGAGACAAAACTTAAGGTGAGGAGAATACATTCTATTGTCTTCACCTTCGGGTTATTCTTGGCATTTGAAATTAGAATGTACTTTCCTCACCTTAAGTTTTGTCTCTGCATACGGGTATAAGTCTTACTTTAAGCAAACTATTCGTGTCAATGATTAAAAATATGGTTTTATTTTCGAGTGCTCTGCACTACTGAAATCATTATTTATCGTAATTATTAGACATCTTGGCTAGTGATGATAAAAGTGGAGGAGAGGATAACAGAACATTCTTATCAATACTTGGTGACTCCTTTTTCCTCTATTTCCATTCGGTATACTTATTATAATTATAATTTTTACTTACCAACTAAGTCTCGAGAGTTTTCGGTGGGATACAATTTTTTATACAGGTTTGTTTTACACTCATACATAACATATACATATAAAATATATTCATTTATTACCTTCTACCTTCATACGATGAAGTATTGAGGAGGTATTTTTTCATTTGAGTATCTTCTATGTAAATAATGATATGATATTCGGTAGGTTATTGAACAGGAATAATGCAATTTAATCTTTATGCTCCGATGTACGAGGGTTACGCACAAAATAAAGTTACAACAAAAAATTTCTTGTATTTAATTCAAATTCACGGGGTAATTAAAAAATATAACGAAAATTATTTTTTAACATAATCGCCGTCGAAATAGAGACACTTCTGTAGTCAGGGCACCAATTCGAAGCCAGTTGTTTCAGGTGCTTCTTCGCTGCTTCTTTGACCTCTTAATCGTTGGAAAAATGCTTTCCACCTCAACCTCTTTGGCTTTGGTGAAAAGATGATAGTCTGAAGGCGCCAAGTTGGGTGAATAGAGGGGGGGGGGGTTGACAATATCCCATCCAAAATAAGCTCCTGAGTAACTGGCGTTGTAATGCAAAAGGCCTACTCCCCGGGTCAGCATTCTCCTTCTGCAGTTTTGTATTCTGTTTTTTTTCAAGGGTATTGCAGTAAGCCTCTGCATTAATGGTAGTTCTTTTAGACATAAAATCAACCAAAAAGACCAGCTTGCGGTCCCAGAAAAACTATGCCAATTTTTTTCCGGCTGAATGGGTCGTTTTGAACTTCTTGATAGGTGGGGAAGATGAATTTAAAAAACCCACCCATGTCTCATCCCCCGTCACGATAGAGACCAGAAAAGCTTTTCCTTCCTGTGCAAAATGATCCGAAAATCCACGCGCGGTGGTCACGCAATTTTGACGGTGCTTCGGTGTGAGCATTCTGGGCACCCACCTCGCACACAACTTCTTGTAACCAAGTTTTTCCGACACATTTTCACTAAGGAGACTTCGAGAAATGTCAGGAAAGTTTTCGTGAAAGTAGTCAAGGGTCACACGGCAGTCTTTTCGCACTTCTTGTTCTTCAATTTTTTCTACAAGTTCGTCAGAAAACGCTGATAGTCTCCCACTCCTTGCCTCGTCCTGAGTATCAGTACGATCTTCTCTGAACAACCTCATCTATTTCGTGACATTTTGTCGACTGCTCACATCACAACCATTAAATTCCCGAATTCGGGAAACGACCTTATACTTTTATGAAAACTTAATTTATTTTTTGTAATATGTTTAGGTTTACATATCTGATTATCGTAAGCAACTTAAATGGCTAAATAATTGACAACCCATTGGAGGTATTATCACATCTTCCTACTCGTGTTCAATGTACTTGCTCGTATATAACTTCGTGAAAAACTCTAAGGATAATCAGAATATGTCGAACCTCTTCATTAAAACTCTTAAAGCACCTCTTAATTTCCATCTTTCATTCTTTATTCCTTTGAAGCTCAAGTGGTATCATCTCCCGTACACAATCAAATATGTTTCCACAGAAACTTTTCAATAATGTCTCAATAAACATTTCCTATCTCTTCTACCTTTCCTATTTTATATTATCGATATTAATTTCTTTCTGTATATACACATTCTGCCATCTTAAGTTGCTATTTTATTAAGGTTTTTTTTACAAAAGTATTGAAACTATAAAATAAATGATACCATTCATTTGATTTATTGGTTGGAAGAAATTGAAAATTAGAAATAAGCTCGATAATGTGTAAATAATAAATTTAGTGGTTACAATTTTCGGAGGCGGGGTTTTGAATATTTTTATTTTATTAGTAAATCTAACAGGAAAAAAACTTAGCAGACACGCAAAATAATAGTTTAATAATTAAAATGCATAAAAAAAAATAGTATAATTAAGTACATAAGCTAAAATAAAAAGAGAAACACTCACACACTCACAGAAACACAGAAAAGACAAGCACGAGGGAAAGAAAAGTAAATTAAAAATATTATTATCTATAAAATACTTAAAACAATAATCCCGACAGCTTTTTATGTCGGCAATGCTGAAGCTGTGTAAATAATTATTTGTTTTTGTACGACATATATTTTGTTTTTTATTTAAAATGAAAATGACATTCTGATGCTGCATGTTTGTTCTTCTTTTTTTTTTATTATATAAATTATCAAGTTCTACTGAACTGCATAAAATGCAGTTCGTCAGCAGGTGCTCATAGTTAAGTTCTAATACGTATCCATAATCTTATCTCTTAAATTCTATAAACATGTAAAAACTCTAATTATTATGGAAAAAAAATGTACATTGAAAATAAAAAAGAAAAACAGAAAAAAACATTAATATAAAAAAACCACGCTCTAAAAGCCAAATTCTCAGCAGACGTCTTTCTCTTGAGCCAGATAAGTTTTTTTGATTTTTAATATTCAATGGGAGCATATAATACATTTTTGGTGTATTGTACTCTAGTGTTCTTTTCGCGTATTTATTAGGTATTTTAAATAGAGAACATAAAATAAAATATTACTGGCTAACTCACGCTTCAATCGCAATATCTTATATGCTATTAAGAGTGTGGACAGAGGAAACGAAAGAAAATAGTTAAGAATACAAAAAGTATTGACTGAAATAAAAACGCTAGCGCCTGTTTCTCGTAACAATCATTGATTTTTCCAATCTATAGGCAACAGGTCGCTCCCTAACAGCTGACTGTCGGCATTTAATACGCCCATATTCTACCTGTAGTATAGATAACGAATAAATAGGTAGACACCCTTGCTAAACGTTAAATTCGTTAGCCAATTTTTTTTTTTTTTTTTAATCTGGACATACGGCATACATAAACATATTCTTATTTGTGCTCTAATAATAAAAATGTACTCGTACATATATTTTATTAATAAGTTGATTAACACGTATTTCTTAACCTTTCGTTTGAATTTTTATGTTTGCATATTTTTTTACTGCCTTATATAAAATTGAATTTTGTGTTTTTTTTCTAAATAATTGTCTGGTTTTGATTTTCTCTGGTATTGTGATCATGTTCATGTTAGCCAAGCTATTAATATTTTTTTAATTCTGTGTTTTGTTTATTATTTGCTTACATGTTAGTACTGTTAATTCATTTAACATCAAATTTACACTCATGATCCGTTTTTTTTCAAAATATTTCTTAAATATTTTTTTTTGTAAAACGGTTTGTTAAACTTTCTTGGTTTGATAAAAATAATATGCTGCTACAGAAGCCAATGTGTGGTTCAATAATTGTTTTGTAAATAATTTTGCATGAATCCTTATCAAAAAATCTTCCAATTTTTCGTAAAATTGAATTTTTTTGCAATTTTTTTCGTTGCCATCTTTTTTTTCGATGAAATGTAAGTTTTGAATCCATCGTTACACCTAAATATTTCATTTAACTAACTTCATTAATTTTTCACTATCTACCACAATTCTAATTCTGTCTATATATTTCGACTTCTATTATTTTGTTTTCAATATTCATATTTTTATTTTATTTTTAGCCATTGAGAAACATTATTTAAATCTGGATTTAATTTGTCGATTATTATTTTATAGTTTTCTCCCGATATATGCATAAATATTAAGCATCGTCCGCAAAGAGTCAATTTTTTGAATATTTAATGTCTCTACAATATCATTAACGTATATAATATCTCGTCGTAATTAACTATTTTATCAATCGTATCGTCCCGATGCAAACCTGTAAACAAAATACGATTTAGACTTTTCGGACAAATTATCGATTACGTAACGTGCAAACCACTGAATATGTATTGTATCTTATACTATTATCTGTGGATCAAACATTCAATTAAACTTTTTGATCATCGCGTTTTTGATATAAAAACATACCTAAGTCTTGCTGAATTGTGAGCATGCAATTAGTTAGTAGGATCTATTTCAATTTTACTACCTTATAGAAAATAATATAATCAACTTACATAGATGATATTACGTGATGTAAATATGTATTTAAATAAAAATCAAAATCCACTCTTACGCATCGCCATTATCATCACACCCTTTCCACATACTCGTATAATGCTGCATAATGCAATGTATTGGTACACTTAATCATTTTTGTTGTATGAAGGTAATATTATTAGTTTTACGCTTCAGGTGCCAGTCTAGGGACTGACTACATAAATTAAGCGTATAATTCTCTTATTTTATTTCAAAGAAATAATTTCGGAACTCATATTGTTTGAACCAACTGTCAATAATAAATGTATATCTACCCATCCACATCCATCCTAGCGCAATTCCACGCAACAATAATCCAACATCTAAAAAGTGCTCCCAACAAATTATCAACAGGCAAGCTGTGCCAGTGTCCGCCTAGACCGCTAGTTCCATACACAAGCTGTGCCAGCGTCACGCGACCGGTAGCAAGGTTTCATCACCACGTCACGCCTTAACATAAACAGCAGGTTAGAGTAGTGGAGTTGCACAATCTTCCTACACCAACAATACAGTCCTCTCTTTGCACAAATTATCATCCTCGGGATGAGGTATTTTTTCACAACTCGTCCACTCCTCGAGACATATTCTTCGTCTTCTCTTTTTAGATCGGTTGATCTGTTATCGGATAGAGGGTGATTCCTGAGACGCTGAGTTCCAGCTGCCCTTGCATCTGTTTGGTGGTCTTCCAGGCAGACGCGCGACCAGCTGGAATTTCATTAGCCATGGTACAGGGAATTCTGGAGTAGTCCATTCTATCGACGCGATCTCCCCGGAATCTTCTCCTTGTTCTGCTCCACCATACTATGTCTTGTGAGTCGCAAATCCGTCTAATTTCTTCATTCCAGATTCTGTCCCTTATGGTTTTCCCTGCTATTGCCCTTCGACGTCCTGAGCAAATTTTTTGTCCTTACCATATCTGCCCTCGCCTTTGCTGCGTACGTCATGATTGTTTGTAAGAATATTAGCATTAGAAAATGGGAGTAAAAACTTATCTTCAATTTTATCTATAAAGTAAAATTTAGTTTTTTGTATAAAAATTAAATATAGTTACCATGTTTCTTTTCTAAACATGTTCAATTACAAGTTAACCGCGAAAGTACTTTGAATTTTACTTCTAATATACATATTTTCGTACAATAAATATCGATATTCGTTTATACCGTCTCGATATAAACCGATGACGATAACGTTTATAATCGGGGCACTGGGTACGTTTTCTAATGGAACGTTAAAATTTATCTTTAATTTTATCTACAAAGTAAAATAAAGTTTTCTGTATGAAAAACATAATTTATCACAAATTACAACATAGATAGAGAATTCCTTAAATAAGGGAATATGGAAGTCTAGGCATTTACAAGGCTTGTAACCTGTCATTGGCTGGTTTAAGTGACCACTTTACTCACTGTGTAACTGTGTTTCTTGAATCTTTCTATCTGCTGATTTAAGTGAAGTCATATATGGATGTTCAAACATAGGCAAAATGGTGAATGTTACACAGTGTGTAAAGTGGCCGCTTAAATCAGCCAGTGACAGGACATAAGCCCTGTAAATGCCTAGACTTCCATATTCCCTTCTTTAAGCTATTCTCTATCCCCGTTGTAATTTGTTAATCTTAATGACTCCCGAGGGGGTAAAATCCGATCTTTTGTCTACAAACATTTGGAAAAACTCAAATATTTTAATAATTTATTATGTTTACAATTCATGAGGCGCCAAAAAGTAAAATCTATATTTATGCACGAAATTTTGCATTTTTGCATGAAAATTATATTCGTCGGTAACCTGAAATTAAACATGTTTAGGAAAAATAAGTAATACATATTCTATTTTTTAAACACAAAATTTAATTTTACTTTGTAAAAAAATTTCAGATTAATTTCAACTTCTCATTGGAATACGGGCCCAGAAAATCAATAATCCTCCCCTTTACCAGCACGTGGTTTCTGCCAAAAGCAAATGTTTCAAACACGTGCATAGCTACGTCAGCAGGTGCTTTTGCTAAACAAACATACCTTTCTTTCACATTTTTGCATAACTGTTAACGTATCCATTCAGAAGAATCACGTTGAACAGAATTACGTCTTGAGTATGTCAAATTTTTAGTAGACAAGAATTTGGTTTTATTCCCTGCGGAGTTTATCGAGATTGATCCCTTTATATTACAACAGAGATAGAAAAAAAATTGAGAAGGGAACAGGCTTAAGGCATTAAGGCTTCAGCCTAGGCATTCATTGGGCTTATGACTAAATGAGAAAGTTCTGTTTTTTTTTTAAAAAACAAAATTGGTTAATAGACCATCAAACAAAGCCAATTGTTTTATTGTTATATATAAAGTGTTATCATCGCTATGATTTTTTAAGGTTTTCTAATTGGTTAATTACTCTGCGCGTGACGTCACTGGTTCTTTTTGGAAAGTTATCCTGATTGGAGGGTTGGCTTCCCTAAAACCGGAAATTATTTAAAGAATTCTATCATTGGTTGATTTAGAAAAACTTGCCCGCTTTTATCATAGTTGGTCGGCACCAGAACTCCCTTGTGAACCGCTAGTTTTGCCCCCTGCGACAAACATTTATTTGCTAAGGTAGGTTTAAGTGCACAGTTTACTTTGTCCTCGACACTCACCCTCCTTTCAATATCTCTCTGTCTTTTACAGATACGCAAATTCTTCTACCTGATTTAGAATTTGTCCATTCACACTGATCTCACATTTAGTTATACTTTCATCCCTATACCAAATCGCTTTCTTGCATATATCGTAGACTTTTGTTACCGAGAATTTACTATGTGAGTTACCTATGCTGAGATTGGACTTTTTTTATTATTTAAAAAAAATGTATTACAAATAACCAATTTCAAATAAAAAAATTATTACGTAGTTTTATGCTAGATATAAACATAAAACAAATAATTAATAACGCAATTTCAGTCTCAAACACCACTGACGAAGTTCAGTGAAACGGGAAATTGGATATGAAAATGTGGCTCTAATATTGGACCATTATAATTTTTGTCGGCCTCGTGGTGCATTGGTTAGCGCGTTTGCCTACCGCGCAAGTACTTGGGTTAGATTCCGACATGGTTGACATGAAATATTTATTTTAAAATGTGTTTTTACACTAGCATATTTCATAGTGCCTGGACTGGTACCTGAAGAGTAAGACTGATCACCTTACCTTCATGTAAAAAAAAAAAGATCAAGATACACTGCGATTGGTTTACCGATGCAGTGCCCTATGCACCATTAGGTGCGGAAAGGGAATGATGATGATAATTTTTAATTTTTATAAACGATAATGGTTCCCTGTAAAAGTGTAATTATCTTTTCTATGCCGATGACTTAAAATTAAATCAATAAATCAAAAAATATTTCGTAAAATTAAATCAACAGTTGACAACCCGATACTTCAAATCTTGATTCCTAATATCTAATAATGCGATACATCAAAATTCAAATTTTTTTTTTTTGGCTTACTTTAATAGTCCATTAATAAATAATAAAAATCACCGAACTTCCTCGTTCAGTCACGTTGTTCGTGGAAGGTCCTGGAGTTGCGGCAGACACCCCCGTCGCCCCGACCCCCCGCCGCGTGCACAGGGCGGCGGGGGTGCACCGCGGGCGCGGGGGGGAATAGCCGCTCGGGGAGAGGTTGGACATTTTTCCGAGAGGTGTTTTTTCGTATCAGTATCAGACCGACGTAAAATATTGCGCAAGGGCCTAGGACCTTCCCTCCTCGGGCTCATGAGATATTGATTATTGAGTAGCCCCCTTCGCCTCCCCCGTCACAGCCACATACCGATATCACACGCTGCGCGCGCAGAGTGCACCGTCAATTGACAGTTTCCCGCCAACGGCAACGTGACAAGGTGGTAAACCCAACACTCGAGAGGATCATCTTTCAAGAATCATCATTAGCCGCATCGCCATAAGACTTTAGGGAGCATCATGCTTTCAGGCTTTACTTGTACATTTCTGCTTTGAAATTAGTTACAGTTTGACGATTTGTTTCAATTTCAATTTTATTTATTCGTGTTTATGTACATTGCAAAATAGAATATTTTAATTTATACATATGGAAATAATAAAAATAAAAAGTCTGTAAAATTAGGTATACCCATATGAAAATAACACGTAGGTGAACATAATATCTTGAGAATAATATGTTAAAGAATTAAGAGAATCTTGTAACGAAAAACTCCCTCGGAGACGTGAAAAATGACAATATCCAAAGAATTCTATCAGACAGGCGCCGTGGCGCAGTTGGTTAGACGGCCAACTGTGAAACTGGCGTCGAGGGTTCGATTCCCGCCAGTTGCAAGAAAAGTTTTTTTCTCAATTGATCTGGGTGTTGTGATTTTTTATTACCTCCTTCCATATCCCCCCTATCCCACCTGCTGACAAGCCTCAAGATAGAGGATTAGCGGGTTATTCCTTTAAAAACTAAATAAATAAAAATATCGTTCAACATAGAGATAGCCCTTCCTACAGGCATAACCATTGGCAGGTTGGTCCTGTATATTAGAATGTGGAACTGTCTATGTTGACGCTGTCAAGGGTGAAAATCCGGAACATAAAAGCTAGTGCTTCGCATAATTTCAGGGATGTCATTAATACCGCGCAACAATCGAAAGAAATGCGAAGCACGTTGTTGTATATCATTCATAATGATTTTGTCAAAGAGCAAGAATCTTTCATAACAAACGTTTTTTTTTTCTATGGATTTTATACTATTTTTGTAACTCTAATATTATAACATATTTATTAATTTATTCATTTTTCATCACATTTGCTTTCACATTCACAAACTTATTGTGTCCCCTAATTAAAAAAGGATAAGTATATATATATATATATATATATATATAAATATATATATATATATATATGCATACGTTTAGGTGTGGTAACTTAAAATAAATCATTCGTACAAGAGATACAATGTATTTTATTTATTTTGTTTATTTATTTTTTTCATTTTATTCATTGTATTCATTTTATTATTTTTATTTATTCTTTTCATTCTTTCCATTCTATTCGTTATATTCGTTATATTCGTTCTATTCGTTCTATTCGTTTTATTCGTTTTATTCGTTTTATTCGTTTTATTCGTTTTATTTGTTTTATTCATTTTATTCATTTTAATCATTGTATTCATTTTATTTATTTTATTTATTAAAACACACAATTTTATCATATAGCACAAAATACACAATTTTATCATATAGAACAATTATATTTTTTTACGTCCTGACTTGTTAGAAAATTCCGTGTTAAGTCGGGACTCATATATAGATATAAATCAAAAACACTTATTAACATATTAAACAATACACAAAATAATAATAGAAAAACATAAATAATAAAAACTTATACACGTTGAAAAATGGAATGCAGAAATGGCAATATGTTGTTAATAATTTATAGTAATTTTATACTTCAATTCGGTAATTAATTTATAGTTAAAATATATACAAAATAATACAATAAAGTAATAAAAGATTATAGAAAGAATAGCAATAAAATTAGAAGTAACGTTTAAAATGATCAAATGTAAATAAATTAAATGAAAATAATGCAAATTTAGTTACATACATAAACATATGTACAAGATAATCAAATAACGGAAATTAATAAAGAATGATGCAAAATCATATTTGACATAATAATTAAGTATGGTTAATAAAGCATAAATAAAACTTGTTAAATTGATAGATACTGTAACTAAATAACAGTTCGTGGGTTCTAAATTACACGATGAAACAAAACATCAAAATATATAATGAAGGAAATCAAAGAATAAATTATGTCATTTAAATTACGATTTTTTACTAAAAACATTAAATTTGTTAAAACTTAACGATAGAAGAAAAATTATTGACATTATATAGACAAGATTGCCCTGAACTATTATCTCTCATCAACTTCAGGGTACCTGGAAGAATGGAAGGTGCCACCGTTTTGTAGCAACAATTCACGGACAGTGTATACTTGTCATGCCGTATTAAATAGACTTCATAAACTCGGCAATAGTTATTTCCACGTATCTGATATACTTAGTGTAGGGTATCGTTCCTATAGAACAAGCCTTTTGAACTTTTTCAAAGATGGTGAATGGTAATTATATTTATTTATTCATGCATTTCATATACAGTTTTTTGTTCACTTTGCCTAGCTGTGTGAAACAGTACTTATGATTTTCTTGTTGTTTTATTGTAGAATGTTTTATTATTTAAACTTTCTACTGAATATTCTGTATAATTTTTGGTTTAATTTTTTTTTATAAATCTTGTTTTTAAAATTCATGTTTTTAAAAAAAATAAAAATACTAAGCCAAATGTGTTAATATTATAAATGTTTGTAAAAGGCAGATTTGCCGTTTGTGTTAATAAAATAAAATAAAATAAAAATGAATAAGTGAGTGCATAATGTAGAATATTAGTCATAATAAGTCAATTGCTAATACGGACAAAAAACATAATATGAATAACAACCACGAAGTTGGCTACAGTATACAGCAATACAACAGGCCGTAGGTACTTAGGTCGAGAATTGCAAACGCAAACCGAAACCTTCCGTTACACGTTGTTTGTTGTTAAACTAAAAACCAAACAAACATATGGAACGCTTTTTTTCTATGTAATAGAGCTAAAGGGCTTATCTAGCGAATTATTACCTACTCTGAGTGTAGAATGTAGTAAATTTTTATTAGTCAAGAACATAAAAAAAAATACAACCTCGTTATATTAGAGATGGGCATTTCGGTTTTTTTATAACAATAGCAATAACAGTAACCATTTCACGAATTAGGCTGTTTCGTGAAGACGTTTAAAAAATAACAGTTTAGTGCATTGGGCGATTCCCCCCACCCAAAATAATTCTTAATCAAAGTACATCAAATATTTTTTCTAGCTTCCCATTTCTCTTATCGCATTAAATATTATGTTATGAATAAAAAAATATACAAAAAATACGAAAGTTTTTTCCGTGCTCAATTTTTTATTAAAATGGTTGATTGGTGAGAAACAAAAAAATCCATAGTTTCCAAAACGTTTTTTATTTATTTTTTATAATTCCTGTATGTATTTTATACAAACCTTTTTTATAGAATGCAAAAAAAGACCTTTAAATTCACAAAATGTAATTTCATTTATACCTGTTATAATGTTTTCATTCGGATAACATGCGTATTATATGTTTATTAATTATTCATTTAATATTTATAATAAATTACCGAAGTTAAATTATCAATTTTGAATGTACAAGTAATTATCAATTGGATGCACGTGTAAATTAGGCAGGCTTTTTTTTACTTACATTGTGTATATTTAAACTAAAATTGAGCCACTTAGTAAACTTAGCATTCCCTTTATATAAATGGCAGGGTCGGCATTTTAATGAAACTGTGCGCTTAAGTGCCTTATTACTGTATGAAAATTTCGATAATATTGTAAGGAGTTAGGATGGATGTGTCAAAAACGTAAAAATTATCACCCTAGAAAAATTTAAAGGGTTTAAAAGGGTAGAAAACCAGTATTTTTTAACAGTTTAGGCTCACAGTTTATTTAAAACTGTGAAGTTTACCCGTTTTTTTAATGTATTAAAAGTTAAAACTGTTTATGATAATGTTTATGGAAACGCCGTTTTTAGTGTTAAATTATAACTCAAACGACTAACGACTTCGTGCTGTTTAAAATTTCGAATTTTAAGATAGATGGACAAGGTCACGGGACTGCGCGGGTGTGGGGTGGAGTGCAGACGGGCCAGGGAGAATTCGTGCGCACACATATTGTGTATGTCCTTCCTTGGGAGAGATTACAATACAAGAAGGTAGGTAATATGGATAAAGATTTGAAGTTAGGGCAAAGCGCGGTACGGAGTGTGATGTGTCGATGATAACCGATAACGACTGTCAAATAAAAGAAATTTTCTCAGGATTTTAATTTCTCCAGGATTAAAAAGAGCATTTAACACTCCTAAATGAAACTCTGAAAGTGATTATTATCATGGTTTGAGTAGCCGGCATGAAACAGATCTCGTTTTGAGAACTAAAGTTTTTGCGAGCCATGACGTCAGAACTAGTAGCGCAACAAGTAAACTAAGACAATATAAAAGTGTTGGACTTTTTAAAGATTCCCTGTCACGCACAATCAATGGAAATATGTGATGGCTTAGAGGAAAAAATGCGAAAAGTTTTTATATGCGCCAAAGAAAATTCGAAAAATGTGTGTCGACGTTTAATTTTTTTTTTTTTTTTTAATTAGGTTTGTTTATTTTTTTTTGCATCTATCTTTATGTAAAAAGTCTTTTTCATTTAATTTTATAAGCTATTGATAAGCTTAAAAAAATTTAATAACTGCCTTAAAAACGCATGTAAAATTTAGTATTTTTGTTTTCAATATGCTATTTTTGGTATTTTTTATGATCGTCTAATCTGCAAAAAAAATAATTTTATCTTGTGTTTTTATATTTTAAAGAGTCAACCAATCAATAACATACTATATTTTGAAAAAAAACAACAAAAGAAGTTTTCTATTTTTTTCTTTAAGAGCATTTTTTTTATTTTTCGAATTTTCAATCCATTTTAGCGACCCCAATATGATTTTAAAAGTTTTTTTTAAAAATTTCTTATTGCCATAAGGCTGATTTAACTTTTGAGATCTATTACACCAAAAACAATGATCAATTTTTTTGTATGGAGCGTGACAAACCCTACTGAACCCTAATATAAAGGATTTTTTAAGACTCTTTTAGTGTTTATAAAAGTCCAAATAATCGATCATTAAATTTTTTTATTTCATTTACAATGTTTTATGTCCGAGAAAAGCCATTTGCCATTTTGGTAATGAATTAAATCATACAAATCCACCTACCAGTACACTACGAACCATGCATTTATTTTAATGTTGGCAATGCCCTTATAAAAATTAAAATGACCCGTATTTTTGTCGAAGCTTTTTTCCCCTTCTCTCGCCAACCTTGAAGCAAGTAGCCATAGTAAAATGGGGCGACATTTGAATCGTAAGGTGACTTTGATCAGCGAATATATTGTTCATAATATTTCTCTTTATAACTTGGAAACCTCAGACAATTTTAACTGATTTTTCTGTAGTGCTTTGTTATATAATTTTTTTCAAGTATATTACTTGATAATATTTACAAGAAATTCGTGGTGGAATCGTGAAGCTGTTTTTTTCAATGCAGTGAGTTTCATAAAATGAGCTGAAATTTATATTTTTTTCGAAATCTTTGTTTTACAAGCGACATGATTAGAATTTATTGATAAAAAAAAATATATAAAATAATTTAATAAAATAATTTTTAAAAATAAATGTAAACTTAAAAAGTTTTGAAGCAGAGCCTACAAAAAACATTTTGATCAAATAGAACAAAAAGCTATAATGAATATTTGAGCTGATTCCAACCATTACAAAATATGTATTATTTATAATTTGTTTATTTATTTTTATGTACAATATAGCACTTCTACCAATTACAATGTACATAATTTTTAAAATTATGTATCTACAAAAGCATGATAAAAAAAGGCACAATAGATTATTAAGGTCCATAAAAACAAAAGTAAACAAAGACGAATATGTCAATAATACAGATTATGATACATAGTTAGAGAGAAAGAGTCTAAAACTGGTAATCCCAGCAAAGAAAAGATCCACCTCTCTTGGTAGGCCGTTCAACAGACCAATCATTCTCGCCAAAAGCATTAAAAACGGTCAATTTGCCCTGCATTCTGGAAGAACAAATGGCCTGTGTTGCCTAGCTCTTAAATAGTGGCTCGGTACAGTACATATAATTTTATGCATTTCAAAACGGATAATACAAAGTTAATTAAGACCTTAAAAGCATTTTAGCCAGTATTTCCAGAACAGAAGGAAAATTTTATTTACCAAGCTATTTCTTTCAATTTTTTTTAATGTGAGGACTAAGGATTCCTCCTTAACATTTGGGATTTCAGGATATAAATAAAAAATATTATGACTCATACGATCGAGTCTGTACAAATTAAAAAACTATCTTCTGTAAAAATATTTTTTTTTTAAAATGAGTGAAATAAATGTGAAGCTTCGTTCTCGAACGGTAACGGTGAAGTGATTCGTCTAGTTAATCAGATAATTGTGACGTAATGCTTATAGAAAAACCTTAAACACTTCAATTTCTCTTCTTATAAAATCTTGTCGAACACTGTTGAATATGGTCAGTATTCATTTCCCAAGTATGTTTTACGTCTTCGTAAGAAACAGATTAACAGATACATGAATTGCTTAATTGGAATAAAAGTAATGGATTCTAAGTCATTTGGTCAAACAAATCTTATCAAAGCTGTAAAAGATAGATTTCCACCATACAAAAAGGACACAAAAACCTCTCATTCTGGTCCGAAAATAATGTCAGCGAATGAACAAATTTTTAACACAATATATTCATACACTGATAATTTTATTTGATTAGGAAGCAAAGTTGTTATGTCATCTTTATCAATTATTTAAAAAATATTTAATAAATACATTTTATCAAACCATAATCTTTTAACCTTGATTTAAATCTCAACTATTATGTTTGTGTTCGTAATAAAATTACCTTTTTTGGTTAACAATTTTTTTTTTTTTGCTTTTTGTGAAATTAAAGCATTTTATTCATATTTACTTCACTATTTCATGAGATGTGACTTAAACGCCCATCAAAGACACGTCTTTTCTTAATTTGCTAATAATTCAGTGTCTTTTTATCGTAAGTAATTTATGATAGGAAAATCTTCAAAACAAACACATAAAATTACGGTGTTTTAAAACAACCTCACTCCAAGGGTTGACTTTGATCACCAAGCTTTTATTTTCGTTTTATGAAGAAGTTCGAAACTGATTAAAGTCACCCCATTCCACTAACTCTACTTAAATCATAGAATTTTACGTAAAAACTGTCTCCGCATACAATGAAGTCATACTTGGTGATGTCACGAATTGTTTGTTTTTTTTCTTTATTTAAATGACTAGATTTTGTTATTTTATATCTCTCTCATGTCTTTACCGATTTAAAAATAAATCGTTTTGATTGTCTAGTGATTTTTCGAATATTTTTTTAGCTAATAAAAAAATTCAAAATGCCCATGACGAAAATGCTAATGTATTTTAATTATGAATAATAATTTAATAAATTACCTTAAAAATAATATCTTATCTAAAGAGGTCCGTATGTCACCAGGAAACCCTTTCAAGAATATAAACAAATAAGCAAGGAGCATTACATTTATAAATAATTTACCATGAAACCTAATGGATTGTCAATTTGGACGTTTGAAAGGTAAAGTATTAATAAGTTTTTAGTTTATTTATTATAATCGGAACAGCAACCGTAAAATAAACATACGTTAGCAATTTATTAGGTAGGGAGTAATTATTCTACAAACAAAAGAAAAACAAACTAATCATCACGCCAATTCCTCGTAGGGGTAGGCAGAGAAGATATAACGTCATTTAAATCTATCTATCCTTAAAGAACTCACTTCCTTCACATACATCGTCTCATCTTATTTTCGACATATGCTTCTTGCAGTGTCTACTAACAGGTCACATCATCAGCATCATTCCTTTTCCGCACCTAATGGTGCATAAGGGAACTGCATTGGTACACCAATCACAGTGTATCTTGATAACTTTTTTTAAGGTAAGATGATCAGTATTACACTTCAGGTACCAGTCCAGGAACAGTGAACAATACTGTGAAAACAGACTTTTAAATAAATATTTAATATTAACCATTTCGGGAATCGAACCCGAGACCTCTTGCATGGTAGGCAAACGTGCTGACCATTAAATCACGAGGCCGACTAGGTCACAAGCTCTGTAAACGCCTTGGCTTCCATATTTTAGGGCTGACGAAAAGGCTCGGGAGGCTACGCTCAAGAAGACAGCCCCTGATTTCGCCGATTTCCAGCTCAGATTTACCAAAAGGAAAATAAGAAGTAGGACCCTTCAGCTCTGGAACGATCGTTATTTGACTGAGTCAACCGGAAGTAAAACTAAAATGTTTTTCCCTACAATATTCAGTGTCAATGATTTCAGGAGAATGCAAAATACTGGCTACGAGCTCGCTCAGATGCTTACGGGTCATGGTGGGTTCATGAGCTACCAGCATCGATTCAAGCTCTCCTAAATCGACAACTGTCCCTCACCTGTTGATGCATTGCCCCCTTTTCAGCTTTCAAAAACAACAGCTGGAGGCGCGATGCAGAAGACTAATAAAGAACTCACACGAGAGGTAGTATCATACATGATAAATATAGCGCAGGAAATTGGTAAAATAAACCAAAGTAGGGAAGAAAATGCCGAACACTCCTCTAGTGGAACGGAAGGCCTGTTGACTACTGCCAACAGGCCGGCTTCTCCTGAAGAGTTTTAAGTGGTTTCCTCTCCACGTGAGCAAATGCTGAGAAGTTCCTGATTAGCCCACATTAATATATCCCGCCTGATCCCAATAGTTTAGATAAATTTTAAGATATTTAATTGCAGAAAAATCCACTTTTTGAATTTAACGTTGTATATTGTAAGCAAGGTAAATAATAAAGACACTCCCATATTTAAAAAAAATAAAAAAAACATAGGCAGAATGGTGAGTGTTACACAGTGTATAAAGTGGCCACTTGAACCAGCCAATGACGAGTCATAAGCCCTGTAAATGCCTAGACTCACATATTCCCTTTTCAAAAATCTTTTCCCTCTCTGTTGCAACGAATTTAAATATGAATGAATTAAATCAATTGATCAAAACGATTCCATTTAGACACTTAGCGGTGTTTTAATAATCTATCTTGTTTATAAAAAAAAACTTTCGATTTTGAATCCGCAACGTTTACATAAATCTAATGCAGCTATTTAGCTAGCAACTATCCCTTTGAAGTAAATATAAACCTTGTAAGATAAAAAAAAATGCAACTCACATATTTAAAAAAAAGTATAATGCACCGTCAGTACGGAGCACAGAGTGACGAGGTCTGAAATCTGAACGTTAGAGAGGGAGAAGTGTCAGTGACTGATTCCTACGAGGTGGGGGTGAGAAGGAGACGGTCGATAGTTTATTTGCGCAACATCGCCCTGTCAGCGGTGGCCGCATCACCTGCCGCAGGAAGTAACTTCGCCGCCGTGCTCCGTCGCCACCGCACTCGCCGTGTGTAGTGGTCGGTAGCGTTACTCGTGGCACGGCTCATGGGGTCAAATATTGGTGGGACACGCATACTTCATAAATATGATACAATATTTCCTATAAAACACCTACTTCCACTATCCATTAAAACAATTAGTAACGAGAAACTGTTGAAAAAGGCTTTAAAAAAATGGATAGTGGAGCTAGGTAGAAGTAAAATGGATTGTCTCATTTGTCCAAACCAATATTGAATCAACCATATTTTTTATTTCCTTTTTTATTACTTTAAAAAAAATACCGTATTATCTTTAACAGAATATTTATTTTTTTCTTTAACTTACACAAAAATATTATAACGGTCCATTATTTATTATAGGAGCTAAAATTCATTAACATTTTCTTGTATACCCACTGACAGGCGCCGTGGCGCAGTTGGTTAGACGGCTATCTGTGAAACTGGCGTCGCGGGTTTGATTCCCGCCAGTTGCAAGAAAAAAATTCAAGAAAGATTTTTTTCTCAATTGGTCTGGGTGTTGTGGTGTATTTTTCATTACCCTCTTCCATATTCCCTCTATCCCATCTGCTGACAAGCCTCAAAATAGAGGCTTAGCGGGTTATTCCTTTAAAAATAAAAAATAAACAGGCCATGCCTTTGTGGGATTTTTGTTTACTATTTTTACTATTAATATGTATTTCATTGCTATGTAATTATGCTTTATTTTTTTAATACTCTATAATATAAATTAAAAAAATTAAAAATATATATTTTTAAAAAAAAACTGCTCTACAAATGTGCCTATAGCTTATGTTGGGTTTTTGTTATTTTCATTGGGCGTTTTGTAATATAAATAATATAAATGTACATATAAACCTAGTTTTTAAAACGGAGTATTTTGTTAATTATCGCTGTTTATTAAGTGAGTCTTCTTTGTTTATTCTCAAATGTAAAAATATTTCAAAAAAAATATTTGTTAATTGTCCTCGGCACGGGTAACCCCAGGGAGATCACATTATTTTTATTATTGATTATTGTTTGTAAGAGTAAAATATGAATAAATATATAATGATAGTCAATTTATGTCAAAAATTATTTGATGCGTTTCCACATTTTTTAATGAAATGAACTGAAAATCAAAACTAAACTGTGATCCTGAAATTTGAAAAACGACAACAAGGAATTTCAGCTCCACGCGAACGAAATTTTTTTTCTTCCGCGCAGTAGAAATTAGAGCATTAAATTGTAAAGAAAAGTTTCTTGAAAATGAACGAAAAAAGTATTAAAACATATTTTAATAAAAACGAACTACTTTGAACGAAGTCACTGATTCATATGAATCAACCAATGATAATAGAGCTGTGAATATCCGGTTCACTTACCGTAAACGGACCAATCGGCAAAACTGACAGCGAAAAAACGGAAGACAACCTTTGACGTCACATGTATTTTCAGCGATACAAAACTTTTTTTTAAATCGTAGCCGTGAAAATACGATTTATAAAAATTACAAAAAAGCTTAGTTTAATAGTCTATTAACAAATATATATTTTTTTTAAAACCACTGAACTTTCTCATTTACACCGCGACCCATAATATATGTATGGCTAAATGATTTATTTATTTATTATGGTTCACAAACAATAAACAATATATTTGACATTGGTATAATTATTCATTGTTATTTTAGATATTGTTCATCAATTATGTGTAAACACAGCATACACAAATAAAGAAAAAAAAAGTTTATAATATGTTTTTTTTTAATTGGCTAGCTTAATTGAATTCTATGATTGTTATAAAGTAATTGCAATAAATTATTACTAAGAGGTTAATTTAAATTATTTTACCTTACTAGTGACTATTTGATTTTATAAATCGAGTTACAGTTTTTCCATAATTATTAGATGTATCGCTAAAGATATCAATATCAGCATCACTTTTTACATTATTATACAATCTTAACATACGTGCATTTAAGTTCGCTATATTATTATTGAAGGTTGAAAGAAAAATTGTTGTGTACGATCTCAATCGCCGACTGGGGACATTCAGGGGTACATTCTCTAAACAGAATGTAGAATCAACATTACAATTAATTATTTTATAAAGATATATCATGTCTAAAATATTTCATTATTTAACAGAATTGAAGAACAGATGAAAGAATTGAATTTCATCTGTTGATGTTTGTGAAGTGAAGAATTGAAGGAATATAGATGTTCAAATATAGGCAGAATGGTGAATGTTACACAGTGTGTAAAGTGGCCACTTAAACCAGCCATTGACAGGTCATAAGCCCTGTAGATGCCTGGACTTCTATATTACCTTCTCTTAAATGTTCTTCATCTCTGTTGTAATATGTTAATATAAACAGCTCCCCAGGGAGTTGAATCCAGTCCTTGTCTACAAAAATTTGGACAAACTCAAAATATTGTTAATTAACATTTTGTTTATTTTTTTAAAATTATACACATTTAAAACCCCCTTAAGTGAGTTTACTTTTTTTAAAGTAGGTTTTTATATTTATAACGTGTGTAGTTGTACAATTTTTTCTAAAATAAACATTTGCGAAAAAAAAAATCGGCTTCTAGCACAAAATGGATGACTGACCTAAGTAATTCCACAATTAGATTGTTATTTGTAATAGTTTTTTATAAGAAATTATGATGTAATGTAATATTTTCCATTTGGGTTGTTATTCTTTAATTGTTATATTTAAATACTTTTTATTTTAAGCTACATTATACTTTATCTGTTAATTATTATGGCTTTACACGGGCACAGCCTAAAAAGCCATACTAGGTTAGTGAATATAAATGTTTTTGAAATTAATTTATTAATAAAAGTGTTTCTTGAAAATTATGGAAAAAATATTTTAACCACCACGAACTACTTTGAAAGACGTCACGAGTTCTTACGAGTCAAACAATGATAAGAGAGTTGTGGAAGATTTCCGGTTTACTTACCGTCAACGAACCAATCGGCAGAACTGACAGAGAAGAAAAACCAAAAACAGCTACTTATGTCTTCTTTCTACTCTCTACTCTCTACTCTTTTCTTATTTCTTCATTGCTACTCATTTCAAAACAGTTACTCATAAATATATTGTCCGCCTCCCTACAAAATATGATAAAATTAAATTCAGCAAAGAGTTAAATGAAAGCATAACTATTAAGGACGGAAAAACATTCAGTACTTTGGTAGTTTTCAAAGGTTTAATAAAAAGTACCAATGATGAAGAACCGACATAATTGGTAAAGTCTCAAAACAAAGATCTTGAGCTAAAGTTTCTGGAAAAATTAAAAATCAAACACCGAGTCAATCAACAAAATCCATTACAATGCAATGTAATCTTAGAATTGTCACTAAATAACTGGAAAGTGCTCACGTATGCAAATAAAATTAATGTTGGATACCAGAGACTTGTCGTATAAGATAGGTCTCTACTGATGCAATCTTACAGGTATTTGGATTTTGGTCATACACAAAAAATCTGCAATGAAAATGAGGTCTGTCTTCACTGTGGAAAAAAATGCAAATTCAACTCCAGTCCAAACAATGAATCGAAAGCAGAATGTTCCTCTAAAAACAATAACCATCGAGCTACTAGCTTTAACTGTCCAATGTGGAAGTTGGTGGAAGTTGGTGGATGGTAGAGCGAGAGAAAAAGTTGTTTATAGCTCCTAAATAATTACGGATGTTTTACATAAAGAATTAAAATGCATTTGTTTTGCTGAATATATCTTCTTCTTTTTCAGCCTTCTGTCTTCAACTGCTGGATAAAGGCCTCTTCCATATTTTTCGGTCGATTGCTGCATGCAGCCAATTTTTACACTCCACAGCGGCTATGTCGTTGGACCATCTTTTTTTAGGTCTTCCAAAGCCTCTCTTATTCTCCTAAGGTCTCCATTTTAAAATTTTAGGGGTCCATCTCTGGGGTCTTGCCTTGCTACATGTCATGCCCATTGCCACTTCAGTTTTGCAACGCGATCCACAATTTCCGCTATTCTGGTTTTGTTCCTAATCATGAATGAATATATACTTCTTATTAATTCGACAAGAGTGATGTACATTAATGCACGAAGCATACGGAACAAAATTGACAACAAGGAAGAGATGATCAAGAGCCGGAGGGAAGTCATTCACATAATTATTATCACAAGAAAATAGCTAAAAACTGGAGAAGAGGCGTTTTTCAATATTTCTATGTATCAAGGGCGTGCGGTGGGGTTTTTGACTAGGGAAGCAATTAATATATAAATAATTGGTACATAATAATACACACTGCCTTTAAGAAATAAAAGACAACCTAAATATTTTATACATATAATTAGAAATAGTAACAATAACTTTACATATCTAGTAATAAAATGTCATAACAAATCAACCAACTTCACTATAATATATACTAAAATATATAACTGCGAAGTATTTTGTGGCATTTTATTTACTTTGACTAAAATGCATTGAAACTAAAGTGGATATTATCTTATTTAAAAACACGGCTTTCCAACGAAAAAGAATTGGTCATTATTTGAACCGAAAAAATCAACATATGCAGTAGATTACAACCTTTTTTCTTATAACAAATCAACATTATATTGTTGTAATGTTTGAATTAAATTCTTCATTTTACTTTGTATTCCTACTCCACCACAAAAAAATAATTGTAATATTATGTTTAGCGCCAAAATACTAAAATCGCAAATGTGCTGCGCGGCGTTGTGTTCGCATCTCATCTAAACTACATAGAAAATAATGTATTGGTATGTTTCGATTGCTCCCGTTGCGTAGTGAGAATTTTAGTCTGCGCCTGCGCCCGGACTGCGCGTTCAGTACGGCGCTGTAACGGAATTTCGAATTTGCTTCCATCGCGATCGTTCTTTAAATCGATACCCAGCCAGCCCGTAGCAAGTACGCGCCAATCAGGCGATCAGTACGAGCATGACAGCGCTGGTAAATGGATGTGTCGGGAGGTTATTTTGCTTTTTAACATTTTTATAAGGCGATATTGAAATTCCTTCGCAATTTATCGCGATTATCAATAAAATTATTATTACATTATTTGTTTATAGTAATCTAAATGTTAGATATTGTGCCTGATAATTAATTTATTCAACACGCTATTTTGTAAACATTATTTGTCTAAATTTAGGGGAACTAATAGTTCCATGCGTTTTATGAACGGTCCGCGCATGCTGGGTATCACAGTATTAAGGCTTCAAACATCGATGAAGTGAGAGGTGTCGCTGTATATATTCACAATACTATAAACGGATCAGTTATTGAAAGATCTACCAGTGAAAACTCATTCGAATAATCGAAAAGTACGACAGATTAAATGAATATGTTAAAATAGCTGTTGATTCTTGTACACAAATCTAAATTGAGAAAAGGAAAAGTCAGATGGGAAATATACTATGGTTTGATGCAAGACTGAACACCAATCAACGAACGAAACAGTGGAAAAAAGATCCTCCAAACCTGTCTCTCACTTTTCTTAAAAACAAATTTTGAAACAAACTTACTAACTACAGAATATTAATTTGAGTTAAATACTATGCAAACGAATTTAGGCAAAACCTTAGTCACTCGAATAAAATATGGATTATGATAAATAAAATTATATCCAATAATTTCAAGGTTACAAAAAAGAGCTTTGATTATCTCACTGTGAGTATTATAGAAATAACAGATCATAAACAAATATGTGCGGAGTTTATTGATTATTTTGTATCGATTGGAGAAAACTTAGCAGCAATTTTTCAATCCTATCCGAATTATTGGACTACAATTTATAGACATCCTAAAACACCACAATCCATGTAAATGGCAAAAACGAATAAAAAGGAAATTCTTAATTTCATCTCAAATATAAAACCAAAAGCAGCTCCCGTTTCACTGGCGAGTGGCATGTTTCCTACTAAATCAAAACTAACTAAAACTGTCCCGTATATAAAGGTGACTGGCGGTAAAAACGTCTCTGAATATCGACCAATTTCGGTTCATTCTGTTTTTTATAAAAAAAATTAACAAGTCATTAAAGACAGACTCATGACACATCTTTTATCCAATAATCTTCTCTCATCATAACAATACACATTTCGAAAATTATCTAACACGAAATGTGCAGTTTTTTTATTTTTTTGTAACACTTCAACAACATATAGACCAGGGTGAATATACTGCGGGTATACTTATAGATCTCGAGAAAGCGTTCGATACGGTCAACCCTAATATTATACTATTAGAAAAATATAACATTTAGGCATCTTTGGGACTTTCCTTGAGCTGTTACTACCTAACTAACTTAAGAGACCGAAGTTACTAAATTCAGATTGGACAACAATCAAGTGACTTCAGGGTATCACATGTGGTGTACCACAGGGTTTCGTTCTTGGACCACTACTGCTAATTTTAACTTAATTTTTATAAACGATAAAGATTCACTTCAACTGAATGCAGATGAGTTAATTATTTATTCTCACAATCGTAATTTTAATGACCTTGAAAATTAAATGCATCTAGATGTTCACCATCTTGCAATTTGGCTTCGTATCAACAAGCTCAGTCTCAACACGAGAAAATCTAACTTCATTACATTTGGTAAAAAAGAGATATTAATCTAAATATTGCCCTTGGAAATGATTATGTTGAAAAGACTAACGGAACAAAATATTTGGGAATCTACATGGATTCACAGCTTCATGGATGCACCAGTGTGATGATGTTAAATCAAAAATATCTTTGATCACTGGTATAATGCATAGGTGTATAAAAGTTATAAAAAATAGAGTCATAAGAATCATTTGTAGGTATATCAATGGAAACGTATGTCAAAGACATATACAAACTTACTGACATTCACCAATTTTTGGTCATACCGTATTACAAGATTGCAAAAACGGTGCTTCAAATCGTAAATAAAAACTCCCTCACTAACATTAGCTATATCTTCAATCGTGACATTCACAAATAAAATACGCGACAGAGTCAAAATATTCACGTACCTGGCCTCGATTATGATGGGAATATAAAGACTTCATACCTTCACCTTGACGGTATAGTTGAAAATAAATTGTCTCGAGTGATTACGAAGATAAACTACCGACCCCCCACCTCCAAGTTTTGGGTAGAGACATCGATATGAAACAAGGGCAAGCGTACGTCAAGGTACGCATATCTACGCACTAAAATGATATAGCTTCAGTATGACGTCATTATTAAAGACAATTCTCCTGACCGATTGCGAATATATACTACCGATCCCCCCACCATCAAGTTTTGATTTAAGTACCTACGACGATTTGAACCAACGGGTTAAAAATGACAAAAATTTTGTTTCAATTTTCACTTTAATTGCGATTTATGAATTTTTTTATCGTTCTGAGGTTGGAGCTTTTTTTTTTAAATTCTATTAAAAATTCTACAGAGAAATAAGCAAATTTTGAAGTCGAAATGAATTCCGACATAACTGTCAGTTTTGAAAACGAGTTGCTTAATGCCTGTAGTCTGTGGCTTAATGCAGTGACTGGCTAGATGTTGCCCTATTAACATTCAAGAGCCACTAGCCGTAAAATGTTACCACTGTGAAAAATAAATTAAGTTATTCTATTTTTTAATTCTATTTTTGCTCAATAGATTAATACAGACGATAATTATGTATACCCTCTAGGTAATTATTGTCAAAAGTCATATAAAAACAATGTTTAAGCGAGCATTTATTGCTTGAATTGGGATTTATTGGAGTTTATAATTGCTTTTAATTAGGCACTTTTTATCACAGAGGCCTTTTTAAAATATAAATGAGAACTATTTTAAATGTTAATAAAGTGAGGAACGCGGACTAAATCTTTGGGGTCATTCATTGGTTGATTTCGCTCATACGATGTCGAGATGATATTAAGTAGATATAATGTATTGACTTACAGATACCAAATACTAGTACAGAAGTTAAGTATTAATTTATTTATTAATGATTTATTAAGTTAGTTCATAACATTTTAAAAACTATACAAAATTTTATTCACATCAATATGTTTTATCAAAACTTCTCTAGAACATATTTTTTCAAATTAACTTTACAAAATTCAATTCATTCTACTTCTTGTATTTTTTGAAGTAACTCATTGTACAATTTCAATTCCTTGTACAATAAGTTTTGAGATTCTGTTTTTTCCCTTATTGATAATTTTGTCTTTTTTTATCTTTTGTTTCATATGTATGATATTATTGATTAAATTAGATTATTTATTTTATTTTATTCATCCCCTTAATAATTTTATGTATAAAGATTGCTACGTTATATTTTATTTGCTGCTTTACTGTGCAAGCCAGTTTTTTGTACATTATTTCTAAATAAAAATACATATTTCTTTTGAATGTAATTTTTATCGCCTTATTTCGAAGAGTTTGTATATTTTTCATTTCCCCTTCATTACACAAAAAAGAATGGAAAAACAGTCATTTATGTGTAGACATATGATCGTTTTGTAAATTAAAACACCACTCTTCAAATCTATTACAAGCATATTGTCTCGATATGCACAGATGAAGATGACGTTAATAATTGAGGCACTGTTGCAACAAATTTAAGGTTTTATTTTATCCGTATGTGGATTTTTTTCTTTTATTTAGTTGTTAAAATTTCATTTTTTTGACCAGGTTGTACTCGTATTTTCTTGTATTAAAATAATATTGTTTCGCTAACAATTTCTGATCCTCGATGTAGTTATTCGAACGCTTCGTGCGTCGTGTAAGGGAACGCTACCCAAACATTTTACCTTTGTCTATGTCCATCTTCAGAGTCAATTATTATCTATTGTCCGGTGATATGTGACGTTTGTCAACATTTACTTTGTCCGCTATTGGCTTTTTTCTTGTTCCAGTTGTTTATTGTGGAGCTCAATTTTATAATTTGTTCGATTTCGTTTCGTTAATATCGGTTATATGTATCATGTTTTTTTAAATAGTAAACGGCCATGATTTCATGAAATATCGCGTTATCATAAGTGAACTTAACAAATAGCGAGATGGCACTTCCAGTTTGTCGAATATGTTTAAAACCTGATAGTATTATGCTGCCACTATTTCAGAGATGTACTCCTGACGGCACTTTATTATACAGTGATATGCTAAATATTTGTGCGAACTTAAAGGTACGGAATTTAATAAAACTTGCTGCCCTGAAAGTATCAACAATGAGCTATGTTATGAGGAATGTTATTTTCTAGGTGAGGTTAGGAGATAGTCTCCCTAATAAAATCTGCTTTGAATGTCTGCGGAACTTGGAACTTTCCTACAAGTTTAGGAGTCTTGCCGAAAAGTTAGTAATTACAAATTATTTATATATTTTTCTTATTCCTTGCATATATGTATTTTGATCTGTTATTCTTTTAAACGGCTTCTAAAACAATCTCTGAATTAATGTTTATGATTTATTAACACACTCACAACTTACATAAATATATTAACTTTCCTTAGCAGTAGTTTATACTGGTGATATCCAAAAAAAGTTTATGCTCCTAAATCACAATACACTATTTTCCATGTTAAAATAGCCTTAAATATTATCACTACAGTTAAAGTTTTCTGTTTCTTTTTTGTTTTCTTTTTTTATGATAATTATGTACTAATAATCATACTATTATAAATCTAGTACAGAAGGCAATGTTTATTTGTCTACATGTAGGCAGAGAGGATTGAATGCCAGAATGAATTAAATTCGTTTTGTCCAGATGTTTATTAAAATAGATGTTCATGTAATATTTTTTGTTTTTAATATTCTTTAATAATATGCCTGCTCCCACTTTTCATTATGTTATATCCCAACTCAACACAGGGCCCTAGACCTCATGGAGTTAGGGTTACGTTATTATTTTTTTTTTGTAATATGTATCTTTATATGAATAAGTAAGTAATAAATAAATAAATGCCTTACCGCCTTAGATATTTTTTAATTTATTTTAATTATAATTTAATTAAAATTATAATTAGGTGCCACCTGATCTTTAAAAATTCAATCAAGAAGGAATTATTTAAACTTAAAATCTCAACTTTTTATTTTTGGCAGATATAACCTTTTTACTCTCAGGTGACAATTTTGTCGGTCAATTGGTTGGTTGACAACCATTTGTTGTATGTGACTATGTGATATTGACCAATATTTATTTTTTGAATAATTTATATTTTGTATGTAATATTCATGTCCCCAGGTCAAATAACATTCTATTAAACCTGCCAGATACGGAAGGAAAAAACAAAGTTATTTTCCATGATGTTGAAGATTTGAAGCTGAAATTAGATACAAAAGTGTTACTAGAGCATCCTCCCTCAGTGGATAGTCTCTCCATATTGGACAGTGTTGGAGAGATCGCTATCTGTAATACGAGTATTCGGAAGATTAATTTGGCTGATAATATCATGGAGGTATTTATTTCCTTTATTTTAAATAATCAATCAAATTTGTCATATTATTATACTGCATCTTAACTTGGCATACATTACGTATTTGCACGGTAACAGTTCTTATTCTTAGAGGTGGGGGTTAGTGTAGCAAGCTCCTGACATCACTGTGACCTGTGAAGATCTATTGTGACGGTGTTAAGTACAAAAGTATATTCTTTGATACTGAAGTTAGTTTTATATATATTTTTTTTTCAAACCTGGAGTATAAATTCTTTTCAAGATCAAGTATAAAAGAAAGTCAATTTTGCATTTTTGGCACCACTAGCTTTCTATAATCACGACGATATGGACACATAACATTCTTCATTTTTTGAAGATTTCATTTGCGATTTAACCGTAGTTGATAGTTTGAAGTTAATCTTATTTGACTAACGTATTGAGACACTTTGCTTGCTGACTGTTTTTTGTAGGGATGCAATATTTATTTGTTTATTTATTCTTTTTTTTTCCAAATAATAAACAATGATAATTAATAAAAATAATGTGACCTCACTGTACTCTGCCATATAATTACATAATTTAATTACATCAGTTATAATTAGGGGATAGCTGTAATTTTTTTAATGAGAGACACAGTTTTGACGGCTGTACCCAGGATAATAATTGAATGTTTTATGTATTTATATCTCAATAAATATTTTGAACTGATAAAGATTTTTTCTGGGTTGTTGTACCATATAATATATTTATCAACTTATTAACACTTCTTGTCTATGTTTTGTACTACATTGCGGTGTCCACCTGGCATGATAAGTGTGTGGTTTTTGCCTAATTTTTAATACTCTACTGCAGTTGTCGTGTTTTCCCTGTTTTTTTGAAATGTTAGTTTATGTATTTTAAAAATTCGATCAGCAGTATTTTATATGCAAGGAAAAAAAAAACAACTCATTGGATTGCTCTGTACTTTTGTTGCTGGAATTGTTTTTATTCTATATTAAGACTGGCGTAAAATGACACTTTTAAAATTTATTCAGTTCCTCTTTCACTTTATTCGGTCATTGTGTTCACTTTACAGAATACCTAACCATATTTTAAATTTCACTACCCATATATTATATTGTTTATTTTGTAAAGGATTAATTGTATGAGAGAAGAGGCCTTCATGTTTATTTCTTATTTAAACATCCCTGTCGTATTATATTTTATTTGTATTACAGGGATTATGCGTATTTTTTTATGTTCCAACATTTACTTCATAGATGATTTAATTGGGTAAATAGTTATTAATAAAACGTTTGTACGGCCGGGCAAAACTACACAGTTTTTATAATTATACCTGATGGTGGTTAATTTTCTATGCATATCCAAAACTTTATTATAATTAAATTTATTGTTTATATTTATTTATATTTTATATATATTTGTTTATATTTTATATATATTGTATATAAAAATATATGTTTTTGATAACAATAATATATACTCACGTTTGTCTCGGAAAACGGTATCTTATTTCTGTACTATTAATACACAAATGTCTTTATTTTATATGAAATAATCATTATTTTAATAATCTATCATGGTAATGTTTTTATTTTATAGGATGATTTTATCATTGAAGACTACGTTGGGTCTGATGGAGATTCAGATTATGAACCATCTAATGATTTCAGCAGAAAGAAAATAAAAAAAGAGGAATCTCCATCACCATTTCAGACCTTTGCTGGAAAAAAAAAGCTGATAACATTTGAAAATTATGAAAAAAAATTCAGCCGTAAAAGTGCAGTGCCAATAAAAAATCGGAAGATATTTATTTTACCAAATGATGGAAAAATATGTAAGCCAAATTATGTTTTTCTCCTATAATTTGACATGCTGCAGTTGGATTTGATTGAATTTTTTTATTTTAAAGAAAAAAAAACGTAATTCCATTATTGTACAGTTATTAATTTTCATGTACCGACTTGCTTGAAAGTTATGTGTTAGGTCGGGACTCTTTTATACCGAATCAATAGATTATATTAGTTATATTAATATTATGACACATCAATGTACAAAATACATAATAAAAATTCATGTGGACTCAAAATGATTTAAAACACACTTTAATACATATAAAATACTATATATATAATTACTGTAAGAATGAACTATGAAATGCGCATTGTCACGCCTCATACCCCCTCTTTAATGAATATTTTCACCCTTTGATGATTTTTTAAATAATTTAAATAATAATCGCCAAACTTACATGAACTTGATTTCAAAATTGTTGTCTTTATACATGAAGATTTGTAATTACTCATTTCTACGTGTTAATTGAAATGTCACTACCTGAATATTTCCTATTTTTTCTTTCTCCTCCCTCTTTTCTTCTCTCTTAACCACCTCATCTCTTTATCGTATAGTGTAGATATTTAGTATATTTCTAAAAAAAAGCAATGTTTTGTTTTAAAATGAAAATATTATAACATACCGGCAATATGTTCATATTATATGGCGAACACACAAATAGAGACGCTTGTATAAGAAGTACAAAATCATCAATTTCATTATTATGTATATTAATATGTAAACACAGTACATATTTATTTCTATTAATGCAATTCGGCATATTAGAATCACTACGCGGTAACAACTATTAATAAAAACGTCGATACTAAATATTGCAATAACATTGCCTGTGGTCTTTAATTTTTTTCAACTGGCGAAACTGGTTGATCTGTCTTAAAATAGCTGGAGAAGGTGGGAAAAAAGGCGTGCAGTGCAACTGAATAATAGAATGCGACTGACTGTCGTTACCGTATTCAACAGCTGTCAGAAAATCTTCAATTCTCTGGAAACGGCTGCACATGAGGTGGGTTTAAGGATCAATAAAGGTTAAACAAAGTTTATGATTCAAAGCCGAAACCCATTCAACTGAGCAAGAGGTAGCATGCAGTTAACAGTTAATAACTCTCTTTCTACTTGGCCTCTCTTCTCACGGAATGTAATGAGGAAACAATAGGATAAAGAAACTGATATCGGCGGGCAACAGAACATATTTCTCTTTTCTGCCAGTGTTAGAGTCCCGAAGCGCCCACAGGAAAACTAAGATTATTCTGTACAAGACCGACTGTATTGTGGCTTATGGATGCGAGGCTCTGACACTGACAGTAAGGTCCGCTGAAATGCTGGACATTTTTGAAAGGATAGCTCTTCACCGAATCGGTGATCCCATGGAAGATGGAGAAGAGTGGCGCATTAGGCAAAATACCAAATTGTACAGCATCTATAAAGCCCCTAGTATCTCAACACTCATAAAACTGCTCAGTTTGAGAGGGATGGGTTCGACACATGCAAAGAATGCCAAATACGCGAGTACCTAAGAGAATCATGGCTGGAATCCGGGGGTCAATAAAGGATCGGAAGACCCAAGCTGAGGTGGAAGGATGATCACATAGTAAAATAATAAAGGAGGTGGGAAAAAGATGCAGCACAGCTTCTACAAGTTGCGAATTGGAAAACGGCTGCTTAAGACTGGCAAAATTGGAGGCGAAAGTTGAAAGAGGCCAAGGCTCGATCTGGGCTGTATCACCATCGAAGAAGAAGAAGAAGTCGTTGCCGTATTGGTCACTCTCAAATGCATAGATAAACCCGGACAATCTTAGGAGAACTGGAGCATAGTCAAAATATGGTTCATATGTAAATTTTAAATATAAATGTAGGCATTACCTGTATATTAATTTCAATTTGCCTGTAATTACCTATTTAATATAATTCAAGAGATGGAAAATGTTTATGAGATGATGATATGGAATTATTTTATATATAGTTACCTAAAATATAGTTGATTTACTAATAATTATTTTTCAATATTTTGTTAAGGTCACATTAAAAATTTTGACAACTACGAAAATTTATTAAAATATGGAGGCGGCGTTGCAAAGAAACCTGGAATTACAAAAAAAACTGGAAAATCCCAGAAACCTAACCAAAAACTTTCGGGGGGCTTCCCTATAGAAGTGAAGGGTGTCGATGATGGTTGGGTTTGTGCCCTTGAAACGACCTCGGAAATATCCGAACACAAAACTCGTACTAAGGAAAAGATGGTTTGTCCCGTATGTGGCATATTGACATACACACTGCCAAAGCATATGATTATCCATGGAGGTATGGTATAATTTTCAATATTTCTCACTAAAATGCCTTTGAAAAATGTGTTTCAATTATTTTAATTCAATCTTTTTATGACTGTTTTTGAAAATATGGATAATAGATAGGTACAGATAGATACATTTTTTTTGTATTTACATTATGTACAACTGTTAAACTATAACTGTACACAGCGTAATAATGTGATATTCCCATTTGAGGAGAAAAAAATGAAATAATATATTTTAAAATTATGAAAATAAAACTTTGTTATTAGTGCTAGACAATTTTATTATTTTACAAAAACACTATAACAGTTTCAGAAAAGCACTCCTCCCATCGACGGGCAATATAAAATTTTTATAAGTCTTATAAAACTAAAGTTTTATATCACCCGTCGATGGGAGGAGTTCTCTCCCAAAACTGTAGTAGTATTTTTGTAAAATAATAAAATTGTGTAACAATAATAACAAAGTTTTATTTTCATAATAATTTATAGTGACATTTTACAAAGTGAAGGCCGATTCAATTAATAATTTGAATATATTTAAAAAATAGTATCTAGTAACTTCATTGTTAGTAAAACATGCAGTAGTATAATATTTATTTAGGAAATAAATATGTGTATAATAATGTTGTTTGTTGTAGATAAAAAACCATTTGAATGTGAACCGTGTAAAAAGTCCTTCAACATAAAGACTTATTACGATATGCACATGAAGAGGCATAATGGTACCAAAGACCAAATTTGTGAAATATGTGGAGCTGCGTTTTACTTCAATAAATCGGTTGTCAGGTATTTTGTATAATTAATATGTAAAACTTAATTTTATTCTGATTAGGCTACAACCTAGTCACTGCCTACAGTTCAACTACAATTATCCGGATTAATAATAAGTGCAAGATGTTATCACATAAAAACTTATACATATCCTGCAAGGTTAATTGCTTTGACGAAGAAACGCGCTGGTCGTCAGCCCCCTTTTTTATTTGTTATTAACATCTCCTTTATTTTTTATTTACTGATAACGATCCTGATCTTTGGCAATCCTGATAACTGGCATTCGGATAAATGGAGTTCTACTGTACTTTCAAGTCATGTAACTTATGAAGAAGTTGATAATCATTGGTATTGTCTTCATAAATAGTCTATTACCACATTAATCATAGCACAACTCACATTTGATAATTTTCCGGGTCAATTTTCAAAATCGTGTAATACTGGTTACTACAGTAAAACCTTGTTTTTACGTTCCTCAATTTTTAGTTTTTCGGCTTTTTACGGTGAAATGTTTAGGTCCTATTTTTTTCCATACAGTCTCATTGAAATATCCCCTAATTGATGTTTTTCATAACCCCGGTTTTATGTTGAAAATTTTTTGAAACTCATTCGACCTGTAAAAAGACGCCGAGGCGCGCGCCGCCGCGTTTACCCAAAATGGTGAATAAAATCAAGGTAAACAAAAAAAATTGTAAATTTGTGTCTCTAACTAAATTCAAAGTAGATTCAGTGTAAATGACCATTTTGTTTAAGTGTCTAATTTAGAAATCTTACTAAATTGTGACATGCAGTTGATGCATGAAGAATAAAGCCTGTACATCAATAAATTACTATGCAGAAAGTTAAAAAATTTGGCAATAGAAATATTTTTATGTTATAGACATAATATGGAAAGAAGATAGTTTAAACAGTTTTTAACAGTTTAAAGAAATTCTGTGGTGCCATACTAAAAAAGTGATACCATATAAATAAAATTTCCCAATACTTAGGGAAAAAATCATTGTATGCATTTTATGAAAATCAAATGTTTATTTTCATGTTTTTAAGGTTAAGTACCAACATAAAATTATTTAAAAATGTTTTTTAAAAATTTATTTTAAAAAAAACACACATTGTAATAATCCCCAATTATGACAGTTTTTTTACGATTTTTCTTCAGTTTTTCATTTCCTCACTTTAGCGTTTTCCTTGGTTTAACACTTTGTTTTGTTGCTCCCTTGAAAAACATAAAACAGTGGTTTTACTGTTATAGTAAAGTAGAATATAAGTCTTCTTTTTTGTATGCATGAAGCTTTGATATATTGTGATTTGTCACAGTATAATAATGTATACAACATTTTTTGAATGTTTTTTTTTATATGTGAGTTGCATTTATTATTTAGCTTGCTTATGTACAAGGTTTGTAATTCATAAGTGGATTTTTCTGCCTTTAATAAGGTTCTATTGTATAAGTGTTATATATACAACATATAAGTTTGCGGTAAGATAAGTTATTGAAGAAATTATATTTTTATACTATGTAAGTTCATACCAATAGATGTGTCAATGTCTGGGCAAAATAAAACTAGAATCCTGGACAAGTATGTTTGACTAAAAAAGTTTTTGAAAAATTAAATCCTGTTAATCTGTTCCTGGACTGGCACCAGCAGTGTAAGACTGATCGATCACGCTACCTTCATGTAACAGATGATTGAGAAACCACACATTTAGTGCACCAATGCAGTGCCTGATGCACAGTGACGATGCATAGATGTTTTTTAAAATTTATTTTTGCACCACAACAGGGTTTGAGGCCCAATTACAGTGGTGAATTATAGCACAGTACACCCAGTCTTGAGAAAAATCAAATTTAATTTTTGTGTTCTCACTGAGATTCGAACCCAAAACCTTCCGTGTGAGAGTCAAGTGTATGAACCACTACACCACGGAGGCCGCCAATTTTTATGATTTTGACACATATTGCTGCCTAAATAGATATGATCCATAAATTAAAATGACAATAACTGGTTTTAAAAATGTTATTACTAAGTATCAATTTAGGATTATAAATATGTGTGATGTTTAATTTGAATATTTTTATGTAAATATCTGTATTATTACACCTTTAATTATTTTTCAGACACATGCTCATCCACAAAGCAGAAAGGCCATTTTTATGCAATTTGTGCCCCAAAAAGTTCATCGCTGTAAGTTTTACTTTGTTCATCAATACTTAATGATGTAATTCTATGCAACAAAGACATTTATTGTGAAAAGTTTTAAAGTTCGAGGCGTTCGAAAGGAATGCGGTAGTGTGTTGTGACACAACCTGGTTGAGCTTCTATAAACATTGTTCTGTTTATATTCCCACTACCGTATTTCTTCCGTGCGCCTTAAATGTTGACCTCGTCCATACTTGAAATATAATCATAATTGGACTACATTCTGAAATAAGCAATAACAACATATAATGTTGAGTGTATAAAGCATAAAAATATTCATGCATGAATAATGGAAACATCATTTGAAGATATTCCAGGAAAATATTTGCTATAAGATGTCTATTAAAAATGTATTTTCTAGAAATGTGACTTGACAAGACACAAAAAGGTCCATGCTGGTCTCAAACCTTTCTTGTGTGATATCTGTAGTATGGCTTTTGGTGCAAGGCATCACCTCAGGACCCATATGCTCATCCATACTGGCGAAAAACCGTACGCCTGTGATGTAAGTTATATAATTTATTAAATATTTGTATATGTAATTTATGATTATTTTGTTTTTACATGTGGTTCAAGACCAGTTACATAATAAAATGCATTAATAATATTAACAGTATTTTAACGAGAAAATTATTAAATCTGGCCACGGTTAAAGAAATGTTTTTGGTAAGTTATTAACAATATTCATTCCAAAGTAAAAAATACTATCAAAAATATTTGCTCTTAATTTAGAACTGGTCTAAGTAGAGATATATCTATAAAAATGCGCTGACATTTATTTCGCTATTATTTCTATACGCTATTATTTCTCCAATGTTAGTATAAATTTGACAAACGAAATTAACCAATGACAAAATCCTTCCAGTAATACTAGCAAAAATTTATTTTGCTATCCTGTAGATGCCTAGACTTCTATATTACCTTCTCTTAAATGTTCTTCATCTCTGTTGTAATATGTTAATCCAGTCCTTGTCTACAAAAATTTGGACAGACTCAAAATATTGTTGATAAATCCACCTGGTCCATGAAGACGTATAGAAATAGAAAAAATAACATTTTCAGATGTTGCCCAGTATGTAGGTGAAATAATTCAATTAGATGAATCTCACCCGCATAAATAAAGGTTTCAGCTCTTCATCTTCACAAACATCAACAGATAAAGGAATTGAAGGAATATAGATGTTCAAATATGGGCAGAATGGTGAATGTTACACAGTGTGTAAAGTGGCCACTTAAACCAGCCATTGACAGGTCATAAGCCGTGTAGATGCCTAGACTGCTATATTACCTTCTCTTAAATGTTCTTCATCTCTGTTGTAATATGTTAATATATTGGTATATGCACCATATTATTTATAAAACTTGTATAAAATTGTACTCCATTGTAATATTAAAATAAAAATCTAATTGTATTATTTTTCAGGTCTGTAATCTATCATTTACATACAAAGTGAATCTAAATAATCATGCAATCAAAGTGCATGGAATCAACATCCGTTACAAGCAAATAGCCACTCTAACTGCAGAAGTATTGTCTGAACAATATGCGCTGGCAGGACAAGTAGCCAAAAGTCTTCCTGTGTTAGAGTTCAATGAAGAACAGTAAAATAATTTGTTTTATGTATAAAAAAAAAATTTACTTTGTGTTATATTGTAATTAATTTGTTTAGTTTATAACACCACTAATTTTAGAGTAAGTTTCGATGTTAAATCCTCTTCGTCAGAACGTTTATCTACTATTAAAGAGTAAAAATCACATGAAATTTATTATATTTTCACTTAAGTCAGTGTCAGAACCAATATCTGACTCAATTTATCTTCAATGATCGTCTAAAATTTACCTACCTGGATAATTATTTGTATAAAAGGCTGGATAATGGTGTTTTGTAAATTTCGGGTGAATGACACAAGTTTTGAATTTCGACCAATATGTTGATAATTAATAGCCAAAAGCATCCTCTAATCAATGAAGTAATATTTGCATGTTTTTAATTAAAATTGGCTGAAAGTCGATAGTATAAATATCTGGAAATGTAAATCGATATTGTAGTACCACTAGGATTAATTAAAAAAGAAAAAAAAGAAATGTGTTTTTGTTTATTTTCATCATCATGTCATTTTTCTCACCCGGTGGTGCATAGGGCACTGTATTGACAAGTCCAATTCAGCGTATATTGATCATCTGTTACATGAATGTAATGTGATCAGTCTCATGCTTGGTGCCAGTCCAGGAATAATGAAATATTGCATTAAAAGCCCCGCCCTACCCACTCACCCGGATCTGTTTTAGAGGTCTTGTGGCCTCTTTTTAGATTCGCACATTGCAAAAACAATTTTTATAGCTTAATAAGAAATACATTTTTTATTTTTTAAAAATATTTGTTCATTAAATATTCACATTTAGAATTTACATTTACTGCTTTCCATGCCCCTATCACCATCAGTGTACCTCAGTATGTATATAGTCATTTTGTCTGTCACCCTCATTTTTTTTTCTTTTGCCTGTTTCAAAGACACCCTGATTCAGACATCTGTCAGAAAAAAAGATTCAAACCTTGTAAGTCCAAAAGAAAATCAAAGTGCATAAATTCACCCTATTTCCAGAATCACCCTATTCAAGACAAAAACCTAGCATCAGCCTGTTTAAAACCTGGCATCCTAGTCGAGACCTATCAATCAACCCATTAATCACACGGTATGAAAATCTAATCCTACATACGAGGACTAGGTCATTAATAACACACCGCAGCAGTAAAGGAGCAACTTAGCCCGATCTCCGGCCGATACACGCCTCCCAGCTCTACTCGTTAGTGTATTAGTAGATAAACCCCCTTCCCTTTTATGGAAATGGACAATACATGACTCGAGTTTGGTTCCGCATTGCCTCCATGAAGATAATCCGATTATAATTCTGTTACAATAAATATTACAGTGTAAAATCAGTTTTTCATGTCTATCTTCCCAGAAATCGAACTCGGGACCTCAAGTATGGTAAGTGAACGCGCCAACTACAACATAACATGCCGTACTTATATCCCCATTTTTTAGGATTTTTACTTGAAAGTAGCCATCACGTCTAAAACGCTTGTCCAAGATTCTGGTTCTTTTTTTCACACAGAACTGTAATGTATGTCTAATACCAAACAACAACAATCTGACGAATAAAGATATATATTTTATCAGCTGCTCAAATGCCGAATTAACGGAAAGCAAAATGTACCAAATATTTTGCCTTTTTCAGCAATTGTAAGTTTTACTTGAAAACGGACCATAATCACTGATGGATTGACTTTATCAGTTGTCCTCAATATAAACTGTATATTTACATGCTTTTAACTCTGCAATAACATCTATCGACGGTTCTGAAAATAATTGTACCACTTTTAAAAAAATGTCTATTTTTTTTTCTATGTTAAAAATGTGGCTATTTTTTTTCAAGTTTTTTTAGGTACTGTAAACTTTATTTTACACTGTTTTAGGAAAAAAAATCGATGTAGACTGAAACGAACCATGGTTTTTTTTGATTTTGTTACTGAAAAATATATTCAATTAAAAAGTTAGACGGCTACTTTAGATGAAGTAATTAGATTTAATATCCTTTAGAAAAATGGTCTGCTGGAACCGAGCAATATAATTTTTGGCTTCATTCATACACTACTTGATTTTACCCCCGCGGCTTTGCTCGCATGGTATTGAGAAAGCAAATGAATTAGTTTTGTCGTTTCATAATAAGAATTTTCTAGGTGATACAATATTTTTTTATGGGATTAAAAGTAGCCTGATCAATTGCCGGTCCTTTAACTATCGCTATGCAAATAAAGGGCGATCCTTAAGTCTATGGCTACGAGGCGTCGTTATTGTGTTTCAATATGATTAAATAGTGGTAAATTAAATCACTCATTCAATTTTAAAGTCCTTAAATAAACGACTTTCTTTATTTGTTTTTAAATATTTATATGTATGTATATTTTTAAGACTGATTCAATTCTTTTATCTCGTTAATTGTTTTTTCTGGAATGTTCGTCGATATAATTTCACATGCATATAATATCTTCAATTGTAGAATTACACATAATAGATAGAATTGCATTTGTGGAATTGGATGGTAATGAAGTTTGCTAGCATGGTCATGAAATATTGATGGATGGAAGACTGATGAAACATGAATTTGTGGGGGTCTTAGTCCATTGAACGACGACACACACATGTGCAATTTTGTCACCTGAAGTATAGAGCAACGACCGATGAAGCAAGTCATAATTTTATATTGAATACAATAAAACATATTCTGCAAGACCAACAGTATTGCATATTAGACATCCGTATGCATAAGAGCAACGTCCTGCAGAACATTAACTTCATTCCTACCATGGAGACATGAAGAACAAATAGACGCGGCCTATAAAGTGACCACAGGGCGTGGTAACGTCAGTCAGCCCAGTCAGCTGAATGCAGTCACTCAGTTCCAGAATGTAGTCCCAGTGCAGTCAGTTCAACTCCTCATCGTCGCTATGCTCGTGCTTTAGTTCTGTATATTTATTCATCATATAATAAATACACCTTTACACCAACATCTTGTCTTCTGTCAATTTCCATCTGGGGTAGGAGCTACAACCCTCAATCACCATAAATCCTATAAATTAAAATAGAAAAATAAAATTGAAATTATATCATTAGAAGCATCATCTGACGCGACGTGGCGAGCAGGTTATTAAGAAAAGAGAAAGGAAAACCCCTTAAAGTGTAAAATTAAATAATGCTTTATTCAGATGTTTGAGCAGTGGAGAAAAGAAATCATACCATATATTTATATGTAATATGTTCTGACTTGTGAATTGTTTTCAACATTTGTATGAAATGTTAAAAAAATATAAAAATACAATCTCCGTGAAGTAAATGCAACTGGAACATTAGACACAGAACAACCAAATTTCTTTCAGATTTTAAAAGGAACTTTGGTGAGGACTTTATATTTCTTAAGCTTGTTCTCGTTTCTCAGTATTTCAGTCGTAAACTGTCGTTTCTATGTTTTTTTTTAAAGCCTTGTATTTTTCACATCTTTGATTTTATCGGTTGGGATGTCTTTAATTATGACATTTACATTTTTCTCTGCCATATCTTCGAGTGCTGTGGCTCTCTTGTAGCTGCAACGCCCTTATTTTCTTTTTCTTTAGTTTGGTTATTTTGTCTTGTAACTTGATTTTCATGGATCTGTAACGTAATTTTCTAGCAGCTTTATTCGTTTGACGAAGCTGGTTTTTTGTTATATGTTGTTCACTATCGACTGTTGGGAGGTTGGGATTAAGAGCATTTTGCACATTATCGGCTGCATCCTCATCATAATCCTTTCTATTTTACCCTGCTTCTGTTTTTCTTCAGATAGTTTAGAGAGTTCTTTTGCCATCTTCATCTTTGCTCTCTCTGGGCTCTTGCACTCATATCTGCAATGCTGTAAATCTTTTTTGCTGATGACTACAGTCCCGGTTTGTTTTTAGTATCTGCATATGTTTGTTGCTTACGTAGCCTGTACTTGGTTAGCTTTTCTTACCTTGTTATTTTTTTCTTTAACTTTGCCATTGTTGTTTTTAGTTGTTAGCCTATAACAAATAATAAAGTAAAAATATCTTACGTGTCGGATAAGTGAGAAGCTGAAGAACAAAAACAAATAATTTGGTAAATTTTACAGCATTTTACAGATGGCTACTAAATTGTGTGCATATTTTTTTATATCTTTGTTCTCTAATTGTTTACCTTAAATGAATAAAATTCAAAAGTAGTAATATCGTCTTTGAGGAAGAAATTTACCTTGGATTCATTTAGTTACGTAAAAAACATTTTCCGAAAAATCTGTCTTTGATTGGAAATGTGAAATAAGGTTGCAATTTGTCAGTTTTGATTGAAAATTGGACTTGTTGCTGTAGGGTGAGTTATTAAATCATTCAGTTTGAATAAAAAATCGCTTTATTCAAATAAATATTTGCAAGGTATCTAGTAAGTTGATGGATTTAAAAACAAAAATATTTGGTTTCTTAATCAAAAAATATGCATAACAAAACATACGTTTTCATCAAAACCGAAATTATCCGCTTTTGTTTGACAACTTGTTACGTACATATAGTGGATGCTAGAACGTAAGAAATAGCTTTTTATCGATAATATTAGTTATAATAATAAACCTCCACGGATGATCCCAGATCCATGTAAAAAATAAACATTGCGAAAGTTTTGTTAGCCTCCAAACCTTTTTATTATTATCTGGCAAAAAATTAAAGGGTATAGAAGATAATAAAATAAAGAGTAATGCAATTTAAATAATCTTTCTCTAATGAGGAATTTCAGTGATGTTTAAAAATATTTTCTATTTTTATTAAAGAAATAAAAGACGAGTTATACTATACACGACACCTCGCCGTGCATACAGCTGAACTGTAGATAGGGGTGATTCTGCAGCTGCTATTTGACCGGCTATCTCGGGTAAGATAACTTTCTTCAGGCTGAGTCTGGGGCGATATTCTTCAAAGGGGCAGGCGGCGACATCGAAGGCGGAGAGGGCGTAGATTCAATAAAACACGCAGAGTCTTGATTAATACACACCTTTATTTATAAAAAAACACAGGGGTTTTATTAACAAATTTGTTCCGTGTCACGGTCGGGCACGGTACGAGACAGCATACATGGGCCGCAAGGGAAAGCGAGAAGGGGTCGGACTTTCCCGGCTTATATCGTAGCACGCTCTCCCATTGGCTGGAGAATTTTATATTTTGTTTTTACTCTCAAACTTATGAGGTCCAATAATTCCCTCGGGATATGTTTCACATATGAAACGAGTATGTAGGCCTCTTCTCCGTATCCTTATTAATGTACAAATGATACAGGGAAAAATCCTACATACTGATAAAAAGGGTGACACAAGTTTCAATGGGATTGGACAGGGTCTGATTCCCCGCCATCCGATACAAATATGTGGCTAGGGTCTCGATATTCTAACTTCTGGCCCTGCGAGTGACATAATTTACTGTCTTTATCTAAGGAGCAGCTAGTTAGATTACAAATCGAGACTTCTAGCCGAAAATAAGCATGAAAACCTGACATAAATAATACTGTAAAACACTGGCATCGTACACTCTCGTCCGAGCGCCATTTGTCGCCCTGGCGGCCACTCGGGAAGCTTGGGTCGCGGCCCGGGGTCCGACCGCCTCTCCGTGGTCATTTCAACAATTTTTCCCGTGCTGCTACCATCTTCGCCTGGGAGCCCGCAAAAGGGCCGCTCGGATTGGTGTCGATGTTTAATGCTCGGCGCTTGTTCGCCGCGTCACAGGCCGCGTTGTGTGACCCTTTGCCGCACGCGCGGCGATGTCCGATACACTCCCCCCGGTGTCGTGCAGTCGGCACCTGCTGGTCTCGCATCGGGCCTCGCCGCCGCGGGCGATGTCTTCGGGGGGCTGTCATCGGTGTGGCGTAGCAGGACCGCGATCTTCACCGCAGGTCTCGTGTACTCGCCCGTGGAGGTCCGCACTCCGACGGCTCGCACCTGGTCGTCCTTCTCGGGCATGGTTCCCGTGACGACTCCCCGGGGCCATTGGTTCCGTGGCATCACGGGATCGGTGATCACTACCACGTCTCCAACTTGTAGGGGAGCGGCCGCGATGCGCCATTTCTGACGTTCGCCCAGGCCCGGCAGGTACTTGCGCATCCACCGGCGCCAGAAAGCATCCGCCATCTTCTGTGCTATGCGCCATTGTTTGAGCAAACACACGTTTTCCGGTGCTTCGCTGTAATCCGCGAGGCAAGGCATGCCCCCGGATGACCCGATTAAAAAGTGATTCGGAGTTAAGGAAGCTCCATCACGGGGGTCTACTGTCACGTGTGTCAGCGGACGGCTGTTGACCGAGAAATCAGCCTCGGCTAGCGCCGTCCGTAACGTCTCTTCTCTAGGCGCTTGCTCTCTCAGTATAGCAAACAGCGCTCTCTTAATGGAACGAACTAATCGTTCCCACGCCCCTCCCATGTGCGGGGATGAAGAAGGGATAAACTTCCACTTAATCTTCACAGTGCTCATTTCATCTCGCACTTTCTTGTCCTCGGCTACGTCTCGGAAGGCGGCAGCCATCTCTTTATCGGCGCCGCGAAAATTTGTCCCGTTGTCAGAGTACAAGACAGACGGGTGTCCTTTTCTGGCGGCCATCCGCCGGATGGCTTGGATTGTCGAGCCGGTACTCAGTGACGTCACCAACTCGATGTGAACAGCCCTGGTTGTGAGGCACGTAAACAAGGCCCCGTACCTCTTCTCTTTGCGCCGTCCTATGGTCACGTGTAGCGGTCCAAACAGATCCACTCCGCAATGCAAGAAGGCGCGCATGTGATGTGCCAATCTCGTCGGCGGAAGACGTCCCATCAATGGCGGTTGCGGTCGCGCGCGATCGTTCTTGCACTTCGGGCAGTTAGCTACAATCCATCGAAGCTTTGTGCGTATTTTCATCACGTAGAAATCTTGACGCACATCTGCCATAGTCCTCTCAGTGCTCCCGTGATAGCACATCTCGTGCCGGTGTCTCAGCATCAGTTGTACGTACAGCTGCGCGGCGTCCAATATCATAGGGAATCCGATATTTTCCCGTACACCGCTGGCCGCGTATAACCGCGTTCCCATCCTTACCAGTCCGGTGTGGTCTAGCCGGGGCGCGAGGGCACTTACAAACTTAAATATTTTCTACTTGTTAATCATCATCATCGTTCTCTTTCCGCACCTAATGGTGCATAGGGCACTGCATTGGTACACCAATCGTAGCGTTTCTTGACCATTTTTGTTACACGACGGTAAGGTGATCAGTCTTACGATTCAGTTACCAGTCCAGGGACTATGAAATATTCTAGTGTGAAAACACCCTTTTTAAATAAATATTTCATATTAACCATGTTGGGAATCGAACCCGAGACCTCTTGCATGGCAGGCTAACGCGCTGACTATTACACCACGAGGTTGACATCGACTATTTAACTAAGCTAAAAAGTATTTTTTTAAATTTTTATATTACGTACTAGTGGACCCGACAGCCGTTGTCCTGCCCAAACGTTGGCTTGCCTGCTATTACCTTGGCAAAATACTTTTAATTGATAAGGAGGTACCTAGGTATGTGTTTATGATTGAATTCCAAAACATAAAATAATTTATTTTTTAAACATGGAATTCTTTTTGCAAATGTCAAACTCAGCTCTTCTCACTAACAGGGGTGCACTTTATTCATAAATGTGATTTACAAAAATGTATCAGTAAATATTAGTTAGTAGTACCAAATATCTGGTAAAAATAAATGAATAAAATGAATGTAAGAAAAGAATCTGATTGGGATTCAAAAACACAACACAACACAAAAAAACAACATCCTTCCATTTTTTTTTGTATATGGATTCTCGTCAAATGCAACTCTGGTATGTCGATGAAAGAAAAATTTATGCTTCTAACATTTTTTTTACGGATTCGATTGAAAATTTTAATATCTACGCGCAGCGAAAATTTTACATTTCGCTGGAAACCGCACGTAAATCGGTTAAGCCGTTTAAGAGGAGTTCAGTGACATCACACGTACAGAAGAATTATATATATATAAAGATTATCAGCGCTATGATTTTTTAAAGTTTTGTATTTCTGAAATTACTTCGCATGTGACTTCAGAGGTTCTCTTCCGCTTATTCTCGGTCAGTTCTGCCGTTGACGGTTAGTAAACCGGATATCTTTCACAGTCCTCTTATCATTGTTTAATTTATATGAACTATTGAGGTCGTTCAAAGTAGTTCGTTTTTATTGAAATAGTTTTTACTATTATCTTGTCCATTTTCAAAAAACTTTGCCGCACAATTTAATAGTCTAAATTTTACCGCGCGCAAGAAAATATTTACTAGATGTATAAAAGTAGATTTGTATGGAATTAAAAAAAAACATCTACCATTTATGAAATATATTAATAAAAAATAAATAAAAAATAGTTGTCTCTGTCATGCTCATAAGGGTGTCTGAGCGCGAGAGAGAGAGAGTATGTTCATAATTGTATATGCCGTACGACGTTATACCATGCGCATATTCACAGATACCACACTCGGTACAGGACTCGACTATTGTCTACGTGTAAACAGACAAAACATTGTCTAGAGACATCACCACCGAGATAGACGGGCAGGAACAATGATTACTCCCACAATCGCGCGTGGCCAACTTGTCACTCCCAAAAAAAATGTACCGAAAATGGCGGCAGAAAACTGGCCTTTGCATTATTTAGTTCGTCTAAAATGATGAACACAAAATATCAAATAAAAAAAGTACTCGCGTAAAATAAATTAATAAATTACATTTTCTTAACCCATTGTATTTTTTTTCATATACACAACAGGCGCGTGCGGTGACTTTTATCAGTAAGGATGCTGACAAAAAACCATCATGTTCCTTATTTTAGCAGGTTTATCCAGAATTATTTAATAAGCTATATAATTTGTCCATTAGAGTAATAATAATTAATAGTTCACTATCAATAAATTGACGGAGCACAGGCGCGTCTAGAGGTGAAGCTGTAAATTTTCTTATTTTCTTCTTTTTCCACTCCTAAGTGGAGCATGTGGACATCACCAGACGCTTCCGGGAGACCTTATCGTTAGCCAGCACTCTCACCTCCTCCAACGTCAATTCCGCGTCCCTTAGTTCCGCCGAACAAAGCTGAAAGATCACCATCGATAGTCTTCCAGGACGGTCCCCTTAGGTGTGAAAAGGAGATAACAATATAAACATCAAAACACCCAAAACAAGACCCGAGACAATCGTTCATAAATTTGGGCCAAGTATCAATAATGCGCTACTTACTTTATGATCATTAATAGAGTAGTTTTTTCTTTGCATTATACAAGTTGGATGCTTCTTATCTCTCCGAGTCTCGAAAGAGAAATCTACAACCTTATGAACCTAAAGCGCATGCGCGAAAATTTTGACAAATGCTATGGGAACTAGACGCAACTCGATAAGCAGCATCCCGCGTATACAACAATACTATCAGGAACAAGATACCCAGATACTCAGTACGTACGTTGGTATAGGAAATACGCATATGTAGCTAGGTATGTGTACTGAAGATATTGTTTGAATCGCGTGCACCCAAACGTTCTCAGTGAGAATTTTAGGAATACATATTTGAAGGTTTTTTTGCGTATTTATAATGTTTTTTTTGTAAAATTTATATTCTTTTTTAAATTTCAAGGAATGCGCCGCATCCACAGTATCTATGGACGGAACGCGCCTGATACACAATCCTCTAATACAAGGCAGAATTTGAAAAAAAGTTAGCACATTTGGTTTAAATTTAATATAATCTTTTTTTAAATCCACATCCTGTATATTTTTAATGCGTTTGTGTGAGTTTTGCAAAGGCGCCAGCTTTAGTTAAACAACCAGTACGCACCATTATGCTCATGTTATCGTATAACAACGAAACAGAGGAGTTTTTTTCGCAATGTTAGACACAATCGAGGCGCCAGTACAAGTCGCCGCTCTGGCGCTGGAGCAAAAAAAGCCTTCTCCGAATTAATAATATAATTATTTGTGTTTTCTAAATATCAGATTTCTTGCAGACAATAGGGACGTTAATTACAGAAGTGAAATATATTTACCGAATTCAGACATTGAAATAATGGAAACCAGTTGTTCTAAACTGAAATGTTCTAATATTGTTTCACTTAACAACGTTTCAGAAAACAATAATAATATTTTAAATTACTCTAATAACTATCTCATTTTCTTGTTTAAAATATATACGTGCCAAAACCACATAATTTTATTGTAAAAAATATGAAATTTTCCCACCTGGAGCATATTGAGACGAAATGGGGCAAGCTCGTCGCACTTATAGGAAGCTCAATCCTAGTTGAGGCCATCCAACACACTCAAATAGCCTAAGTAATAGTGGGTATCGACAGGCTTCTGAAGGATACAATCATCATCATCATCATTCCCTTTCCACACCTAATGATGCGTAGGGCACTGAATTGGTACACCGATCGCAGCCTATCTTGATGTGTATCTGAAAAGTGTTAAAATCGTCCGATTTAAGTCAAATATGTGCCGTTCTGTTTGATGATTTATTGCTAACGAGAATCTAACTTCATAATGCCCCTCTCGTAGAAGCCTTTGTCCCTATTGACAAAAAACTCGGACAACCAATTTTCACAGGCCTCTATTGATGCCAAATTTGTAACCCTAAGCGCGTTGGCCATAGACAGGAACAGGTATTAATCACTTGGTGCTAGGTCCCGACTATAAGGTGGATGTATAAAAACTTCTAATCCGAGCTCCCGGAGCTTCTGGCGCGTCATCAAAGATGTTTGCGGCCTGGCGTCGTCCTGATGAAACACGACCCTCTCATATTCACCAATGCTGGCCGCTTTTGTTCGATCGCCAGCTTCAAACGGTCGAGTTGTGTAAAGTAGAGAGCAGAATTCAGCGTTTGGTCATAGGGAAGCAGCTCATAGTAGAGTATTCCCTGCCAATCTCACCAAACACACAGCAATACCATCCTGGCCGTGAGTCCTGGCTCGGCCACGGTCTGGGGGCCGCTTCGTTGGCTTTTGACCACGATCTCTGTCACTTGACATTGTCGTAAGTGACCCACTTTTCATCACCAGTTACCATCCACTTCAGAAATCGGTCGATTTTGTTGCGATTCAGCAGCGATTTGCAGATGGAAATTCGGTTCATGAGGTTTTTTTGCGTCAGCTCGTGTGGCACTCAAACATCGAGTTTTTTTTAAATCCAGCCTTCTGCAAATGGTTCAAAACGGTTTTATGATCAATATTCAGCTTCTGCTAAGACTGCTAACACGATGGTCTATCTTGATATTTTCCATGATTTTATCGAAATTTTCGACGACAGGCCTGCCAGAGCGTTGTACATCATTCACTTCCACTGCACCAAAACGAAATCGCTCGAAAAAGTACCGCCTCGTAAACATCGCATTTTTTTATGGTCGCTTTCGACGCGTTTATCCGTTTTAGGTAGTAAGAATGTAAAATATGGCGAATTTCTTCCTTTGAGACTTCTATACTGGACGCACAATAGTTCATGACTGAACCGACCAAGCGCAAAGTATTGTATGCTGTAGTAAAAAAAAAGTTTGTAGTATACACTTACACCTTTACAACGCCGTATCGTATGATTCAATGTGACTAATAATGAAAGAGATATACTTAGATGAAAAAAAAGGCGCGAAATACGAAATTACTTTTTCCCCAACCGATCAAAACATCGTTTCACTAATTTCTTTTACTTTGTTCATCATCTCTATTGCTGTACTCCTAAACCTTCATTCAACTGACTTATCGCTAGTCATCCGATGTGCATTATATTAATACGCAGACATTTAAATACATATTTCGATAAGTTCGTGGACAAGAAGATGAATATAATAAATTGGAATCCAAAATTGATACGTACAACGATGAATTGATAGTGAATCTGGGAGAATTAGAGGAAGATACCTCAGTCGAATCATTTTCCGATTGATCAATTTGTGGGAATATGTATGGTCAGTAGGGCGTTAGGGTAGGGCGCGGTTGGGCGACCGCCCAGGGCGCCAGAAATAAAGGAGCGCTGCAGGCGCCCCATTTTATCCTCTCGCTCATCGAGCGAGTCCAAGTTACTCGTAAATTTCCTAAATCTAGCAATAAACTCGCTATAGTGGCCCATGATGAGCCTTTAACTTCTCCAAAAAAGATATTTGAATTTGAATTTTTCGATAGCCTTTTAGACACTACCTTAATTTCACTCAGTGAAAGATTTGAAAAATTAAATGAGGACACGAAATCTTGGTCTTTTCTGTTCAATATAAAAAAGATTCCGGGAAAACCAGACCTTCTCAAACTCTGTGGTAATTTCCAATTGAAATTAACAGTAGATTCTAAATCCGATATAGATGGTTGTATGTTGTGTGATGAACTCATAAGTCTGAAATTATTTTTGCCTGATCAGAATGTATTTAATCCTGTCATTGTTTTGAATTTTATGAAAGATCGTAACTTACAAGAACTGTATCCAAATGTATGGATAGTGTTGCGAATATTGATCACTATACCTGTAACGGTTGCTAGTGGGGAAAGGAGTTTTTCTAAGCTTAAACTGATAAAAACTTATCTACGATCGACAATATCTCAATCTAGATTGACAAACTTAGCATCTTTGTCAATTGAAAACGAAATTTCGGAAGACATAAACTTAAGTATTTAAATAAAAGAGTTCGTTGATAGAAAGGCTAGAAAAGTACAATTTTATTAGTATTTTTTTTTAATAAATGGTTATTTCATTATAAACCTTGCTTTTTTTCGTATGGGTTTAAAGGGGTGGAAGATAGGGGGCGCCGTAGAAATCCCGCCCAGGGCGCTGGTAGTGCTAAAACCGGCCCTGTGTATGGTATTGATAAAATTTGACAAATGACTTTGAATAATGTATTGTAATTTTTAAAAAAAACCTTTGAATGTATTTTTTTAGGTTCCTGGGGAATTGTATCCCGTGATTTGACTAAAATAAATTTATTTTATTGAAGTATGGTCAGGTAAGTTAGCAAGTTTTAGAAACCTATCATTAAGATAAATAGTTTCTGACGTGTTATTATAAAATGCTCCATCGCATTACATATTATAAATTTGATTAGATAAATAAATAAACTTGAATACTTCTGAATTAAATAAATAAACACATTAATATTTTTGTATGCTTACTTCATTTTATGTTTTTATTTTTGTAAATGGCCTTCGTGCCGTTTATTTAAATATTAGTAAATAATATCCAAGAAATAAAATATACGATGGAGAGAAGAACTCTGTATTCAATATGTATACTTGTGCGGGTACTGTGATCGCCTCAACTTGGGCTGCGTTATCTAAACCTACGCAATTCTTGGCCCGAAAGCGGAAGAAGGACTCGGAGGAGAAAATGGCGGAGCGCGCTAGATCGAAATCACTTAGAGAGAGTGAAGATGACCCATACCAAATGGACACTTGCAGAAGTGGCTAAAGGCACTGAGATCGTATTAGACAAACGATCACTGTCACCTTGACTGTGATTACAACTGCGGAAAAAGCAACTTTAATAAATTATGCCTACGCGTAAACCTTTCCGGATAACGGGTTAGGCATTCAATGGAGTGGTCGAGTCAGACATAGACTGCGTGAAGGAAATGTGGTGTGATCTAATGAGGAATTTCAGCCCAACGGGAAATTGGATACAAAAAATGTTTTCTTACGCGCGGTAAACATAAGAGCATTAAATTATACGGCAAAGTTTCTGGAAAAAGTACGAAAAAAATATTAAGAAATACTTTAATCAAAACTGTTTTCAACGTCGTCACTATTTCATACGAATCAATTAATGATAAGAGAGTTGTGGAAAATTTCTGATTTACTCACCGTCAACGAACCAATCGGCAGAACTGACCGAGAAGAAGCGGAAGAGAATTTGAGACATCACACGTGAACTAATTTCAGAAATAAAATACTTTAAAAATCATCGCGCCGATAAAACGATACGTAAATATATTTATTTCTTGCTTAGTTTAATAGTCTAGTAACCAAAAATAACAATAAAAAAACACTGAACTTCCTCGTTCATTTCTAAATATTCAATAACCGCCCATTCCTATCTTTCACTCTCGGTATTCCCACGGAGCCTGCTTCAAACATTTCGTAGGCAGTCAACATTCCTGACGGTCCTCTGACACTGGCCAAAATAAAAGCGGTCGTGCCTGAGTCAACCTATGCCAAAAATGCTCAGGCTTTACAATGACGTGTACCTACCTACATATTAAAAGTCAGCTCGGTTGATGTGTTCCTATAGAAATAACAGTTATACGAAAATATGTGATCAGCTTACTTTGAGCATTCAATCAAACCCAAGACGATATTGTCTTGTCTTTCTACGAATACATTTTATCGCACCGAAGTGTTCACTATATTATTTTTTAATCAATCGACACAGGTAATTTGTTTGTAGTAAATTATGTTGTTTTGTATATAATTTTTAGTATTATAATAACGGGCCTATAATTTTAAACCCCTTTCTTCAAAATTTACGTAAATAAGACAAAGTATTTTTATGCTTATGAGAATATCATCTTGATACTAAAGTGTCACTAAACACGATACACCTGAAAGAAAGCTCTTACAGTCTTTTATCTTCCACCTACGACAGGTCACACCATTGTTCAAAATCCCTTAAATAATACGCACATCTATTAGAAATTCAGTTTATCTGGATTCAGCTCAGAAACAGTACTTCACCATGGTAAACATCGCATGTATTAAATATGTGTAATAAAATCTAATTTTACTCGGATTTTTTGTCATTTTTAGATTAACTATCTTGAACCTACAAACAAAGCATTTAAAAGATAATTTTAGTTTAGTTTTAAAAAATCCCAGTGAAAAGTATTCTACATATTACAAAAATAATTTAGTTGGTGTTTTCCAGAAAAACGCGTTAACCATACGACGTATATTTGTGCTCTTGTGAATTTTCACTAAAAAGCCGTAATATCCTTAATAAAACAATTAAAAAAAAAACAAATTGATAGTGATATCTTCATAGCTAAATAGCTGCGATGAATTAAAAATATATATTCGTCGTAATTAATTGATAAAATAAACAAGATTCTTATTTATTCACGAATTTAATTGACTAATTCTACTTGTATGCAATTTTCATTATTTGATTTGATCTCATATACCTACATACTATTGTATTTTTTACAACAATAATTTTTATAGGTATATTAAATAAAATTAAAATTTTGTAATCATTATATACATCTGTACCTTAAAGCTGAAATGCTGGAAGTCACATTTGATATTGTTCAGGAGAGCGGTTTGAAGTTGAAAAACTGTTTCAAATGTATCTCTCGAAGTAAAAACACAATTAATTGCTGTTTTTTTTTATTTTAAGGGGGTTTTTGATAGTAATATTCAAGAAATAAAAATTCAAAGTATGGACTATCAAATAACTATGGGACTTCAATGTTTTTTGTTCCAACCGCCCGGCCCGCGCCCTAATTCCTCCTCGAACTTTAGTACAAAAAATAATGTAGACTATTGAATGAAAAACAATGTATTTATTAAACTTTCTTAAGGTAAAAATATTAAATGACGTACCATTAATTAAAACAAAAAATAAATTTACTGACATGATATTAATAGCAATAAAACAGTAATTGAAAGTAAACAGTTTTGAAAAAAAACAAAGTAATATAATGAAATTTAACGGCACAAGAAATGACATAATGCCTAGGTATAGTTAATTATTACAATAAGGCTTAATCTTGTGCAAAATCCCTCGCTGCGTCAGAGGTAGTTTTTAAAAATTGTGGAATTTATTCGGTATCTACTGCTTTAATACCGGCAAACCGTTGAATTTTGTTGGAAGCATGAGTATTATTACTGCACTACTGGTGTTTTAGAACAAGCTATTTCAGTAGTGGTATACCGGGGGACTTCAATATTTTAAGAATTAATAGAATCTGAATAAATGAACAAAATGACATTCGTAACTCAATTTTGAAAAAAATGTGACTTCCAGCCTTTCAGCTTTAAGGTACAGTTATTATATTTCGCGAAAATTTATTTTCAATTGCCAAAATATGTCCAATAAAAACGTACTTTTGATTTCATCTAAAAAGAAATAAAATATGTTTAGTATCTAATACTGTTATTTTTCAGTGGATTTTAAGACCCATGTTTCTTTTCTGGGGTTTGGCTGCGTTAACTTATATTGTAGAATGTGGGGGTCAAAGTGACGTTCGAAACCAAAATACATCATATCAACAGAATATTGCTAAACCTTTTGGTAGCTGGTGCTTGGGTCGTCAATGTAAAATCGGTCTGGATTCGTTTAATGTGGACTTACAACTCCCCGATGGTCGGATGTTTTACGAGGAGACCGATTCTCCATTTTATCTACATAAGGAATTTCAGCGTGAAAAAGAAATTAAAAGATCACAGAAATACCAGCCGGCCCAAGATGCGAGCGATTATCTTGACACAAACCTTCTCGAAAATAATCAACAAGACTATCGAGACGCTGGAAATTTGAATTCATGGGACGCATTAAAAAGAATGCTGCAATATGGATCTTCAATCCGAAGACTGAAAAATTTTGCAGCTAAAAGAAACGAGTTAAATATGGTTAATAATAAAAATGCTATACCTGTAAGTATTTTTTTGTCTACAAAAGTTTTTCTTAAAAGTATTTACTGTCTGAATTTAACTTTATCAATAATTTATTGTGGTGTTTAACGCTTATAAATTACTCGATTACTAAGCTTAACCGAGTTGCGCAGTTTAAACCCACATTGCGCGAGCTGGTACGCGGCAAGACATACATCCCCTCGATTTAGAGTTTGTTTGCCCCGTAATTCAGTGATAAGTCTCAGAATCGATTCCCGATGGATTGTTTTTTTTTTCGAAAAAAACCACCATTTGAATTCTGGTGATTTCCCTAATATTTATATTTCAAAGCCATTTTATTTTATCATATAACTGTGCTTTAACCCTTCGTGGGGCGTGTGTTATGAATCGACACAACCAGAAACGACCCGTACCTGTGAACTAGTGTGAACCTGCCCCGACTCTCTAGAAAATCAGCGTTGAGTTGGGGCACTGCCAAGTTTATGTCGCTGAATAGGCGAGCGAATATAATCATTTGATTTGACTATATTTGTTAATCCAAAAAGGCGCTGTCTGTGTTTGTCGCGAGTTTTAGGAACATTAAAAGTTATGAGATTCGTTAAATCAAGGACGTCCAACCGGCAATTGAAATTTTCACATAAAATCATTGATCCACTGATGATGATTTTAAATTAAGTTTAATCAATAATTAATTTGATTAAGGGGAATCGACAGTTAAAAGTTTATAAATCTTAAGATACGTTGATAAACTTTTATATTATAGGAACTTTCACTATTATTGTTTATTTTATTACTGTAGGTTTATTAATTTTTATAAATAAGCTCTAACTGATTAAAAATTAATTTTTTAACAATATCCTATAAATTTCTACTTAATCTGAGCCTTATATATATATATTTTTTACTTTTATTGAAATTTTTGTATGAGAAATAAATTGGACGTGCGTTTCTTATAGATGCATTTTACAACCAAAAGGTTTTTCAATAAGAGCGATAGAATTTTGACAGTGTGTAGCGGCCATGTTGGCTGCCAAATTTTAAGGTCATAATAATTGATGTTGTCAAAATTATCATAGAACGATAAAGTGTTGAGCGACGCGTGCAAATTATCAAACTTAACTATCAAAATGAGTACTCAGTTCAAGGTACGTTACGCGCGCGACGTGATTTTTACTGTGCACACAATCGTCCTGTTAAGTCCGCTATTCGTAGTTCGGTTGACAAATTTAAATCCACTGGCTCAGGAAAAATCAAACAACACCCGTACGTTGTCGAAACGTGGGGTCTACGTGAGGAGAACGAACGTGTTCAAGATAACTCGAGGCAGTCAATTCTTAGTCGCGCCCATGAACTTGGCCTTTCGCAGATCTCAGCTTAGCGAATTTTGCACCGAGACATTAAAAAAAATCAATTTAAAAACATTATTATCAATGAAAATGTATCATATAAACCGCAAGGTCTTTGTTAAATAATTCATTTAGAAAAAAATAAAATATTGAGTTGGATTTCGCGGTCCAGTTATCGAAAATTGGACCTCTCGGATACGCGCTATCCAGTGCCGGCTAGTGAAGCCGCGGTTGTCATTCCTAGACTGTCACTCGAAGCGGGAGACTGATCATCTTACATTCGTGTGACGATCGGTGTACTGATGCACCATTAGGTACGGAATAGGGAATGGCGATGGTGACGATGAATCAAGTCTAAGTTCAATGTAAACAAGACAATTACAATGTGACCTGTATTATTCGTTTTCTTCTTAAGGTTTACAACGTAAGTCTGTTATGTTGGTAACAATACATTTATAAATGTATGTAATTAGTTTGATCGGATGACAACAAAATACTACAAATTTCAGTATTTTAGTAACTACTTATTTTTAATATTTATATATATTATGTATCTTTACAGAGAAGAAGTAATATTTTGGAAGTCAAGGTATTTACAAGGCTTATGACCTGCTACTGGCTGGTTAATGTGACTGCTTATAAACTTAATGTGTAACACCACCATGCCTCTATTTGATTATCTACATCTCTGTGTTACGATTCAATTTTCTCAGGATGAATATAATATATGGCTTCACGGAGACATTTCGATCCCCGGATAACAATGGAATGTTAACATCTACTGTCTATTAAGTTAAATTAAATTTGTTCTTTGGAAAATGGAATAATCTATAATATTTCTAGAACTGATTGATTGCGTCTGTTCCTTATACTCACGCACAGGAATTTGATCCTTATTATCGTGGTATCAACGCTAAATCAGGGTCGTTTTCGTCTGTTCAAATTTTGCATTCGAATTATGAATATACATTGCGAATATAATATACATTGCAAAAGTAAATAAGTTGTATCATCAATAACATTTTATTTTTATTATGGATAACTTATATATCGCCAAAATTCATGAATATTGATTTTAATTTACATTACGGATACTTAATATTGTGCATCTGAGACCCTAATTAACTCATTATAGGACACTTAGAATGACGTGATAAATAAACGTAACAGCGAATTGAGGTTTTTATTTAAAAATATTTCGTATTAATAATAAGTCTTATTTCACTAGAGTATCAGGTAGATCAGTCTTCCACTAAGCTTTTTTCAATGCAATATAAAAAAAATGTCTTTAATAAAAACTATTGTATTCAATTTGAAGGCGTAAATAGACAAAAATAAGTGTCCTATAAAGGGTGAAGCAAAGCCCTAAGAGCCAATCAACGATTTAAAAAGACCATGAGGGTAGATTTATTTAGGGCAAATTTTCTAGCATGTTTGTTGCCTGCTAGTTCATATAAAATTGTTTTTAAAACATGTTAAAATACAGTAAGGTACCGACGAAAATACTGCACATTTTCATACTAATATGTACATTTGAGTTCAGAGAAATATTTTTTACTTTATAGTCGATTGAAGATAACTTTGTTAACTTCCCTTTATATTCGGGGGCCCTGTTTTTGTTTTTCAAAGCAAATAGGCCTTCATAGTGTAAGTGATATTGTCATCCGAATCATTTTGTAAATACTCGTATGTGTAAACAATATTATTTGAAATATCTGTAAGTTTAACATTATAATACTTTTAAAAAAAATGTTTTCAGGACTTCAGTAAAAACGAAAACAGTGCATATTCTGTGACGAGAAGGAGTAGTGCGATTGAAAACCTTTCCCCAGACTCTCTCATCGCTCGTCCCCCGAACTGCGCGTGCGGCAATAGGGTACGTATAATTGCTAATTACACGGACCAAAAACCAGAACACTGAACAAACTGGTCAGAAATTTGATCCGTGTCATATCAGGCCCCGAACTTACAATATCGTTAAGGACAGAAGTAAATAATAGAACAGATCGATTTGTTATGAAAACAATTTACAATATCATGACTACTTAAAATAATATTTATTTATTATTTATTCGCTCACTAATTTTTGAAATTCTAGAAATGGCCTCAATTTTATTTTATGGCGATTTAAAAAAAATGTACCTTTTTTCCACAGATGCACGCATATATTTATTTGTTTTACAGAAACAAACAGTCGACAATGATATAACAACAGAGACAGACCAGCGAAGTTTCTAAATAAAAATTATACATATTAAATTGTGGTACAACAAAAGGGTGTGTTTACGAGTATTTGTATGAGAGTAAGTGTAGAGGCGTGTTTGTGTGTATTTGTGTGGGAGTCAGTGTTCAGGTGTGTGTAAGTGTGCGCATCATTAAATAGCAAGTGGGATCGTATCGCAGCCAGAAAGAATGAGAATATTTGAGAATATTAACAAATCATTTATAGTACAACCCTTGTGAGAACTTTAGAAACAAAGAGATCACTCATACAAAGTTCTTTAAATAATTTATAAGATGGAGAACGACAAACGTAGTTTGAAATAATCTTAGTAAATATAGGTATACAACCACTTGCCGGCTTTTTATGTCTAACGGTTTAGAGACGTATCCGTCTCTTCGTCAGGACACTCACTACACCAACATGCAAAAACACTTTCACCTTTACCATCACTGTAGCGTACATAGTATTTACGAAAAAATACACGCAGAGTTAAAGTGGACGCAAACACAAACATAAATAATATCATACAGGTAGTTTGATTCATTCTACGAGTTAGTGATACACACCTTGAGTAAAAAAAATGTAATAGAGTGAGCCGCTGATGTAAGAAGTTTTCTTTATTTCTTAAGACATCAAAATAAAAGGAGTCTAAAAAGTGGCATTTTGGATCACATTGAACGCGAAAATTGTTTAAAAAAATATTACATATATCGAGGTTTGAAGTTTATCACTATCTGAAAATTATTATTATTTTATTTTTTTTGTTAGTAAAGATATAACTTAATCGCATTATGAATTCGAACAGATTTTAAAACTACCGAAATGCAAAAAGTTTACACGCCGCGGAACTGATTCCGTTGAGCGCCTGACTTTGACAAATACATTAAATCAATGCTACCCATTTATTACAAAACCAAGAGCAACTCACCCCCTTAGATGCTTATTTAATAAGGTTTAATTCATGTTATAAAATTTAATTGGACTGATTTTTCTACTTAAATACGAAATGACAGCCGGTTTAGCGCAAAAAATCGACTTTTTAGAAAACTTCAAGCTCTGGTTGAGGGCCAAAAGTAGTATCAAATATTTTTTGCATTCCGAGTAATCCAAAAGGTAACTTTTTAGACCCTTTTCATTTCAGAATTCAGAAAAAAAAATATCGGCAGACCCTAATGTTGTAATTAGTATAAGGACGTATAAGCACAAAGTTTTACTGTTACATTTTGTATAGTACAATCACATTACTTATTCTGTGTAGATCAATGCAAGTATAATTCTTAGACAGTCAGGACCAAAAGCAAAAACTCTAGCTGCAATGAGGAAGTTCAGTGCTTCGGGAAAATGGATTTACAAAATGTTTTCTTAAGCGCGGTAAAAATGCAAGCATCGCGGCGATGATTCTCAAAAATATACGGAAAAATTGATAAAAAATAATTTGATTAAATTGAACTACTTTGATTGATGTGATGTAACTTGTTCTCCGAAACCAACCAATGCCAAAGTGTTTTGATACATTCACGGTTACCGGGAAGCCAACCCACCAATCAGGACAACTCACCGACGTCACAGGCGGAATAATTTTAATATCACAAAATTAAAAAACATCATAGCGCTGATAATAATAATACATGAAAATATGTCATTTTTAAATTTGGCTTAGCTTGATAATCTATTAACAGATATTTTTTAAAACCACTGAGCTTCCTCATTGTAAATTATTTCAATGCAAACCAGATTTAAAAAAAACTTTCATGCTCTTCTCGTTGCGAATGGGAGAAGACGGTGAAGCTAAATAACTTTTTACGTTGTATTTCAGACTTACATAAAAGATCTCGGCCTGCGTTTCTTTCCTCGGTTCCACCCGTCCATGGAATGTAAATCGGAGTCCTGTTGGATGGAGCCTTATATTTGCAAGAAGAGGGTTTATTATGTGAGTCATGCCAACTTGTCGAATACTTTTATTTACATAAGTCAGATCCCTTGAGGATATATAATTTTTCTTCTTCTTGGTTAAGATCGCTCGATTTGTTGATTTAAATCCTGATACGCTGAATTCCAGCTGTCCTTTCTCTTTGGCAGTCTTCGGGGTAAACGGTGACCAGCTGAGATTTCATAGGCTACGGTATAGGCAATTCTAGAGCTGTCTATTCTATGGACGTGACCTCTCCAGAATCTTCTCCTTCTGCTCGCAATGTCATGGGTATCGCAAGTCCGTCTGATATTTTGATTTTGGGTTCTATCCCCCAGGGTTTTTCCTTCGATTGCCCTTAGGACTTTCATATCAGATGTTTTGAGTAGATTTTTTGTTTTTACCGTATCAGCCTTATTCTCTGCTGCATACATCATGATAGGTCTTACACACGTTTTAATCCGGACCTTGCCTTAATAGTAAAAATATAATAATGTGTATTCGATGTATATGTATCAAGCTATGAATTAAAAACTCTGGTTTATAAATATATATTTTCATTTACTCAAATCATGTATAGATTAGTCTTAATAACTCTCAAGGGGATGAAATTCAGTTTTTGTCTTTAAACATTTGGATAAACTCAAAATACTGACGATTTATCTTAGAAATTTATTCAATATTTTATTTTGCTGTCTTTGTAATCTGTTTATGTCATTTTGATTTCCTGTTCCCATAGTAGTTGCATATAGCATGTTTTTACATAGGCTTTGTACATTCGAATTTTTTCCGTTTTTGTAACAAAATTTTTGATTTTTAAAAAAAGACTCGATAATGTCGCCACTTTGCGAATTGAATTGTTGATATAAATTGTCCATGTCAATTGTCTGTCTATTGTAAATCCTAAGTATTTAACATGTTCAATTTCAGTTAGTCGTTCATTATTTATGTAAGCATCTGCTAAAAATCTGGTTGTTTTCAGATATGGGTGTTAAAGGAAAGAGAAGATAATGATTTCACTATTCCTTTTGCTCCTCTACTACCTCCATCATTAAGGACTAATTTTGTCTTCAAGGAAGTAGAAATCACAACGTCTTGTGAATGTACCATTTGAGGAAAAAAAAATGATCACACTCTTCTGAATTCTGCTAACTAAACCCACCGACCGAACGCAAATCGACCTGGACAATGCAAATGATAAAAATAGTATTATCTTTCAAAATCGTTCAAAATAATCTAATGTTTACAATTTAAGTATTTACTATAATTATAATGTAAAATTTTGTAAGTAATAAATTCGAACATCTTTGTGTTGACATTTTTCTTTATTAGGAAATTTTACGAAACATGTGCACTGTCCAGTATAGTACCAATATTAAGAAACACGTATAATAAAAGTAAATCGACTTCTCCAATTATAAAAAAATTACATAAATGACCAAAAAAATATGCAAGTACAAAAGGAAAAAGGACAGGAAAAGGAAAGGAGAGCAGGGAGTGTCCTAGAAAGATCAAAGCTCAAGTTAAAACCAGATTAAAATTATTGGTATCGATAGCATCATTCTGATTCTTATTCTTATTTTTAGAGGTGGTCAGTGCTATGTTTTATGCTTCAGACGTCACCTGTGAAGATCTATCGTGACGGGTCCCCGTGGATAGTTCTCACCCTCTAAGCCCAGGTCCATAAAGAGCCTGGCTACTGTGTAGAAGGTGAGAGTTCTCATTTTTCTAAATCTCTCCCTGCAAGGCCAGATCCGTTAAGTATCGGGCTATTAGTTAGGGGGCGAGCTTTGAAAAATCTTCAGGTTTAACCAGTGGTCCCCCGAGGATGCGGCTTATTTTATGGTGAAAGCATCACATTCACATATAATGTGAACTTATCTGCACTGCAGAACCTACACCTAGAAGTTTAGAAAGGTTCATTTTAGCAAGATGTTTGTTCAATCTGCAGCGCCCTAGGCGGGCTCTAGTGAAATCCTTTTTATTGATTTTGGCTGAGCTTTATTAGGTCAAAGGCAAACTTTTGCGAGTATCGTTTTATCAGTTCATTTACATTACATTTTACTTTTTTTTTTGCACCACAACAGGCCAGAAGGCCTAATTACAGTGGTGAATTACATCACAGAGCACCCAGGCTTGAGAAAAATTACATTTTAATGTTTGTGTTCTCACCGGGAATTGAACCCGGAACCTTCCGTGCGTGAATCAAGCGTCTTGACCACTACATCACGGAGGCTGCCAGTCCTTCGCATGGTGCTGACCAGGTACTTTTTGCAAAAGCACTGCGCTCCGTTTCCTAGCCCAAGACCTAAGCTCGTTATGAGGAGCGCATTTGGGCACAGTAGGGCTCAGGGCTTATTAGGGCTGTGTCAGCTCTCAGCCTTGCCAATTCATCAGCTGCCTCGTTACCGTCGATGTTTGAGTGTCCAGGTACATAAATTGATGTCACACCGTTACACTCGCTGACACAATTAAGGGACTGTAGGCATTCCAAAGTTGATTTAGAATTGATATCAACAGGGCTCAGTGCTTTTAGAGCAGCCCGACTGTCTGAGAAAATAAAAATTCTTTATCGATAGCATCATACTGAAATGTATAAAAGATGTTAAAGGAATAAATAAAATAAAAGTAATAAAAGATCACTTTAAGCACACATTCATACACATACAATTATTGTAAGTTAACATAATCTAAATAACTATAGTATCATAAGATCTAACATCACTTGGCATCGCGCGTTGCGGCATAAATATAGCGAGCCCTCATTCTACCCTAAAAGCACTACCCCAATAAAGCAAGGATTATATTACCTTGACTCTGCAAATATCACCTTTGGTAATTTAACATAGAGAAGGTATAAAAAAAGGTAATTCAATTCTAGTTTAGCAGTTAGTAAAATAATACACTCAAATATCCTTGCATTGGTGTGTCTCTATAGGCTACCGAAGGATACAACAGTGTGTGTTTATTAAACACGTAGACCCAATTTCCACGAATCGCCCAAATCCACACGGCTCGGAAAAACTAGGGTGGGCTGAAAATTTATATATTATTTTGTACTTATTTAAAAATCATTCCAGGGCTACTCTTAGTTCTCAGCAAAATGAAATCAAGAGGAGATAAGTCACCTTATTTCGTTTGCCTGGCATTCAAAAAATAATTTAAATAAAAAAAAAAATAGAATTCCGTAACTAACAACCCACCCTAGGTTATATTATTGTGCCGTGTGGATTTTTACCGCTGTGTGAAATGTGCCGTACTTCCAAGTATGATTTATGACCGGATATAAAGTATACCTAACGCAGGTATAGAATGATATTTAAATTTATTATTGAATATATTTTTTTTGCGAACAGTAGAAATTCCTGCAAATTCAGGTAAATCTAGTTTAGTCAGTACTGACTCGTGGTAAATAATAAATTAAGTATTTTGGTGTACGCATTTAAATAATAATATCATAAATATAAAACATGGATTAAAAAGACAAAATGATAGATAGTTCATAAGAAAATGTTATTGCCATTTCGATGTTTACATAGGTATATATTTTTTTATAAATCGGCCGTCTCGCAATCGTCACGCGTTTGTCGGAAAGTTCGAGTATAAAATGAAAGTTTTGTTCAAATTAAATGAGTCAATCATTTTTTAGAAATGTGCCTTTAGATATTCCATAAATACTAAAATAATATTCTTGCATCAAGCGTAGGTTCTGGATAATTTTATTTCTACTCGTTTCCCCGGTTTGCCACAAAAAAATATTGAGCCACTGAGCAAATACTAAAATCAGTATGTCATCGAATGCACTGAAAAATTGCAACTGAAAATATTAGTTTATTTAAATTTTACAAAACTCTTAGACTTAGCAGAAAGAAAAAAAATTAAAACGATTAGGTAATTCAAGTACCAGTTTATCTAAAAACAATCAAAGAGGTAACGATTTTATGATTATTGTGAAAACACAATGATTTTAAATAAAAATGTTTTCGAAATTACCTTTTGTGTATTGCCTCTGTTTGACCCTAGTAATTCCCACTTTATAAAAATTGCTTTGTAGGGGTGGTGACCGAATTCTAAGAAAACAAATAAGTCTTTTCTGTCATCGTTATAAGTTGCAGATAATTATAGTTGCAATTAATCTTCATTGTATTAATGTATTTAACGGGCGCAGTAGAATTATAAAATATTAAAAAAATAAATTGTAATTCATTTACTACGACGCGGTTCTAGAAAAAACAGCATTGCTACAAACCGTCCAGGTCATAGTAATCACTGTTAATGTTAAAGTATTTTTCAAATAAAAAAAAATGTAATTTAAAATTCAGTATATTGATGTGAAAAATCACTCCGAATAAATATGTAACGTTTACCTCATGCACGGCAAACAAACGCGCTAGCCACTTTACCACAAGTTGAACATAAAATACGTTTAAAAACAAAAAAAATAAAATAATTGAATAAAATGTAATTTAAACAGAAAAGTAACACTCTGTATACAAGCTTTGCATTTGTGTGAGTACTGTGATGTCCTCAACTTAGGCTGCGTTACATATACCTACCTACAACAATGAATTTGATATGCCTTCAAAGGATTTTTTTGTCTTGGTTTTTCTGTTATTCATTTTGTATTTTAAAAACCAGAATATCTACTAATTGAATAATTTAATTAGATTGACATGGGAAAATAATTAAAAAAAGGAGGTACTCTGCTCTAAAGGTCAATAAGCGAGTCCCTTGGATATTATTACCTTTTGTAATTTAATAATTTATTTCAATTTTCAATTTCAATTCATTAATTTTACTTACGTTTACGTACATAACAAAAATATTTCAATGCAAACATAACACGAAAAAATTTATACTAAAATTCAAATATACAAAGATGGTAAAATAAAAATACCCAGAAATTATAGAAAAAGGATGTTATCCTCTCTGAACTTTTTTTCACTAATATGAAAAATGTCGATATCCGAAGAAATACAGTTGAGTAAAGACATTGTTCTTCCTACTGGAATTACCATCGGCAGGTTCCATCGGCATTACCAAAGGATCTACTACAACCTTTTATAGTTGATCACATCAGAGTAGCTCATTAAATATTTCCATGCTTGAAATTATAACCGCATTATATTTTTCTTCATATTATTGATACTAAAAGAATATTTAAAGCAAAACAGTAGCATACCTTTTTATTTGCATAAACACCGTTGGGTTATTTTGTAGGTGGTATTTTACAATATGTTTATATTATGTCTGAGTGGGCGGTGGTTGGGTAAGTACCAGTTAAAAGAACAATGTATAAAAGGCGAAACACGAAGGAAAAATGAATATTAGATCATTTACCCTATTTATAACGGATTAAAATGACCATCGTATCGCAGCTGAGAAAAAAGATTCTTAAAGATGAGAAAATAACACATTCAGAGTATTTCAAGGAACCCTGGGATACATTGCTCCGGTTGGCCGGATGCGGAGTCATGCATTCAGAGTACGAGACCTCTAATACTAGGTTCATAGGTTACCTGAATATAGCGGGGTTGATTTACTACGGAATAAGTGGAGCCGTTTACACCTTAACCATCGGGTGGGATTTGCAGTTATTTAGTGAAATCTTCATGATCATCGTTGTTGGATGGATTATTGTCGTGCAGATGATTACTCTAATCAGAAATAAAAGCTCTCTGAGGAAGATGATTGAGGAAAACGATAACGAATGGAGAGACGCAGCAGATCCCACAGAGAGGGACATATTTCTAAGAAAAGCAAAAAAAAGATACACGGCATTAATTTGTGTTTTCGTCATGATTTCTACGACAGTCGTTTATTTCGTTATCGCTGCATTTATTAAAAAAACTCTACCGGTTTCTTTTACTATCATAGGCTTTAGAGGCTTGGAGTTTCCTTACTATGAAATTAATTTTATTTACCACAGTTACATGATGGGGTTAAGTATTGCCTGCATGACTCCATTTTTGGGATACTTTGTGTCATTGGTTCTTCAAACAGTCGCTCAGATGGAAATCATGTCTTATCGCATTAAAAAAATAGGAACCGAAATTAGCGACGAAAGAGAAATGAAGAAGCTTTTAAAATCCTGTTATTATAAACATCTGGATGTGATCAGGTAATAAAACTGTTATTAAATCAAATATGCTACACCATGTTGTATTAACATAAATAAAATATTATTTAATTTTTATGATAAAAATATTTACAGCCGAGGGAAAAAAATAACAAGGATGTATGAATTGTTTCTATTAGCTCAAGTATTTGTGAGCGGTTCCTGCATATCGCTGGCAATGTTCACATTGATGACTGTAAGCGATATTTTTTTAAATTTGTGTTATTATTGCAAATCATATCTGTTAAAGGAGATGTACCTAATATGGGACAGATCAGGGGAAATTGAATTTATATTATAAATACATTAATTATAGTCAGACATTGAAATATTTGGGAAAATAGTTATGTAAGACTAAATGTCTTCGAAATATTTAAAATATATATATATGTCATAATGCTGACTGGAAATGCTAAACAAAAAGTAAAGTAATAGAAAAAAATGTTAATCAAAAAGTGCTCTTAATATGAGATACTCAGATTTTTTTTTACTTTGCATGCAATAATCACATGTGAAACCAATTTATTATCGGCCCCAATACTCAATATGGCACCAATAACTGTATGCTTTGCACTGGATTCACTCCTTGCCATTGATATTGTATGTTTTTTTCAAAATGTTCCATTTCTTTTGCCAGCCTTCTAGTTTTGTTTTATTATGAACCCAGATAAATATGGAGGGTATAAATAAATCTAGTTCTACCAGAATTCAATGTAAGAAACAATGTTCTCAATTTCAGAAAATACTTCATATTAGGGTCGCTCAAATATCCCATATTAGGAACAAGATCAGTACAAACAAACATATTCTCAGAAGAATATCTACTTGAATTTAACTTCAAAACATTATGAAAATATAAAATTTAGACTATTATATCGTTGATCAGTAGACGATCAATAATTTTGTGGAGAAAAAATATTGGAAAGTAACAAAATGTCAAATCAGAAAGGCTGAAAAACATAATCACTGTGTCTCGCGGTTGTGGCGCGTCTGGCATCCGGGTGTTAACTAACGTTTTTTTTGATCGGCAAGGAAGTGGGTATGTTGGATTATATTGAAAAAAATATATACTTTTCCAATTTGCCTATCTCATTTCAAATATGACTAAAAGATGGAGATCTGCTGCTGCTACACATCTTAAGCAAATTATTCAAGTACAAAAGGGCACCATAAAAGTTATTTTAATGGTACCAATAAGAATCTTATCTACAAAGTTTTATTTGACTGAATTGATGACGATGATTTTTTCTAAATGTAATGTGCATATGCTTAAGTAAAAACATCTAAAGTAACTGACCTCAGTCATCTATAAGCCCCTTGACCTTAGTGATTTCGCCAAGTGCAAAAGTAACGTCCGCTTAGTAAGGTGACCCGGTCCGTATAATCTTCAATTAAGTCTGAATTGCAAACACGAAATGCACATTTAAAAATGTTACATTACTTGACCCTAGTCTCTCTTCAATCAGATCCAATTTATTTTGTGCATGTTTTTAATGTGGGGATGACCGTAACTAAAAGTACCCAAATATATCTTTGAAATAGTGCGCCTAAAAGTATAAAGAATTTAAAAGAGTTTGAAATGGACTTAAAACATTTTTATTATAAAATATGTAATGACTTGATACAGAAAGTAATAAATAGGAAAAGTATTTATAAGAATAAAACACTAGAATTGATTGATTACGTCTATTCCTTATTCAGGAATTTAAGCCTTATTATCTTGGTATCAACGCTAAATCAAGGTCATTTTCATCTGTTAAAATTTTATATTTAAGTGGAATAATAACTGTCTCTTTATAATAATATTCAATAAAACTAAATTGTAGTAAATTAGTATTAATATTAGCCTTCATTCTTTTTTTTAAAAATAAACCATGAAAAATATTTTTTCAACAATCATTATCACAGTAATATTTACCCTTAATAGGCTATTGTCATTAATTCTTTTTTTTAGATAATAAATTCATTCAAAAATCATCTATCAGTAGTATTCTTATTAAAATCTGTTTCAAAATAGGGAAGATATGAAGGATCATAGTCTAGTAATTTTAATAAAGATAAAAACAAACAATTTGTGACGTCATCTAGTATGACGTAATTGGATGCGGCGACAGTTTTCGTGTAAAAGTCTATGATTTTTTATAAAGTGGAAAGGGGTGACTTTGGTCAGTTTCGAACTTCAAGCATTCCTAAAAGGGAAATTGAATTATTTTTTAAACGAGAAAATATTATGATGTGGATGTGAGAAAAAATAAAAATTTCGTGATCAAAGTCAACCCTCAGAGTGGGGTCATTTTGATACACCACGCTTATATGTGTTGGTCTTAAAGATTTTCCAATTATAAATTAATTACAAAAAAGACACTGAGCTATTATAAATATAAATGATAAATATACTTTAATCCCACATAAAGTAAATTTATTATTCTTAATGTACACCAAAAGAGGGAATTATATTAAAATTATATAAGATAATAAATAGATAATATTCCGATGATTTGAATGCACAACTCGTCATTTCGTAGCATTCATGGAAGAGGATACAAAAATGTAAAAACAAAAATGATATAATTACTTAAATATAAATCAAGCTGGATAGTTAAGTCGGGCTCGTGGTGTAGTGGTCAGCGCGATTGCCTACCATGCAAGAGGTCTTGAGTTCGATTTCCGACATGAAATATTTATTTAATAGGGTGTTTTCACACTATAATATTTTGTAGTCCCTGGACTAGTACCTGAAGCGTAAGGCTGATCATCTTACCTTCTTACAACAATGATCAAAAGATACTGCGATTGGTGTGTTAATACAGTGTCCTATTAACCATTAGATGCGAAAAGGAACGATGATGATATTCAACAGTGTTCGATAAGATTTCACAAGAAGTGTAATTAAAGTGTACGAGGTTCTTCTACAAGCATTTCTTCAGAATTATTTGATTTACTGGATGAATCATTTCACCGTGATTATTCAAGGAGAATTTTTTATTTATATTCTGAAATCCTGTATGCTGAGGGGAAATCCCCGGTTTCCACATTTTACTATGGATTGGTTAAGATGATTTTTCATCAGTTCTGGAAATACTGGCTAAAATGTTATATTATCCATTGTATAGTATTTAAAAACATATTTTGTATTCGTTGGAAGCACCCCAAATCTTAATAAGATTTTTTTCTAAAATATTTTTTGTAGGTCCTGCCTCAAAACTTTTATTATTTAGTTCGAATCATGTCTCCGGCAAAACAAATATGTATTAAAAAATATAACTTTTAGCCCATTTTCGAAAACTTCTCATAACTCGTTAAATAAAAAATCAATTATTCAAACAATTATACGAGTAATAACATACATTTAGTGTTATAAATACCAGTGATGTCAAGGCAAAGCGAATAACATAAAATTACTTTTATCATTATATAAATATATGGAAAACTAATACTCAAGTTAACGATTTACAATTGTACACAAAATTTCTTGGAATCTTACTTGAAATAAAGTTATATAACATTTACATTTAAAGTGTATTCCGTATTATCGTATAGAAAAATCAGTTGCAAATGCAGAGGTTTCCAAGTTATAGAGAGAAATGTGAACAATATATTCGCTGATCAAAGTCACCTTACGATTCAAATATCACTCCATTTTACAGTAGCCATTAGCTTCAAGGTTAGCGAGAGAGGAAAGGTAAATCATAGACAACGATACGCATCGTTTTGATTTCTGTAAGGCATTACCAACATTAAAAATAAATGCACGGTTTATTGTTCACCGTTAGGTGGATTTGTGTGATCGAATTCATTACCAACCGAATAATATGGCTTTTCTGAGACATCGAATATTGCAAACAAAATTTTTGAATGAAATTATTGATTATTTGGGCTTTCATTAACACTTTAAGACTCTTTTAAAAATCAGTGATAAAACCCTAATGTTTTTTTTTAATGAGGAATATATATTTGTCTATATAATCACAAAAACATTAATATCAAAATTACTTTTTGCCGCGAGAATATTCTTCAATCCCTTTAAATGTATTTTAAAATTTGTAAAAGGTTAATGACTCGGAGAACATATTTAAAGATTACCTTCAATTTAATTATTATTTACATTGCGAAAATAATGACGTCAATCTCGTTTTTTTTCAAATATGAAGTATGTTTTATTTTTGTTTACGTACACGTGTTTTTTTCTGACAGTACAGAATATTATGCTCAATTACTTTTAATTTATTTCTTTCATTAAAAAAAAAAGATAATTTGTTGTGTTACCATAGACAAAAGTTATAATTTTTGTATATGTTCTTTTATTTGTGTAAATTTTGTTGAAATGTGCTTTATTTGTAAAAAATAAACAAAGGCGTTCCGGAAATCCTGAGTAACGTGTTGGGCTTAGTTTATACATTCCCCCTCATTAATCTGCATAGAGCTTATATTTACTTGGAAATAATTGTGCTGACTTCCACCATGCGCAGCTGATGTAGTTTCCCAGGACTCCATAACAGCTGTGGGTGGATAGTGGGCTTTAACACCCCCTCAATGTGGTATTTTATTACCGCGGGACTGGCTGGCACCTGAGGTTTAAGACTGATCACATTTCCTTCGCGTAACAAATTATTAAGATTTGCCGCATTTGGCGTACCAATGTAGTAATTCTTTGCTCTATTAGCTGGTGCAGATGAGGGTAGGGCGGCGATAACGTTGATTGACCGTTAGAAAGCTCATATATTACCAGATTTAAAATTAAATAAATAAGTATTGAAATCGTGGGATCATCGTACTTTATAACGGCACGGACACGTTTTGGCATGGAATCAATTGAATTTCGGCAATTTCCTTTTACGCTATCATCTCTAAACCACATCTAAATAACAGCTTTAATCATATTTATCTTGGTGGTGCAGTCCAATTTTTGTATCCCAGGTTTACCAATCGCCCACAAATTTTCTATGGGGTTTAAACACCTAAAGGTCAGGTGAATTTTCAGGCCGGTCTGAGAGAGTTATCTTTTGATCGTTAAAATACTTAAGCATAAACTTTGATACGTGACAAAGAGCTGAGTCCTGTTGAAATACAGCCCCACCGTTAGGACAACATTTATTCAGTTTTGTACTCAAGTGCTGCCCCAAAAGAGCTTTATACTTTAGGTTATTCATCATTCCTTCTATTCTTATCAAATATCCGGTCCCCAAATACAAAAAGCAGCCTGAAAACATCTTCCTCACAGGATATTTCATCGTTTGGTCAATATGAGCTACAGTGAGTTTTTCATCCCCACTTTTTATATCAAATTTTGTGCGATATCCCTGGACGAGAAAGTGGTTCTCATCTAAAAATAGCACCTTCTTCTAGTTTTCTACAGTCCATTTGGTATATTTTCTAGCCCAAATGAGCCTTCGCTTTTTTATACGTGCCATCAGAAGTTGTTTCTTATGTGATTGAATTTAATTTTCTCCAGATTTGATGAGTTTTCTTCATACTGTTGAGTCATGTATCATCATCCCAGTGGCTGCCAAATCTCGTTGAAGTTTGTAACTTATTTTTCTGGGGTTTAACTTACTATTTCTGATTAAAGATATTTCAACTCGGACACTAGTTTTCCGGTTTCTTCCACATTTCCCAAGTCTCATTGCTTCAACTGACCCTGTTTCTCTTTTCTGCTTAATAATCTTGCTGACTGCTCCATGACTCACAAAACATTCATTTGCAATCTCCTTCTGATTCATTAATGTATATTAACTTAAGGTTATAATCTTTCCCCTTTTCCTTGGCGTGGTATTCATGATTTAAACCAACTCAAAAAACACTGTTTAATATGCAAGCAATTTATAAAAGTTGTCTTTTATTGAGACAATGTAAAAAAAACAATAGATAGTACACCAACAAACACCAATATGAACTCCCAAAGGATTAATGAACTGTAAGTCATATTTTTTGGCGCTAAACAACTGTCAACTTGACATATGAGTGTTGCTATACGTAAAAAATGTCAAAAATTACGCTTGTTCCATTAATTCACACAATACTGTAATATCACTTTTGTGAAAAAAGTGAATAACCGCAGCAGTTAGAATATTTTTTACTTTGACAAATGATAAATAATACATGTACATGGCCAGATGTAATGACTTTTTAATGTCTGGCTAACCACACAACCTAAGATGTGCATTTTATTTATTAAGGAAATCATATCATATAAATTTAATCGGGTTGTGGTCCTGTGGCTAGTGTCTTGGACTTACGGACTAAAGGTCTGTGGTTTGAATCCCACTCTACCCCAACTTGATTATATTTTCTAAAAGTGAGTTATTTATAACTCAACGGCCCTTAAAATTAAATATTTGGGTAAATCATATATTTCTTTTTGAAAATTTTTTTTAAAAAAAAGTCCTTATATAAATACAAAAAATGTAAAGAACAATTAAAAAAAAAGAAAGACCAATTACAGATTTCACATGAATTTATTATGAATGCAGGAGGAGAGGGGAAACAATAATCAAATTCTAAAAAAAAAATATGAAAATATAAATATTAAATAAAAAGTACTTAAAAGGGAGAAGATATTGTATAGCTCCAATTTTACTTTCCTCCCCTCTCTCTTTCTATTTCCATGAGCATTTATATTATATTTTGCAGATAACAGTCAGCCCTAGTAAAACTCTAATGTGTGTTATGCCATTTTGTAATGATACATTATTTCTTGTTTATATTACGGTACTTATTTGTAATGAATCACTTTTTTTTATTTTTATAGTAACTTCAAAAATAATTTCATTACGTTTCAAAGGAATTTTGCGATTTCAAAAGAGACTATGCTGATAAAAAAAGTCAAATTTCGACCAAAAGTTGTTGTTTTATTAGCCATCCCGCAAACGTATTGAGTAATGATGTGTGTTTATAGTGCAATCTGTCATTGTATACAACGAGTGCATAATACGGCAATTTATTTATGATCTTCGTGAGAATGCCTGCAGATGCATGCGGGTCGAGCTAAACAGAATAAAAGCGGGATAATGAAGGTTAACATATTATAATCATATAATAACTCGGTACTTGGAATAATGGCGGTCTCCGAATGAATGCAACGAAATGGCGACGGACAAAACCCCCCACAGGGTATGCGGGGAATCACAATACAACACTTGAAAATGTTTTTGATAAATTTATTAAATTACGTATATTATTTATCAATATTATTTTACTATCCTTACTTAATATCTATACATGAAAACTGAAAGGCTGGAAGTAATATTTTTTGCAAAATTGAGTTATGAATGTCATTTTGTTCATATATTCCGATTCTATTAATGCTAAAAATATCGGAGTCCTCCGGCATACCACTACTGAAACAGCTTATTTAAACACCAGTAGTGCAGTATTGTACTCATGTTTTCAACAAAATTCAACGGTTTGCTGGTATCAAAGCAGTGTACCGAATAAATAACATTTTTTTATAACAAACTACTTCTGACGCAGCGAGAGATTTAGCACAAGATAAAGTCTTATTGTCATAGTCAACCATACATAATTATAATGTCATTTCTTTTGCCGCTAAATTCATTATTTAACTTTTCTTTTTTTCACATACATACTATTTACTTTCAACGACCGTTTTATCATGTCAATACATTTATATTTACCTATTATTTTCATAAATAATTCATGTTTTAATTAATAACACGTAATTAAATGATTTTGCCTTAAGAAAGTTTAAAAAACACATTGCTTTACAGAATTTATTTCATAAGCTTATATCTTTGCATTTTTTGTTTATATGCTTACTGTTTTTTCTTGCATACCTTTGTTATTATTGTTTTTTTGTTTTTTTTTGTAAAACTTTTTATTATATCCTTTCTAAAAAATTTCACATATTTTTTCTATATATTCCGTGTTTATTATTTAGTATGTTAGCGTGTATTTCATTTTTATTTTTTGTAAATGCCTTTTGGGCGTTAATGAACAACATAAATAAATAAATAAAAAACACTCTGATGAATTTTGCTTGTACTAGGAGTATGCTCAATATGTGAAGGGTTCGGCAAGTCAGAAATATTAGTTTGCCTAATGCTGCATTCGGTTCCTGTATGGGCAAATGCCTCTTCTAAGAAACCTATTTGTGGCGGCAAACATGTTTATCGAATGAGTTTCCCATAAGTAAAAATAATATTAAAGAAAGAGAAAAACATTTATAACATAAGAGACATCATATTTATTTATATAAAAAAATAATTTAAAAAGGTTAATTAATGATCAAATGGAATCTCGTAGTTTTTAAATAACTATCTTTAACAAATGATTTGATTCCTTACTTGCAATGTCGGTCAACTAAATTGTAATTATTATTTTTTAATTGAATCGGCATTTACTTCGTAACACTTCATTATAAATTATTATGAAAATTAAACTTTGTTATTAGTGTTACACAATTTTTATTATTTTACAGGGACACTACTAAAGTTTCGGGAGAGCACTCCTCCCATCGACGGGTGATATAAAACTATATGTCACCCATCGATAGGAGGAGTGCTCTCCCGAAACTGTAGTAGTGTTCCTGTAAAAGAATAAAAATTGTGTAACACTAATAACAATTTTTTTTTTTCAAAATAATTCGTAATTAATCTTTTCAATGCCGTTGGTTTTTCAGATTTCCAAACACACTGTATTAGGTTATATAGTTTGGGTCCGTTGGATAGAAATAATTTTTGGAATACTTCTGTACGTGTTATTGAAATCACTAAATCGTGTCTCGCTGTGCTTCTGGTTAAGCGCGCACGATAAACAATCACCGGAGTGCTTGTAAATCATCTCAAAATTTATTTCTGAAGCTGTACTGCTGCAGTCTTTAATTTTAACCCTCCGTCTTCTTTTGAAAATTAAACTAGATAACCAATTTAGAGTTTTAATCATACATATTCTCATTTTATTCATGATAATTTTATTCCTTTCCACATTCGAAGGTGCATTGGACACTTTTTTTTTTCTTTTTCCCCCTCTTGTTCCCGTTATTCATTGCTTTGCTTATGCATACAAAACTTTTTTCCTGGTGTGTATATTTTGCACAATAGTTATTTTTCACGGGTCTGAGTCAATTCCCTCATTATTTTTTTTCATTTTTGTAACTATGGCCTTTAGAAAGTCAATGTATTTTTCGGAAGTAGCTTCATTTTTTATAACAGGTGTATTGTGCGCACATTTGTTTGCAGTTTAACCTCTCGGCATCAAACATGGGACAATCTAGTAATATATGGAGGACGTCCTGAGAGCTGAGTCCATCGCAAGGGCAGCAATCGTTATCTCTTTTTTTTAAATTTATGAAGATACTTTCGAAAAGCACCATGACCTGAAAGCATTTGAGTCAGCTCGTAAGTCCGCCCAAAAGTATCCAATATCTCGGCATCTTTTATATTTTTGAAAAACGATTTCATTATTTTGCCTGTATCACTTGATAAATATCTTTTGTTCCAAGTATCAAATGATGTTTCTTGCACTATTTTTTTAATATATGATATTGGAATGTGGTCATAGGTAGGGAGAGTTCTCATTTTGGAAGCTTTTTTCGCTAATTCATCCGCTCGCTCATTTTCCATGTTGCCATCGTGTGCTTTAATCCATGTCATTGCAATTTCGTTTTTTACATGTTCGGTATTTTGGACACTTTGTTGGTATACCAAATGCAGTATATCTTGAACACATGTTACCTGAAGTTATTGTGATCAATCTCTCGCTTCGAGTAGCAGTACAGGGAAAATGAAATATTGTAATCAATGAACAAATTAAAGCCTACATTTCCGGACGTCCTTTCTAAGTATCGAACTTGGTACCTTAAAAATAGTAGGGCTTAGCGCCAAGCGCTACACTACAAGGCAGACTAAGCTCTTAAAATACTGTGGTAAATAATTCATTTGCGCACGGTGATGTAACATCGTATTACCACCTAGTACAAGACATAATATTCTTAAGTTCAGACATTTGAAAAAAATATATAGAGATATACTGTTGAATAATTCCTTCTCCATAATTTATAAAAATAAAGATATAATTTAGCCCTGTTATAGCAAAATAAATTAATAATCATAAATACGCCGATATTATTTTTTTTTCTTCGTACTCTCTCTTATACAGACGTATTGCTGTATTGGCGGACCATTTTTCGCCTAGCAATTATAAATATTTTTTGAATTCTAATCCAGCATAGTTTTACAAATTTTATTTTCCAAATTTGGTGTAAAAATTTTCATTTGAAAATCACAAAAAATGCAAGCTCATCATGAAAAAAAATAAGAGAGATATATCATATCTTGTATCTTATGAAGACTCGTGAGACATTACAGCCACACAAGAGTTAATATCTCTACTCGATATTCTTGTAATTTTTTTTTATCTGATAGCCACTAAGCCAAAAACACTTATTCCTTTTAAACGTATTTAATCGGTTTCCCTGATGAGTTATATTTTTCAACATATGGTAGTTTACGCGCGTAGTTGCCACCGATATGGAATAATTAAATGATGCCGTATCAATCGTGTACTTTTATCAAATGAAATGAAATATTAAAACACTTATTTTTTAAATAAATTATCAGAATAAATTGGTTCAGGTTTTATATTGAATCTGCATCTTCAAAACATTAAACTGTATTATTGACGTGTGATGAAAATTATTCTTATCATTCCCACTCGTAGTCTTAGAAATACCGCTGTTCGGTCACAGGACCAATTATTATGGTATCCAGGATTACAACAGTACATATTTATAATAAACTAGCGGACCTGACAGACGTTGTCCTGCCCGAACGTTGGATTTCCTGCTATTACCTTGGGAAAATACTTTTTATTGATAAATAGGTACCTAGGTACTTGATTCTTGAATTCTAAAACTAAAAATTATAAATATTTAAATATTGAATTTAAGTAGGTACTTAGGTACTTGTTTATGGTTGAATTCCAAAAGATAAAATAATATTTTTTTAAATATAGATTTTTTTGCAAAAGTCGAAATTGGCTCTTCTAGCTTCTTCTGGCTACCAACAGGGGAGTGCGATTTTCAAAAATGTATTTATTTTAAAAATAAATAAATGGGAAGAAATTATAAGGAATGTAAGGAAAGAATCTGATTGGGATCAATAAAAAGCAAATGTTGTTTGTAAATATTCAAAAATAAACTTTTTTTTAAACACCAAAAGACAACATCCTTCCATTTTTTTTGTATATGCATTCTCGTCGAATGAAGAAAAAAAGATTTATGATTTTAACTTTTTTTCACATATTCGATTGAAAATTTTCATATTTATGAACACGTGCAGCGCAAAGATCTACATTTCGCTGAAAACAGCACGTAAATCGGTTAAGGTTAAGCCATTTAGAAGAAGTTCAGTGACATTACACGTACAGAAAAATTATATATATATATAGAGATAAAATAGTAACGTATTCCAAACTCCATGAGGCGTAAAGCCCTGTGTTGAGTTGAGCTACAACACAATGGATAATATGTTAGAATTAGACTGTGTTAATAATTAGTTAATATTTGTTTATTGGTTTTATTCAACAGAATGACAATTTGTTTGAGATTAACGCGGTAAACATATTTCTGGCAGCATCGACTCTGCATCTCTTCACCTTTTGTTGGTACGGGGAGGAATTGACCAATGGGGTAAGCTATATTTTTAAACGTAAATCATAAGGATAAATAATGTCTTTTTTTAGTTCAGAGTAATGCCACATAGTGGCGTCATCAGTAGCACTAACCATAGAATAATTGATTTCAAACAATTATTCTTATTACCGGATTGCTATACTTGTATTTATAATTATAGTAAATTACTAAAGTATATTTTTAAAAAATTATAAAGTGCTGTGATATGTATAATTTTTATTTCTTATATAGTATCTATGTATAATAATTTAACCCGTACACCTTTTTGTATTCTAAATAAATAAAATAGTAAAAAGGAACACTGTTTACAACGCTTGATAGTATACTATATTTTATAATTATTAATCCTCTTATTGACAAATGGTGTGGGAAGCATTATTTTAAATTACAGATTCCTTTCAATTACATTATGATCAATTACTAATCAAACTAATCATTTACTATTTTACAATTTTTGTACTTTGAAGAAAATTGGGGTGTTTTATGATGATAGAAACATTTTGAACTTTTTTGAAACATGCCGTCAATTATTATTAAATAACCTTTCATTTTTAAAGCTTGTATTTAAAAAGGTTTTTTCTTTTTGTTTCACTTCTTTGCATACAGTTTAAAATTCGAAAAATGAATTAATATGATAAAATTTTGATGAGGTTTGCAAAATCCACTATCGGAGTGGAAGAAAACTTTTTTTATTAAAGGGTCGCTTTGGGGCGCTGGGTTAACATAAATTTACAGAGAATAAAGATTAAAAAATTGCGAAATAAATTTGTGTAAAATCAGGTCGGTAAAAAATTGAAAGTTTAATTATTTCCTCAGATAGAGTTTACCTGACCCGACCTGACTGAAAATCCAGGTAGGTACCTAAAAAGTGGACTTTGATATGGCCGCTCCTTTCTACATCTGAGTTTGATGCATTTTAATATGGCTCGATCGTAAGTGCATAAAAAATTAAGTGTGCATTTTTTAATGCCAAAATGTAAAGTCCATAAAGGTATGACGATCGGTGAAGACTGCAGTGCAGTCTGTATCCTGGTGCATCTGGCATCGTCTTTTCCGTCTTGCGGGGGCCGGATGTGAAATTTCACCCGACGATTTTTCAAAGTACGATAACAAGCGCCCCGAAGGACTGGTTCAACTGCGGAAAACAGCAATCATATCCCTTATAGATTTGAATTTTTTACCCAATTTTACATAAAAATTATTATAAATTAAAATAGGAAAATTTGGTTCAAAATATGTAAATAGACCGCCTCTCGGCGCTCAAATCGCGTGGGAAGATAAAAAAAGGTGACCTAGTTGTCCAAATGGATATTGCTCGAAAAATTCTAAAATAATTTACACGTGCAACAGAGAATGATTCTAATTTAATAAAATCAAAACGGAGCGGAGTGCCCCGGATTTTAAAAATGGAATATTAAACATAAATCTACAAAAAAGTAAAAAAAATATTTTAACGTCGATATTAATAAAATTCTAATTAGATAAAAATGCGACTAAAAGTATGTATCAAATGTTGGCCGATACAAGTGTGAAATAGATAAAATGAAGTAACAATAAAAAGTAATTGCATAGAAACCTACGTAAGCTTTTTTACTATACTATTTTTATACAATATTGCATGAATCGTATCTCCCGTATAAAAAGAGATTCTAGTGTATTCAAAACCTGTACATTTTTACTAGTTGATTAAATAGGCGCTCTATTGTGGCCTTTTATAACGCAGCTATGTTTTATTTATTTATTATGGATAACTTATATAGCGCCATTTTCGTAATAAAATACCTCAAGGGCGCTTTACATGGTGATTTTATTGTTAAGTTAATTTAATTGAAGCTTTTAAATTTGTAATTTAATTAAAATAATTTATTTTGTTGTCACGCGCTACGGATTTATTCAAATAATTTAGAGAACAAGTGGGTTTTAAGTTTTTTCCGAAACATCACTTCACTTTCACAGCCTCGCACCTCTGCTGGGAGAGCATTCCATGCCATAGGGCCTGATAAAACATGATATCTCTAGCCAAAGAATTGAAGAACCTATGGATAGTAACTGGAAATCATTGTTTGCCAAAGCAATTATAAAATGTAGGAATTGTTATATTATTAATGTTCAAAGCTGTCTGTTCAAAGTAAAACTTTGCGGTCAAACATTTTAAATTATGTCAGTAAATAGCATTATAAAACTACTTACCGACTTTTTTATATCTGCCGATTTAACCCCCATCCTCATGTATTCTGCAACATATTCCTAAATACTTTTAACCTAATTTTGGTGCATGTTCGAAAATTGTGGTGTTTGCATCCCCTTTACCTGTGCGTGTGATTTGTGTATTTTTTCGTAAATACTATGTAAATATGAAAGTATATTTTAGTAATTGCATTTTGGTATCATGAGTGTCCTGACAAAGAGACAAGTACGTCTTAAATCCGGCAGACATAAAAAAGTCGGTATGTGGTCATATACTAATAGAGTTAAAGACGTTTTGGATCTTTGATCGATTAAAAAATATTTTAAATAATCTTTTATAAAAACAGCTCATTTACTGATTAAGTATTTTGAATGGAAATTTCACACTTTCTTTATATTTCTTACGCTCTTTTCTACCAACTTTCATTTAAGCATTCAAATGTATTAGTTAAACGTTTGATTTTTATTAATCAACCCTTGTATTTCATACAAATGCCTGTGCCAAAGATACATTTTATATTTGTGTTCTTGTAGTGTAAAGACTTTTCAACCGACTTGTACCTGAGCAGGTGGTACGCGGCTCCTTGTGCACTGCAGAGGGACCTGACGATGATGATAATGAGGGCACAGGAACCCATCACCTTGTCTGTTGGTGGACTTGCTGAACTCCGGTTGGAAACCTTTACCTCGGTAATTCTTAGAACGCCACTTTACTTAGCCTTTGCACACATGTCGGCACCAGGACTCTTTTCTGCTGATTTTGCTTCTTACGACAAACGTTTATTAACTATGTCTAACGGTTAATCCGGTTATGTGCCGTTGAAGTGTTGAATAGCACTTGAAATGAGTAATTAAACGCCGTCCAGTCGTCGATAAAAACAGCGTCGAAGATTGTACCTACTGTTTTATTTTATTTATACATAGAATTTCATGTCGCGCAATTTAACTTGCGTTACCAAGCGAAATAAATATTTAAAAAATATTTTTTCGCCATCATTATTTTACCGAAAATGGTTCCTTAATCGATGCTCAATGAACATTTATTTTATATATTTGGATAAAACACATTGAAAAAGACTCAAATGTGAAGTGAAATGTAGCTTTGGAATTTCCCTAGAGATGACCAAGGAAAAAGACGTAATAAATACCTTTTGTGTAAAAGAAATAGGCGTATGTACAATAAAATTGGGAAAAACGTGTTTGGTCAAGATTTGAAAAGTGGTACTCATATTGAGTATAGCCAGGAATTGCGCTGGTCTTCAAATATAACAAAAGGCAAAAAGGTTTGAAAAGAAGGTGGTAACACAACAATACAAAAAAAAAAAACAAAAATCATCATCATTGGTTCTAAATCCCGCTCTGAGCCTTGGCTTCCTCTATCCTGGCATGTACTCTTCCAGTCCCCGATGCCAACAGCATCCATATCCCGCTGCACTCCATCCAGCCATCGAGTTTGGGTCTGCCGACCCTACGTCTACCTTGGGGTTTTGTTCGAAGTATTTTATATTAGGCTCATTGCGGACGTTGTATACTTTAATAATACCTTGATTTGATATAATTCTTAGTATTTAGCAGTAAACATACCAAAAACTAAAAACAAACAATAAATGTTTTAGATTAATGCAATTGATGTACGCCGTACAAAATGTAAAGTGATTAAATCAATTAGACAATACACACTCGTGTATTATAGTACTCGGTGAATATTCATAAGCTCTGTCTGGTGTCTATTGTTCAGACAAACATTTCACTTTGGCTTATTCCTGAGGCCCCGAGTTCAAGCAGCGCGCTGGCCGCGGTCGGTATAATTGTTCATAATACATACGTCACATTTATTTCTACATATTTATAGCACACACGAACTTTATTTAACAACTTAACTGTTCACTAAATATTTCGACTCTGTCCTAAAACATCTAATTTGCTTTGAATAATCAACGAATGTAATTGATAAAGTCAAAAAACTCTTCCTAGCAAAAAACTAAAGCATAAAAACATTTGTAAATCTGTTAAAACATAAATAATTTAATAGTTTTCAGAAACACCGATAAAGAGATTTCAAATTATTTATTGATGTTTTATAACACATGCATTTTGTTTATTTGTTTATTTGTTTAAATTTAATGTTGTGCACACAGTGCTATATTAATATAAATCTAGACAATATTACGAACAAAAAATAAACCTAACTCAGCACCAATTACGTACACAACACAATATATGAAACAACTATCTAACAGTACAACAAGATGTAAGAAAAAATTGTGCTTTGTGTGAATTTACTAGCGATTGTGTTTTTATTGTTGTGAGTATGAAATGAAGTGCGTGGAGTGAGGTGTATGGAGTGATGTGTATAAGATGTGGTGTTTATGTAGTGTGTATTCTGGTAGTACCTAGTTTAGTATTAATTGTTTCTGTTTATTTTCAAAGAGGCTAAATGATACTAATATTACAGTAACTTTAAACTTTGAAGTAGGGCACACATAAGCAAATTCCCTTATGTGCTCCAATAATAACAATAATAATATTAGTAATACTAAACATTAAAATCTATAAGACTCAGCTTCCGTTTGTAGCAGAGAGCTGAGTCGTTAAAGATGTCTAAATGGTACATCTTCTCAATTTTAGAAAAGTTACTAACTGCTCTTCCTAAGAGCGAATTTTGAGCTGCTCTGGTGTTGCATTTGTTGTAGCTCAGTAATACAGTATGTCGAGTGCGACGAATAGGAGTATTAAAGTTTATTTCAGACAGCAAATCGGCACAATCAATCCGATTATTTAGCAAATTATAAATAAATAAATGATCCGCAATCATACGCCGTTTATGAAGACAAGGTAACTTTACATTACTGACATTAGGGAATTTACATTGGATGTACTTATGAAATTTATTTTGTACTTTGTCTATTAAATTTATATAAATGTTGTATTGGGGATTCCAAATGCAGGAAGCGTATTCTAAGTGACTTCTGACTAATGAGGTGTATAGTACCAAGGTCGTGCTTGGATTTTTGAATGGTTTACAAACTCTCATTAGGAAGCCTAACATTTTATATGATTTAGATAGAATAGCCTCTATATGCGTATTAAAAATAAATAAAAGAAAAGAACAAATGAAAAAACCTGAATGAGAAAAATATTCATTCAGATAAAACACCGTAGTAAAAAAGAAAATACAAAAATAGATAAACATTGAAATACTAGTATTATTCTAAAAAAGAAATAAAATAATAATAGCATTTTTTTGTGAACATACCAGGGGTATGCGGTGAAGTTTTCGATTGGGGAAGCAGTCACTTGGTACTAGCTATGTTTGGTCAGCTCAATACCTTTCAGGCATTGTTCACCGATAACAGCGGGAATGAGAAATTTGTGGACTGTATAGAAATTTTTTACTCACTTTTGAGTTCTTACGTTTGTTTTAATAAAAATGAAGCACTTCATTTTTGCCATTACACGGATACTGGTGTCATGTAGATGATAATGAGATGTATATTTAAGGCTGTTTATCTACCACTAATTGCACTTTGTCAGAATTATACAGAATCAGGATATGATAAGGATATATCATATTTTTCCAATACGTAAAAAAATGATGCTAATCAATTTGACAAACAAATTTTTAGAGAGCTTTATTTCAGGACGGTTCTAACTAACATTTGCTTTTAAATAATTGAAACTCGATGTCTAACCAGCATTAACTTTAGGGTACCACAAAGTACAACTGCCTTTTTTAGAGGCATTTTGCGGTATTTAGCCCCAATTTTTTTAGCATGCTGGGCCTTGACGTAAAGACGACTGTCAATGGAAACGTATGTAAGAAGATAGTGAGCAGGTATATGTAGAATGTAGACTATTTAATATCATGCGAATCGTTTTCTCATTGACATAATATTTGTCAGTTTTATCTATATCGCTGTATATTTAAAACTTTTATTTTGTAATTTCTGTTTCAATTTTGAATAATAAAAGTAATTTAAGATTTAGCGTTAGTACGTATACTCATTGCACCTCCAATAAAATAGTCAAAAATAAAAATCTGATTATGCGTTATGTACCTGCGGGTACATAACAAACTCTCGTATGCTAAGAAATAGACATAATTATCGATTTAAGATTCAACCGCTTGATGAATTTACGACACTTCCTTAAACGCAGCCATTCTGAATCAGTATTATGATACTACGGCGCGATTAAATTATTTTCTTTAGGACAATCGAGGTTTTCTTTGAAAACTATAAAACCATTTTTTTTAGAAATATCTAAATATAATACTCATATACGACACAACAGAATTGATTCGAAGTTGAAGGGAGAAAAGAACTCGGTGAAAAACCTTGGTTTTAAGACAACGTTTTATTTTAAGTTTTTAGGGTCTTCTGGAAATTCTGCTTTTTTAGGTTATGACTCTATTTTATCGGATGTGCGATATGTAGGTACATAGTGTAAACATCTATAGGTCCCGGTAATGGATATGTACATGAACAGTAAGTGGCCGTATACTTCTTCAAACTTTAATCTACTTTCTCCATAATGAATTTGATCTTGAAAGTAAATTGCGTGTGATTTTTATTGCGATACAGTAGCAATCAATCTACATAAATATACAACGAGAGAATTTATAGCACAACTGAAATTATGCGCAAACATTGTTAAGAACCTTAAAAATTAAAATCTTTATAGTTTTTTTTTCTCAAAACTCATCAAAAACTCGGAAAAAAATCGTCAATTCTAAAAAGTCTTCTCTCTATTTTTTTTGTATATTTGTGTGTGAAAAATTATCATTATCCTGGATGCTGGATGAGTGCTTTCGAATCAATGGCTGCTCTCAGATTTGTAAATATCTTGAATAAGGAAATCGAGCGGAGATAATTGCTCTCCGTAGTGTTGATCGGTGCATTCGCCTACACCACGCTGAACTGTAGATTCATAAACATATTTAGGAGTTACAATATTAATAAGCTTTTGCCTCTCAGATAACATAATCAAATAAAAATTTATCATTGTCTTTTGCTTCAATCTTAAATTTAAGTTTGGGTAATGGACAACTATTATAGTGCCTCCGAGATCCTCGATTTAATAAGACCATTAATTAAGGCCGGATATGGGCTGATTAAATGAGGCCCAAAAGGCCGAACTTACTAAAATTGTTCGGCGAATTCAACAAATTCCTCGCTATCGTTTACGGATCGAACTTTTTGTGTACATTTCTAATACATTGTACATGTTAATTTTGTCAGCCTCGTGGTGTAATGGTCAGCGCGTTTGTTTACCATCCAAGTGGTCTCGGATTAGATTCCCGACATGGTTGACATGAAATATTTATTAAAAATTGTGTTTTTACACTAGAATATTTTAGTCCCTGGACTGGTACCTGAAGCATAAGACTGATCATCTTACCTAAATGTTTTTATTCTTATTCTTAGAGGTGGGAGTCAGTGCTATTCAAGCACCTGACGTCACTGCGACCTGTGTCCGAAATCTCTCCCTCCAATCCCCAGGTCTATAAAGAGCCTGGCTACTGTTTGGAAGGCAAGAGTTTACATTTTGGTAAATCTCCCCCTCCAAGCCCAGATCCGTAAAGTATCGAGCTATTAGGTAGGGGGCAAGCTCTTTAATATCCTCAGGTTTAACCAGTAGTCTCCCGAGAATGAGGCTCCTTTTATGATGTGAAGCATCACACTCACATAGAATGTGTATAGGTGTTTTCTCATCTACGCTGCAGAACCTACATGTAGAAGTTTCGGAAAGGTTCATTCTACCTTCATGTCACAAAAATGATCAAGATACGCTGCGATTGGTGTACCAACGCAGTGCCATATGTACCATTAGTTGCGGGAAGGGAATGATGTTGAAATTTTGCGTGTTTCTGGTAGCATTATTCTAAGGGACAGATTCTAGTTTATTACATTTAGATTGCTACTAACAGCAAAAAATACATTGTGAGGCCCAAAGGGGCGACATTTCAAGACGCCCGAGATCCTCATCAACCGGTGCCCGTAGGGCCAACCAACTGATGCCCAAAGAGCCTGAATTCCTATCATGTTGCCTGCTAGTACTATACTAATAAAATAATACCCGCTATGTAAATTGCAACTGTAACAACCGTCTGTTTTCAGGTAATGAAGAGCGCGTATTCATATTGCGCGGTTTTGGCTTCTGTCAACGAGTGAAATCCGTGGGAAACTAATTACTTTCATTAATATAAAATGACCAATGGCACGATTTGTTGGAATCATCGTTCGAAGGACACAGCACAATCTTTTATTTTATTTATTTCGATAATACAAACGGATGTACAGGTTAAATGAATATTAACAAAAACTGTAATAAATGTATTCATAGTAGGGCTTGCCATCCAATAATATATGTTCACTAAATTATATTACTATAAAGCAAAGACAGTTTAAACTATATAAAAAATAAATACTAAAATAAAATAAATATGAACAAAAGAACGAGACAGGGGGAAGAAAAGAAGGAAATTGATATGGAGTGGTGAGGATGATTGAAAGGAAGTAGGAGTGAAAAAATGCATTTGATTTAATGATTAAGAGCAAGAAAAAAAAATAAAACTTCTATTATCTGTTATTCTGAATCAAGCCTATTAGTTCTCTTCTGTACCTATTATACGGAATGTTAAATATATCAAGACTATTTAAATTCTTGTTAAATGCTTCACATATACGAGAGATAATAGAATGTTTCCGATGGTTAGTTTTAATATTACAAATTTAATATAGAAAGTATCGGACAGTCTAGTTGGTCTGGAGAAGGCACGGTTAGCAAATAGATGAATTAGTTCTGGGGAATTGAATTTATTATTTACAAATTTTTAAAGCAGGATCTGATCGATTTGATCAATATACATTGAATTACGATAAGCAGTATAGCAAAATTCAGAAACGATTGAACATTATTAGGCTTGTGTGATAATTTCTGCTTTTGCATTCGTATTATGAGTTAAAGTTTATAAAAAGTTTATTTTCAAAGCATGTTTTTAAAAAAAAAATAGAGTAATTAAATGTAGGAATTCTAGTAATGATAAAATAAAAAAATCTGCAACTCGATCATACTTGTATAATTTTTCCATACTTTTATTTGCTTATTATATATTTTTATGTTTTTTCATAACAGATCTTTGTTTTATTTAATTTAGTACTCACTGTTACTTGGCATATTATTTGTTACTCTAATTTCTTACTATAGTATCGAGATAGTTTATAGAAACCACATATCAATAATTATTATGTCAATTATGTTTTTATATTATTTTTTATTGATTTCAATGATACTATTATTAAGTATATTTGATTTTGCATGTAACTTAATTTGTATAATTTGTACATTAATATTTTTATCTGATTATTTTTTTATGTTTACTTCTTTGGAATTTTATTATTTATTATTTTTATTTTGTTTTTCTGGATTATTATTCTATTGCATCACGTGATATTATAATTAATTTAGTTCAACCATGTATTTCTTATTGTTCATTATTATGGCTTAGCATGAGCACAGCCTAAAAAGCCTTAATAAGTTAATTTTGGATAAATAAATAAATCAATAAATTTTCGTATTCACAGGCTAATATATTTTTTTTACACCCTCCTACTTTTCACAAAACCTTTTTCCTTCTCATGCTAAAATATCTTTTCAATTTTTGTACTCTTTTAATTACCCATACTTTCAAGTAAGTATTTCAATTCAATGGAAAACAAAACACTGTTGAAATTACTATGAATTGTTTTTTTTTCTATGCATTCTTAAAACTGATTTTAATTTCTTCATGAAACTACTGGGCCAAACATATTCTTATGTGCTTTAATACTTTATCATCATTATTCCCTTTCCGCACCTAATGGTGCAAAGAGTACTACATTGCTACACCAATCGCAGTGAATTTTGATCATTTTTATTAGATGAAGGTAAGATTATCAGTCTCACGCTTCAGGTGCCAGTCTAGAGACCATGAAATATTCTAGCGTATAACATTGTAAATATACAAAAGTCTTGTAAACTGCTTAACACATATGTTAAGTTTGAATTTGAAAAAAAATATAATTTATAATGATTTATGGAAAAATAAAACTCACCGTTATTTATTTAAATATACATTTATTTGATAAATGATGAATTCGTTTTTATTTGATGCTCCAAATGAAACATTTTTCTATTTCTTTTAAAATAAAATGCACAAAATAAATGTTAACAATATTTTAAGTATGTTCAAATTTTTGTAGACAAGGAGTGGATTCAACTCCCTGGGGAGCTGTTAACATTATCATATTGCAAAAAAAAAATAAGAACATTTTAGAGAAGGTAATATAGAAGTCTAGGCATCTACAGGGCTTATGACCTGTCATTGGCTTCACAAACATCAACAGATGAAAGAATTGAAGGAATATAGATGTTGAAATATAGACAGAATGGTGAATGTTACACAGTGTGTAAAGTGGCCACTTAAACCAGCCAATGACAGTTCGTAAGCCCTGTAGATGCCTAGACTTCTATATTACCTTCTCTAAAATGTTCTTCATTTCTGTTGTAATATGTTATATAAATGTTAGTTTTTATCTTTTCGGTTTATCAACATCAAATACACTTTGATTTTTAAATAAAATAAAATTAGATACCAACGTTTCGAACAATTATTTATTTTAGATAAAATTAAAAAATTCAATTAGTTATTAAATATGAACAAAGAACTGAGAACAAAATCACATTTTCATATTTCAGACACATCAGAAGAGAAGATTTATATATTTGAAAATTGAACGGGATTTAAGTCGCTTTTTTTTCCTGAACATAAGGCACATTTAAAAAAAACAAATCAATTGATATTGAGAAGTTTATACCTAAAAAATCCCTAAGTAATTATGCTCATCAATTTAAGAGAAAATTATATAAAATTAAATTACATCAAATGGTGCCTTCACAAGTGTCCAATATCAGTTTTTTCTCGTGGTGGGCTGTGTCAGTGTCCTTAGGTAGATTGTATCCGCTGCGCCAGCCTATAATCCTTATATCTTTAGAGTGAATTATTTCAGTGAAAACAATCAAATAATGATAAATATTTTTGCGGAGATTTCTTCGAGAAATAAATTTGAAAGCCTGGGGATTTTTAAAGATTTGTGTCCTGTCGTTAGTCAGTTACAGCGATCGCTTTATTAACTGTTCATCTTTCTGCCAATAGCACATTTCTCCAGTTCTTCTACCTGTTAAGTAGAAGAGCTGAAATTTTTATTAATGGTGAGATTCTTTCAAATTATTGAGTTGGGAATTTTTATGCTTCTTTTTAGACCGGTTTGTTATTTTTATCAAAGAAAAGCACATACTTTAAATTAAAACTACGACGCGATTATATTATAACTATCATGGATATTTTGACATTGAATACTGATTCTAAGACCATTTTATTATTTAATTACTACTTTATAATTATTTTTTTTCGTACATTGAACATTCAATGTATTTGTAAAACCTTTGTAGTTACAAATTATCAGTGAAATGTATGGAACCATGCTTACTGCAGCCTGTTCCTAAAAAAATAATTTTAAATTAAGTAAGAAAGAAATGTGGCTTTCAATGGTCGGGTGTCATTGTTTTTTTTTGCAGTTTTAAATGCAAGAGGACGAAGTTCCAGGGCAACGAAGTTTATCATTGGAATTTTTTTAAAACTTATTGTTTAAACCACCTTTTTTTATTCATTTATTACTATGCTACATAACATACTTTTTATACCAATTTATTTGAGTCCTCCGCACTAGGGAAATAGTTCATAAAGAAGAACATTTTAGCTGAAAATCTGAAAGGATAAGGTTTAATGATTCTTTGATGTCAAAAAATGGTTTCATTTTATTACAAAGTAACAAGAATAAGTACTAATTCAAATGTTGTGAATATTTCTTTAATTTTTTTTTAATATCTTACACTGAAACCTGAACAATAAAAACCCGTGAACGCTTAAGAATCAGGAACTTCAGCCCTACGGGAAATTGGATACAATAAATGTTTTCTTGCGTGCGGTAAAAGTTAGAGCATTAAATGAACGAAGTTATGCAGAAAGCAGCCAGTCATAGAATAGTAAAACTGAGATAAAAGCACTTTTGTGAAAAGAGTGAATAATCAAATCTACACAACAGTTGGAACATTTTTGACTTAAACAAATAATAAACAATGAATACATTAGTTTTTTTTGACCAGTTTTAATAATTTTTCAAGTACCGAAAGATTTTTCAAGTGCTGTGAGTGTTTGCTGTGAATTGACGAATGCTGTTTTTGTGGTCGACATTATTTTCACAAGGTGATGAAATACAGTTTTTTGTATGACAACGGTCCGGCTGTTTTTAGCAGAACATAGAATTGACTTTACTGTACCTGATAACATCAATATCTCTTTTTTTTAAATTGTAGACTTACTGTTTTCTGAATAACGACGTTCCAATTGTACTTCAAAGTTTCCTGAAAATGTACGATAAAAAAAATACAAAATATTTCAATAAAAACGAACTACTTTGAATGACGTCACTGGTTCATATGAATTAACCTTTGATATGAGAGTTATGGAAGATTTCCGGTTTGCTTACCGTGGATGGACCAATGGGAGGAACTGACCGAAAATCACCGGAAAAGAACCTCTGACGTCACACGCGGAGTTATATCAAAAATACAAAAACAAAAAAAAAAAACAAAAATGGCTTAGTTTAATAGTCGATTGATAAATAAAACAAATAAAAAAAAAATACTTAAATTCCTCATTGACGCTTTTGGAATGCGGTGTTGGCATCGTATGTCAGCGATTCCATGGACTGCAGGAAGAACTAATTATTCAATTCTTAAAGAACTTTATTAACTTTAGAAATATTTTTCTGAAATATTATCTTCGGTGTGCAGTCGCCGGGTTTTGAGTTTATTTGGACATATTGCCAGAGGAGAGCCATGTAACCTGGAAAAAAGCATTATAACGGGAAATGTTCCATGTAAAAGAAGCGGAGGAAGTTCGCCCGCTCGTTGGTGGGTCCAAAATATGACCAGGGGAGTCCTTTACTCGGCGGTGCACGCTGCGTAAAACAGAGAAGATTGGAGACATTTTGTTCTTACCATAAGTCTGACAATAAATCACAACTCTCAGCACTGAGGAAACGAAGAAGAATATCTGACATTAAAGAAATCATATTTTAATGAAACGTTTCAATAAAAAACAACACCACGAGGTGTCAAATCCTTATAACAATGGTTCTCATGCACAGAAAAATATTATTTATACAGTTTTTTCGACCAAAACAACGTAGATCATAGGAAGTCCGCCTTATTAAAGTCAAATTGATAAGCGATACCATTAGAAAATAAATTGCGTAGAATGGCCATATGGCGGGTATGAACCTTTCCAAATGCAATAGATTTCCACTAAGCATCCAAATTTAAAACCATTTTTAAAATAAATTAAAACTGCGTCTGAGCTTCAAATTATTCTACATTATTTTGACTTACACAAAACCAGCATAAAACATTAAAAATAATAAGGTGAAAAAAATTATTCATTTTATAATTTAATATGACATTTTCATCGACCAATTAATACATATAAGAGATGATTTAATGAAAGCATGCAGTTAGAGGCCAGAACAAGAGAATATTAAGTCATTGAGTTACCATATTTATTAAAATTCTGGATTTCATGCTACCTTTTTAAAATAAATTATTTGATGAAATTTGCACCAAAAACATAATCTGAAATAAATTTTCATAACTACTCAATCAAAAGCTTTCATGCTTAGCTTTAAGTACTATTATTTCGCTTCTTGCCTTAAATACTATTATTTCGTATTTGTTTTGACGACTGCATTTTTCATTATGACTTACATTTCAATACCAATTTAATTATTTTTTTCTTTTAATAAGGTTTCTCATTTAATAAGATATATACAAGAATCAAAATGTTGCCTGTGTCGATATTCACTAATAAGCGGAATGGGGAATGTTGTAAAACGTAAAGTGGCCACTCAACCCAGCCAATGACAGATCATAAGCCCTGTAAACGCTCGAATATCGATAATCCTGAATTTGAAAAAATTCTACCTCATCTCTGTAGGAATATTGATAAAAAAATTTAAAAAAAACCAATTTAATTTTTCCATTCATTTTTATTCTTCTTTAGTTTTTTATAAATTAATTTATTTAAATTATTTCATGTTTTTTATTTATTTTAACTAATACGTAGGCGGGCTTATTACCAAATTAATATATGTTCCTTCCAACCAATAAAATATAAAACGTTATTTTATGTTCCCTTTTTTGCACTAAGACAGTCCAGGAGGCCCAATCAGTAGTGGATTACAGCACAGAACATGCAGGCATGAGAAAAATTACATTATTTTTTAGTGTTTTCACCGGGAATTGAACCCGGAACCTTCCGTGCGAGAGTCAAGCGTCTTGACCATTACACCTCGGAGGCGGCCCGTTTAAAAAAATAATAATAGTTCAATTGCAATAACTGTTTTTATGAATAAATTTATTCGATAGAAGTCTTCAAAAGGAAAGAGGAAATAAAAGAACAGAAAGAGAGGAGTATTTGAGGAAGATACAAAACATGTTTCTTTCTCAAGTCAAGCTGTATGGACAGTACACGAGCTACAACAGAATGTTTTAACTGTTTTTATGGGTTGAAATTTGGAGGGTGATTTGATTATGTGAACGAAGAAGTAAGCCATAATCTAATATACGTTTTTCTCACGAATAACTCAAATTGAAGCATACCTACAATCATCTGAGGAATCGATTATATATGTATTAATAGGGGATAGTAAAAGGAAAGGAAAGGGTGTTGGACATGCCATGTATTAGGCTTTAGGAGATTCCTTAACTAATAAAAAAAATAGATGTCCAAAAATAATTTTAAAAACAAAACGTTGTTATAAAATCCAGACGCTTTCCGATGACACGCTACCCATATGGATGTTTGTTTTTAGTAAAAGTCATCGCCATCCGCCATCCTATGAAACAATTAGGCTTTAGGAGATTCCTTAACTAATAAAAAAAATAGATGTCCAAAAATAATTTTAAAAACAAAACGTTATTATAAAATCCTGACGCTTTCCGAGGACACGCTACCCATATGGATGTTTGTTTTTAGTGAAAGTCATCGCCATCCGCCATCCTACGAAACAATGCCATAGACCCAGCATCCCTAATATTTTTTTTGAAACTCATTAAACATCTTAAGTTCGTTATGATACAGATTGTTTTGAGTTGCCTGGATTCTTGTTTTTGAGAGTCTGAAGCCCTCGTCTTCCTTCGTAGGATAGCGATGAATTTAGTCATTACGCTAAACATCACTTGATTTGATTTCCAATTTCAAAATTATAATAATTTTGCTGCAGTGATCAACTTGCCTTCATCACAATAATTACGGTTGAAATAGCGCTTTATTCGCAGGTGAGTATAGTGGAAAGAAGAATGATTTTGAAATTCAGTATTTTTTTTATTAGGAAGTTCAGCGCTACGGCAAATAAAATATGAAAAGGTTTTCTCGCGCGCGCTAAAAATTAGAGCATTTAGTTTAAAGCCGAAGTTTCTCGAAAATGCATGAATAAATTTTTAAAAATATATATTTTAAAACGCAATAAGTTCTCGTATGATCAATCAATTATAGTATTATTGTGTGTTGTGATAGATTAACAGTTTCTATGTTGCCATTTTTATCGACGTTCAGTTCGATTAAACAGATACGGGGTCCTACTTATAATGGCATAACAACTCACCGATAACAACTCGTGACGTCATGGGTGGAGCAATTTCAAAATTACAAAACCTTCAAACTTATAGCGGTGATAATACGATACACAAAAATACATTTTTTTAAATTTTGCCTTTGTTTGATAATATTAATAAATAAAAATATGTAAAAAAAACCATTGAACTTCGTTATTGTTGTGGTTTTTAATTGATATGCCAAATAAACGTATTTTGTAAATAAATGTTTTAACTACGTATGTTAAATTGTTTTCAAATGATTTTCAAAACACGCAGTGTCAATATTGAGTGCATATTATTATGAGTAGTGAGATCGCGTTATCTCTAATGTCTTGACACGAGAAAGTTTCTTTATCTAAAGACTACCGACCTTTCTTGAATTATTTTTCTTTTTGTGGTAATAAAACTGATAACGGCTGGATGAAAATAGCCATGAAACTTGTTGATTACTTTCTTTTACATTATCCTTCAACTTTTAACACTTTAATCGATGAAACTAAGTACCCGTCTCATCATAAACATCTGGGTGCTTTAAAAAAGTACAGAAAGACGACAAGAGAACGTTGAATATTGTAATTATATATTTTTATCAAAAATATTTTTTTTTTTAATATTTGCGTTTTTACGATTTACCCAAATTTTTAATTTTTACGGTCATTTTCAACGAGTTGTAAATATGCTAATATTAGAAAATAGGAATCAAGTTGGGAAAGAGTGGGATTTGAACCACCAACCTGTGAGCCGTGAGTCCGAGACACTAGCCACGGGACCACACGCCGATTATGAAATTATTAATTTTTTTTCATATTTTAGTAATGTTAAGTTTTGGTTCGTTTATTTATTTTATCATTTACAAAAAATACTACCATAATAAAAGTATTGAACGCATTGCAGAAAATGCTAATAATAAAACATTTATTAAAAAAAATATATACACTAACACTCGTTCAAATACTAATGTAATATGCTTACACGTTCATCCTCTTCCTTTAATTGAAATTATTATGTTAGCTAAAGTTATTACCTACACATAAAACATAAAGAAAATACATAGTATAATATTCAAAAATATCACAATACCCATTGGAATTACCACGTGCGTTTTGTTTTTTAAGTAAAAATAAAATAAAAATATTTTTAATAAACTCAAAAATTAAAAAAGAAAAAATTACCCCAAAATATTATCCATAGGTAAGCTAATCGGATTTTCTTACCATAAACTTAAATATTGTTTAACACAAAATGTAGGTATTACAGTTTTTCACGAAATTTAAGAAAAAACAAAACTTCCTTTGAGAAAATTAATGACAAAATCGCAGGTAGGGAGAATGGACCGCCACACACGTCTATCCTGGCTCACATATCTAGCTTCTTCCACCTTCATACATCTTGTCAAGCATGCTCTTAGGTTTTGCCTGCTTTTGACATGACCAGACTAAAGATTTTATCTGATAATGCCACGTCTTTCTTGGTCATCCTCGCCTCACGTTACCGTTCATTCTCGCCATAAATGACCTTTTTACCATTCTTTCGTCATCCATTCATTCTACATAAACCTTCCCAGATACCCTTTCTTAATCTTATCAAATAAACCTGACTCAGATTTACACTCTCGCCTGATTTCATTATTCGCAACCCTATCATACATTGCTTCCCCACACATTCGTCTAAGAGATCGAATTTCGACCGCATTAACTCAGCTTTCATCCTTTCTCTGACATTTCTATGTTTTACTTCCAAACATAAGTGTTGGGACTAAAACTCCGCTGTGCACTGCCGGTTTAGCTTCAATTGACATGTTTTTAATAGCAATTACTGTGCGTAGTGCGCCGTTGATTTTGTTGCCCGCATTCACTCTCCTTTCAACACATTTTTTTTACTCTTCCATCTCTTGAAAACATGCTTTCCAGATACACAAATTCTCCTACTTATTGTAGCTATCTAGTCAATCCAAATCCTTTTTATTTTTAACTAAACATAGTTCTTATATTTTTTAAATACCATAATAAACATTATCACTTGATGTTGTTTAAAATGAATTCCATTAAGTGTTAATTTTCACGCACCTACCTAATTTATGACAAGTTCTCAAGGATGTGATACCGAATAAAAAAATAATTTCTCTTTAATATTTTTTAATGTCGACAGTAAAAATGAAAAATGTAGTTTCCTTAATAATAATATTTATGAATACAATGTCAAAAATTATAAGACAAACTTTATACCTAAACAATATTTTGAGTTTTGTTCAATTATGGTTACATGAAAAAATTGCATTTATTTATTTGTTGATATAAACGCCTAATAGGCATTTTAAAGGACACATTTATACATATAAAATTATTATAAAAGAAAGTAGAAAGACACAATGGTAAATAGAAGACTTGGTGGGAGTGGAAGCGGGAGAGAGGTGTTTATAATTGAATTTTATTCAGTGATCGTATGGAAAAAGACAACTTGTTATCAAAGAAATCAAGACTGTTATGTTTGTTGGCAGACTTAAGGATTCTGGGCATAGGGGAATGAAAACCATAGTTAGTTCTATGGTTATCGGTATAAAAGAGAAAGTTTTATCTGAGGTCAACTATGCTTTTTTCAATTTTAGTACTACCAGGCGTTGATTGTTAAGCATAACCTTCTCCCTAAAGCTAGGGTTTCCTAGGACAGCGGTGCCCGTATTTTAACGGCCGTAGTGAACGGTGATGCAGTGGACAGCCGTCGTAACGTCGACTAGAGAGTGGTTTCCTAGGGAAACGAAGTTAAATGGTGTTGATAACACCGTTTTCCTAGGAAACCACACTCTAGTCACTGTTACGACGGCTGTCCACTGCATCACCGTTCACTACGGCCGTTAAAATACGGGCACCGCTGGCCTAGGAAACCCTAGCTTAACGATGAACCTTAGTGACGCAACATTAAGGTGCACAATTTAAAATGCCACTTAAAGATGAAATATGTTATTTTACACTTGAACGTTACCCAGCTTTGCCAGGAGATCGTGACCCTCTTTTCAACGGTATGACGTAGTGAAAGGAAATTTAGACACCTCTTCTAAAATTATGTTTTTCGTCAACTATGCTATTTTCAGCTTTAACACGACGTGTCGTTGATTGGTGATCATAACCTTCTCCCCAACAGTAAAAGACACGAAATAAAGACCCACAATTTAAAATACCATTTCGAGATAAAATGTGTTATTTGTATCTCTGAAGAACATATTCTGAGATAATCGGAATTTGAGACATGCAAAGGGCCTGATAGAATTAAACTATTTGAAATAGTTCACATAGGTTAAATATTTAACTAATCTAATTTCTTTATTTTTTCAAAGCTATAGTTTCCAATACATTTAATTTATATATTTTTTTAAAACCCGGTAATAATGTTAAAACCAATGTAAAACAAATAAATATTTGTTTACACTTATTTGTCTATAAATTTGTATAAACCAGTTAATTTTATTTTTATTTTTAATTACACTTCGACCGGTTTCGAGGTTACTACCTCATCGTCAGGAATTTAACATTATTATTAAATTCATTAGTTAAATTCCTGACGATGAGGTAGTAACCTCGAAACCGGTCGAAGTGTAATTAAAAATTTAAAAAAATTAAGTGGTTTATACAAATTTATAAACAAATAAGTGTAAAATGTCATACCACAAAGTAAAAAATGTTTTTGATAACAATAAAATATTTGTTTTTTTATTTATGGTTTAAAGAACATTTTACTCAAATATATGGTTAAACTTATAATCACAGGAGTGAATAAATTACAATAAAAGATTACTACCTATATTAAATGTAAAAAAAACAAAATAATTAAAAATATACAATCAAAATAAACAACACATCTGTATAAAAGAGAGCTCGAAGATAGAACTCATAACAAGGAAGACAGAGACGCTGTTCTGTAGCGGGTGTTGTGTAAAACAGATTCAGTATTCAGTCTTTAGTCGGTTGATGACAGTGATGGGGGACTCATGTGATTTTAAAATTATTTTGCTATCACAGTGCTAAATTATATTAAAAGTATTAAAAAAAAAAATATTTTGTCATTGAAATCAATAGAAAAAGAATATATATATTTATGTATGTATTTTTTAAAGGAATAACCCGCTAAGCCTCTATTTTGAGGCTTGTCAGCAGGTGGGATAGAGGGGATATGGAAGGAGCTAATGAAAAATACACCACAATACCCAGACCAATTGAGAAAAAAAATCTTTCTTGGATTTTTTCTTGCAACTGGCGGGAATCGAACCCGCGACGCCAGTTTCACAGATAGCCGTCTAACGTCTAACAAACTTACTCTTCACTGAAGTAAGAAATAGGAGTAATAAATTATATGCCAAATAAGATTAAGTACTAAATTAAATATTACAAAAATACATAATGAAATAATATAAAGATATATAAAAAGCAAAAAAAAGTAAAAGTATGGGAGGAAAGCAGATTTGTCAATTTTCGCTTTTTGCTTATCTTGAACTTTTAAAAAATAGACAACCTCGTCCTTATTATTCAAAATATTATATGTACTTGTGTTTAATACAATAAGATGCGTAATTTGCACGCGAATCGTCACCTTGAAACGTTTCAGGGTCATTGCATTCATATCCTGCTTTGTCACCATTATGTTCGTAAATATTACCTTTATACATCCTGGCGATCTAAGAAAAATACGAGAATGCAGTTTGCGGAATAGCGAAATATCACGTTTTCTTTTAATTTTTAAAGTCATTAGGGTCTATGAAATACTGTAAAGCAAATTTTTTTTTTTTAAATACAATACAATAGGGAAATATCACGTTTTTGTAAATTTTTATAGTAATAAAGGTTTATGAAATACTACCCAGAAAATAATAATCTAATTATTAGTAGCATAAAAAATATTTTTCCCGCAAAAACGGCCATTGCATTGGCCACGCCCCTAATACGCCACGATTCATGTTTATTTTCAGCAACCTAACTTTTCAAATTTTTATGGAACATCGTCACGAATCTTGACGTCGCAACTCGTATTAATGTCAAACACGTCGCGTTTTTCTAGTTACATTTTTTTCCTTTTTTAAAGTTATATATGAAAACATTTCCTCACGATATCCAGATTTATTTTGAAAATAAAATTAATTATGTTATTTTTTAAATTTATTTTTTTAAATATTTTTATCGGTATTCGTAGTACGTGATATTTCCCTTACATCTTAAATGGTTTTCAATTACGCAAATGAATGTTTTTGAAATAAACACAAAGCGAAAGTATTAATGATATAACCACAATGAGAATGAATTATTAATTAATTTTTAAAATGAGGTAATTATAAAACGAATTTTTAATTGTATATATACTATTAAAAAATTATAAAAGTAATGTATTATGTTTTATAGCTACAAATTAAATTGAAAATAAAGTGTCCAAAAATAATTGACTCATCGTATACATCAATCCAAAAAAAAAACATTGTTTACATGAATCCAAATAAAAAAAACCTGATCTAACCTTAATATTAATTAAAAAAAACTGTTGTGAAATTAAAGCATTATTCCTTGATTTATTTTTTTTCAGCTTCTGTATTCTTACAATATTTTGAGTATGTCCAAATGTTTGTAGATAAAAGACTGGATATCACCTCCTATTGAAATCAACAAATTACAACAGAGACATAATTTGATCAGATGAATCTTTTCATAACAATAAAAGTTTCAGCTCTTAAACTTCACAAAGATCAAAAGATGGAGCAATCGAAAAAATATGGATTAGAAATATTCAAACATTAAATAATTCACAATAATTTAAGAATGTCCAAATGTTTGCAGGCAGGCTGGATTTCCTTCTATTTAAAATATTCAGATCTAAATTTGCTGCAACAGAGAGGGAAAATATTTTTGAGAAAAGGGTATGGAAGTCTAGGCATTTACAGGGCTTATGACTAGTCGTTGGCTGGTTTAGGTGGCCAATTTACACACTGTGTAACATTCACCAGTCTGCCCATGTTAAAACATTAACATTTCTACAACTCTTCCATCGTTTCGTGAAGTAAAAGAGCTTAAGTGGCCACTTAAACCAGCAAACGACAGGTCATAAGCCCTGTAAATGCCTAGACTTCCATATTCTCTTCTCAAAAATGTTTTCCCTCTCTGTTGCAACAAATAAAGATAACATATTCCCATCAATTAAATATTAATTTAAGCAAACTAAAACTATTAACTTTAACTTCACAAAGATGCACAGATTGAAAAATTGAAAGAATATGGATGTTTAAACATAGGCAAAATAGTGAATGTTACACAGTGTGTAAAATGGCCACATAAACCGGCCAATGACAGGTAATAAGCCCTGTAAATGCCTAGACGTTCATATTCCCTTCTCTAAAATTATCTCCGTCCCTTTTGTAATAAACGTAACGAAATGTAACGAACCAGGTTGTGGTCGTGTCGTTGTATTATTGGTATCGCGCTTTTTTAAAAATAGTTTAATTCAGTGTATTTCAGTCTGAACCATGTTATGGTCCCGTGGTAGTATTGTGGACTTACGGACCATCGGTCCCAGGTTCAAATCCCACTCTACCACAACTCGATTCCCATTTTTCCAGCACAAGTTATTTACGACTTTTAGGAAATGGTCTGAAAATGGAAACATTTAAGTGAATAACAACTTGTTTGAGTATGTCCAAATGCTTGCAGACTGGCTGGATTTCCTCCCTAGGGAGTTATTAAAATTTTAAAAAAATTCAACACAGAGGGAAAACATTTTTTAGAAGGGAATATGGAAGTCTAGGCATTTACAGGGCTTATTTTTACATTTTTTTTTTGCACCACAACAGGCCAGGAGGCTTAATTACAGTGGTGAATTACATCACAGAGCACCCAGGCTAGAGAAAAATCACATTTTAATTTTTGTGTTCTCACCGGGAATCGAGCCCGGAACCTTCCGTGCGTGAGTCAAGCGTCTTGACCACTACACCACGGAGGCCGCCTATGACCTGTCGTTGGCTGGTTTAAGTGGCCAATGACCAATTACAGGTCATAAGCCCTGTAAAAGCCTAGACTTCCATATTCCCTTCTCAAAAATGTTTCTCTCTCTGTTGAAATAAATTTAAATATGAATAATAACTTGATTATTTAAAAAACTTAATTTTAATCTGTATTCTTGTAGACATAAAGTATGAGAAACAAAATACAATTACTCAGTTATCACAATCCTATTCCAAAACCAAAGTAACCTCTAAAATATGCGTGTATTTCGATAAAATGTTTGGTTGACTCGTATTTAAATAGGAAAAAGTGTGAGGGAGGTAGAAATACAGTCGTTCCCGAAATTTTACTGTAATATATTTAACTTGACAATAAACTATCAGTTTATTAAAAGTTAATTTTAAATTCAAGCTATTTTCACCACAAAATTCATGATCAAAACATATAAGAAATAATAGTTCTTTAAAGATATAGGGTAACGAGGTTGAGAAACTCGGAAAAGGAAGAGAAATATTCTGCGACGTGCTATTGAAGCCCATGCATAATATAATATTACGAAATCTCATGCATAATATAATGTAACGACAGTTACTCATACTCGTATTATCAAACTGCCCAAGTACTCACGGGGAAAAGCGATGACTTTCTCCATTCGCGCGTGAAAGTCATCTTCGTCCTCCTGGTAGGAGAAGCGGCCGGGCTGGTCCGCCTGCATGTCCGTCTCCTGCAGGCGGCCGCGCTCAAACTGCAGCAGCATGTCGCGCGGCGCGCTGGGCAACACGCGGCCCGTGGTGTTGGGCGCGTGCGCGAAGCCCAGGCGCGCCAGCACGTGCTGGCGGATGGCGGCCAGCGACAGCTCGCGCACCTCGGAGCGCAGGCGGCACGCGGCGCAGCTCCCGTCCAGCGAGGAGTTGTCCGCGCGCGGCATGGCGCGGTCCGCGGGCGGGCAGCTCGTGCCCCGCGCCCCCGTCAGCGCGCTCAGCGCGCTCAGCGCGCACAGCAGCGCCCAGCACGACCAGCGCATCCTTCCAGCGCGACCCCTTTTCCTTCAGGACGCGGACTGCATCCCGCGACCTCTGAAAACCACTCCTTTACCACCGAACTGCGTCTACTGAGAATTAATGACTACCCAATAAACACAATACTCACGCCCCGTCGATTCGAAGAAAACTCAGCACTTGGGGATTTATATTCGACGGTATAGTATGTATGATAAATATCGCTTAAAATGAAACTGCAAATATTGAGAAATCGTTAAGTCTGATACAGTGTTAAAGATTTTCTCTTTTTGAATTTTAAAACTAGTAAAAAGAAAGAAAAATAATTACAAGCCCGGGACATATTATTAAATTATTAAAGAAATTTTTAATTAATATGTTTTGTAAAATAAATATCGATTAACGTCTACTTGCAGGTAAATGTTAAATAAAGGTAAATTTAAATATTAACAATTTGAATGGATCGAGAAGATGGTCGTTTGTGCGACATTTCGGAGTGTCGACCGGAGGGTACGGAGTATGAGGTGAAAGTAAGCAGCGAGCAGTTAGCACAGTATGAGAGTTCGTATGCAGCTGGTTGCCCCGACCCCGCACTAGCGCTCCAGTGTGTCGTGTATCACGTGTCACGTCATCTGTAACCGCACGGTGGGGGTGGCGGAGGCGCTGCGCGGCGCACGCTAAAAGACGTGTAGACGCTAAAAGTTCAAAAAGTTCTCGAAATTCACCTGTGCGATTTATGCTATGATAAAAAATTGTGCAAAATATGATAATATTAATAATAAAAAAAAATGTTTGTCAGTTCACTGAAACGACCATATTTATCAAATTCTTAAAAAATTAAATCTACGTAAAAGCGTATATTTAAAACCTAACACATTGCTCATGAAATCATTAGAAAACGAATAAAATTGATATTTTAGCTGAAATTAAAATTAATTCTAAAAAAAAAAAACATGACGCAAAGTTTTGCTAGAAAAAATCGATAATATATTCAATTGAACATTAATTGTTGTATATTACTCATTTTTTAAATAAAATTACAATTTTTATGTTTTCAAAAGAAAATTCGAAAATTAAAAATCTAAAAAATCTGGATAATAAAATGACCAACTTTGTTAAAAAAAAATACAGGAGCACCTAACATGTTTCAAAATAAAATAGGAGAAAAACTTTTGTATGTACGTACCTTTTAAAGTAATCTTATTTTTTTCTGAATAAAAATAAACGCTTAAAACTCAAAATATAACCCCGACAATAAGCAAATGAATGCAATTAAGTACTCACAAATTAATATTCATGTACTTAAGGATGAAATCATTGGCAAACGAATGAAATAATCAGACCAAAAAAGCAGACATTTTTCAAGGTGATTATTCTGGAATTCGTCCATGACATCATCGTTCAATAATTCTGAAGTGAATTTATGGCGTCTAGATTGTATGAAGCGAAACAGTGTGCGTCGAGGCGGAAGCCGAGTACACATTACAGCGGCCTGCACGAAGAGGGCCCAATATCCAAACCTAGTACACAAAGCGCCATCGAAAATTAAAACCGCATTTATTTCACATTAATTAGACACCGATTTTAACGTTTAGATATCGACGAAAAATCCGTTTGTAATTCAAGTGAAAATAAAAACCATTAATTAACCACCAAAAATTTTTTTAATTACCTACTGGTTTCGAAGCTATACAAGCTTAAATTAACAATGCGTAATACTATAATATTATAATACTTATGCCATTATAATAAACAGGGTGTTCTTTAAACCCTGTCACATCCGAAACCATGATGATCAGTATTAACAAGAAGGCATATTGGCACATTAAAAAAAAAAATAGAACTAATTAAATTTGAAAAAAAAATAATATTAAAAAAAGCAAATGGTTGCTTTCTTCTGCAGGGCTGAAACGAGGAGGGGGAAGGGGGGAGTCTGACACTGCGCCGCGCTCCTCTCACTTCTCCCCTGCAGAAGTAATCAACCATTTGTTTTTTTTAGTATTTAATTTTTTTTTAAATCCTTTGTTCTAAATATTTTTTCAAATATGCTTATATGTCTTCTTGCCCATACTGATCATCGTGGTTTTGGATGTGACAGAGATTAAATAACATCCTGAATAACCAGAAGGCAACAGTCGGCTAACGCCGACTGTTACTTGATGGAGAATTCGGCCCTTCGGGCCTCAGTTTTTGACTCTTCGCGCCTCTGTTGATTTTGATTTCGGTCACCTAGGAGCATCCTGACTTTTTTGTTGTTTGGAGTAATCTAAATGTAATGAATAATAATCTCTCACTCAAAATAATGCTGATGGTTATTTTCGACAACGTCAGTACAGACTGTTTTACCTCTCGGCTTCCAGAACCAACTTGCCTCTGGTTATGCCAATTGAAAGAGAACCTAGGCGGCTGAATTTAAAGAAGCAATAATAGTCCCTATTTTAAAATCTGGATCTAAAAATAAAATTCAAAATTACCGTCCCATTTCAATTCTTTCAGTTTTCTCAAAATTATTTGAGCTCATGGTTTATGATAAAATTTATCCAAAAATTCTTAAAAATATACAAAATTTTCAGCATGGTTTTCTGAAGAGGCGCTCTGTATTAACCAATATGGTAAATTTCACCGAATACGTCACTTCCAATATGGATGACAGAACGCAAGTTGATGTCATATACACAGATTATTCTAAAGCGTTTGATAAGGTGGATCACCGAATTCTTATGCGTAAATTAGAATATCTGGGAATTCACGGTGACTTATACAGATGGTTTATCTCTTACTTAGACAATAGACTTCAGTCAATTATGATTGAAGGATATCAATCTGATTTCATCTCCATTCCGTCTGGTGTACCACAGGGATCACACCTTGGGCCACTTTTATTTAATGCCTATATTTATGATATTCAATTATGTTTCAAAAATGCCCATTACCTGTGTTATGCTGACGATAAAAAAATTTACCTTAAAGTCAAGTGTAGAGATGATTGTGCAAAGTTACAACAAGATTTACATGCATTATCAAATTACTGTGTTGAAAACAAACTTTATATCAATGTGTCTAAATGTTACAAAATATCTTTCACTCGTAATAAAAATAAAATAAAATGTGACTATATGATAAATGAAAATACAATTAGAGAAGTAAACGAAATACGTGACTTGGGAATTATTTTGGACTCAAACTTAAATTACAATAGTCATATAGAAACTATAATTAACAAGGCATACAAAATGACTGGATTTATCATGCGGCTGTGTAAATCTTTTAAAAATTTAGATTAATTTATATTGCTTTACATAACATACGTACGCCCCCATCTTGAATATTGCACTGCTATCTGGTCTCCTGTTTATAAATTAAATATTAATAGAATCGAGAATGTTCAAAAAAAATTCCTGAAAAAACTAGAATACAAATTTCATTTGCATTTTCCAAATTATTTAGCTTCATTAAAATTTTATAACCTTGTTTCATTAGCACACAGAAGAGATATGTTTGATCAGATCCTGCTTTATAAAATTGTCAATAATAAATTCGATTCCCCGGAACTCATTAATCTACTTGCTTACCGTGTCTCCTCCAGGCCAACTAGACTCTCTGATATTTTCTATATTCGTAAATTTAAAACTAATCATCGGAAACATTCTACAATCCCTCGTATATGTGAAACCTTTAACAAAAATTTTAATAGTCTTGATATATTTAACACTCCATACAATATGTATAGAAGAGAATTAATAGGCTTGATTCATGCTCTTCATTCATAATTCGTTTAATCAATAAATCAAATGCAATTTTCCACTCTCATTTTCCTTCAATCATCCTTTACCACTCCTTATCAATTTCCTTCTTTTCCTTTCCACTATCTCCTTGTTTTGTCCATATTTATCTTATTTTAATATATAGTATATTTATTATTTATATAGTTTAAACTTCAAACCGTCGTCGCTTTATTACAGTATTATTTAGTGAATACATATAATTGGATGGCAGGCCCTACTATGTTTACATTTTATATATATATATTTTTTAAAATATTCATTTAACCTGTACATCTGTTTGTATTCGAAATAAATAAAATAAAATAAAATAAAATAAAACATTATTACTTTGGAGATCGACATCTTCACATCAGCGAAACTGTGTTTAGAAGCAAATACTCGTATTATACCCTTATAATATGAAACAATTGCTCAAGGGTTTCTGGTTTGATATGCTGTCCCAATATAACGCCTTAAATATTTACATATTTGAAATGTTATTTTGGTTAATAAATTAATTAAAATTATTTGAATCTCAAGATAAAAACAAAAAATCTTTAAATGCTAACATTAATTCGCACATGACTATATGTTTCCTTGCTTTTGTAGGGACTATGCGGTAGCTAACTTGCGGTAGGTGCAGGCGGACCCGCATATCTGTACAATAGTTTTATAATTAATGAGACGCATTACTTCGGGGTGAATTGAACACGTTTTGTTGTATAATATTATCGAATATTACGAAAATATCTTTAAAATATTATTATCATTTATACAAAGAGGGCCCGGCCCGTATGCATGGCAGTACAAATATATGTATAATATATGTAGCTTGCCAATAACATTAACGAAATAAATTGTGTCAAAAAATTGGCAGGTGTGTTAAAAGTGTTTATAATCAATTGATATGTTGTAAATGAATATTTGGAAGATGTAATAGAATAAAAATAAAATGTATTAAATATAATTAATGTAAACAATAGACACCAAAATCTGGTGTGATGTTTGAAATATTTGTGCTTTCTAAACTCTTTCATTTATTTGTTTGTTTTTAAAAAAAAAAATTAAATAAGTTTTCACTGTTGTATTTTTTATTTATTTATTTATTCATATTTTTCGCTTACAAACTATAAATTAATAATAAAAATAATGTGACCTCACTGGGGTTTCCCGTGCCGAGGACACTTAACAATTTAGTTTTTTTTATTACATTTGAGAATAAACAAAAAAGACTCACTTAAAAAACAAACATAATTAACAAATATTCAGACAGTTTTAAAAACAAGGTATTTATATACATCTATATTATTTATATTACAAAATACACAATGAAAACAACAAAAACCTAACATAAGCCATACAGTTGTGGAGCAGTTGACTCAGCATTGGTATGGGCGAATGAGACAATCCATTTTACTTCTACCTAGCTTCACTATCCATTTTTTTATAGCCTTTTTAAACATTTTCTCATTACCAATTGCTTTAATAGATAGTGGAAGTAGGTTATAGATTTTAATTGAATAATACTCAATTTAGTTTTGGTAAGACTGCAAGAAATCGCTCGTGGCAATAAGTCCGCCATTTAACTATGCATACCTCTGTTATTATTTTTGTATGTATGACATTGTATATTATGGTTAATAAAGATGAATTTTATTACCATAATGTCAAAAACATACTTAATTCAACACAGGAAAGAAAGCTGAAGTACTTAAGACATTTATGCAGGGAGAAAAGTATGAAATAATCCTTACCATATTACAAGGAAAATGGAAAGGAAAACGCAGTGCTGTAGGAAGATATATCTCCTGGCTTGGAAACAGAGAAAAGTTTCATTGTAGTTCCAAGCCTTGTCTTAGCTAGTAATTATTATTTATGTGTTTGTCTTACCTTTATAGATGACGATAAACTTTTTGATGCACGATGAACAGTATTTAGAAACGACTAAAATTACTTCTTAACAAGTTAGCCCCGTGGATGAGGAGTATTTATGGTTACAAGAAACCCTTTTTTTAGAAATACAGGGATCAGGTATTGCACTTTTAATGCTTTTGTTGCTTTTATAACTTTTTTGCTGCGTTTGATGGAACGGAATCGTCGTCATGAATATTACCAACTCGCTATAATATGCCTACATATAATCTTTAAAAAAAAAACTATTTAAATTTATATAAAATAATGTATATTTTTGATCATTTATAATTTATAATTCAAACGTTTTTTAAATTAAAACAAATCAAATATCAATTTTTACGGATCGTAGAAAATTAATGATTTGGTACTCTGGTAGTGTAAAAATCACTTTTTTTTATTTTAATTTTTTTATTTATTTTATTAAATAGTATAATTATACAGTTTTACAATTTTAAAAAATTTTGCTTGTTATATTTGTACTAAAACTAAAATCCCACCAAGCCACTTTTTGTAGCTTGTTGGTGAAGATTATATTTATACAAACTTAATAATATTATTTACATTTATAAAAACAATGAATAACAGATAAAAATTAACAGCCGGAAAGATCAGAATAAACATGTTTACACAAATAATAATATATAAATTTATTTTTTAAATACAAGAAAATATATGAAAAATTAAAATATTTACACCTAAGCTACTATTCATATATAAACTCTTGATCGAGTAGCCACATTCTTATTTTGCTCTTGTTACAATGTGAGTTAAATTTAAGTGCTTTTGGTAATAAATAAAAAGTTCTAGGTACTAAATATTTGAGAGTTCTATTTCCATACTTATTACATACTTTTGGTACTACCAAGCCATCATTAGACGTGAAGCGTGTATTATGGTTATGTTTGAGAGGAAACTTGAATGTATTACTACTAAATTGTTCCAAAATGATGCAAAGCCACAGTAGTCCTCGAACAGGCAGAGTTTTGATTGTTTTGTACAGGAGATCATTATTACTTCTTTGTTCGTAAATCTCTGCAGGTACAATTCGCGTAACTATAGAATACTGTAGACCCTGGATCATTTTAATATAAGTTTTAGTCGAATGTCCCCACGACTTTATGCCATATCTTATTATTGATTCTACTACTCTTTCAATTTATACCATTTCTATAACTTGGAAATAAAACGAATAACTTACCATCTTTGATTATCTATAAACTTACTTCATATGTTATACTCTAGGCAATGATTTGCTGGAAAAAAAAATCTGGCGCTTTCTTTAAATATAAATGTTTGTTGAATCCGAGAATCAACTACTTTTACCTAAAATCTCAGTTCGGACGTCTTCGCCCCATCCCTATGATCGCGAAAGGAACCAGCCGTGGAAGTTGAAAAGAGGACTCATAAAAGTTTCCTTCCAGCATCTTGTGGTAAGTTGCGTTTCTTCCATAAATCACAAAAAAGAACAAAGGGTCATTTCAAGCTACTATAAATAAAATCTCAAACCTCAAATCCTGCGTTGATTCGAGGAAACATACTCCTATCAAAATCACATTATTTTCTTTCCATTTTACTTTTAAAAAGCTTTGCAAGCTTTAAACAGCTATTCCTTTTTTATTGACTTTTCTCACAACCCATTTTGAAAAATTTATATATGATCAATAGTAAAATATGCTGTATTTTCAAAAAAATTTTAAAATTTAATTTTCTAAAATATGTGTTGTACAATAAAAAAAAATCCTTGAATGCATTTATTTCAAGTAAGACGAGAACAGGAATAAGAAATGTGTCTCTAACATATAACGTTTACGTCTCATTGGGTATTGTGACCAACGCAGGCTTATTTATGATTTGAAAATCAATAACCATAGAATATTTATTTTATTTCCAAATCTTGATATTTGGTCAAATTTAATTAACATATTACAGCAGAGATAAAGAACATATAAGAGAAGGTAATATAGAAGTCTAGGCATCTACAGGGCTTATGACCTGTCAATGGCTGGTTTAAGTGGCCACTTTACACACTGTGTAACATTCACTATTCTGCCTATATAAGAACATCTATATTCCTTTAATTCTTTCATCTGTTGATGTTTGTGGCCACTTAAACCAGCCATTGACAGGTCATAAGCCCTGTAGATACCTAGACTTCTATATTCTCGTACCTTATTTTAAATGTTCTTCATCTCTGTTGTAATATGTTAATATAAACAGCTCCTCGGGGAGTTAAATCCACTCCTTGTCTACAAAAATTTGGACAAACTCAAAATATTGGTCAAATTTAAATCTAATTTTATGTTGAAGTTTGAATTCGCTACTCATAATTGAATTTATATTTCCATGAAGCATGCACCGCCACCGCATGCCATATATTAATTTATTTAATTTTATTTATTTAATCCACACGAACGCCCGGAGGGCTTTCACAAGTAGTATACCTACATCTACATAGAGAAAAAGATACAAAATAATGGAATAAAAAACAGCCTTTGGTACATTAGAATATATAATGGTATTAGAAGCAAACGTAAAAAACGGAAAATTAGTTATTCATGCCAAAATAAACTATTCATAAAAATCAACTTACTTAAATAATAGCGTCATTCAAAACCGTCTCTAAATCTCGCAAAAGCTGATTTTAATTATTCTACTTGACACCGTATACTCAGCACTCTCCATTGAGTTAAAGCATAATTAAAAATCTCCTAATTATTTTTTCAACGTTTTTCGCAAATATCTCAGTAGCTCCTTCAATTGAGATTTATAAGTGTGCTTATAATATTTTAATTTATACTATACATACGAAGATACAAAGATTTTTTTAAAGATGCTTATAATAATGAAACTAAAAATAGTTAAAATGCAATAAATAAACAGAAGAACACTAGTAGAGAAGAAATTCTATACACGTGTTAAAAACCTAGGCATCAATTACATTAAAAGCATATTGGATTATAATAAATAATAGAAAAATAAATTATAGTTTTAAACGCAGCAAACGGACATCTGCACATTATGAAAGCTTGATTATAGTGCATCAACCATTAAGTTTTTATGTTGAACAAAATAGTATATTTATTTTGGGTATCCAATATATGTCCAAATGTTTGTTGACGAGGCTGGATTTCCCATTAGGGAGTTGTCAAGATTCAAATTTATTGCTAAAGAGAGTTACAAGCGGTGTAACATTCACCATTCTGCCTATGTTTAAGAATCCGTATTAACATTTTATCTGTGACATTACCAGAGCCAACGAAAGTAAATTTGACAGATATTTAAACTTAAACCACCCAACGACATTTGCCCTGTAAATGCCTTGATTTTTACATTCCTCATTAGCTAGTTTCTTCATATTGGTTGAGATATAACCAACATAATTTTTGTTGTCTTTCTTTTCTCGTCAATTATTTTGAGAAAGTTTTTACAAATTTTTGTAGACTAGTATTAGAATTTAACCCTATTAAGATTTCGATTTAAAAGACTGATATTGGAATCGAATAGTGCACGATTTTTTTTGACATAGTTTTTTCATTCGAAGACATCTTAATAATTATAATTGATTTTTTTTACTTATAGGCCATTCATTTTTTATTTAATATATTTTATTGTGATTTTTTGTTGGTTTTTTCCACAATATAAATAAGAGGTAAAACAGAGTATTAAAAAAAAGAATAATTACACAGCAATGAAATAAATATTAATTGTAAAAATAGTAAACGAAAATCCCACAAAGGCATTGCCTGTTCGTGGGTATACAAAAAACGTATAGGATTTTTTTTCCCCTATAATAAATAGACAGGTAAAACTGTTATTTTTTAATACCTTTTTATCACTTCATAAATTAACAGATTATAAACAATAGCCGATACAAGGGTGATACTGGCTTTTTTGCAGATAGTATTGAAAGGCTGCAGCTATTATTGGACAAAGTACACACGGCTAGTTTGAATAAAGGGCTAGAAATTAATATTTTAAAGACTAAATGTGTATAGGAAAAAGCCAGAAACTCCCCCAATGACCTTAAAACTTGGAGCGCAGGTTATTTAGCAAGTCTATCAATATAAATATTTAGGATTCTGGCTGAGTGATAAATGGGATCACTCACAAGAGATCGAAGTCAGAATAAAGATGGCGCGAGACTGCTTTTTCAAGATGCGCGACCTTTTTTGCAGTAGAGACTTTAATTTAGATATCTAAACGCGCATTGAACGATGTTACGTCTTTATAATACTTTTTTAAGGCGTCAAAATCTGAATGGATCAAACCAAAAAAAACTTCGAAAAAATGGATTCCTTTGAAATGTGGTGCTACAGGATATTAAAAATTTCCCGAGTGGACAGAGTCCGTAACGATGACGTTCTCCGACGGATGAAAAAAGATAAAGAGGAACTGAAGACCATAAATGATGAGAGGCAAAACATGACATATTACAAGTTATTCTACAGGGAAGGATTGAAGAAAGACGCAGCATAGGTAGAAGGCGCATCTCTTGACTAAATAACTTGCGTGACTGGTTCCATTGCAGCACTCAGTTCTTGTTTAGAGCAGCTGCCTACCAAAGTGAAAATTGCTACGATGATTTCCAACCTCCATAAGGGAGAGGAAAAATAAAAAGAAGAATCATTTCTGACTTCTTGTTTCATGATTGAAAATGGGTTGGATTAAATATTGTATTTTAATACACATGCACACATTCATGACAAAATACAAAATCATTTTAAAAATTTATTTATTTATAAAAAAGAGAGCTACACATCGATACTAAATGTACTAAACAATAAAATAAATATTTTACCTTTATTTCAATTATTTGTTCCCGCTGTCTTTCTTTCTTGTTTTGCATGATAAATTGTTTATTGATTCCGACCACTTAATACCAATAAAATAATAAATATAATTTATTTTCTTGTAAACAGTAGGTACTATAACTGCATACCTATTTTTAATATTTAGAAGAAAACAAAACTTGCACTACACAGTCAACCCTCCCATAACGCGGTTTCCTAAAAACGCGTTTTTCGCACGAGGCAATATTTCAATGACGTGCAAGTACATGGCTTGAAGAATTTTTCTATTGTGCTATAAATATTTTTTTAATTGCTAAAAATATAAAAAAATCAATTCTGACTCGACTGGTAGGTTCCAGAGTATACGATTTATATTTTAGTTTGTGTTTGGAACTACCCACAGAGACAATATAAGGCAGGGAATATTGTGTATCGCCCTCTTACTGGGCTCCTCTTTGATCACTTGGCTCCTGAAATAGTGGTCTTCAAATGGTCTTCATTTTGTTGGTCCCTGCAGTACCTGAGCCCTTTTACGTTAAATTATCACCTTACAATAATAAATCCCCACAGAACGCATCGCGTTTTATGAAGCAGTCTAGAGCAATATAATTAGTAATAAATTGTAAAGTACAAGTATTAATATATGTATATGGTAGTCCAATTTATGTAATAGGTTAACAATATTTGTGGAATGTTAAAAACTTGCATTAAAATCACCACTCCGTGTTCCTCTGGACACCTTTTTGCTTGTTCCTCGGGGCACTTTTTTGCCTGTTCCTCTGGACATGTCAAGATAAAAAATCTACAATGTTTTTTTATCAGCTTTTATTTAATACTAGGATATTTCTGTGCCACGCAGTAAATAAGGTAGAACGAAGGACCAGTCTCTATATCACAATTGGTTGGAAGATGATATCAGAGAAACTTAAAATTGTTAGAATACCCAAAATACATTTGAGTGATTGATATTTATGTATCCTTGAAAATATATAACGATTCCTGAAATGAATTTTCAGAAATTTCATCAGTGTAGAGTAAATAGCATATTTTATTTTAAATATAATTGCGTAAATAAAGTATCTTTGAAATATGTGAAAACTTAACAGTCGTGCATCATATATTTTCAAAATATCTAGTTTATATTTTTAATTTAATATTTATTTTGTGGATGTGTCAAATAACTAAATGTGTAATTTAATAATGAATATCGTTTTATTATGGTTGGAAGAATTGTGCAGGCAAAAATCAGGAAAAACACATTTACATAGTTGTCTTTTAATTGACACCCGTGGTCCTTTTTGGGAAAATTTTATTTCCTCTATTAAAAAATTGTCGCCTTAAAATAAGTTGCACTTGGCTGGGCAGACAGTATGTAATCCACATAAATTAATCGCAACAAAACTGTAGTATTCCATAGTAACTGCTCAATTATGCAAAAAACACGTATTACTGTTATTATTTTATTTTTGATTTATTTATTTATTATTTTTTATTTTATTTAGAAAGCATAATTTGTTTGATGTACAGAGGAACAAGTATTTTATTTTAATTTTATTAACATAAACGGCAAATCTGCCTTTTAAAAACATTTATAATACTAACATATTTGGCTAATGTTTTTATTTTTTTTAAAACATATGTTCCTTTTACCCAGAATTTATTAAAAAAAATTAAACCTTAAAATTAAACAAGATTTATATTAAAAAAAAAACAATTAACCTAATAATCATACAACATAATCACTAGAAAGTTTAAACAATTCAAGAATAAATTTAAAAAACAAATTAAAAAATAAAATATTTGAAGGTAATATATCAAAAAATTAATTAGAACTGTTTCATACAGCTGGGTAAAGTGAACGAAAAATTGTTTATATTATAAAATGCATAAATAAATAAATATAATTACCATTCACCATCTTTGAAAAAGTTCAAAAGGTTTGTTCTATAGGAACAATACTCTACACTAAATATATCAGATACGTGATAATAACTATTGCCGAGTTCATGAAGTCTGTTTAATACGAAGTAACAAGTATACACTGTCCGTGAATTGTTGCGACAAAACGGTGGCACCTGCCTAGTCATTCTTCCGGGCACCCTGAAGTATTATCCAAAGAAACATTACAAAGTGACCAGAGGAAAAAATTCACTATATTCAGTTATTGTTTCTCTGTTCCAACAGTTTTTTTTCAAATGCGTTCATTAATTTTTTTTTAAAAAAAGAATTAAAAATAAGAGATTTCAACATGCTTGTTCTTACAGACTTAAAATTAGAATATAAATTCTGTAATTATAATATTAATGTATTATAAAGTTAAGTAAACCATATCTGAACATAACAAATTGTGATTATTGTTCCAATGTCGTATGTACTGTTTATTGTTTGTGAACTATAATAAATAAAAATGATATGAAATGAAGGTTTTTTTATTAGCTTCAATAAAGTGCGTAATCATAAATAAAAAATGATTACCGAGAATTTATGAACAATGTTTTGAGTTTGTCCAAATTTTTGTAGACAAGGACTGGATTCAACCACCTAGGTGGCCGTTAATATTAACACAATACAACAACAATGTTAACATAATACAACAACAGATTCAGCTCTGTTGCATTATGTTGCATTATGTTAAGCCCCCTAGGGGGTTGAATCCAGTCCTTGTCTAAAAAATTTGGACAAACTCAAATTGTTGATAAATCCACTTGGTCTAAGAAGAAGTATACAAATTAAAAAATATTTTTAGGCGTTGCCTAGTATGTAAGTGAAATAATTTAATAATATGAATATCACCGGCAACAATAAAGGTTTTTGGCTCTTTAACTTCACAAACGTCAACAGATGGATGAATTGAAGGAATAAAGATGTTTAAATATAGGCAGAATGGTGAATGCTACACAGTGTGTAAAGTGGCCACTTAAACCAGCCAATGACCGGTCATAAGCCCTGTGGATGCCTAGACTTCTTATTCCCTTCTCTAAAATGTTTTTCACCTCTGTTATATTATGTTAATAACCAAGAATTAAGCCTGAATATTTAAATTCAAATTAAATTTAATTTTTTAGAACTTTAAAGGGCAACAATTATTTCGTTTTCGTCAAAATCAGGACATTAATCCCTCGGAGTTGGAACTCGAATCTCAATAAAGATGTAATTTCTGAATGAACGAATAAATAAATAAATTACTTGACAAAATGGCGAACAGTATTTCTACAACGAAAAAGTCACAATTCGTTTTGCTTATTTAAAAAAAAATGCAACAATCGTTATATTTTACATGCTAAAATAACTGGCTTCAGTGAATCGAAACCACTTTTTATTTCTGTTATTCAGTGACATCTATTAACACTTTGAGAAAACATCAGAGTAGAGAGAAATATTCAGGTTCAAAATATAAAATAACTTTTTATCAGAATATAGATGTCTCCATTGCAACATTCAATCCAACTTACACGGGATTACCCAGAAATATACAACATATTACAATATTTTGAGTTTGTCCAAATGTTTGAAGACAGAATACTCGATTTCACCCCCTAGGGAGTCATTAAGATTAACAAATTACAAAAGGGATGGATAAAGTTTTAGAGATGGGAATATGTACGTCTAGGCACTTACAGGGCTTATGCTATGTCATTGGCTGATTTAAGTGTGTAAAGTGGCTACTTTAACCAGAATCCACCAGGTCAAATTTGCGAAGATTAAAGGTAAGTCAGGTCGCGTCCCGTAATTCTGACTTAAATTGCCGGCAAACAGTCAGCAGCCGACGCCCAACCTGATTCCTTCTAAAGTAGGCAAGCGTGGTTTTGGCCCAGCCAACCGTATCAGTATTAGTGTTGACTTGTCACCGGAGTTTGTGTCCGTTCTCTTATTTCTTTGTTGCATAAGGAACGAAAGTGTTCTTTAAATAAAAAGCAGAATTTTACAGCACTGAAATAATCGCTATTCAGCAAAACCCACAGGAAAGGTAACAAAAATATTTTTTCCATCTATTTACCATGCTTTTGAATTCAGGAAACTGCAGCGTGCAGGATACAAACTTACACAAATCCTGACAGGACATGGCGTATTTATGAGGTATTTACACAGGTTCAAGATATCTGAGATCACCACTTGCCCATGCGATGATGTTACTCTCCAAGATGTCTCCCATCTATTAATGCATTGCCCCCTTTTCAGTCTGCACAGAATGCAGCTGGAGGCGCGATGCAGAAGTCTAAATGAGGATTTACACGATGTTCATGTAGTAATTAGTCATGAGGACTTGTCAAGAGAGGTAACATTATACACGATAGATATAGTAAAGGCAATAAAAGGTATCAGTGATAGCAGGACACCAAATGCCGAACACTCTTCAAGTGGATCGGAAGATCTGTTGACGAATAACAAAAGTCCGCCTTCTCCTGACGAGTTTTATGTGGTTTCCTCGTCACTAGAGCCAATTCGGAGAGGCTCCTGAAACAGGCCACAGCCGAAACCTCCTACCCGATCCCTACATAATATATTGACTAAATAACTAAACAAAGTTTTTCAGTGAAGTAAATTTAATAGAATAATTATTTTTTTTGACATAAACAAATAAATTACTATCCCTTTGAAGTAAATATTAACCTTGTACATCACAAGCAAGGTGAAAGAATAATGAAACTCAGATATTAAAAAAAGAAAAAAAAAACGAAAGTGTAGAAGTTGAAAGTTTAAAGAAAGCCAAACCGCCAAACACCCGAGATTCTTCCGAGACATTAATTCTCAGAATTCAATATTTTGCTGTTTTGGGCCCCATTGACGCCTGGCAACTGTCTTGGTTCCATACATAATTGTACAAGTAATCTCGATTCGCAGAACACGGGTATTTTTGCTATAGTGGAATCATGAAATCTGGCGGCTGTTAACCTTTTACTAATTAAATTCATTCCTGAAACTTTATGTATTTCGATCAAATCAATATGGGGTTCAAATTTATTACTCCAAATATTTATTAAAGCATTATTTAGATGTGATTAAAAAGCAACAATAGATTCAGACAACAATAACAGCGATAACAAGTATATTTTGTCATTTAGCCAAAAATAAGATTTATAAATATCTTGTGTGATCTCCACCAAAATAATTTTTTTTGTAAGTAAAATTATTTTTTAACAATGTTTTGAGTATGTCTTAATGTTTGCAGACAGGCTGGATTTCCTCCCTAGGGAGATTCAGATCTAAATTTGTTGCAACAGAGAGGGAAAACATTTTTGAGAAGAAATTATGGAAGTCTAAACATTACAGGGCTTATGCTCTAATAAGCCCTGTAAATGCCTAGACTTCTATATTCTCCTCTCAAAAATGTTTTCCCTCTCTGTTGCAACAAATTCAAAAAATATTTTTTATTATAACAATCGTATCACATCACAATGGCTCCAAAAAAATACCCAAAAATAGGTTTTCACACTAGAAAGTTCCATCTGACCAACCGTTGATCTGTCAAAGCGTCCTTGCTGTGATTATTGTTTTTTTAAAAGGGATTTATCATTGAAGTGTCTTCACACATGAATTCTAGTGATTCTGAATCATCTAACGTACCAACAAACAGCAATTCTAATTTATCTGTTGACTGTTTAATGTAAGCTAAAATGATTATATTTTTTCTAGGTTAGGTTAATATTTTAACCATAAGATTAGATAAATTTGTTTTTTTTTGTCAACGATATCTATGATTACTTAAGCTATTTTTCATGTTAACTTACGGCTTTCAAAATTTCAAAAGCATGAATGTTGAGTATAATTTATTGTCTTTTTCAGGGAGTAAGTAAAAAATCACTATTTTCTTACGAAGACGTATAACAGAGTTCATATTGCTGTACCAAGTATTTCAACCGCTTTTTTACTTTCATTTTCAGTAGTTGAACCTTTGTTTGAACAAAATATTGACATTATGCCTGTCGAAACGATGATTTCTGAGCAGAATATTTTAAACTTGCCTACTGATCAGGATCGTAACGACTTGACGAGTGCTTTTAAGGCCACTTAACATACTGTGTAACATTCACCATTCTGCCTATATTTGAACAACTCTATTCCTTCAATTATTTCATCTGTTGATGTTTGTAAAGTTAAAGAGCTGGAACCTTTATTTATGCGGGTGAGATTCATCGAATTGAATTATTTCACCTACATACTAGGCAACGCCTGAAAATGTTTTTTTTTCAACTTTTATACTTCTTCATGGACCAGGTGGATTTATCAACAATATTTAGAGTTTGTCCAAACTCTTGCAGACAAGTACTGGATTTAACTCCCTGGGGAGCTGTTTATATTACATATTACAACAGAGATGAAGAACATTAAGAGAAGGCTTTTTTGACTGTCTTAGAACGGGGTAAATAACCCTAGTTAGACAGTCAAAGCAACTTTACATAAATTATAATTTTGTGTTTGTAATATAATGATAATAAATAAATAAATAAAAAAGTCCAGGCATCTACAGGGCTTGTGACCTGTTAATGGCTGGTTTAAGCCTGGTTTAACATTTTCAGGCTGTCCTAGTATGTAGGTGAAATAATTCAATCAGATGAATCTCACCCGCATAAATAAAAGTTTCAGCTCTTTAACTTCCCAAACATCAAACAACAGATGAAATAATTGAAGGAATAGAGATGTGCAAATATAGGCAGAATGGTGAATGTTACACACTGTGTTAAGTGGCCACTTAAACCAGCTATTAACAGGCCATAAGCCCTGTAGATGCCTAGACTTCTATATTACCTTCTCTTAAATATTCTTCATATATGTTGTAATATGTCAGATGAAACCTTGTTATTCTAAGGGGTCGATTAGAAACACATTTTATACTTTCTACCATGACTTTGGAAGATATACGAGTTCAAAAAGTATCGCAAATTTTGAATTTCCGCGGGTAACGTAAATTCGATTTTCTATTTTTTTTTATTTATATTGGCACTTATGTTTCTAACTTATACTGACAAGTTCGGCCACTTTGAATATTCAATTAATTTTTGACAGCTTCTTTGCTTGCACGTGTTTTGGTTCGTCTTCGATTTTTGCCTATTCCAAAAAATGGATCAATGAATCTGTATCCATTTTTTGTGAAAAACAAAATAAGAAAAGAAATGGAAAAGTAGATATTCATTAATAAATTAATAACTTTTGAAAAAACATAAAATTCGTGATACTTTTTGAGCAGACTACGTAGATGATGTAACCTCAATTACACATAGTTCCTTTTCAGCCTATGAAAACACTACTGAATTAAATAGCGCAGCATGTTATTCATCAAAATATACGTAACATAACTTGAACGGTTTTCTGGCAGTTACAAACCAACTTACCTCTCTTTTCGACTTACTTATATTCTCTGAAAGCAGAATATTATTCGTCTTAGTAAACCTATCATCCTACACAGACACTATCTATACACAGAATAACAAATGGAAAAATGATGGTGTATTAGTTTATATAAGTAGTAAACTTACAGCAAATATAGTAGAAATAACTGATATTAAAGATTATTGTTTAAAGATAACGAATAAAAACATTGCTCTGTACTGTATATATACAGGTTGTTCTTTAAACCCTGTCACATCCGAAATCACGATTATCAGTATGAGCAAGAAGACATATTGGCACATTAAAAAAAAAAATTTAGGACGACTAAAATCTTAAAAAATAAAATATTAAAAAAAGCAAATGGTGGCTTACTTCTGCAGGGGAGAAACAAGAAGAGGGGAGGGGGAGTCTGATACACGCTCCTCCCTCGCTTCTCCCCTGCAGAAGTAAGCAACCATTTGTTTTTTTTTTTAAATTTTTTTTTTTTTTAATTTTCTTCGTTTTATACATTTTTTTAAATATGCTAATATGTATTCTTGGCCATACTGATCATCCTGGTTTCGGATATGACAGGATTTAAAGAACACCCTGTATGGAATACGATCAATAAGTAACTGGTCAAAGTTTTTTGATACCCTTGGTTATATTTAAAAAAAGAATAAGTCTAATGCCATGCTCATCAGAGATATGAACCTTGATTTGTTCAACCATGAGAATACGAGTGTAAATACACACACCCCTGTGTAAATAATTGTGGAAAATAAATGTATTATTTACAAAATATGTTTTATTCATATAAAAAAGCAATCAGTTACAAAATATAACTTTTGATATGTCCACCTTGGGCTTGTAGCATCATTTAAATATGTTTTGACATAGATTCTACCGATGGTTTGCATTTGTTATGGATTTTCGCATCTCGGTACCACACTTCAACCACCAACTAGAGCAACTTAATTTTGCTATCCATATTTTTAAGTCTCATCTTACAGATGGACCACAAATTTTCGATTGAGTTTAAGTCGAATGAATTGCCAGGTCAATCTAAATGGTTACACCATTGTCAGCGAAGAACTTTTTCACAATCTTGGACGCATGGAAAGGTGCTAGATTTGGTTGAAAAATTGGGTTTTACAAATTTATTTTTGAAAACTCAGGGACCACTCGATCTTGCAAAATACTTTCGTTCATCTTTGTTGTTGGTACTATAATCTTGGGACAAAGGGAAGCAGCTCCAAAACATTCGCTTTCCGGAGTGTTTGACTGGCAGAAAGTGAGCTTGTGAAAATGGTTCACTATCGGACCATTGAACAAACTGGTGATGCATGCTCTGAACTAAAAAACGAATTTATTTTTGAAGTCAACTTGTTTCCATTATGTAGGTTGCATAATTTATTAATATAAATATCAAACAATAACAGACCTAAAACACTTCCTTGGGGGACACCGAATTTAAAGTACATTAGTTTACTACGGACACCATTTTAACATACGCTTTGGGTCCACTCACTTAGATAATGTACAAACCATGCTAAGGATTACCCAGCTATTCTGATTTCAACTAATTAATGAATTATTACTTTGTGAGACACTAAATCAAAGGCTTTTACCGAATCAATAAAAACAGTTACATATTTTAGTTCCATATTAAGTTTACTTACAAATATTATTTTAAAAATCTAAAAATTTAAAATGCAAACTTTCAAACTAAAATTAAATAAATTGTAAAATGTATAAAAATGTAAAGCCATCAGACACAATGGAACGTTTAATTGCCATTTTTACTCGTTTACCTTAATAAGTATTAAAATAAATTAAATATAAGGTTAATTAAACCTCATTTTTACATTTTTACGCCCTCAATGACTGTTTTATAACAAACAAATTATTGAAATGTTAGAATTAAATTGTGGCTTCAATAATATTTCAATGGTAAAAGTAAATATATTTAATTCTAAAAACCATATAACATTAAAATACTTATTTAATATTTAAAAAAATATATTTACTTACTTTACATAACTTACTTATATACATATAAGGTACATTATTTATCAACAGTTGTGATTTAAATTATTTAAATGCATTCGTATTGTTTTGTTTATAACTATATTTAAATAAATAAATGAACAAACTTACCATTTTTCGTATTTAGTATTAAAAAGAACCTGTAATTTCACGTAAATTTATTATATAAAATAAAATAAAATGTCCAGAGCCCCGTTTTGTGTGTTGACAGTAATATTCTGACTTTGAAGGGTAATAAATCACGTGTAGTTTCCTGGAACCAAGCGACTCAAGCGCGTTTTATCAGCTGTTTGTATGGATGTTTTTATTAAAATCCACAGAAGTGTTTTTTTTAAGAAGCGTTGACTTGGAAGGTTCATGTCATTTAAATTGTTCTTGAAGGGGAAGAAGTAATTGTGTGGTATTATCTGCTCTTCAAAATCTTACGTGGAGATGGTTTGATTATATTCTTCAGCTCGAATATTCTTTTGAGGTTCCTGGATGAAGGTGTAATGAAAACATAATACGAAATCATCATAAGACAAGTGTTATTTTTTAATGAGTAACTTGGCAATAAACTTATAATAATGATGCTCATCTCTGGAATCCTGAAAACATAATAATAAGCTTAAATATGTTAATTTAAAATATTGACGATAATGTAAGTAAAAGTAAAAAGCACTTTGAATTTTAACACTTAACATGCAAAATAAACCAACCACTTTGTACGTAAATTATGTTAATATCTTTTTTTGGGTTATCAATAAAGCTACTTTTCAAAACGACGCAACGTTTCAGACTGGATTCAAATGTTCGGTCATAAAAACCTATCTAGTGCAATTCCTGAATTAATTTTATTTTAATATCTATCCTTGGTAAAAGTTTTTTTAATAACGTTATAAATTAAAATGAAGAAAAGATACATAAGCATATATTGAATACGTAAACAGATAAAAACAATTAAATTAATAAGTTTATTTTAGAAATAAAAGACGAGTGATACTTTAATACACAAATTTTGAATATCCAGCAACCGGTTTCATCGCTTTCGCGACATCTTCGAGACTTTCTGCATAAACGATTTGAAGGTAAGATTATCTCTTGCAGGCGTTATCTGAATTGGCCACCAAGGTCATGCGATTTGACCCCGCTAGACTTTTTTTTGTAGGATTCCTTGAAGTCAAAGGTCAATGCAAATAAACTACAATCGAACGATACCCTAAAGGTGAATATAACACAGGCTATCGCTCAAATTCCGCCGAATCTACGCGGAAGAGTCATTGAAAATTAGACTACTCGGATCTATGCCACCGTAAGAAGCCGAGGCGGGCATTTAAACGATGTTATATTTCACACTTAATGGCACATGTGGGCCTATCAAATAAAAAAATAATTTTGTTAATGCCTCTACCCGCTCTTATTGAAAATCCCTGTACAAAAAAGTTATTTCCGAATTTCTTATTGTTAGATTATTGGATTTGGTGAAAAATATCTCTGATTTATGCAGATTTTGTGATATTTATTTAGATCATAAGTTTTTTCAGTACGACAATGTAATTTATAGCCAGACACAGGTTTTACCAATGGGTCAACCTTGTGGTTTACGGTTTGCTGACATATTTATGAACGAATTCGAGAATGAAATATTTTAAAGAAACTCACCACTGAAACGTATCACATTATGGCGGTGGTATGTAGATGATATTATTTGCCTTTTTACAGGGACGGACAAAGAACTTCGGACATTCCATAATTTCCTAAATTTATTACATTAAGAAATAAACTTACTTTAGAAACAGAAAATTATGAACAACTCAATTTTCTTGGTTTGTCTTTAACATTTTTTTTTTATTCCGATATCAAGGTTCAACAAACATATTATTTATTAATTTGACCATTGTAGTATGTCTGCATTATTTTACGGGCTGTTTAACCCACCACGTAATGCTGATTGTTAATATAAGTTATTAAAAAAAGAAAAAAAATGCAGATAGTTGCTAAACCGCAGATATGTACAGAAAAAAAGATCTGTTTTATTTGCAGAAGCCGTACTCAGTAAGCGAATTGCCCTATTAATAGATAAGTTCTGACATTTGCATTATACAGATACAATTATTTAAATTTCCTGTAATCATCTAATTGCCGATAAACATTCCGCATTTCATTCAATGATACATAAGTAAATTAATGTTCCTCTAGCTAATACTAATTTTTGAACAGAACTTAATACAATAAAACAGATTGCCAATAATGAATATAGTGAGAAAAACCAAAAAATATGCAGTATTTCCTAATTCCATTCCTGTCTAGTTTAAAAAATCGTATCCATTCACTTCATACTTCCCATCTTTACAAAAACAACATGACAAAAATACTCGACTTATTAGCTCCGTAGGTTTTGACACAATATTAAGTCATCAACGTTAAAATAAAAGAGAGTTTGATTTATTTGTTAATAATACCTTCATACAGAAGCTTGTGTAGCTTTGAAACCGGTCGGTAGAAAAAAAAAGAGCGGTTAAAACAAGGTTGTTCCCCATATATTTTATTTTATTTAATTAATTTTCATTTAAACAAAAAGGCGTAAAACATAAACAATTTAATAAAATATATTAAAATCATTACAAACCAAATGACAGTTTTTTTGGATCCGGTCCGAAGTATTATAAAATGCGTAATCATTATTTACATCTTTTAATTATTTTTTCTTTGTTAAAAAAAAGTTAATTTTACTAACAAGTTTGATAGCAGTACGAACACGTGGAGTAATTAGTGGGAAACGCATATAAACACAAAGGAAAAGTTTTTTAGTTTCAGCTTTAGCAGTCGAATGTACTGGTTGTAACTAAAGCTGGCACGTTTGCAAAACTCACACAAACGCATTCAAAATCTACAGGATGTTGATTGAAAAAAAGGTTATATTAAATTTTTAGTTAAATGCTCTATATTTATTTATTTATATTATCTCCAATATAATTTGTTATGTGTATTTTAATAACACTGTATTGATTATTATAATGAACACAGAATATGAAATAAAAAACATGCTCATTTGAAAAGAAATAAATATATGTCAGTTTCTTAAGTAATTGTTTGTTTTTGCTTTAATCCAGGAGAGGTTTTTAAAAACATTTGAAAAAATATAAAGATTTTAAAAGTCTATATTCTGTACATTAAAAATGTTTTTGTGTAAGTTTCGAGAAAGCAACAGCACTTTTTATTTAAACTTTTAATTAAACCATGTATCGATCTATCCATGACTTAATTAAGGCTGTAGTCTGGTAAAACGCACGCAAAATGAGGAAATCATACGATTTTGCCATTTTAAAATGAATGTTCTTTTTTAATCGCGAAATTATAAAAAAAATCAAAAAACATAAATAAGATAAAAACAATATTTTTTAAAGGTATTTTCGTTAAAAATATACTTAAAAGTTTATATAACTAAAATATAATTACTTTTAGACCGGCAGATTACGCCATTTCAAATTTCGACTTAACTTAGGTATCTGAGATCTCAATAAAGACTAAGTATTGAACTAAAAAATTTTGTAATAATTTCAAGATAATTGAACATAAAAGTGGCTGAAGCAAAATTTTATTTTTTTGTTTTTGAGAGACAGATTATTTTCATAATGCGTATGCAATGCGATGTCATACCATGAGCTTGTTCACAAGTACTACACAATACGTTTGTGTAAGCATTGCGAACGCGCCAGATTAAAAAAATCCACCAGTACGCATTGAGATATTATACTGTTATCAGTTATGTAACACAGTTCATCTCCTGTCACCAACTGTCAAGCACATGCGTCTAAACAAATTGACACGATACGTGTACGTATAGGCATTGGATGCCTAATGTGAATTATACAACCCACTTTCACCACGCGCCCTAAATATTGCTGATTGACCAATAACCCCATATGTTTGCTGTGACCCGATAACGCTACATAAGATTACCGCTTACCGTTACTTGTAATTTAAAAGTAATTGCATACTAAAATATGTAAAGGGGGTAAATACCAATTGTGTTATTATTCAATTCAGTGTTACATTACGCATTATGAATGAGACAATAATCACGCCAAGATTTGATTAGGTACTCTAAATTTTAGCGAGATTTTAAAATGAATAAATATATTTTTTGATTTGTAAATAAAATGGACGCAACAATAAATAAAAGCCAATAACCTGATGCATCAGTGCAGTATGTATGATAAAAAAAAGAAAGTAATAAGACATATTTATGATTAACCTAAGGTTTAAAAAAATTATATAATTTAATTTTCGAATATTTTATTATTCGAACGTTAAATTTAATTTTTTAAAAATTGGGATTTTATTTGCAACGTTTTTTCTGATTCAGGCTAGGTGAGCCAAGCGTCCAACCAACTGGAAGGCGTTATTAAGTGAAAACATATTTGAGGTGACTTTGATCATTCTTTCCTGAACTTTTGAAATCCGTAAATGATGAATTCGATGGTGGCCTGAAAATATAACAAGTTATTTCAATATAATTTCACGTGAGAGTACGCATTTAAACGTTTGTATCTTGTACGACCCTTATCCTCTTCAACCTAAGTATTTTTTTCTAATTATGCTACATATATTCTAAAATAGATCGTGACTAATTGACAAATGTATATTGTATAGAAAAGAAAATTTAGAACCAAAATAATATGTACCTTTCTGAAAACCGCTATAATTACAAAAATAAGACATCGTTGCAAACAATCTATCTTAGCTTTTTACTGAATTCACAAGTTTATAGAAAGAAAATTATCTGCACGGAACAGAAATATTGGCGGATAGTAACCATTCCTAGCACAGATAATTTCTTCGCTACAAACTTAAGAAAGCATCATCATCATTCCCTTTCATAATGGTGCATAGGGTACTGCATTGGTACACTGATCGAAGCGACTCTTGATCATAAATAAAACATAAACAACCGAAAAATTAGTAAAATGAGATTAAATATGATAATGTTTTTTTATTAAGAGAGAATTAGTTTTATTTTCAATAGAAAAGTATTTGGTGGGTTAATAATCACGTTCATTGCGTTCGAATGTTTAACAACCCTATGTTAATGTGTAAGTGATAGAACGTTTTCAAATAAAATATTGTGCTGTGTACTAGCACAAACAAAATTTGTGTTTTTACTTGGTTCACCGACAGGCAATTAAACATTTAAACGAACTGTACTTCGTTGAAAAATAAACATAAAAATACTAACGGGGAAGGGCAATAACTTTTTCAGTGCTCGAATAGAAGCTATTGTCGTCGTGGTAGTACGAGTACTTGGCCGGCTGTGGCTGGTCCGACTGCATGTCCCGCTCCTGGGCGTTCTCCCGCTCGTACTGCAGCAGGATGGCACGCGGCACGCTGGGCAGCACGCGGCCCGTGGTGTTCGGCGCGTGCGCGAAGCCTAGGCGTGCCAGCACCTGTTCCTTGATGATGGCCAGGGACAGCTGCCGCATCTCGCCGTACAAGTTACAGGCCTGGCAGCTCCCAGCCGGAGAGTCCTTTTCCGGTCCCGAGTGACATTTACCGAACATCTTCCCCGATCCTTTGAAGACGTTCGGCTTTTGAATTTCGTCGGATTCCTCGTCATCCATATCATCAAATTGATTAAACTCGCTCCCGGCTGGTAAGGCGGCTACCCTGGTCAGTTCCTCATACGTCGGCGTATCAAGCCCGTACACCTCTCCAGAATCCGGATCGTCTGACTTGTCCGACTCGACGGGAAGCTCATCGGAATACAACGTTTCGTCCAGCCCGTCCAGTTCTACCGACTCCTCCTCCGACTCCGCGCGCTCTGATGTGTCCACCTCGCCAGACTCCTCCGGCCAGGCCGAGCCAGCAAGCTCAGCCAGCTTGCCCATACCACTCAGCCACAGTAGGAGCAACACCCACCGCATCCTAGTTACTGACTCCTGGAACCGCTCATCTCCCGCTTTGTTTCTTCCGAAGAAGAACTCTCATCTTCGTCTTATTTTGTCGAATGATAAGTACGTAGAAATTTTCAGAAGGGTAAATCATGTTCGTTTCAATCTTTAAACCTCATTTCCGTAAAAAAATCATAAGGTTTATAGCCTGTTAGGTCTGTAAAAAAAATAATTAAGTAAGGACTTGAATGTACATATATTGAAAGAGTTTATTTAAGTTACTTCTTTAAAAAACAAGGCATATAAAGTAAATGTATTCCATAAACTAACACAATATCTCTAAAGTACAAAAAATATATTATATTCAATACACAGAAACACAAAATACTCGATGTAGGTATATATTTATTATTTACAAACTCGCAATAGGTCTCACAATTTCTAATTAACAAAAATAATTAAAATTTCTGATAAACTAAATTTCACCGTTTTTACTCACAATTATTTTCTCTTTCCTTTTCACAAATCATTGTATATAATACGTATCACATTCAAAACAGTAGATTTTTTTACAATAAATAATTTTAAAACGGACTAAAGCTTCATGACATTGTACACATCTGAGCGAGTGTTGTCTCCTTAGAACTACAGATGTTACTGATATAATATTTCCTTCATCTCATGGCGCTAATGTAAGGAACTAGCCATAGTAATAAGCATGAAGGCACATAATCTAGTCATAGGTATGTAGGTCAGCGATAAAGCACGCGCGATACTAACTTAACTCCTCTACAAATGAAACATCTTTTATTATCAGTTTAAACATGGTCATGACAATACATTTTTTCAATATGATAATATGATATGTAGGAATTACATTTTGTTTAAAAGACCTTAAAATCAAACTTCGCCAAGCTGCGTTCATAAATGTGTACGCAAAAAGTAAATAAAATGCTAAGGAACCACCCAAAATTATACAGGGTGTTCTCTAAACCTCGTCACATCCGAAACCATATTGATCAGTATGGGGAAAAAGACATATTAGCACATTAAAAAATATTTAGAACGAAGAATTTTTTTAAAATAAAATATTCGAAAAAACAAATGGTTGCTTACTTCTGTAGGGGAGAAACGAGGGTGGCGCGGCCGCGCTGTTGACTGTGTGTCAGACTCCCCCCCCCTCCTCATTTCTCCCCAGCAGAAGTAAGCAACCATTTGTTTTTTGAAATATTTCATTTTTGTAAATTTTATTCGTTCTAAAAAAATATTTTAATGTGCCAATATGTCTTCTTGCTCATACTGATCATCGTGGTTTTGGATGTGGCAGGGTTTAAAGGACATCCTGTATATCTTTAGGGTTTTCCTGCGATTGCCTTTAGTACTTTCATCTCTGACGTTCTGAGCAGTTATTTGGTTTTTCTATTTAGTTTTTCTATTTAGTTTTTGTACTTGGTTTTTCTTATTCTTTATTTTCTCTCATTTATCCTTGCCTCTACTGTATATACCATGATCGGTCTGACAAACGTTTTTTATATCCGAATTATGTTTCCAATAATCATGTGTTCATTGTACTATACATTTCTTAGGCATCCAGATGTTTACTAACTGAGATGGATATGTTATCATCATCACTATGGCTGCATCATCTGCATGGCATGTGATGTTTTATTTTATTTTATTTCATTTGGGAAATCAATGGTTCTACATACATATAGTAAAAATACAGATAAAGTGTATAAACTCAGAACTAATAACTGATTTCCACATAGTATACAAAGTTTAAAAAAAAAAAATATTATATATTAAATAAATACATATAAAAATGTTATTTTCATGTACTCGTAAATATTTTTCAATAATCAAAGATTTTTTTATATTTTTTTAAGAAAAGTAAGTTATTGTAGATTGGGCGGGATTAGGACAAGAATGCTTGAAGAGAGGATAAGGAGGGGAAGAGAAATGTACATATTTAATATTAATGACCTTATCTTCCTTGGTAGATTCACTTCTTTTTTTTTATTCTTAAAAGCGTTTTTTTATATATTTATTCTGCTTGTGTAAGAAAAGGTTTTTGGCGTATATATTGTTGTGCTATATTTAGTTATAAAGGTGCTAAACTTGCTTTGTTTCTTTGTTGTTCTCAATATGTGTTATTTTTAAATGTTAATATTGTTTATGTCCCGAATCGAGTTGTTGTAACTCCTGGGAATGTAATTCAACGTATTATACTTGTAAAATACCTCGCGTTATATGATTGAAAAAAATAAAAAAATAATAGGGGTCTACTACTTAGTTGAAATGCACAACCTAATTCCGAACCCAAACATTTTTAATTTCCAGACCATTTCCTAAAAGTCGTAAATAACTTGTACTGGAATAATAGGAATCTTGTTAAAGGTGGCCTGGGATTTGAACTTCGGTATTTTGACCCGTAAGTTCACAATACAAAAGCAAAGAGAGTTATTAAAAAGATAAATCATGGTTAGTGTTTAAATGATCGAATATAAATTCAAACTAAGGGTGTCGAAAATACTAATTATGACTTAATGAAATAGTAAGTGGGTAAAAACTGAGGGCGAAAACAAATATTAAAAACGGCGATTAGAAAATACGAGTTATTCAGAACGATCAGTATAATAATTCTTGAGCGAACAACCAACCCAACCTAACCTTTAATTTTTTTATTTATTTTTTTGCAAACATTATTTAACGCCGCTTGGTAAAGTATTAAAGTATCTCATTGACAGTCATCCATGTATTATTTATTCACCCGGTTAATAATTCCTCATTAAAAATTAGCTCACTTTTTAAAACATGAAACTTACCGACAGAGCAATAATGTCCTATCTCTTGTCACTCAGATATAACAATAACTTCTTGACATTTTTTTATTTTTTATTATGTTATTTAAAATATGAAACTTACGTTTTGATCATGCTCTCCATATATTTTAATTTAATCAACTTTTTAAAAACGTTTTATTTATTTGTTTTATTTTTGCACCACAACAGGCCAGGAGGCCCAATCACAGTGGTGAATTACATCACAGAACATCCAGGCTTGAAGAAATCACATAAAATTTTTGTGTCCTCACCGGAATCGAACCCGGAACCTTCCGTGTGTGAGTCAAGCGTCTTGACCATTACGCCACGGAAACCACCCTAATTTTTTTAAAGATTGAATTTTTCTACTTACATTTCTTGGTGGAACTGCATTTTAATTATTTATATAGAGTTAATATAAAAATACGAATAAACTTTTATTCTACTTTAACTTATGATTACCATTATTATTTCCATTAAAAAACAAACAATAACACAACTGAATAAGAATTAACTGCTGGGAATTTTGCTTTCAGAAAATCATTTAATTAACCCCGGATCTGGAGACATGGCGGTCGAAGGATTAACTAACCAGCGGCCCTGCTGTAGTTTCAATTAAATTAAAATACATACAAATCAAATCCAGTCTTATTGAAATCTTCATAAAAAAAATTTCGTTTTTTTTTTATATAAATTCAAAAAAAACTTAAATTCATACAATTGTTAAAACTTTACACTCAAATTGTTTTAAATTGAACTATTTATTCTCATAATTATGTAAAATAATGATTTAAACCCCTGCTTACACTTGTATATAACATGAAAAATTGTTTAATCCCCACCTGTCGATGTCAGTCACGACGAAACCCGGTCACTGGTAAAAAATATATATAAATGTGGAATAAAACTATGTACGTATTTTTATTATTATAAATTTAAATACTTGTTTATATACCAATCCATAAGGGTTTATCTAATAACCTGTCAATTGGTTTAAATATATTTTTTTGATAAAAGTAAAAATAACGCTACCACGGTACCGGACCGCAACTCTTTTTTAAAAAAAAAATTGGTATAGTTTATTTGTTGTCTTGCTTTTTATCTACAAAGCTTATATTTTCTAAAATATGTATGTTTTTCTAGCTTCTCTAACTACTGTGTGAAGATTCAGCGGGATAATTGGCTGTGGCCGTGTTGAGGAACTTTTCGTATTTGCTTAATGAAGAGGAAACTCATTTGGGTAAAACCGGACTATTGGCAGACGTAAGCAGACCTTCCGTTTCACATTGAAAGTGTTCGGCATTCTGTGTCCTTTTTTGCTTTAATTCGACAATTATGTTCACTATTTTTATCATATATAATATTACCTGATATTGTAAGTCCTTACGACGTATTATGGTTACGATATCTCCCAGGTACTCATTCGGACTTCTGCATGGCGTGCCTCTAGCTGGATGCGCTCAAAGCTGAAATAAGGAAAACGCATCTACAAATGAGTAACATCTTGGGCTGTCTCGTTGTCATATGCACAGCTTTTGATTTATGAGAGCTAAAAACCACCGTAGCTAGTGAAAATTTGAGTCAGTTCGTACCCAACTTGCTGCGTTTTCCTGAAATCAAAATCATAAAAAAATTTTAGAAATCATATTTTAGTTACCTGTTTAGTAGTTTCACTTAAATACCATTTATTCAAGAGTTATAGAATTCTGCTTACCATTTTCCTTTTTGACCAAAATTACAGGAAATTTGCCGAAATCAGTAGCTGTTTTCTTGAGAAGAGTAACTCCTCGAGCCTGTTTATCTGCTTTTTTATTGTCATGAACACGATATATACATTCTGTGATTTGAATTTTAGTTTTTGTATGTTAGTATGAATGTTCATAACGATAGGGTTGACAGAATTTCTATCAGCTATTGCTTGGACCCCTGATTATGTAATCCGTCAAATTTTTTATTTGTTTCCATCTGTTTGGTGGTTTTTTTAAGACAAACTTAAGTTTCTCTTAAATATTTCCAACTGAATCACAAAACATAAATCAACGTGTTTCAATTTTCTATCGGTAGCTCTTTAATGTCGTCTAAGGGTCCCAAAGCCGCACTTACCTTACCGTAAGAATCTGCCATCAGTAAATATTATTAACTCTCCTTGCAACATCTCCGGTAAAGTTTTATCATTGTAGCTTGGCATGATCGAGTTGCGCTCAGTAAGATTCGTTAGAAATATATTTTTTTGGTTTTCTGGTAATATCTGTTATTTGGAGGGTCCTGCATAGTGAGGCTCTTTTTTGTATTGTAAACTTCTGCAAGTTTCATTTGAAATATAAGCAGATACTAAGAATATCGTTATATATCTCTTGAAAGACCTAATGGCGATATGTCGCTGTATTGATTTCAGTTTTTCGCAGTTTCATTTCTTATTAACCGCTTCTATTTTTAGGCTTGAAGCATACGTAATCAAAGGCTTAAATTTTATTTATTGCGTCTGGCGATGCTTAATAACAGGAAACATTTTTTCAACGGATTGAAGAGTGAATCAAGCCATGTGGGTAACATAGTGATATTATATAATATTGGTTTGTTGATCTTTTGTAAAACGTTTTGTATGGCATGTCAGTAAAAAAAGTAAAAAAAGCCACTGACAAGGGGTTTTAAAAAAAAATGCATTTAAAAGACACATATATTAAACACAACGTATTGAAAAATACATTAGCATTTAAAACACGTCTGGTTATATTTCAAAGATATTTATTGCTTCATTTCATAAAAACATACAGTACATCACTAAAAAATTAAATAAATACAATATCGCTGGTTACACGGGTTAACAAGCACTGATTTTACAGATTGAGAGGCGGTGGAGATTCAACAGGGGGTGAGTTCGGGTGCCGGGTGGCCAAAACACGTGTGTGCTTTGGACAACCGATCTAGCTCTTCCTAGTAATATGATGTCTCGTACCGTATTCAGAAGTTAGCGAAAGGGCCTAACAGCCAGCATTCGTACTTCACTAAGTAGGTACTCGGGATCAATTACTATGATCTGGATTAATCAAATTATATGTCTGACCAAAGAACCCGGAGGTGCCAAATAAGGCAAGCAACTAGGTTAGTAAGGGTTGACAGTATAATATGACCGTACAGGATGAGAACCAGGGCGTAGCCTAGTACCAAAGAGTTCCAGATAAGGAAAGCAAGCTAGTTCACTAGGAGAGCCCTGAGTGGGTGTCTTTACCTAAAAGTACTAAGAAGGTAGGTAAACAGAAAGGTTAGAAGACGACCCGGAATACTCTGACTTCTGGAGCTAGAAATAAAGGCCGAAATCGAGGGGGATGAGACATTTAGGGGTCTCGCAGAGCATGAGGTAAGCGCGGGTAGCTAGAGAGCATCGCATTGGAATGCAGTAGAATATGCAAACCCATACCATATGTTAGAGGAGTTTTTAATACGTAACCAATTCGTAAGAAAATAATAACAATATGCGAAATAAAATGTATAGGGAAAAAGCGCGTGATATACATTCAAATTAAATCGTAGTGAAGGATGATGTCACAACTATAAAAAGTATGTAGGTTTGTATTGTGTAGCATCCTTTATTCCGCAAGTTGGTGGATCTTGAGACACGTGTCTACTAAAGGAGACGGGTCGTGGTCATTTTCAAACAACGAACTTACAAAATATCCTGTCCAATATAATTCGATATAAACCAATTATGGCTAGTTATTTTGTAGGTCAATAGGCCAAGGCACGTCCTGCTTTGATTGAGGGATATTTAATAACAAAACAGCACCAGTGGTATTATAGATACCTTCATATGTGTAATAAGACTAATAATATATTAATCAATATAATCACGGATACAAATAATATAAGATGTTGTAGGTGACCGTTTAATTAAGACATTGTTAATATTTTAACTACATTTATTAAATGAAGAAATAAATAATTTTGTTTACTCTAGTTTCATTTATTTAGTTATAAGAAAGATTATTTTCTCGATTGGTCTAGACGTTGAAGTGTATTTTTCGTAACATCTTTCCATATTTCTTCTTTTGCACCTGCTGACAACTCTTAACTTGGGCTTAGCGGATTATTCCTTTTTAAAAAAATTAACCAAATTCGTATGTAGGGTAGAGTGGGGACGTGGATGAGACGGTTTGACGTGAGATAATAGAAACCATAAAAAAATGTTTCTCAACTCTTATTCTCTCGCACCAATTATTAATTGTGTCTATCCTATACAAGTTCAACACCTGGATAGCCATACAATTTATTGTAACGCAATGGTGCGTCGGTAAAGCATTAATGCACTCGAAAGTAATTATCCTTCTACGGCATTGTTCCCTGCAACCGTAAAAGATTAAAATAATTGAGAAATAAAAGTGTTCAGACAATTAAAGTGTTGCCTTCAAGAGGACAGAACTTCCCGATAGTTTTATTTTATTTATTTTAAATACAAACAGATGTACAGGTTAATTTATATAAATAAAAACTATAAAAAATGTAAACATAGTAGGGCCTGCCATCCAATTCTGTATATTCAGTAAATTATACTGTAATAAAACGACGATGGTTTAAAGTTTTAATATTATAAAAAATCAATAAAATATTTATTTAAATAAAATAAATATGGTCAAAACAAGGAGATTGTGGGACGGAAAGGAAGAAAATTGATAAGGATTGGTGGAGGATGATTGAAGGAAAGTAGGAGTGGAAAATTGCATTTAATTTAATGATTTAGAGCAAAAAAAGACACAAAACGTCTATTTTTTGTTATTCTGAATCAAGCCTACTAGTTCTCTTTTGTACCTATTATATGAAGTGTTAAATATATCAAGACTATTAAAATTCTTGTTAAATGCTTCATATAATAATTATCTATAAGTAAAAAAGATTTGAAGATTCACCAGCCTAACTCAACCAAGAGCTTTTGAGTCCCTCAGATATAAGAAATGAAAAAATTACAAATTGTTATCTAGTTTCACAATTTTATAAACTGTTGTAGATTGATATTTTTTTTTCTTTTACTTAAACACATAATTTTTATTAACAATATTTTTAGTTTGTATAAATTTTAATTGAAAAGAACAGAATTAAACTGCCTTAAGAGTTATCGAAATTTATTTATTACAATTGAAAAAATATAGATGCTCAAACATTGACAGGATGGTAAATGTAAAGTGGTCACTTAAAACAGCAAACGAAAATTTATAAGCCCCGTAAATACTATCTAAATGTAAATGTAAATAAATAATCGGGTTTCAGATATTTTACTACACAAAGGTCAACAGATTTAAGAGTTGAAGAAATGTGGATGTTTGAACACAGGCATAATGGTGAATGTAACACAGAGTGAAAAATGGTCACTTAAACCAGCCAATAACAGTTCAAAAGTTCTATAAATGCCTAGACTTCCATATTCTCTTCTCAAAAATATTTCTCCCTTAGTTGCAAAAAATTTCAATAAACTGTCTCTGTTAAGATTTTACGAAATATTTGTTTATCTCTCTCAGAATCAATTACACGATATGATTTAACTGCCTGGGAGTTATTAAGCAAAATTAATCTGAGTTTTATTCAAACTTTGCAAAATTCAATGATCAAATTGGTTCTACATAAATATGTATACTGCCAAAGACATAATATAAGTATGCTTGAGGCAATGACACTAACTGAAAACGTGCTTTAACTGGCTCCCCATCCCTTTCTAGAACCAGCAACCCTCTGTTCTCCTGTTCTCCACTCTTCTTTTTGCTCTTCTGTCATTTTCCTCTTGTCTTAGAGCCTCAAAAGCCTTAAACGAGCACTAGAAGTATCTCTTTCAAAGTTTGGCAAAGAATCCTCGATATAAATGCAATTTGATAAATTATCTCGAAATCGACTAAAGAATAATCAAATGTGAATTTCAAATAAACCCTTTTAAAATAATTGGTTTTCGTACTTTTAACAATGTCGAAATAAATTGTATATTGAACCTTTATTCGTAAAAAAGAAATCTTTTTATATATATTTATAAATAAATTACCTAGAATATCCGGGTATTGGTATATATAGATAAAGACAAATATATAGACAAAGATATATAAAGAAATAATGTTTTTTTTTTATAATGGCTTTGTGCCTTATTTAGGCTTTATTTTTTATATACACAATTCAGTTTTAAATTTGAGTATTCCAGTTTTGTATTTATTTTTCATCTTATAATTGCGATATCTTGTACTTCTTTTTTGCTCTCTTTACATTTTTCTAAATATATATATATAAATATTGTTAAATATTTTTTTTTACTTTTAAATAGTTAGTAGTAATAATTATTTTACAATTATGAAGTATGATCATATGTTTTCATGTAGAGGATCTTCACCGACAAGCCATATACATTGGCTTGGTGAATCCTGTAATAAAAAAAATACATTCATTAATGTTTTTTTTAAAAGTAATATTTTATAATAATAAATTAACAAAACAATAAAAATAATTACAAATGATAACTTGAAATACATTTTATATATTTAAAATTTAAATTTAAAATCAAAGTTAAAAATGTTAACATAGTAGGTATGTAGTTTAGTGTTAACTATTATTGAAATAAATGTGATTGAATCAATATTTTAAACAACCAGTCACCGACTTTTCTGTGTCTACAGGTTTTGAGACGTTCCCGTCTCTTTGTTAGGTTAGGTTCCCCCCTGCGTCTGTCACCTTGTCGTGGTAGGGGGGCTTGACGCCGCTTCGGTGGCTACTAAGAACAGACAAACGCAAGATAATGACCACATTACAATTATTTATATACATTAATCATTATAACATGTAAGTGTCTTTAAAAACCTAATTGAGGCATAATTTAAATATTTTTTAGGTTAAATTGTATTATTAATCTTAAGGGTTTGATCCGGTTTTACTTAAATTTGTTATTTTTTATTTTTTTATCTGAAAAATCACCAATGTAAAATTACAACCAAATATTTTTCCTAAGGACTAAGGATAAATCATACAAGCGAAGATATTATAATATTTATTTTGTAATTATTTATTTTAAGTTTTATTAGGAAAAAACAACAGATATCCTTAAAAAAAAAGAAAAAAAAAGAAAAAACGTTTAGGAAAAGTTTTTCATAAATATAATGATGGAACATATTACACAATGAAGAAGAAAAGGAAAGGAAAGAAGAGAGATGTAAAAAGGTTGGGGATGAGGGAAAAGTGTGGAGGAGTGAAGGAGAGGGATATTAATAAAATAGTTGATTGAAATTTACTTAAGATAACAACATAAACATAATAAAATTACACACTGACAAATGTTTCATTCAAAAAATATTTGATGTCACAAAATTTAATATTAAAAATATCTAAATGGGGACAAAGTAAGGTAAATTACAGCAGCTACAATGAGTAAATGAGTTTTAAACACTTTTTTTGGGAAATGGATTATGAAAAATCTGAATCTGTCGTGTTGACTTAACGGGACAATTGATCGAAATACGCTGTAAAATTAACGATAAAATTTTTCAAAATTTTGAAAAGAAAAGACAGATCAGAAATGCTTCTACGTTTAGAGTAATGGAAGTTAAACTATCAAAGTACGAATAGTCTTCTTACGATTCAAAACCAGTTTGGAATTTACGATCTAGAAGTTTCCGGAATATATTTTGTATCCTATCTAGTTGGATATACTATGTTGTATAAATTCTGTATCGAGGATTCCAAGCAACCAAAGCAAAAAAATAAATGCCGTAGGCAATTTGCGCAGCACAAAATAACTTGATTTGAAAATCACCTGTATTACAATTTTTCACCTTATTTCAGACTTAAATTTAGTATTAAAAAAAAACTTATTCTCCAAATAAATCAATTTAGTGATATCTATCGAAAAATTGTGAAAACTTTGAGACAGTAAGGTAAAAAAAGTAGTATGTGCTATACATGGTTGGCTTCTCCGCTAGCCGAGAGTACTTGTAGTAACTCGAATATTAAGGAAAACAGATGACAGAACTAATGCTACCTGTTTTTTTTTTTTTTAATTTAATACCGTTTCACAATTTTTTTCAGTATTAAATGACCAATTTTCTGCACATTTGATTTTTTTAAAAAATATATGTATTGAAATTCTTAATCCATAAAAAATATTTTGGAATATTTTTTTTGTCAAAATTGTTTAATATTATTTTTATAGTTTTAGCTTTCACAGACAAAAGCGTTTTTCATATTAATTATTTTCTATCAATATTTTTAGTGTCTCCAAACATTTTTAGGAAAACACGTTACTGGATTTTATTCCCCAGAAAGCTTAAAGAGATTGATAAATATCATATTTCGGAAGAGATATGGAACTTTGACAACTTTTAACAAACGGCTCCATACTGGAGGAAATCTACGTAAAAGTTCGCTTTTCGACCGTTTGCTACTAACGTATTCTGTAGTTCTTCGGACACATATCCAGACGTGACCAGAAAATCCGGAGAAAATAATAATCACGGGCAGTGTGCCAGGACGAAGAAGCAGAGGCAGAGCTGCAGATCGATGAATCGACCAGGTGAAAATAATGTCACGAGTGACCCTACGTGTGGTGAGGACGCAGAGCCACGAAAGAGTGGAAACGCATCGTCAATGTAATGGCTGGCGAAAGAACCAACGATCACGACCCTCAGAATTGAGGAACGACAGGGAGGTAGAAAAAAAAAAATTTTTAAATGGTACATAAAAGTCCAGCTACCTCTTCCTCTTTTATTTTCTAAAAATGAACAGATCGAAGAATTGAAGATATATGGACTATCATAAATAGGCGGAAAGGTAAATGTGACGCAGTGAAAACTAAAACCCTGGACGAGTGTTTTCGACTTTTTATTTTCGACTCTCAGGTAAAAATTCTGAAACAAGTTGATTGGCGTATTCGCTTATCGTGCGTGAATGATTTTTTTGTGAATGTGCTTTTTTTACTGCATTGGTACTAAAATTCCAGCGATTGAGGGTTGATTTTTTATACATGTAACATGTAAGGTAAGCTGATCAGTCTTACGCTATGCGCCAGTCCAGGGACAGTAATATGTTGCGGTATGGAACAAAATATTTTTCATCCACCCGGCCCAAAATCGAACCCGGGACCACATTTTGGCTATTGAATGATCCAATTACTACCTAACTAGGCAACCTATGTCAAATTGATTTATTTATTTTTATTAATTACCCGAGAGATGGATACACTTAACAAGGATTTTGGTTCTGTTTTACTCACATAACTGTATCCTTAAAAGTGGATGTAAAACATTTAAAATTTTAATTATGTCCTTGATTACGTATTAGGGTTGTCTTTAAATAAGGGAGAAAAAATAATTCTTAATTTTATTTGGGACACTCTGTAATTTTTATTAACTGTGTGAAAAAAAATTATTGTAATTTTCTTAAATTTTTAAACGTAGTTTTAGGGGTTACTAAACAACTTTAAAAAAAAAGTAAACAGGATGGAATGAAAAGGGGTCTCTTGCAAAGAAAATGGTGTTTAATAAACTTGTAAATTATATTTACAGGAATTCATAACATAAATAAAATGTTATTAATAAAATAGCAAAGTATGGAGGAAAATGTACCTACCTAATTTAAAACCAATATTTAAATACGATTTTAGTGATACGTACTCGTGGCTTGTACCAGTATAATTTAACTTTATATGAATATCTTTAAAAATCTTGATTTTTAATATAAACCATAAATGAATGCAACAAATCCTCTCCTAATCCTGATCAGCCTCTCTACTATAATGGATAGAGGATTGAGAAAGTTGACAGCTTTAAATGCTTGGGAGGGCACATAATTGAGGATGGAAGCATGCACAAAGATATCGCGACCCGCCTATAAATTGCTGGAGGAACTTTTAACATGTACTCGGTAAAAACAAAATGCCGATTATTCAACTCTTGTATAATGCCAGTATTATTATATGGGTGCGAAACTTCTGAGTTTTTAAAGTAAGTGCTTGAGAAGAATATTGGGTAGAACCTCAGGAGAACCTCAATCCAAGTTGCCTCTTCTTTAAACCTGCGGGCTCACGCCGTTCAGAAGGCCGTCGATGAAGATCGTTCGACTTTATTCGGCGGAACTAAGGCCCGCTGGATTGACGTGGGAGGAGGCGAGAGTGCTGGGTGGCGATAGGTCTCCTGGAGGCAATTGGTGATGTCCACATGTCCACTCAGGAGCGGATGTGGAAAAAAAGAAGATGAAGGACTGTACGTTTTCTAAATATGTATATATTTTTTTTTTTCAAATTATAAAACATCCTCAATCATTTTAAAAGTTCAAAGCACGGTAGCGACTCCAAAAACTTTTTTTTCAATCTGAAATTTGTATGCGAGTCTTTTTTATATCATAGAATAAAATAAAAGGGTGCCCTGGATAGATTTTAAATGTTAGTTTTAAAGGATCACCCTATTACGTATATGGCGTTGAAAATATTTTTTGGTCAAGTTAAGTCGCGTGAAATGTGTGTTTCTCCAACACGGGCCCCATTTGGCGAGAATAAACTTCTCGCATAAATATGTCGACGAACATGCGTGGAAAACTTTGCTAATTATTTTCTATGCGTGGCCGCCATTAAAACCGGATCCCCGAGGAATAAACACATTATTTATTCATGAATAAAATATTAGCTGGTAGATATATGTACATTATATTAACTACAAGATGGATGTAGATCACACAGTTATTTTATGTTTGAAGATGAAAAAACTAATTAAAATTAAACATACCACATACAATATTTTAAGTTTGTTAACTATACCGGGGAACGGGTTGGCTCCGACACTTTTTAGTAGTATATTTTTAAAGTTTATTAAGATTTGAGTGGACAAAATAATAATGAAAAAATTAAACAAGTCAATCTTTTAAGTACATGTGAAGCACAATACCACTATCATACATGTGCTAATTTTTTTATTTTCTGGTTTTCGAAAAGTGTCTGGAGTCTGCCACTACAAGTGTGGTGACTTCGAACGACTTTACAATTCTCTCTGTAATTCTTCTCTGAGAATTCAATTGAAGTTGTGAGGACAATAAATACCGAATGACCAAAATATCAGTTTTTTTGGTTCAAATGATGTTGTGCGTAAAACATGTGAGGTTGAAAGTGTGTGAAATCATATATTTTAATTTAAAAAAAATAGGCACTTTTTCATTAAATTTATACCACAATTAAAACCATTTTTAAATTAAATAAATTAATGTACTTTTGGCACTGAAAATTTGAGAGCTGTATCTTGAACATATAACTTTTTGTCCTGTACTTTCAAAATAGCTTAATCCATATTTTGTTAATCAACTATTTTTTATAATTACGCACCCACACACACGCACCCTCTCCCTCATTCATTCCCACACGCACATGTACCCTCTACCTCATTCATTTATTTATTTATTTATTTATTAACGGACATTGTCCATGTATACAATTTATAAGGTTTAAATATTACAATAAAAGAGTAGTTTAAAACATTTAAAGAAAAAAGAAAGAAGCATTGACAAACATAAGGGACATCGAGACAAGATCTGGACTATTTATTTAGTGCTCGTTTAAATCGTTGTAAACTTAAACCAAAAAAGTCCAGATCCTGTCTTGAGTTAACAATACGACAAAGGCGGGTCATTGGAGAATTTAGGCCATAGTTTGTTCTATGCTGATCGATGAACAGTACTTCATTGTTTCTCAATCTACGAGTCGGAATATTGAATTTTACTTGTCCCAGTAATGATGGAACATCGATTATACCATTTAGTATGCCGAACATATATATGGAGTCAATATTAGTTCTACGTTTTTGTAGACTAGAAATATTTAACATTGACTCTATTTCAGCATAAGAATAATTATCTCTCTCTAGTCCAAGCATCCACGCTATTTTTCGAAGCAAGCGATGTTGGACTGATTCAATGTGATTTATGCGATTGACATAGAATGGAGACCAGACCACTGAGGCATATTCAAGAAGAGGGCGAACAGTTGAGCAATAAAGAGTTTTGATTGTACGGACATTAGTAAAATCAGAGGATATTCTGTTAATGAAGCCAAGTAATTTCAGTGATTTATTTACTGTACATTTACATTTACATTTTTTTTTTTTGCACCACAACAGGCCAGGAGGCCTAATTACAGTGGTGAATTACATCACAGAGCACCCAGGCTTGAGAAAAATCACATTTTAATTTTAGTGTTCTCACCGGGAATCGAACCCGGAACCTTCCGTGTGTGAGTCAAGCGTCTTGACCACTACACCACGGAGGCCGCCTGTATTATATATATGCTCGTTGTATGTCAGTTTATAGTCCAAAACAACTCCTAAATCTCTGATGGACTTGACTACATCAATTTTGGAGTTTTCTAATAGGTACTCGAAGGAAATTGGTTGTTTTGTTCTATGAAATGACATTATTTTGCATTTTTTAATATTGAGTTCTAATTTATTGACTTTACATCATCGGTTAAAAGAGTTAATGTCTGATTGAAGAAGAAAGCAGTCTTGTAAAGTTTTAATTATTTTGAGAATTTTGTTGTCGTCCGCGAAGAGCCAAAAACGAGAGTAAGAGAAAGATTTAGCAACATCATTAATAAACAAATTGAAAAGCAGGGGTGCCAAATGAGCACCCTGAGGTACACCCGATGTAACATCAATACTGGTTGATAAAAACATTTTGTGTCCTACTAGTTAGATACGATTTAATAAATGATAGTAATGGATCTAAATTTTACGCATATACGCATACACACATTCATATACACATGAATACAAACGTCACACACATACAATTACGTAAACTCTTTTCTTATATATTATGTGTCATTAGATTAACAGTGGATTTTTTAAATTGGCTCTAGTATTGTTAATATTTTTCTACTTATTTTGTTTATGTAATATCTGTAAAAATCCCAAATAAAATAAAATAAATAAATAAATATTGCTGATATGGTCGTCCTCTAACCTTCCGTTTGTATGTTCGCAGCATGTCCACTTTAACCTCACAAAATACGACGTTATTATTTATTTTTTTATTCACTTAACGAGTAAAATTCTATAAATCAAAGCCAAAAATGATAAATATATTTAACTGATCTGGACACGAGTTTGTTGAACACTTTACAAAAATTCAATATTGGCAGAGACACAGTAGTACCGCAAAAATTATAATGAATCGCAACACTAACAACAAAAAACAAAACATACCTACGTAGCGAAAGGCCGTTGCAAGCATACTGACGCAAAGGTACTGTGATTCGCGTTACTCCCTTCCTACAGATTACCTTGTAGTGAAACGATGTAGTACTGTCTGACTTCCCCTGCCAAGTCCAAAGCCACCTCTCGGTATTCTGTGTCCACTTCTTAAAAATGTTCTTTATCTCATTTGTCACATTTATAAATATACGAGTATATTGGCAACTCTCAAGGGGGTTGAGTCTTGTCCTTGTCTACAGGAGTTTGTACAAACTCAAAATATTGTTGATAAAATCGGCTTGTCGAAGAAAAAGTGTAAAAATTGAATAGTATTTTCAGGCGTTGCCTAGTGTGTAGGTAAAATGATTCAGTCAGAATCTCACACGCTTCAATAAAGGTTTCAGCTCCTTAACTTCACAAAGATTAATATATGTCGATGTCTAGATGTTTTATGTCTCAAATAATGTACAATAAACTTATGTATGTGAATAAATAAATGGAAGAATTCAAGGAATGCAAGTAGATGTATAAGTAGAGTAGAGTAGATAGATGTTCAAATATAAGCAGCATAGTGAATGTTACATATTGTGTATACCAGGCAATGACAGGTAATAAGCCTTCTAAATTTTTATTTTATTTGTTTATTTCATGGTTTTAAAATGTACCGAGGTTATTTGTTTCAGGTTCCGACTAGTTAAGGAGTTCCTGAGTTTCGGCAGGACTTTCTTTTTAACATGCGTTTTTATTTTACATTAAATAATGCTTAAAAATAATTGAAATTAATCATTAAAAAATGAAAGATAAATATGAATAAGAAAACATACCGATAATAATAAAAATTAAATCACAAATATAAATTAAAAAATATACAATTATATAATAAAAAATTAAACAAATTAGAAAACACACTGATAATAACAAAAATTTAAGCATGAATAAAAGTTATAAAAGAAAGCAATATTAATTTAAAACCTTTCCTTCTGTAAATGTTCATAATCTCTGTTGTAATAGATTGAATCTAGTTTTAGTTCTAATTAAACATTCATGCTTCTGGATAAGGTACTTTATACAGGGTTACATCGTCATCATCATTCCCTTTCTCCATCTAATGGTGCATAGGGCACTGCATTGATACACCAACCACAGCGTATCTTGATCATTTTTGTTACTCGAAGGTAAGATGAGTATTAGAGAGTATTACGATTGAGGTACCGGTCCAGGAAATATCAAATATCCTGGTGTGAAAACACCCTGTGAAATAAATATTTCCTGTCAACCTTGTCGGAATCGAACCTGAGACCTCTCGCATGATAGGCAGACGGGCTGACCACGAGGTTGATATACAGGGTATAAATATATATCTACACATATCCTTATTATCATCCCTCTTCCGCACCCATTGGTGCACAAGGCACTGCATCGGTAAGCCAAATGCAGCTTTGTTCAATCACCTGTTATATGCAGGTAAGGTGATCAGCGCTAGGAAAATTGTTGTTAAAAAACATTAATATCAAAATTTCACTTCCACCCTGCGAGTAATTGACCCAGGACCTTAGAATAATAGGCGTGCATGTCAACCGCAACACAACGAGGCGGACTTATCCCCACTCAAATATTTGAGATTTGTACCTGAGAGCAGCCACCGAGTCAAAAACACTCGTTCAGTGTTCTGGCTCTATTTCACACACAGAATCTGGCAGAGTTCTGGCTGTATTTCACACACAGAATCCCTGAACGGAGAATTTCATCTGTGCACAGAACTCTATTATTCGTCTTGGAGATGTATCTGGCTTGGATCTAATTGGGCCAATGTCAGATGCCATATTTTCTTGCTAACATTTGTAAAGGGTCGATAAATTAAAAAAATTATATTGAATACAAACATTAGAGCAAACTCTTAATCTATCTTCATTGGAGAGACTTAGAACTAAGATGGATCTTATACGCATTTTCAAAATACTTTAAAAAATATATATATATATATTAGCGTTCTTATAATTGACTTAAATATTTCAATTTTTGCGGCCATTTTCAACGAGTTGTAAATAACTTACTATTAGAAAATGTAAATCAAGTTGCGGTAGAGTGGGGTTCGAACCTCGGACCTCTGATCCGTGAGTCCGCAACACTAGCCACGGGACCACAGCCCGATTCAATCAATCGACTTGATGATATAAGTGATGTCCCATCTCTGTTGCAATCAATTTATTTTCATGTTCCCAACCATGTCACCAGAAGTCAAAATTTGCTTTTTATTAAATCTTCAAAGAGCAACTTTTGTATTTATGCCCCAATGTGCAAAAGTGTAGATTAGTCAATTCGTCACACGACTTGGAAATTTTTGGAATAGATCTTCTGGCTTTTCGTAGATCTCTTCGCGACTAAAACAGTGTGTGATGAAGTTGGATTGGCATGGTTTAGCTGGAAGTCTTATGCCTTTCGTTTTTATAAATATATTGTATACCATTATTGTATTACCTTTGTTTATATTTGCTACACTTTCATTTTTTTTTGTTCAGTTTCTTGTAATAATGTTTCTTCGTGTAACTGTTGCTTTTGGCTTAGGTCATATACATAATAAATAAATACATATAGCTGAATAATTACTCTCCTGCAACAATGTTTTGAGTATGTTCAAACGCTTGCAGACAGGCTGGATATCCTCCCTAGGAGTTCTTAAGATCTAAATTTGTTACAACAGAGAGAGATTTTTTTGGTAACAGTGTGTAGAGTGGCCACTTAAACCAGGTCATAAGCCCTGTAAATGCCTAGATGTTTTCATAAAAATATAGTTTTCCTTCATTGTTGCAACAAATTTAGACTTTGCTGTAATAATACGATTTACGACGTCGGCCCTTTTAGATCCAAGCCACATAAATAAGAAAGGAGTCCGGCGTTGGTTTGGACATGAAAAGTGGATGGAAGAAGTCTTATTTACATCAACAAAAATTAACTTGCGCCTGTGGGTGTTAGGTTTTGAAGGGAAAAAATGTTTCAATAAAAAAATTACTTTATTTTTAGATGTATTAAACATTTTCCATAATTTGGAATAAATACTGTTTATCATACATATGATTTTAGCGTTAGGCATTTGTTTCTTATGACAGGCTGTACTCTATAATCACCTCCGTCATATCGGTGAATATAATCAAATAAAAACGTTTTTCGTTTTCAGCGTTCTCGGTAGTTCGTGTTATTATTTTTATTTCACGAATTAGAATTATTAATATCCGCTTTTGCTCATACCTTGTTATTAGCCACCGATTTACATAAATTTTGTTTTTACTGAAAATCAAACTCACCGGTAAATTGCCAACACGCACTCAATCATTTATGAGGAGGATTTATTTTTTTATTCAGCTTTATTTAATCGTTACTTTGACTTTTCATTTTTTACTTTATTATTCATCAACATCATCATTCCTCTTTCCGTACTTAGTGGTGCATGGGGCACCAAACTGAAAAACCAAACACCACGAAGGTAATGTGATTAGCGGCTTTATTCTGTAACTAATTCGTTTTGTAAATTCTTTCGTATCGTATGAGATGGAACGAGAGCAAAATACGTTTTTGATTGCGTTAGAGTGAAATGTGATTATGACGAACGAACGAATCTATGACAGAACATGCCCGCAGTCCTGCACTTTAGGTGCCTGTCCAAGAATAATGAAACCCTTCAGTTTGATTAAGCTTTAAAATCAATATATGACGTCCATTCTTCCAGAAAAAATGTAGAAGAACGCGTAAACCACCCAAAAAAGCAAATTTATCTCCACTCTATTTCCGTTTTAAGGTTTTTTTCTGAGAGCAGTCATCGAGTCAAAAACACTTGTCTAGGGTTCCGGTTCTATTTCAAAGACAGAACTGTATTTTTCATCCGCCTGAATACGATAACTTATATAATTAAGTAGTTTATGTTTGATTCTATTTTTGTTTTCAAATTACGTTTTAAAATGAAGGTTAATGAAATATATTCCCTTAAATTTGAAATTTTCAATCAATCAAAAGATGATAAGTTCAGATTAAATATCCTAAAATTTAAATAAAAACATCGTAAAAGATTGTAAAACTTGTAAAATTTGTATTTAAAAAAAATCAAGAAAACAATATTTTTTTTGCTTTTTGTCTCATCTAGGCCCAGCAACAAAGCCATTTGAAAAAGCATCTATGGACACATTCGGAGAACGAGGAGATACAGGTTAACAAAAAAAATATCAACATTTGTTGGTAGATCATTTAACAAGATACGCATTCAGTCTTTCCACAAAAACTGAAACTGCAAGCGATTTTGTTAAACAAGTTGGTAACATAACAGATACAAGACATAGGTATGCTACTCACCGATCAATACCCGGGAATCGATTCAAAGGAATTCATGATTTTTTTACAAGACAAGCGGATACCAGGGGCGAACCGTGTATAGAAGCGATTATGCGCAGCTTACCATTATATTTGACTAGCCATAATAATGTTTTATTGTAACTTTATTGACAGAAAAACAAATAAATAATCCACATTTATTTTAAATCGTTTCCACCGTTTGTATTTTTATTCTTATATAAATATAAATTTTAATAAAGCGCGCCCAGCGCCTGCGGTGAGCCAAGAAATTAGCCAATTATTCCAGATTATTTTTTCATACAAATAAGTATACTATATTTTGAATGTATTAACCCCAGTGCGGGTTTTTTCTCCTAGATTAAACTTGCAGATAACACAAATTATTTGAAGATTCTTGATTTGGAAAACAGTATTTCAAACATTGTTTCTTAAATACTATTTTTCTTTGAGAGGGTACTTTTGACATAAGATCATAATTACTTTCATGCGTCATATTGTAGGACATATAGCGCTCCACGCGGCCGTTTTTATCACTATTAATTACTAGAACAATGTGGCCAGTTGATATTTCAATTGAATACCTAATATCGACTGAATTCACAGTGGTATTTTTTATTTATTTTTTAATTAATTACATATTAAAGTAATGGATAATATATCTATATAATGTAATATATCACGAAGTTACATTGTTTGGGTTGATTTCAAGGATGAGAATTGTTGTATCACACAGAACCACAAAAAATATCAATTTATATTATATATGACTTACATTATATTATGTACCTTTTATGTAGGTACAAATATGTGATATTTTTTTATGGCTTACCTGTAAATAAAATCATCATTCGCCACTGGCGGATACCAATGATCTTCACAGCAGTAAATGCATTATTTTAAACGGATAAAATGTCAAATAAATACAAAAGAAAAAAAAAGAGCCTGGACCAAATTAGCTCACGAATGTGTAAATAAATATAGTGAGACCATTCACTCTAACACTGGCTTTGCACTGAGTTATCCTTTATATGGTACAGACATCACGATTTTTCTGAAGGAATTAAAAAACAAAAGTTGGCAATGCGAGCCTTGGCCGTCATATACCGCGGGGAGAGAGAGGCCGCCCGCTCGCTATAACCGTCTTACTTCCTCCACGTGCAGACATTTTTCTCCTCCAGCTACTACGTCAGTCTAGTGGCGGTGGCGCCAGTATTTAATAGTGTAGTATTTAAAATCATTAAACAATATATATTAGAAAGAAATAAATATTTTTCAGGCCTCGGTATGGAATAGGCCACCCCATAAGTAAAAGATAATAATCTTTATTAAAGGGGGAGCACATTTCTAACATATACCGTTCCTAATATTAGCTACACAATCTAGCATGGCGGCGGTCCTAAGAAAAGCCGTTGTAGAAGTCCGTAACAAGTGAACGTTTTTTTGCATATTTTTTCTGAAATATAAGAAATAGATAAAATATTTCATTTGAAAAAGAATGTAGTAGCTTAAATATTTACAGCGGCTCCAATATTTGTTACAAATCTCTACAAATTCCGAAAACGATAAAATAATAATTTCATTTATAGGTGTTTCGCATGAAACTAATAAAGTCTAATGGAAAAGCAGGTGCGATTATAGGAGCTGTACTATAAAGGCGTAATAATGTAAGAAGAAAGAAATAAAAAGGAAGACAGGGGTCTCCAGCAGACGCAGGAAGCAAGAGGACCACCTCGGGCCGAGATAGACATAAAACCTTATCACCACATTAGGGTTAGTTCTACTAAAACCACACTTATTGTACAGCACAAGCGTCCTGGGCACGTTTTATTACTCTGCAGGAAGTAGAAAGTGGACAGGGGCAGTTTGATGGCACTATAAATAAACCAACGCAAAACGTAATTTTTTTATTGACCGTTTATCCAATTTAACTCTGGTTTCATGAGTAAAATAACATCGTTTTTTGTGCTATTGGGGAATGATATAGATTGCAATAAACATACCGTCCTGATCGTAGAACAACGACGGATGTGAGGAAAATGCGACCATGACTTTCTTTTGTATTTAATATGGAAAATATTAAATACATGCTTTATACCAGGTTTCAATAAATGAATTAATCAAATTAACCCAAGTATCAAATTAAATACTTTTTTCTTTATCAAGTTGTAATTAAACCGCTCTCCCGTGAACTAGAAAAAAATCACATGCGTCGTCATTCTGCGATCATGGCGATATATTTAAGTATACGAATACTCGTACGTGCTATTTATTAAATAACAAAACGTTTAATAAATAATACATTTAAGAAACTTTTAAATAAACTTAAATAAACGGTATTGTTTCATCAGGAGTTTTAAAATACAATCAAAAAGCATACATATATATACATATCTGTACCTCAGAGGCAGACGATGCAAATCAAAACGTCAAATGTTCAACAATAGCCTAAAGAATCTACTTTCTCTAAGTGATTTCTAATAATTCAGAACAAATTATTTGTATGTTAAGTAACTTAATACATTGGTTTTTTCATTTTGAGACTTACATTTCTTCAAAATCAATGGACATGATCATAAACTGGATACGAATATCGAAATGTCATTTCATCAAATTATGGATTTGGATCCGTCTGCCTTTGCGGTACAGATATACGAGTATATAATTGGAATATTTATAAAGCGTTATTTATGTAAAACCATCTCAAGGGCGCTGTACAATAAATAAGTATCCCAGCACGTCTTGCAGGTACAGAGCGCATGGAAAGTAAGAAATCAAGCCACTATTTAATTTTTTTAAAATTATTTAATTTGACAATGAAGTTAAGATTATACGTTAAATATTATTGATTGAATCGACATTCACCTCGTTACAGTGTATGATGAATTAATTAAAAAATAAAAACTTTGATATCTATGCAAAGACAGAGTGATATGGTGTTCTATCTTCTCTGCCTACCCCTATAGAAAACGGCTGAAATCTTAATGACTCCCTAAAGGATGAAATCCTGTCTTTTGTCAACTATTTATATTTTAATATTCGCATTTGTTTACACTTAGTAACGGGGAGGTAAAGGTAATATTTTGACACCCCCCGCTATGTAATGGTCAACTCTGCAGTGGTCGTGCAGTGGCCGTGCAGGGTGCATTTATATTATATCATTCACTACCATAATACTAAAGGTAACCGGTAACTTAATCTGATTGTTTACACTGTACAAACGATCTAACACCTAAACACAGGCATGGATTCCGTAATATGGCGCATATTTATTTATGGCGCATAATTTATTGGGAAAGGAGACGTGAGCCGAGTCACTTGTCATTGTTCCGTTTTTCGGTGTTCTATATTTTAAGTCTCATTGCTGCAACAAAATATTTGCCCACACAACTGGAAGCTGAAATAAATCCGGTAATTTAAAAAAAAAGCAGTTACGACACCTATTTCGCAAACCGAGAAAATTTATCGTTTTCAATGAAGACCGACTCTGAGCTGCATTTCTGTAAACTAGCAGCCTGTCACATTTTGAAAGCCAGGATTTGATAAAATAAACTGATTCAACTTTTCACTGTAAAATTAGATGCATAATATTACACTGATATTACTGATTGGCTCTGATATTATTAACAATGACTGAACCACCAATCTAGAAATTGATATCTGACGAAGATGCTCGTCACGCGAAAAGGAGAAAGAAAACTAGCGTTACGCAAACAGTTGCGAGGGTAGTTAGGACCGTAACAGAAGTTTCAGCCTCATTGTGCAGAAAATCTGAGAGAGAAGGTTTCATAAAAACCCTATGAAAGTTCAAAAAGTCATGCTGGAATTCGATCGCAAGAAACTGTGAAATGGCAAAATATCATAAAATTAATAAAACTGATATGGCTCTAATAAAGGATAATCTGACCGCCTCCGTGATGTAGTGGTCAAGACGCTTGACACACACACGGAAGGTTCCGGGTTCGATTTCCGGTGAAAACACAAAAAAAAAACGTGATTTTTCTCAAGCCTGGGTCTCCTGTGAAATAATTCACCACTTTAATTGGGCCTCCTGGCCTGTTGTGGTGCAAAAATAATTATTAAAAAAATAAAAAAATAATAATAATTCCCCCTTCCGTGGAAGCTAGTGTCCGCTGCCTATACAAGCTTAACCTAACATTGTGATGCATGCATTATATGTTTTATTTTTATCTATTTTACTTTTTTTATTTTTAATTTTAATAATTTTAAAGGAGTAGATCTTTTTATATCATGTTTATGTATCTATGGCTAAAATTTGAGCTGGTTTATATTTTCAAATAACTCCTTGTTTTTTTTATTTATACTTATATTATTTTGATGTTTTGTCATTCATGTTTGGCTTAATTTTTTTATTTTGATTAGTATTAATATTAATGATTACTTTAAAAAAATTTAATGGGAAGTTTTCTAATTTATATTTATGCTACAGTTTTTATTATTATCGGTACGTTTTCTATTTTACATTTATGTTTCTTTTTCTTATTAAATGGTATGTTTTATAATTTATATTTGTTCTTTGATTTTTATAATATTCGGTATGTTTTCTTATTTATGTTTATTTTTTGATAATATTATTATTATTTGAATTCTTTAAGACTCATTTGATGAAAAAAACAAATAAATAAAAAAGTAGGTCCTGGAATTTCCTAGCTAGTCGGGACTTGAAACAACGAACCTCTGTACATTTTAAAGCTTTAAATAAATGAATAAAGTTATTGTCTTATTCTTAGGGTGTACGTAAGTACTAAATTTACATTTTTTTTATACTTGCAACTCATATAAGGCTGGAAACATATATATCCTACCCACATCTTTCCTGATACAAATCGTTGTCCTACCGTCCTGTGAGCAAGTCACACTGTGAAAAGTGTTACTCTAAAAAGTCTTTATCATATACCTGCATCTGCATACTTCTGAGAAAGTGAAACTAGTGTCAAATAAACAGCCCAAAACATACATCTCATCAACATCTACATGATACCAGTATCAGTGCAATAGTAAAAGTGAAGTGCCTTATAAAAGAAACAAACGAAGCAATTTAAAAGTGAGTAAACTATTTCTTCATAGTCCACAACATTTTATCTGTTATCAGTGTAAACAGCCAGAAAGATTATGAGTTTATCAAATACATACTATAATAATTGTAAATTAATAATAATACTCGGTCAATAAATTTAATTTGCTATAGTTTTGGTACTAGTACTTCATAATGAGGAATTCCACTGTTTTCTAATTTATTTATTTTCTATTAGCGTACTATTGATCTGAGCAAATATACGTTTTTTTTTGTGCGTTTTTTACAAAGATATGATTTTTTAAAGTTACATTTGTCTGTAATGTAATCAGTGCGTCACTTTTCAGTAGTGACGTCATGAAACGTTTAGCGTTCTTACTTTCACTGACCGCGGTAAGTTGTATTTCTCCAGCCAATAACAAAACTGACAAGAATCTATGGAATATTGCTTTGATTACTTCATTTAGTTGATTGTAGTTTGCTCATTTCTTTGTTATGGTTGTTTTTACGAACGTTCGATTAAAAAAAACCTAGAAAGTTGACATAATCTCTGGTTGAAATGTCAACAAATTGAAATATTTTCTATGGTCAAAACGTTCCTTACAAGGTGCGGGGGTTTTAAAGCGGAAAAAATACACGTAGATATAAGGAGTGACGTCATTATTTACGATTTAAAAATGAATAGTATTTTTAACATATTTTATTTATTTTTGCGTGCGTTTTTGCGATATTTCATCCTACTCCAAATTTTTTAAATATTCACGTGTACACGAAAACATTTTTTAAATTTAATTCCGGGTTAAGCTGGAATTCCTTATTATACTTTTGTTTGTAACAAGCTGTATTATTCCTTTATTTTCAAACAAAAAAATTCAACGTTCAAGTCAAAACCTTAAGAAAAATAATGTTCTTTTCTTCTATGGTAGCGACATGGGTAGTTGGTTCTGAGAATTGCTCTGTCATGTTCCAATAAGGGCACGTAGTTTGTGTGACGTAAACGTGGAGAATAACGATATCCGCGTGAAATGTAAAAACTCGATAACTGTCACCTGAAGTTGACAGGTACAAAAAACATCTTGGTTAATGGCGCTATCCCGCGCTCTTCTCATTTGAATTCAGAACGGCATCGCCGTACCTGATTGGCAGTAGGGTGACAGATGTCAGTGTTTATTGGTTGACTGAAAATGATCGCGATTGTCAAGCGGAAGTGTCTTGGCAATTACAGAAGAACTCTTGAAAATAAAACCATTATGCTCCGAGACTTGTATGACAGCTGCTCGGAAAAGCACTTACGGATTTAACTACCTATTCTTCATCGTAAAATATATTATTTTTTACTCCTCAAACGTTTTATCGTGAATTTTTTTTTTCCTCTCAATGTTTTTTGATAAAGCCCTACTTAAATAATAATATTGTAGTACTGTGAATACTACGGAGAAAAACAACAATTCTTAAAACCTCTTTATTTTTTTACTTTGAGTAAATATGTCGTCTTTTTAATATTTTTATAAACACACTTATCTCTCTGTATCCACCTATCTTAATAAACAATTAGAAACCTTATTTTTATTATTATTTATTTATTTATTTTATTAGGTAAACAAACAGTGTGTACACAAATATTGCCAATTTCTTTGTATATTAGTGTAAGAAACTCATCCACACACCAAAAAAAATGTTTACACTTAATACAATAATTTTAATTATGTTCAATATAATAAATATAAAAGGAACGAAACGAAAAAAATTGGTTATAATAATAAAGTAAAATATCTGCTTTTCTCAAAATTTCTATGATTTTTGACCTACATTTACATACATTGTCACAAAAAATATCAGCCTCGGTAAATTTAATGTTATATTGGTCGCATATTCTAGGTATTGTAGATTGTTTAAAATAGTTAGTTGACGCGTTCTCAGTATAAAACAGAAGATGATGAATAAAAGAAAATTACCTAAGTTTTATTGATTCCATACCAAAACATGTTCAAGCTGTTATAAAAGCAAAGGGGGGACATACATCTTATTAAATAAAAAAATATTTTATGGTTGTACGTCACCTGTAACTCAAAATATTCATAAAAAACGTATTTTATGATTACGAGGAATTTTATTCTATTAATTCGCACAATACTGTATGTGTATCGCTATTTTTAGGAAAATGTGTGTATGTATATGTATGTATGTTTATGAAACCATTGTAAACGCCCAGACTCAACACTGATTTTCAAGCAAATCGGGGCAAGTCCACAAGCATGGGTCGTTGCTAATTGTGTCACTATAAACTGTGTCTCTGTCCCCAATAAATGTTCATACAATGTTACTAAAAATAAATACCAAAATACACTTTTATTCGGTTGACCGAGTTGAACATATTTGAAGGCATTAGAAGCAAAACAGTTGTCTTAAACAAAAATTGTCATGAATATGCTACTAGACAAAAGGATAAAATAAGACTACCATTATTGAAAAGAGCTGAGTCGCAAAATTGTTTGATGTATAAGGGTTTAAAAATGTATGATGAGATGCTTGAATGTATGAAGAATGAAAAGTGTCTGAAAGAATTTAAAAATAAATGTATAAGTTACTGTAAGGAAATGTAAATATATATAGATGATGTAAATGTACATAATAGTTTATATTAGTTTTAATATAAGCTAACTTAAGAAATAAATTAAAAAAAAAAAAAAAAAAACCCCGTTTTGGTGTTTTTGAGAAAAATAACAAAAACTGCTACACTAATGCCGAAGAGAGTCTTTATGTTAGAAATGTTATTTTCACTGAACTTAAACTTTAAGATACTAATAAATTATCTTTAATAAAAACATGAGTTCAAAAAACTTTCTTTATATTTGTATTTCACGGCTATTTCAAAAATTTAAATCTCAAGTCTGTCATTGGTCAAATAAAATGGCTGATGGATATTGCTATGCTTCCAAACACTATTTTAAAACCATCAGAATTATGTTTTTAAACTACATTTGCAACTCAACTCATGATTTTTATAAAAATAAAGTTGATAAACTACAGAATGACATCATAACCAAAAAAAAAATATTTGTGGAGGTTGCTATATTTGCTTCCAATGCCCCCATTAAAGCTCTAATGGTAAAAACCTGTATTGGGCGGAAACGTTTAGCATGAGAATAATTGAATATGAAATAAAGCTGAGTTCTTAATAATATGTATTTAAAAATGTCTAGTACAGGAAATAGTTTCATATATATTTTTTTGTGTTCTCAGCTAATACGATCGCCTAAAGGGAAAAATAGTAGGTGAAACCTATTGTAGTATCTCGCATCCAATGAACTGACTTGAAGAGTGAGTCTCTTAAGCGTCATACATTCAAGGAAAATACTGCTAAAGAGACGAATATTTTCCTCCAAACACTATTCCTTAGAGTAATAAATTGGCCCGCCCGGGAAAGTACGCCCATGTGAACTTATCCCAAAGAACCGTCGCGTCGTTTCACCCACGCATTTCCCAGAACAGCTTTATTTATTCCATTTTAGTTTGCATGATTTTACTTGCTCGAGAAAATAATTTGAATTAAAAAAAAATACTTTTCTGTGTTTGAAATCCCTGGTCAAGTTTTGTTGACTCGAATTATAAAAATGGAAATAGAGTACAAGTCAGCCTCGTAGTGTAATGTGGTACCGAAAGCGTAATATGAATCACCTTACATTTATGTATCATCTGATACGCTATATTTGGTGTTTTAATGTACTGTCCTATGCACAATAGGGTGTAAATAGTAGTGTGATGATAATCATGAGTCCATTAGTCAGACAAATCCGATAAAATGAGATTTTAGTTCCGAATCCAGTTGAAGATTTTTTTTTTCCTCTTAACTTATTTTCTCCCTACCCATATAATTCCAAACTGTCATAAAAATGCAGATTTTATATCCTTCATTTACGGATTTTCTAGCGAGTGAAAGCAAGTTCACAGGCATGGGTGTTGATTTTTAAAAAAATATTCAGATCTACATTTATTGCAATAGAGAGGGAAAATACTTAAGAGAAGTAATATGGAAGTGTATATATTTATAGACCTCATGACTTGTCATTGGCTGGTTTAAGTGGCCACTTTAAAAACTGTAATATTCATTATTCTGCCTATGTTTAAACATCTACATTTCCTCAACTCTTCCAAGTATTGAATTTTGTGAAGAAGTGGAATTGAGACTTTATTAATGTGGGTGAATTCAGCCTGCCTACAAACATTTAGGCATACTCAAAACATGGTTTAAAAAACATTTTTAAATTTATTTCAACAGAGAGGGAAAATATTTTTGAGAAGAAAATATGAAAGTCTAGGCATTTACAGGGCAAGGGAGAAAAATACATCACATTTTAATTTTAAATAAATGTTTTTTAACAATGTTTGAGTATGTCCAAATGCTTGCAGACTGGCTGGATTTCCTCCCTAGGGAGTTATTCAAATTAAAATTTATTTCAACGGAGAGGGAAAACATTTTCGAGAAGGAAATATGAAAGTCTAGGCATTTACAGGGCAAGGGAGAAAAATACATCACATTTTAATTTTAAATAAATGTTTTTTAACAATGTTTGAGTATGTCCAAATGCTTGCAGACTGGCTGGATTTCCTCCCTAGGGAGTTATTCAAATTAAAATTTATTTCAACAGAGAGGGAAAACATTTTCGAGAAGGAAATATGGAAGTTTAGGCATTTAGAGGGCTTATGACATGTCATTGGCTGGTTTAAGTGGCCACTTTACACACTGTGTAACATTCACTATTCGGCCAATGTTTCAACATCCACATTTCCTCAACTCTTCCATCTGTTGACTTTTGCGAAGTAAAAGAGCTGAGAGTTGAGGTTTAGTGATTTTACCTGTAGAAGAAGCGCGGTAATCTCGCGATCCTCCTAACGCTGCTGCGTATTTTGTTTTATACAGCGTTTAGCAAAGCTAAGGGGAAATTCTGAGAAGAAAGGTGCCGTTCTTTTACAAGTTGCGGCTCTTGCTCTGTTGATGTTGTTTATTATTTATTATTTACAATATTCGGAATCATACATTGGCATGAAAGAAAACAAATCTTTTCTTTTTAAATAGGCGGGTAAGTACATACAAAAAAAGACCACGAAAACCTTAGATTTTTTTTTGGTAGTACATAATGAGGGAGTTTTCTCATTTTTTGTTATTTGTTAATAGTCTATTAAACTGTATTAATGATATATTTATATTTCTGTACGTTATGTTTGTTTGGCATATAAAATAAACAAATAAAATGATATTGTACTTAATGATTGGGATCGAGACTTTTAAAAAAATATTTTCTAACATCTTAACAAATTATTTACAGGGTGCCAAAATGTTTTCCTTAAGTCGAATGTCGGTTTGAATGCTAAAATATGTACCAGATTTCGTTTTCACAGGTAGAAAGCATATTTGGTGGCATATCACAACCAGGCCCGAAAATATGGCAAATCACGTATTTTCTTAGTATCGCCATAATGCAAAACTAGTTCAAGTTCATCAACTCACACAATTCATACAATATAATAGTAATTTATTTATCGGGAACAGCGTCGCGCATGCTATTCTGACAGCCACTCGCTCAGTTTGATGGAGTTTTACAAACTGATTTGAGAGGATACGGGGAAAGAGTTGATTATCAAAGCCATTGTTATATAATACTTAATTCATGATTATAATTTATGCATATTTATATTGCAAAAGAATATTCATTAAGTATCCAAAATTATCTTACCAAAACATGTATTTAAAAAAAAAAACTAAAATGCAACCCCCTCGCGGCAAACCTTACCCATAAAAAATATTTTATTTTTGCCTTAATTTACACACTTTAGAACATCTTTTCCGCATAGTGTTGTTTTGATAATTTCTTTTTTTTTCTCCATACAAGATCGATTCACCCTAATATACAGGATGTTTTTTAAACCCTGTCACATCTAAAACCACTATGATCAGTATGGGCAAGAAGGTATATAAGCATATTTAAAAAAAATATTTAGAAAAAAGAAAATATGTCAAATTAAATATTGGTAAAAAAACAAATGGTTGCTTACTTCTACAGGGGAGAAGTGAGGGGTCGCGGCCGTGTGGTTGACGGTGTATCATACTCCCCCCTCCTCCCCCACCATTCCTCCGTCCGACCTCTTGACACTGAATCTGATTTTCGGAAGCAAATTTTGATGACCAACGATGCCCGTTTTACACTGTCTGGCGCCATTAACAAGCAAACTCGCCGCATTTGGCGAACAGAGAATCCACAGAAGATTTATGAAACACCATTGTATGGCCAAAAAGTGACTATTTGTGAAAGTGGGTTTGCGGCAAAACCATCATTGGGCCATTTTATCTTCCGAGAAGGCAAAACAGTCCAAGGAAATCAATATCTGTGGATGTCGGCTCATTATGCCTGCCCACAAATGTGTGAAAAAAGTTTGGACGGTTACTGGTTTTAACAAAACGGTGCGTCATGCTGTACTGTAAATCAAACAAGGCAGTTTCTGCAAAGAAAATTCCGCGGAATGCCAAAAAAGGCAAGATTGATTGACCACCCTGTTATCCGGATTCAACCCCTCCGGACTTTTTTTGTGTTATTTATAAAACAAAGTGTACGCCAGCAACCCTTGGAGCATTGACGAGCTCAAAGCAAACATTCGTGCTGAAATCGTCGCTATACCGCCTGAGATGCTCAAAAAAGTGACGGAAAATGCAGCAACAGGGCACATTTTGCTTTGGCCAATAAAAACGGCCACTTGATTGGTGTTGTGTTCAAAAACTAGTTCAAATGAATTGTGAAGGGTCAAATCAAATAAAAATACCTCACAAATATAAATCAACCGTTTCTTTTTAAAAAAAGTTATTGAATATGCACATACCGACATAAAATATGGCGCAGTCTGTATTTATCGCATGGATTTGGGCAAGGTCTCATATTTTGATCGTGTTCTTGAATAATATATATATTCTTTTATTTTATTGCCCTTATTTGTAATTGCTTCATAGTTTAATTTTCGTTTTGTTCCTTGTAAAAAAAAATGTATTAGGTTCCTTCATACATTTTATGTAACTGTTGTAATTCCCTTAGGCCATATAAATAATAAATAAAATATAAATATGTTATGTAATTGTAAAATCTTTCACATCACATGCAAATGGATAAGCTTTGGAAGTAGCTTTAAGTATATATTATACAGAAAAGTTTTCGCAGGTACGTATTTACTTTTATGCCAACGTTCCTAAGTTTTGGTTTAAATTCACCAACTTTCAGTATTGCAACCTGCAGTCAATGGAATAAAGCTGACAGCCTTAGGGAAAGTTAATAGATCTTTTCGCTTCCCACTACTTTATTTCCGCAGAGTAACGAGATTTAAAACGAACAAGCGAAATATTAAAAACTATTTTGTTACATGGAAAAAAAAAATATTTTTATTGATTCAATATACGCCCTCGAATCGTTTTGTAATTAACTGCCTCATCAGGTAAGCCCTTATTTAAGCAGTAATTGCACCAAAAAAGAAATATTTTTTAAATTCATCTAAACTATAAAAAAAAGTATAAAAAACTCTAATCTTAAAACGTTGTTATTTTTCAAATAAAAGTCATTAAAATACAAGTACATTAATCCTGATTAATCATTGCCGCTGACTTTGAGCCAGATGCACCAAAAAAATATAACTAGAATAGGGTTGTGGTTCCGTAGATGACTCGCGTACCCACGGATCGAAGGTTCAAGGTTCGCACCCCGCTCTACGAAAATTGAAAAAAATATGATGTACGAAGAAAGTAAGATAGAACATCTCATTTTTACGATTTCAACGAAAACGCAACGATTGTTTTGCTTTCAACATAACACAGGTGGGAAACAAAATCATCATAATTATCATTTAAAAATATTTTTATTTTTATTTTATAGAAAAGATAACAAAATAAATTGATAAACGACAAGATTTTGTATAGAGTCCAAATATTGACCATTTAATAATACTGTGGTCAGGCGCATCGTTGTTTACAAATATAATGCAATAATTTATTATTGGCCCGTAATGTTTTATTTCTAAAAAAATTCACTTGTTTTATTGCACTGTATTTGAGTTGATAAATATCGAAGGCAGGTACAACGATCCACCACAGTGTATATTAAACCTAATAGTTTTGGAATTGAAACAGAGTTTTTTGACAATGTTTTAATATTTTATTTAAAAAAAATATATTTGGGAAATCCACAGTTCTACATACATATTTAAAGTAAACAAACAGATATTGTGTATAAACACTAAAAGAACAGTAAATTATTGTAAATTGGGCGGGATTAGGACAAGGATGCTTGAAGAGAGGATAAGGATAATTTATTGTTATAATGAGGACGTGTTTTAGTTTGAACAGTACTGAAATGACCATATTTTTTTCTGTACATTTAGTAGAACAAATATTTTTTTTAAATTGGGTGAACATACTGGCGTCTGATAATTTTTAATTCATTTAGGTTTCACCTAATCAATTAATATGGTCCAATATCCAATTTGACAATAGCAAAAATATTAAATTTATCATATTATACTTACTAGCAGGCAACAGTCGGCTATCGCCTGTTACATGCTAGATAATTCGGCTGGTTTTATCGGCCATGCGGGCCTCAGTTTTCGGCTCTTTGCGCCTCGATTGGTTAAAATCTCGGTCACCTAGAAGTATCATTTCTTTAGGCATACTTTTTTGTTGTTGTTCAGAGCAATCTAAATGTAATAATCTCTAAAAAATGAAACCATACAACTGGAAACAATGTAGAAGGGTGGGTAGATGACACAACTTAAAACTTTTGAGAGATAAAATTACGAGATATTACTAGGTAATTATTAAGGTAAGTAACTAACCCATACAGGATCGCCTTCATCGTCTCGGATCTAAAAGTTTGATGAGAAAGGTCTTATTTTACGCTGGTCGTTCCAAGTGTGTATTTACTATTCAAATTTATGTTGGAATATTAATATTAACATTTACATTAAGGACCAACACATTGTGTTTGCGCAACGCTAGACTGGCAAGCGTGCAAAACGTTATTGTATGTTGTCTACACAATACATGGGGTCCAGGTTCACGGGTAATGTCCTGTGGGTAATGAAATTATAATCCTTCAACCTTCTCCAACCCCGAGGTGAGGCTCGGGAACTTCGCTAAGCATACATCGTAATTAAGGACTTAGCGTGGAATATAAAATTAGCCAGCAATGTATTTGTTCATTGGTTAGGAGCTAATGGTAACAAAAGTTGTCAAAAAGAACTCCACTCACGCTCCCTACGCGTACTTGCAAAAACATAAAAAAAGTATTCCACGACTAGAGTTTGGCAGGCTCGGTACAATCCGAATTGAATTTCTCTAAATAATTGTTCATTGTTATTTATTTATTTATATATCAACGTTTCAAAGAACCTTTTACGATAAAAAGATTTACAGAAATAATCACAGCAGTGAACAATTTATTATGTTATATATATTATGAAATATGACTATATAATTCAACTGAATAATTGAAACTAAACAAATAAGTTTAGGTAAAATATTTTATATAAAGAAACATAACATATCTAAGATGACAAACAAAATATAACAATTAAAGTGAGAAAATCTTATGTTCTAAATATTAATATAAGAAAGTAAAATTGAGAATAAATTAACATAAAGTGGGTAGTATTTAGCTAGGTAATAATGAAAAGGAAAAATAATGCTACAATAACACTTTATAAATAAAACGTTCTTTGGATCAATATGAAAGCTTCAATAATCATAATAATTTATGTTAAATTAAATCTAGTGATGAGAGTGTCTAAAAAAATGTCAGGATTTCATGAATAATAGACATTTTTTTCTTTTTTTTTACAGTTATATTTTATTTCACATTTTAGAAATTTTCGGGAGCGAAATAATACTTGCCTACGAGCCAGATATCGATAGCCAAAACACGAAAATCTCATACAGTTAAAAAAAATTATCCACAATGCGCCACAAACTACTTACGGGGGCAATAACATAAATGTCTAATATGTCTTTACTCGCGAAACGAATCTAATTTTAACATGCGACGCATGAGGGAGATAGAGAAAAAACCATTTATTATACTAAATTATAAAATGAGTTTTCATTCCATAACGTTGCTTTAAATTTTATTCGTCCCTCCCTTTAAGCGGGCGTTTCACAAACGTATATATTTTGATAGATATATGTTTTCTCAGTGGCTAATTTCTTTACACTTACTTCTGGTGGAGACAGGTGTCAAAACGTAACCACATCTGCCAACTGCCAACTGCCAAATATTTTGAGCTGTCTATTTCTTTGTATTATTGTACTGTATTTTTTATACAATGCTATACTGTTAATAGTATAAATTATTAAATAAAAAAAGCATTCTCAAATATTTTTAATTAAAATAAAAGGTAAGAATACCCAATTATTAATTTTACAAATTTATTTTATTTATTTTATTTATTTTATGTATTTTTTTATTTTATTTGTTTTATTTGTTTTATTTGTTTTATTTGTTTTATTTGTTTTATTTGTTTTATTTGTTTTATTTGTTTTATTTGGTTTATTTGTTTTATTTGTTTTATTTGTTTTATTTGTTTTATTTGTTTTATTTGTTTTATTTGTTTTATTTGTTTTATTTATTTCTTATATCTACAATCATTTGGACAACCTCAAAATATTGCAAAAAAATAAACATTTTACATTAAACAATTTTCAAACATGCCCTAAATACACACTAAGTACTGATTTTACATTTTCTATACTGGCAACTCATACAAGACTGTAAATATTCCGTTCTTTCCCAAATCCTTCCTATTTCAAATTCTTGTGCTTCTACCATCCTGTGAGCAAGTCACATGTAAAAAGTTGTCTTTCTGATAAATCTTTGTCATATACTGCGTCAGCATATTTCAAACAAGAGAAGTTTATGCCATACAAACAAGCTAAATTATACAGTTCATCAACATCTACACGATACCGGTATTCGTGCTGCAGCAATAATGAAGTGCTCCATATAAGAAACAAAGTGAGTAACAATTTCTATACAGTCCACTAAACTCTAATTCCCTCTGTTATTAGCGTACAACACTTGAAAGGTATTAAGCTGATCATACATTCATTTTTGGTCTTTCGAGCCGGATTAATATAAATCTTTCCTAAAATTCATTCCTGATTCATATTACACTTTAATATGAAGTTTTTATTGTTGTTCATTTGTCTTTTTTCCACCGGTGACGCGCAAATTAATACCGTACAAAAATACTTTTTTTACCTATTTGGCCTCATTTGATTTATTGTTTATAAAATTGTTGGTTCGATAAGTAATAGGGCACCTAAATATTTGAAGCCAATTTAAACGGCCACTTTAAAATTACAAAAGAGAGAACTAAAATACGTATTTTTGAAATGCGATTTACTTAATAATTTGTTACGTGCAATAAAATAGACTCGCTGTGAAAACATGACTTTTTAACCTGCAGCGCTGTTGGATTAATACCCAATAATTTTTTTGTTTTTTATGAAATAACTTTTGCAAGTGAATTACTCGCCACAAATTTTAGCCATTGAAATTGCCCAAGGAATTTATGTAGTAACAAAAACTTGCAATGATGCAAATTATTAAAATTAAGTGGTCAAAAATATCAGATGTCGTAGTGTATAAAGGATAATTTAGAGTAAAAACTGTAATTATAAGTAGTTAACAGGAGATAAATATTAATGGTAGAGTCTAGACTCTAGAGCACAAAACTTATATTGAAGCAGGGCGACAGAATATATTGTACCAAAACTATTTAATAAGCTTCCTGCCGGGGTAAACAACTCTACCAGTTTGCAGCAAAAAAGCAAACGATTGAAGGATTTACTCATCAAGAATCAAAACTTCAAGGTGTAATGTTGTGTTTAATCCAGTCCAAATATATTTGTGTTGTTTAATTTATACAGTGCTGCTTTTTTGTTTGTTTTTGTGTTTATTTAATATTACGTGATTATTTACTATTTAAAGAATTTAAAAAAAATGGTAGAAGAAACGCGCCTTTTATTTATTATTAGTTTGGCGCGATTGAAATTTTGTTTACTTTTGTTCATAATTTTGAATATATGATAAAAAAAATAGAAAATGTTGCAACAGAGAAGGAAAACATATTTGAGAAGGGAATGTTTTTCCCCTCTGTTGCAATAAATTTAAATAATTCCCCAGGAAGGAAATCCAGCCAGTCTAAAGCATTTGGACCTACTAAAAATATTGTTGAATTAACTACCTGGTTAAAGAAGATGTATAAAACGGATGAATCTCACCCACGTGATATAGGCTTCAGCTCTTTTACTTCACAAAAGTCAACAGATGGAAGAGTTGAGGAAATGTGGATGTTCAAACATGGACAGAATGGTGAGTATTACTAAGTGTGTAAAGTGGCCACTTAAACCAGCCAATGTCAGGTCATAAGCCCTGTAAATTTTTCCTCTGTCCTCTTTTTTCCTTTTTCCCATTGAGTAATAGTTTTAATTTAAGGTAATTTATAAACAAATACGTTTATTTCTATTTTTATATATTTTTAACTTTTTTTTTTTTTTTCTTTCTATTGAATATGTTCTGTAACTTGAATTATAAAAACAAAACTTTTATTTTATTAGTTGGTTGGAAGAAATTGCCATTTGGCAATAAGCCCGCCAATGTACAAATAACATAATGTACAAAAAGTTAAATAAATAAATGAATGCCTAGACAAAAAAAATGTTTTCCCTTTCTGTTACAACAAATTTACATATGAATAACTCCTTAGGGAAGAAATCCAGCCAGTCTGCTAGCTTTTAGACATACTCAAAACATTGTCGAAGAGATAAATAAATAGTTTTATAAAAAAATATGACCGTTCAGATGCGGATGAAGTTTTTTTTGTTTGTTTTTGTTGTGCTGTGTGTCATATGCATGCATGCGCGGGGGCCTCCGTGGTGTAGTGGTCAAGACGCTTGACTCACGCACGGAAGGTTCCAGGTTTGATTCCCGGTGAGAACACAAAAATTTAAATTAGGTTTTCTCGAGCCTGGGTGTTCTGTGATAAATCACATTAAAATTTGCCAATGAAAAAAAAATATATTAACACTGGTGACAGACTGTAATGCGATTTAAAACGTTGGCAATGGGTGCGAATGACGCAAGACACAATAACCCAAAAATATCATGCGGAACAATAATAATTTATTTTTATCAAAACCAGTAACTTGATTTACATCGCTATAAAAAAATATTACATAATCAGCTGTTTGAGTAAAACAAATATTGATTCAGTTTATTATGGTTTAAAAAACCGTAATCAGTCCTCGTTTTCTCTTGTATTTGTTTTATTCTGCGAATTCGTCCTTTGAGTTTTGTGACAAAAGGGGTTTTTTTCTTTTGTCAAAGACATTTTCTGCAGATGATGTCGTAAAAAAGGGTGATATAGGGCACACAGTATCCACGGGTCCGGGTAGGGGTAAGAAGGGACAGCGATAAGGCCCCAATATCTGCACCGTAAAGCAAAATGGCTGGCAATGAAATTGTCGGAGCACTTGTAAGAAAATGATCAGGTTGATTACACAAAGCAGCTGATAGGGAGGAAAAAAGAACTGAAGTAATTGAACAGAATCTGCAAACCCACTTCGTTTGATTTCGATAAGTGTTCTGCTCTTTGATAAAAGAATCGGTATCGACCACGCGCGAATCCATTTTCATTTTCTGAATAAAAATAAAATCAAAGAATTTCAATATAATCGTTTAAAACATACTACATATAATATTAACTGAGAAAAACGACTAATTGATCTCTCGTTTTCAAGATTTGCCATTTTTCCATTCCGTTGATCTTTTTTTATTTTTTTTAAATTCTTTATTTGGAAAACCTATTTTTATCTTATGTATAGAGCAAAACAAATTACAAATAAGCCAATTACAAGTTTTTACAAGTAGCATCACAGTAAGTTAAAAAAGATTCTCGGACATATAATGAACGGTAATCTAGTCCAAAGATCCAGTAGTAAATCCAAAAGAAAAGAAAAAAATACATTAATTATTTTGAAAGCAAGCGCCGCACGTCATTATGATTATTCACAAATACTCGTAGGTCTATGTTTAATGATTTGGCTATTACATTAAAATTATTGAAAGTTCGCCTAAATTAGATAAAATAAGAGATATAATATGAAGAAGAAGGTTATTCCTTAGAACTTGGGAAGGAACATTAATAGAAAGTTTACATAGTAGTTCAGAACAGTCAATGGAATAAGAGGCCTTTTTTAGTAAATAAATTATATCAGCTATTTCACGACGTTTTTGCAGAGGTAATAGGTGATGTTTTTTGTAAAGCGAAGAATGTTGTTATGTTTTCATTGTAATTTCGAATTTTCTAATTTATAATTTCTTGTATTTTGATGTAAGGTAGGTACCATAAGGATGAGTCATGGGAAGGATGGGAAAGAAAGGCGATCGGCCAGGAATAGTATCGATAAATGCTGTTATTTACTTAACAGTATGTAAATATTCAATTTGAACTAAATAAAATAATTGATACCAAACTTTTGATTGTGTTCATTAATTCTATATACGAGTGTTTACTTAAATCTAGCAAAAACAAAGCATTAAAAATAGAATGCTGGTTTACTCGGGTTCAAAAATTTCTTTCAATTTACTTTTAATTTATTTAGCGATATCATCATCATCATTCCCTATTCGCACCTAATGGTACATAGGGCACTGCTTTGGTACACCGATCTTGATCATTTTTGTAACCTGAAGTAAGAAGATCAGTAATACGCTTCAGGTACTAGTCCGGGAACTACGAAATATTTTTTTTAGTGTAAAAACGCCCTTTAAAATAAATATTTTATATTAACTTTGTCGGGAATCGAACCTGAGACCTCTTGCATAACGGTGCGCAAATGGCGGGCAAATGCGCTGAACATTAAACCACGAGGCCGACAAAACTATTAAAACGAATATTTAGCAATATAAATATAAAAATATATTTTAATGCTTTAATTTACATATACATTTTTTTTTCTACTGTATATTTCGGTGTTTTGGTTCTTTGGGTATCGCTGTCCGAATAATCATTTTTACTCAAATCTCCCTAATAGTCAGAAATTTGTCCTAAAATAAAAATGAGCTAAAATAAAAAATTTGGCCTTTCGAGTCTCATTTCATTTCAGTTGATCGACCCTTCGGGTCATGGTTGATAAGGATCTCGATCGTCTATAAATATCGTCCCTTCGGCCCTCACTTTTTTTTTATTGTTCAAAGCAATCTAAATGCAATAAGAAAGAATCCGTCACTCAAAATAATGCTACCAAAACCACACAAAATTTAAATATATATTAAATGTCGTCGCAAAAAGTTTGGTTAGTAAGTGATTAAAATCAAAACATTTTTACATGCTAGTATATTCGTTTATTTGGACGTCATTTAATCAGCTTTACGGGCCTTAGTGGATCTGTCCTCAAGGCTTTATCAAATCGGCTTAATAGATTGCCTTTTTAGGCATCGGTTTATTTTCGGATTTCTGATCCGCTTCATAAGTTATCCATAATACAAATTTAAAAATAAATCAATAATTATATTAAACGTCGAAAAAACATTGACTCTGTAGGGTCCATAATCCATAGCCGATGACACACACGTGTTAAATTAGTTCACCTGAAGTAGACTAATGACCGACGATGCAATGTCATCATTTTCTATCGAATCCAATACAACTCTAGCAATATTACACATTAAGACGGGATCGTCGCCCTGCAGTACATTCACATCGTCTCTACCATGAAGAAATAAACTACAAAGGAATATGGTCTATAAAGAGACCATAGGACGCAGCTAACATCAGTCAGCTCGTTCAGTCAGCCCAACAAGATCAGTGCAGTTCACTCAGTTCCAGCATGTAGTTCAAGTGCAATCTCTTCAATCCATCATCGACGTAACACTCGCCCGAAATAATTCATTATTTATTCGCCATGTAATAAATAAACATCAAACAGCAATCTCGTGTCTTCTCTGTCAATCTCTAACTGGGGTAGGAACTCCAACTAAACCCTCAACTACCTAAATCCTACAACTCCATATGTATGTTTAATTTACTGAATGGCTTAATTGATGTACAATCATTACTGGAACAAGTGGCATTCAATTTCCCAATCCGCCGGTTGCGAAATAATAATGTGCTGTTCCTCGATCAACACAGCATAAACCATGGCTTGCATCCACCAATGTCCCGATTGTGTCGTATTGTAAACTCGAAACAAGATCTGGACTTTTTTGGTGTAAGTCTTTATATATTTAAAAATCACTAAGATAGACGGGATCGTGTCTTGAGGTAGTAATTTATAATTTTTCTGTGCTTGTTTTAATTTTATTTAGTTGTATTTTATTTTATTAGTACCTGTATTAATTATAAGACATTTTATTTACCATAGTTAGAATAGACTGCATAAGTCCGTCAAATAAATAAATAAAACCAATATTTTATGAATCACTTTTTAAAGCGACCCTGAGGGATAATTCTATGATTATGGGGTTAAATAAGTTATCTGTTATAATAATTGTCATGTTAAGTATATATTATTAAGAATACATTAATTATTTTTAGCAATTTAAAAAAATACTAAATTTAAGGAGATTTGTCGTCTGTGAACAGTCTCTTTTCATATAGAATGGTCTTGTGCTCTTCTATAGGCATTCGTCAGTGATGATTCTGATAATTCAGTGACGAGGTCGCTTCGTTTTTTCGGTTGACGTCCACGCGACGTCGTGCCTTCGACACTTCCTAAGATAATATTTTTCTTCAAACTGTCAGAGTTCCCTCTGGAAATATGTCCAAAGAACTGCAGGTTTTCTTTTCTCGCACATGGATGTAAGTTTTTCTCCTATAACCGGTTCCTGGAGTATAGATACATTTATACGTCTGACCGTCCAGAGAATCCACAGCATTTACCACCAACGCCACATTTCAAAAACTTTGATTTTTTTTCTTTTCAGATTCTCTCAGTGTCCAACACTTCACACCGTACATGAACACTATGAAAACCAAGGCCTTCACCCGTCTCTTTTTGGTGTCAATGGTTATATTGCAATTCTTCCAAATCTTCACCAGCCGACTCGCAGCACTTTTGGCAATACCAACACGTAACCGTATTTCACTTTCACACCCACCACCATCGCTGATATAAAATCCTTAATAAATGAAATATTGTTGACTCTTCCTAAGTCATGCAACAAGGATAATGGTGCTACTTTATTAGCTCGATCAAAGATCATAAGTTTAGTTTTGCTCATATTCATTTAGAGTCCCAGGTCTGAACTAGCAGCATCTATTTGGTAAATCAGTTCTTTCATTTCAATTTCTGACGATGTAATAAGTGTGTCATCAGCATATTTCAGGTTGGATAACTTCCTTTCTCCAATTGCGAACCTTCTTGTTCAGCTATTATGTGCCTTTCGAATGATATATTCATCATGTAAATTAAACAAGACTAAAGACAAAATGCAACCCTGTCTAACGCCTTTTCGAACTGGGAAGTTATCTGATAGTTCATTGTTAAAATTTACAATGGCTGAGCTTTAATTGTCAAGTGATTTTATCGGTTAAATAAGATGTGCTGGTATCCCCAATTAATTGAAGACAACCTTTAATTTGCTCCAATTTATACAGTCAAAAGCTTTTTTATAATCAACAAATCAGAGAAACACAGGCTTGTTGAATTATCTGCTTTTCTCGATAATTTGCTTGACATTACAAATTTGCTCACGCGTCCCCTTTCCCTTAACAAAATCTTTTCGCTCCTGTGAAATTTCCTTTTAAAGGAAGTATTTTAATCTCAAATGTCAAATATGCAGTAGAATTTTACTTTCATGGGAGGTGAGTGCAATTGTCTTATAGTTGACGCATTTGGCTGTTGAACTATTTTTATGTAGTGGGACGAAAATGGATTCAGTCCAGTCTTTTAGCCATGTACCAGTTTTTCACATTAAATTACAAATTGTATGTACTGCCTGGTAACCTTGGTCTCCTAAATGTATAATAAATTCAGCTGGTATTCCATCTGATCTGACTGCTTTATTTAACTTGAGATATTTATTCGCATTTTCCACTGCACTTTCCAAACAATTGGGCTCTAGTTCTTCATTAAAGTTTAAAGAAGAGTTTAAATCTACCATATATCGGGGTCATTGTAAAGGTCAGAACAATTTTTACATATTTGTGTGTGCTTTTACGTTACATATATTATTATATTTGATCACAAACCTTTGAAATGGAATGTCTAATAGGCAATAGTGAGAATTTTTGACACTTTCTTGTGTTCGCGTTCAATCGAGGAAATAAAGCTGCCAAAGCCGCTCGCGGTATTTGCGCAGTGTACGAGACAAAGCTATGTTTTATTGACTAATTTGTTTGTGTTCACATAAGTTGAGTCTATTTAAGTTTTTTTTTAATTAAGAGAACAAGAGGACTCACCTAAAAGAATTTAGAACAATGCAATCCTACCTTAAGTATAAGTTTCTAAGAGAAAAAGTAACTTAACCGGGGAAAAAGTTTTTTTTTTAACAGTACTGTCATTTTTATAAGTAAACGCTTTCATGTTAATGTAAAACTATATTATATTATAATATTGCGATGTTAATACAAGTTGAATAAATGGTGGTTTAAAAAAATACCACTTTGTATCATTTTCAAAAGTACCTAAACATGTCGTAGTGTACTGTGAAGCAATGGAGTAGGATCGCGAGAATCAAAGATATGTTCATTCAATGAATGCATTGATTAGAATTAAGTTTTGAAAAAATTGACATATCGAGTTTCGCACGCCCTCTTCAAAATGCAACCTCGTCAAGAATGATTCTATAAAAACGTAAAAAACATCACGAGATTCAAAGATCCGAGAGCAGAGAACAGTTTGAAAGTTAAAACAAAAGGCATTTGAATGATGTCTACAGAGTTTTTTTTTTTAATACAATTTCTCATATTTATTAAAAACTAAATTATTCAATTTGGTGCGTGGTCAACAAAACGAATCACGTTTAAAAATAAACATAATAATGAGTTATCACGTCGGATCTTAATTTGTTTTGCGATATAAAAAGTATAACACTTACGATTTCGATTTCATTTTGATTTTATGGAAGTCTTCCCACATTTTATTACCCCCTGCGTCAGCAAAATCTCACATGCTTCCGTACACTCGCCATTTTTAATTTTGTCTGTCAACGCGTCGACAGTTTCCGCTATGGCCTGCAGTATTACCAGATGTGAATTTATTTAACACGTTTAAACAAATTAGGCCTGCTTTGTTTAATATCATGACAGTACATACCTATTTTGTTATTTCAAAAACCTGATTTACCCAAAACAGAAAACGTTTTAAAATGACTTAATTCTGATTATTCTAATTATAATGCTAGTATTATTCCATTTAAGGGAAGTCATAATAAGAAAATATAAGGTTTCCTGTTAAACACACGAAAATTCCATTAAAATAATTACCCCGATCTTTTGATTAGGAAAATTAAATCGATCAGACATAATTAAGAGGGAAAACCTAGATTATTAGTAAATAATTTTAAGCGTGCGTAAATGAAATTTCACGCCTTTTTATCAAGCCATAATGGAAATTGATTATTAAACTGTTATAAACCATTTAGGGGTAAGTTAATGAAAGTTCCTTGTTCGGCGCTTAGGGTCTTCTTTTGCGAGTTGTAGTTGTTACTTGTACTCGTAATAAGAAACAACCTCCTAACTAGACACCCGATACAAATTGGAAAATTGAACAGAAAATGGACGTTCCTAAGTAGGAACCACATTTTGAACGTAATTTCATTATCATTATATCATTATCCGATGGTGAAGGGACACTGCATAGATACAACAAATGCAGTTTATCTCGATCATCTATTTCTTGAATGTGAGATGATCAGTGAAAACACTCACATAAAGACCACAGGTCTTCCTATTGGTATCCAATATATTAAATAAAAAAGGGGTTCTCTTCTTAAATTTTATTGAAATTTACTTTTCTACTTTCATTACCCCTTTCACATTGAATTGGGTAAACTGTATGAAGTTGTGATGAAACCGACAGTGGTTTGGCGGGATACCGGATACCAGACATTCGGCGATCCCCAAAGCCGGATTCAAAAACATTGTTTTGAAAATTTCTGGATGTTCAGAAGTTAATGCTGAAAATATAGAAGGGTGAACGGTGTGTGATTAGTCAGACCCTGGGTTTCAAATTCAAAATGATGATGAACTTATTGAAAGTATGAGAAAAGAAAGTGTCGAGAAAGAAGATAGCACTAATGTCAAAGAAGACACGGGACCTTCAGCTAGAGAAGCATTAAAACTACGTTGAAGTGGATGGAGCGTCAGCCCGAGTGTAACCACACGCAACTTCTCACTACCAAGCGGATGCGCGACTTGGCTGCCCGAAAACGAATGATGACAGTCAAACAGCTTACTTTTACCGAGATGTTGAGCAAACAGTGGCTTTCATTTACATATTTAAAAAAACATCTGAGTAAATATAGCTTATAAAATGTCAAAGTCTACGATAGATGTGTCAATTCTCAGATAACAGCACCAGTGTTGCCAAATCTCGAAATATAAAAGGCAACCCTCGTGTTTTAGTATGCAGGGGTTATGAAGAATGTAACAAAGATGTGAGAGCGGTTAAAATGTTGTGAGTAGATTAAATTGAAGCCGCTTGAGTTTATATTTTCGGCTCCATAACAAATAAAACAGCAAATTCATTTTAATTCAAATCTTCATTCACTATTATTTGTTTTTTATACAATGGTGCTTTAAAAAAAACATATGAATAAACTGAAAAAAATAATATTCTAAATCACTGAGGTGGCCAACTAACCCATGGTAATAGAGGTAAGACGGCTATGCTACTTAAGATAAGATGCTCATCCAACTTAGGACGCGTTTTCTTTCCCTTTGTCTGTTCCCTTCTATTTACTTTAAGTTATATTTCTCAACTTTCTATTTTCTTTATCGCAATAGATCTTGATACCACATGGGTTAAATTTCTGACCAAATTCGGTAAAGTATTCGTATACCCAACGCTTACAAAAGATGTACGGTAACCAGTTCTCGATTTTCCTCAATTCGCTCCCATTTTCCGCGTTAGTTTTTACATACTCGTTAGGCACCTGAAACAACAAATATTTAATGTACTACATACATGCAATTAAAAACTGTGAATTACAGTTTTAAATTGTATCGGTCCACTCACCCAAAAAAAGTTGGCCATTTATCCAATCCATTTAACCACAAACAAAAATAACAACTCGTTCTGGGGTTATATTGTAGCGAAATGTATAGCCTAAATAATGTTTCGTCACCAATTCCTCACAAAAAATTTTGACCATGATCAAATAATAAAATTGGAACAAATCACTTTTCTTTGTTTAATGCAAAGCGGTATTGACAGCGAAACGCACTAGTACTGTACCAAAAGGCAGTAAAAAGTGGAAATAATGAAATTGGCTATCCCTCCTTTATGGTCTTTTCGCCTTGAATCATCTTACATGGTCACATTTGATGAGATTGAAAATATCACGAATGTTCTGTTTCTTCAAACGCTCTGTTCGGTATTGGCGTCAAAATAAAATAAATATAAACATCGAACGGAAAAGACAAAATAATAGACACAGATTTTTTATTGCTGTGGTTGGAAAAACATTTTGAGGTCTTTTCGGTGAACAAAAAAAACTTTTTCATAACTTCAGCGGTCTGTTCTTGCATTGTTGGTGTTGGTCAATAATTATATCAGGATTTTTAACTGTTTTTAATAAAGGAATCCCATTGTTGTAAATGACTAAAGTAGGAATGATTGAAAATTTTCGAATAGATTTATGTCATTGGCTACCAATTAAAAGAGCTTGAAATTTTTTGGGATTGATCAATAAACCGTAATTTGTAACAAAAAACTTAGAATTTATTAAAAATGAAATATGTTGTAATTTTTACCACATAAAAGTTTAATATATCTTTATAACACAACTAGTTTCAGGTATTCTGAATTACCTATCACCGGGTGTAAATATACAGCAAAAACCACATATATCGAACGTAAAACACAGTTTCAAAAATCGCTCCAGGGAGTACTCCTTAAAAGCGTTAATTATATATGTAATTCAGATTTTTGTGTAGTTGACCAGTGTTATTTCCCCTACTGACCAATGTATTTTCTGTAGTAAAAAACAGTCCAGTCCAGTAAAGTGTGTTTTGGAAAGTGCATTGACAGCTGTAAATTAGACCTGTCTTTCATCACAAATTGTTACAAATATTCAACCTACCTACAGCTCGCTGTTGCACTTTGCTTTGCTAGCGGGAACCGGGCCCAGATAAGTTGCTACTACTTATAGATATATTCTTGTATATACTTATCATATTCAACTACCTGCTTACTACAAAATAATAGAAGAAATAAGTATATTAAATATTTTTTAGTTTAAACAATATAAATACATTAAATTTATCTTTTTATATCACATAATTTATATTGGCTGGAAAAAACTAAATAAAATTGAAGGCAACGGGTTGAAAACAGGCGATTCCAGCATTTGTACCCCCCTCCCTCCTCAATCTTTCGGCCAACTTAGAATTAATTAATGCCATTTCTACACTCGATTAAATAGAGATAATGAAGATAACCGAGGGATTAGAAAAAAATTAAAACGACGAGTGTCCGAAAAAATGAACTAAGAGATTTAGGTGTGATTATGGATGAAAAACTCTTATTTTATTTCCATATTTAGGCGTCCGTAAATAAGGCTAACAGAAACCTAGGCTTTATTGTACGCACCACTTAACCGTTCAAAACAAGCGCATCACTCAACATTTTATATAATGCATACGTTCGCAGCCTTCTTGAGTTTGTTTGTTGTTTTTTGGAATCCTCGATATACAATTTATATATCACGACTAGATACAGAATAGATTCCTTAAACTTCTGGATCGTAAATCTCAAACTTATTTTGACTCGTACGAAGATTCTTCTTTTTTCTATAGTTTTACTTCCCTTACTAAACGCAGACGCATTTTTGACCTGTCTTTTTTCTTCAAGGTTTTAAAGAATTAAATCGATAGTCCTAATCTCTTAGAGCGTATTTCAATCTATTGTCTCGTAAAGTAAATACAACAAGTAAAAAAAAAATATAATCCTTTGCCCAAAAAAAATTGTGTTTAAATTTCGTTTATTTATTGTAGCTGCTCCAAATTTAACTTACTTTGTCCCCATTTAGATATTTTTAATACAAAACGTTGTGGCTTCACAAAAAAACTTTTTAAAACACTGCGAAATGAAACATTTGACAGTGTGTAATAAGTTTGTGTACCTTTAATTATGTTCATGTTATTATCAAATCGAAATTTCGAATCTGTCAACTATATTACAAAAATCCTTTTCCTCTACTCCTCCACTCTTATTCCTCATCCCTTAACCTTCATATTGTTGTCTTATATAATATTTTATTTTTTCTCTTTACTGTGTAACATGTTTTGTCATTATATTTGTGAAAAACTTTAACTGAATGTATGTACTATTTTTATATACCAACTGTTGTTTTTACTAAAAAAATAAAAAGGGAAAGAAAGTGTGCTGTCCCTAATCTATTCTATTCACTTTGTCTACTTTTATTAAAAAGCGGCATAATAGTTTTTTTTTTTTTTTTTTTGTAAAGTAGATAATCGTTAAACTATTGAAATTTTTCGATCTTTTATTTAAAATGTTTTAATGCACGAATATTTATAAAATTTAATAAAAATCCTATACGGGGGTAGAAATAAATACGTTTTTTTAAAAATAATTATGCTTTCCCTACACGTTCTGTAGTTTCGATGTATTTTCGAGATCTTCGGATCAGGATATCCTAGCAACTAGCCCACTTTTTTAACACGGTCATTCATGACTAATAGAAAGTGGCTCAAATTTTTTTAATTCATAAAAATATATTTAATGCATATTTTTTTGCACCACAACAAGCCAGTAGGCCCCATTTTAGTTGTGAATTACAGCACAGAACCTCCACGCTTGAGAAAAATCACATTTTAATTTTTGTGTTTTCACCAGGAATCAAACCCGGAACCTTTCATGCGTGAGTCAAGTACCTTAATCACTACTCCACGGAGGTCACCTTAATTCATAAGAATGGAAATTAATATTTCTTTTAAAAAAATAATTTGAAGAAAATTCCAAAGAATTGAAAAGCAATTGTATTTTTTCCACTCTTCAATTTTTGGTCTCTTGTGTCTCGAGCAATAATGTTTCGTAAATGGAATTTCCCAGAAAAACTTGAAAATTCCCTTCCTCAATTCTATTGATAAACAAGGAAAAACATGTTTAATTCGCCTAACGGATTTACTTTAAATTAGCCTACTTCACAAATTTCTTACTATTTAAACGTGAGTATTATTTTTAATTCATCAGTATTCATAATTAACATAGCATTTGGATTTCGAAACTAACTAACCATCACGCCATTTCCCCGGAGGGGTAGGCAGAGAGGATAGAACGCCACACCACTCTGTCCTGGCACACTTCCTTTGCTTCCTTCACATTCATACATCTTCTCATGCACGCTCGTCGATTATTCCGACTTTTCACATGACCACTTTCAAGAATTTGTTGTACTTGATCATGCCATGTCTTTCTCGGCCTTCCTCGACTTCTACAACCAGACACATTCGCATCATAAATCTTTTTAGCCGTTCTTTCATCATTCATTCGCTCCACATGACCGAACCATCGCAAAAGACCTTTCTTAATTTTGTCGATAATGCTTAACTCAGCCTTGCATTCTGCTCTAATTTCGACATTAGGGCACCTATCATACATTGTTTTTCCGCACATTCGCCAGAGGGATCGCATTTCAACAGCATTCAGTCTACTTTCGTCCCTTTTTTTCCAACTCCATGCTTCGCTTCCATACATTTGGGTTGGTACCAGAACTCCATTATGAATTTCGAAACTAATTAAATCTAAATAGGGATTAGTTCGAAATTATTTTAACCCTCCGTATTCCTGGTAGGGTCCAACAGGCTTGAGGCAATTTAAAATATGTGTAATCAATTGTATATTTGAAGCACTGCTTAGTGGTTATTCATTACAATAAAATAAAAAAAAAAAACTTAACAAATCACAACAAGAATGCAGAACATTTTAGAGAAATAAATATGGAAATCTAGGCATTAAAATCCAGTTTTTTGTCTACAAATATTTGGACAAACTCAAAATATTTCTTTAAAAAAAAACTCTATTTTTAACCACCTTTTTTTTTCTACCGACCGGTTTTAAAGGTACACAATACTCAACTAATTAATTATGTTATTTTATTTATCCATGATTACTACATACTACATATGAAGCTAATAAATCAAGTCTTATTGTCTTTTAAGGATAGTAAGCGTAATTTGAGATGGATACGATATTTGAAACAAGACAGGAGTGGACTAAAAGAAGTATTTTTTATTTGGTTCTACATTATTTTTTTCTTGTCATGAATTACTCTTTTAAGTTTTTTAAGGTTTCCAAGTTGCTTAATTTTAATATTTTATTTTTAGCGTGGAGAATTTTTAATCCAATGTCCTTATTGAAATAATGATTATTTTCTATCGGATAGTTTGCTTTGTCCATTTTACATTGCGCTTCCCATCTTTACCAGACAAGAGAATGTTCTGAAACAATTCAACCTGCTTTCAAGAATGATTTACGTCTAATTCTTACTGTTCATTAGGGACGGTAAACTGTTGCCTGCATTAAATTTCAGGGACCCGAAAGAAGAAAGACTTCCCATTGTGCTTCCTATTTGGGGACAGTGAGCAGCTCATCGTGGTTTTAAAATTATAGAATTCTTCTGGTAAAGAGCAAGCGTACGCTGTTTGAAATGCATAAACGTTTTGAGTTATATAAAATAATGTATAAATTTTATTTTGTGACACAACTGCATCAAATACTGAACGTTTAAATGGAGCATGTGTCTTACTTGAAAAAAATGAAGAGAATTTTAGTTTTTTCAGTGCCGTTATCACGTGTATGAATTTATTTTAAGATGTCCTATAAATAAGCATCCTTACCCTGTATATTATTTACCAGCCTAAAGATGTTCAGTAGAGAGTGAAAGCGCTAATTGGTCAAATAAATAAGTGGAAATGTACTAATATTCAAACTAGCTTTTGCCTGCGACTTCGCTCGCACGGTATTGAGAAAGCAAATTTATTAGTTTTGCCATTTAGTAATAAAAACAATCTAGGTGAAATGATATTTTATTTAATGAATTAATTGTTATAGTAGCCTGTGTAATTGGCAGTCCTCTTATTATCGTTATTTAAAAAGGACGATCCGTAAGTCTATGGGGACGTAGTATCAACCAAGGTAGGGAAACATTCCCACTAAAACAGCATATCATTCCTGTTGTCTCGTTTTTCCATTTCAAAGCGTTACAAAACTGACACGACTTGTATATGATCCCAATAGATGTAAATATATGATTTTTATAATAAATCAAAGGATCATAATGAAATGCCAAATCGTTTAATACGGACCAAGTTTTTCGTTCAAAAGCTCGTCTACACTCCGTTTGGATCTTCGCATTTTCAATTCTTCACGCCTGTGATTGATGTGTTTCAATTCTGCTTAATGCGAACTGTCGAATTGTTTGTATTTCCAGACGCATATTTGTTTGAGAAGGCTGCCTGAAGCCCTCAAAGCAGCTTGGCGCTTTGCCTGTTTATCTTGATAACGTAGAGCAACAGGTGGAGTCTACAAGCTTCTGAGTTGAGTCTGGCGTGCGGCCTGTTCGTCTTGCCTTTACTAAGTTAGAGCAAGTGATTCAGTGGCTTTTAAGGCAGCTTGACTATGTGTTTGCTCTCGTCTTCTGAGTTAGGCATCTTTAGATAACTCTTGATTTCGAGCAACTTTTTGAGCTCGAGCTCGAGCTCGACTTTACACACAGTAGCCAGGCTCTTTATAGACCTGGGCTTGGAGGGCGAGAACTATTCACGGGGATCCATCACAATAGATCTTCACAGGTTGCAGTGACGTCAGGAGCTTGCATTGCACTGACTCCCACCACTAAGAAAAAGAATAAGTTAATATGAATTATGATACATAGTTAGAGAATAAGAGTTTTAAACTAGTAATTCCATCACGGAAAAGATTCACCTCTATCGGTAGCTGTTTAACAGACCAATCATCCTGCCTACTGGTAATCAACGGTAAATTTGTGTTTTCTCTAAATTCTTTAAATTTGTGTACAGGAAAAACAAATGGTCTCCGTTACCTAGCTATTAAGAAGTTGCTCGATGCACATAATTTAATGCGCTCCAAAATGTTGGTATTATAAATTAACCCATTCAGAGTTTAAATGCCATCATTAGCAAGGCAATGCTCCTTCTGGCCCGCAAACTTGTGATACTCAACATACCTAAAAGGAACAATAATAAGTACTGCAATGTGTAGTATCCATACTCTCTCATGTAAAATTAATGCAAAAACTTATTCTGTATTCTCTCCACCATCAGTGAGTAAATGGCTTCTTTAGGACCCCCCACCACTGCACCCCTTTCCAGAATGATACGTTCTAAATTGTAGCATTAAGTATTTTGAAAATGCATTAAAGGTTAATTCTCAGTTCAACGTTCCTCCGATGAAGGCAGATTATTATATTGCTCTTTTTCAAAATGGGAATAATTAACTCTTTGCAATCCAAGCAACCATGCTACTTTTCTTGGAAATCGGTGTTGGACAAACTCGATATGGTCAATATGAGTCCTGTAAAATGCATACTTAATAGGAGAAGCGTAATCTAGATGAGGTCGAACTAGTGAGCAATAAAGCGTTTTGATGGTATTAATATTTTTTATGTCCGTCGTCATTCTATTGATACGAGCGAGAAGTTTGAGAGATTTGTGTACAATATTATGAATGAGTCCACGATAGGAGAGTTTATTCCTAAAGTAATGCCAAGATTTTTTACTGACGAAACCAGTGAAAGGAAAATATTTTTTAGTTTGCAGTTGATTTGTGTATGTTTTTTTCGTCGCAAAAAAAATATTATTTTACATTCGTCAATATTAAGTTGAAGACAATTTATGTCGTACCATTCATAAAAAAAGACAATTAAAATCCTGTTTAAAAAAAAACAATCTCTCTTTTAGTATCTCGTTGACATCAACAAAAAGCCAGAATTTTGTATTTTGAAAAACGTTGATAATATCATTTATAAAAATATTAAATAATAATGGAGCAAGGTAGGCTCCTTGAGGTACTCAGGTAAGTGACAGTGATTGGAGAAGACAAATAATTATTAATTTGAATCAACTGTTGTATTTCACTTAGGTAAGACCTGAAATATGATAATAAAGGATCTCTTATACCAATGGCTTGTAATTTGGCCAGAAAAATTGTGTGATTGACTTTTTTGAAAGCTTGAAAAAAGTCTGCATAAAGCACATCAGCCTGAAGATTGTCTTTAAGTGATAGCAGTAGTATAAAAAAGCAAATTGGTTGTAGTGAATGTGACTGCTCGAAATTCACGTTGTTGATCAATCAATACATTTTTAAAAACAGGAGTTATTTTTATTGTTAAAATAGATTAAAATGTTTTCGGAAAAATAGATAACATTGATATCGGTCTATAATTTTTGACATTGGACTAGTCACTTGACACAAAAATTGGCCTGATATATGAATTTTTCAAAAAATCAGAAAATGTACCACAAGAAAGAAACATATTACATAAGATACAAATAGGCGAGGACAGTTTATTTATTCAGTATATAAATAAAGATTTACACATAGGTAAGGGTAATTTATCATACCGTGTCAATCGATGGACTATGAAATATTATACATTATTGTGCAAAAAACTAATATTAAAAATAAATATAATATACTGCCAATGTAGTCGGGAATCGACCACGAGACTTATTGCAAGATAGACAAGCTAAAGATTAGACTACAAGGCCGATATGATTTGTCGGCCTAGTGGTTCTATAATGGTCGGAGCGGTTGACAAGAAATATTGATTTAGAAACGAGTTTTTACAGTAGAATATTTCGTAGTCCCCGGACTGGCACTTAAAGCGTAAGACTGACCATCATGTCACGAAAATGAGCAGGATACGCTGCGGTTTGTGTACCAATACAGTAGTGTTCTATTCACCAGGCGCGGAAAATAAATTACGATACTATTAGTAATTTTTATTATGCCAAAAACAGTATCGGCTTAATGTTCTCTTAGTAAAAATGTTTTTTTTTTTTTAAAGTGGGGATTATTTCATCTCATAAGCTGGTCTCTATTTCTCAGAATTATGACTATCGATATTCGGCTTATAACCCTTAGCCTAAGACAACGTGGGTAAATTGTGTATAAGGAAAAGATAATTTATTTGAAGCCTTTTTTATATTTAATATACAGGTGAAAAGCTTCCAGATATGCAGAGGGTAAATGTTATTGTTATTTGTAAAAAGGTTTTCTCTTTGGATTCGCTAAAGCGGATAAAGCCATTGTTTCATTCGCATTTTTTCTCTGATAGTAGTTTGAGTAATGGCTTTAACTCTCGTAATTTATCACAGTCGTGTAAACAACGTTTATAAAATGACGTCCCATTATTTAGTTTTTATCTTAATATCGAAATATAGATCTTTGGATGGGTATGAATTAAACGTTTCCTCTGTAATTTGTATTTTTTCGTACCTTTTTTCTATTTTTTATTTAATATCATCATTAATATTCTAAGCGCATTTGATGGTATGCAACTCATTGGAACAGTACAACAAATACAACGTATCTCGATCATTTGCATCATGAAATTAAGATGATTGGTCTTTCGCTAAAGCCTCCAGTCCACGTATGGAGAAATATTGTAGCGTTAAACCTCATTTTTAATAAATAAATAAGAACTCGTTCGCCAGCCCGCTAATCGCTACACCACAAAGCAAACTAATCTTCAGTCAATTTATTTGATCAGAATGTCAGAAAAACACTTGTCCAAGTTTTTGTTTCTTTTTTTCATAGAACCAATGCCGTATAAATCGATAGACACATTAATCTCCTACATATTATTCTCCGATAAACGATATTAAAAGCATCCACCGCATACCCGAATCCGTTTTAATTCTTAGAAAACTGTGGTAAATAATTATTTTACGTGCGGTGATGTAACAACTTGTTACCAAGCAAAATACGAAATACTCTAAAGTTAAGACATTCGGAAAAAAAACATGGAGACATACTGATTAACTCATACCCATCGGAGATGGGATTGTCAGGCATTATGAATACGAAAATTATCGATTATGCGATAAATAAATTTCATACGTCATTTTCGTTACGTTTATTTATTTATTTTTAAATAGCCTCAATTCGAGACATAAATGAAAATTATTGGACTATTTTAAACAGTTTTCTTTAAAAAAACACGAATAAAATTAAATAAAATATTATTTGTTCGGGAGGTGCTTATAGTCACCGTGTATTTCATAGCGCCCATTGTGAACGTGCTATCTTTAACTGCTGAGTTTGCCTTTAGAAACTAATCCCAAATAAAATCCAATCAATACAAGAATAAAAAACAATATAACGATAATCATTTTTATTCCAGTAAAATGGCTAAATAATGCAGAGCCAATTCTACCATATTAAAAAAAAACATATATTTTATTTTCATATTAAACTGTAGAAATAACTTATATTTATACGAATAAAAATGTAAGAATAAAAACCTTTAGCAACTGCTCCCAAGACTTTTTTTTATTTAAAACTTCTACACAAGCAAAACACGTAAAAGAACATTACTTTGATGGCTTCCATGATGAAATGGCAAAGATTTTTACGCCTTGTATACATAAAGATTCCGGGTTTGAATCCCGCTTAAAACGCATTAATTGTCAATGAAAAAACAATAATATTGCAATTATTTATTTCAAATTTTCAAATGCAAATTTTGACGCGGGGTTTTTTGGGATGAGATATTCACAAACGATACTTAAGAGAACACAGCATGCTAAAAAATTAAGTAATAGTCTGTTTTTAGAAATATAATTATCAACAAAAACATATTACCGAATTAAGACAATTCTTTTCCAATGTATAGGTTTCATGTAACTTGTACACATATTAAATGCTTATCCCGATTCATGATCTTTTTAGATAACGTCGAGACAATAAAAACACAAACTATTCACAGCACGTGTGCATAATGAAAGGTTGTTGACATAATCAAAAGTAATAAATACGTCAACTTCCAAGTATCGAATATGTACATAAATACGTCTTGAATAAGCGCGACAGGCGCATGTGACGGAAATCTCGGATCGACTTAGACCTATCAATCAGCATTATATATTTTCAACAATATTTCAAGCATATATGAATGTTTGTAGACAAATACTGGATTTAACTTTTTCAGGAGTTTAAAAAGACTGACAGACATTTACAGGTCCTATGACATGAAGTATACCTAATGGTTTACAGGATAACTTTACACACTGTGTAAAATCGTAACATTCACTATTTTTATCTATGTTCGAACATTTTTATTCCTTCAAGTCCGTGGTATTAAAGGATTATTTTTAGTTTAGAAAAAAGTGAATTAATGAAATCAGACAAAATAATAAAAGTTTGATGAATGAAAATAAAGATTGAAAACACCTATAAGTTTAAAATCCAGACTAAGCAGTAAAGTATGAAGAGGCTAAACGTTATGATATTCGGGGCTCGCGATCAAAATGCTCAATTATTTTTATTTAAAAAAATAAATGTTTATGATCACTGAAATATTCCGACTGGACACCAAATCACGTTATATTCGTATGGTAAGTGATAGCCAATACGCACTTACTGTCCAATGAGCGGGGTGGAGCGGGGCAGGCGTGCGGTGAGACGGTACGACAGCGACGGTGGTCCGACGGCGACGGTGGTCCGACAGGCAAAATTTTGCGGATATCACGTATTTGTCGGCGCTATTTGCTTCGCTTCGTTACTTTTAATTATAATTGGAAAAAACGTGAGAAATCTCACAAAAAAGTTTTTTCATGTCGTCTCATTGCTTTAAAGTACATTTTTTAATAAAAAAAACACGAAACAGGCACATTTTTTTTTTTAATCTGGGCTGTTTTGACCACTTCGTCACCCGCGTTATTTTTTTAACCATCGAGCTTTATGAGTAAATAATTTCTGTTACAAAATTTATAAAAACAAACATGTAATTTAGTTCTTTTATAGCAACATAAAAAACTAAAAATCTTAAATACGTCGGTCATCTTACATCCTGTCCATGACCAATCGAATATGTTTCACACATACACCAGCCACAGATCAGCATCTCTATTTTTCTTGCTATACGTTCTATTTTCGTGTTCTCTCTTATACAGATTAAATAAAAATAGATAAAAATTATGGATAAAAAAAACGGATTTAAATTCCTTATTTTTTTAATGAATTGAATTTTTACTATAATTTTCTCATTTTAAGTGACAAAAAAAATGTGTTCTTATATCACCACTCATTTTAAACTTATTGCCATCTATTGAATTCTTCCAGTATCCTTTATTTCAATTAAAATTATAATGTATCCCACATACAAGCCATGCCATTGTGGGATTTTTTTTGTGTTAATGTGATTTTTTTTGTATTTGTAACTGGTGTATACCTATTGTAAAATGCTTAATAAATAGAATAATAAAAATAAAAAAATAAATAAAAAATAAAAATATAACGAAAAAATTACGCAACTTCCTCATTAAGAAAATAATCTTTTTAGAATTATTTTCTTGCATCTGGCGAGAATCGAACTCGTGACGGCAGTTTCACAGTTCGCCGTCTAACTAACTGCGCTATGGCGTCTGTCTATCAATATAGGCTTATTAAACATTCGAAAAAACTATATACTTACGAGTATATAATGTCGGTAGAAAAAATCTAGCCGACTTACACAAGTTTTACGTTTCTGGCCTCTCCCCTAATATATTCCGTATCGACGTAATAGTCTGTAAACTGATTCGACGATTTCTACAAAGGTAGTATCATTGAACAAGCACAGATAAGTACCTTCGTTAGGGAAATATTGGTATTGCATTGAACAAAGCGAAATTAAAATGGAACGATCATTAGAAGGTCCGGTCGTATTTTGATTTTTTAATAAAATAACGAGACATCCCAATTCATGTTACCAATAATACTCAATAGAAGGAAGAAAATTCAAATTTCATGTTGATCTGCAGATCAACTTAATTGTGAAACGTATTCGATAGTCGCTCGAAGTCGCTTTTATTAATTCCACGAATCGTGGATCGTTAGAAACAATGGTTGTGTTTTATAATTCGATTATGTTGACTGACTGTTACTGGTAAGAATTATATTATCACTGACATATAATAGACCTGTTATTACTTTACTTACTTAATCTAATATAAAGCAAATATTTCTTTGTACAGTACCTCAGTGCTTTGCCTTTGTGAATAAAAAAATGAGATAGCTAAGTATGACACATATGCAAAATTAATATTCACGTAATAAAGAGATAAGTATACGTATTTCCATAGTTACATGGACAGCTCTATGAAAAAGATAGAATGTATGGGTATTGGACCAAAAATGGATAATTTTTCAGTAAGCTGCTTGTTGTACGCTGATGATGCAGTTCTGTTAGCAAGCAGCAAGGATGATTTGCAAAGTCTCTAGAATGTATGATGTATGCCTGGAGAGCGAATTGGCGATGAACGCAAGTAAGTCAAAAGTGATGGTATTTGAAAGGGATAGTGAGGTTACTGACTGCATAATAAATGTAAACAGCGAATGCTTCGAACAAGTAGAAAAATTTGTGTATCTAGGAAGCATGTTTTCAAGAGGTGGAAGAGTAGAAAAAGATGTGGAAAGGAGAGTGAATGCGGGCAACAAAAAGAACGGAGCACTAAGCACAGTAATTGCTAATAAAACTATGTCAATTGAAGCTAAACTGGCAGTGCACAATGGAGTTTTAGTCCCAACACTTATGTATGGAAGTGAAACATGGAACTGGCGGAGGAAGGATGATAGCCGAGTAAACGCGGTTAAAATACGATCTCTAAGACAAATGTGTGGGAAATCGATGTATGACAGGGTTACGAATGATGAAATCAGGCGAGAGTGTAAATCTGAGTCAAGTATAATTGATAGGATTAAGAAAGGGTCTCTGAGATGGTTTGGTCACGTAGAACAAATAGACGACGAAAAAATGGTAAGACAAGTATATATGGTGAAAATGCACGGTAACTTGAGACGAGGACGACCAAGGAAGACGTGGCATGATCAGATTAACCAAAATCTTAAGTCTGGTCATGTCAAAAGCAGACAGAACCGAAGGGCATGTATGAAAAGATGTATGCCAGGATAGACGTGTGTGGTGGTCCATTCTCTCTGCCTACCCCTACGGCAAAATGGCGTGATGGTAGTAGTAGTAGTAGTTATATTTCCTTCTGAGTTTCCATAGAAACAACGCTAGTTAAACTAACACTCTCAAGATTTTGTTATTGTGAAAAAAAAAATAAGGAGATAATTTCAACAATATACCTTTTTTTGACGGAGTTGTTTTTTTGCGTATTTTTTTATTGATAACAAAAAAAGAAAAATACGTCATTTTATTTAGAAAAAATATTTTAGTCTATTTCGTTGCAAAACAGATATTACCAGCGCAGCTACAATGAACATTATCAATGTAATTTAAATAATTATGATGTAAGATGATCAGTCCTACGCTTCAGGTATCAGTCCAGGGACTATGAAATATTATAGTGTAAAAACACTTTTTTAAATTAAAACTTCATTTTAACATGTTGGAAATTGAACCAGGACCCCGGTCTTTGTCAGTAACTTATAATTAAACATGCTGAGAAGAAAACAATGTATGCATATTCTGTTTTTCTTACAAAAAGCTTAATTTTTCTTTGTAGATAAAATTGAAAATAAATGTTAACTTCCTATTGTAATCGAGGCCCTGAGACCTTTTGCATTGTAGCCAAGCACCAGTTAACTAAATGCAAAGCCAAACACTCAGTTAATTCATTTAAATTCATTAATTTTAAATACAGAAAAGCAATTTGGTAATGAATGTCGATAATTCGAAAATAATGGTTTTTGAAAGGGTTGAAGGTATAACTAAATGTCAGATCAGTTTGAACGGAGATATTCTAAATCAGGTAGAAGAATTTGTGTATCTGGGGGTATGTTTACTAAGGATGCAAATACTGAGAAAGATATTGAAATGAGGGTGAGTGCCGGAAACAGAGTAAACGGTCTACTGAAATCTACCTGGGCAAACAAATGTTTGTCGCAGGAGGCAAAACTAGCAGTCCAGAATGGAGTTCAGTGCCAACTCTAATGTGTGGCAGCGAAGTTTGGAACTGGAAAAATAATGATAAAAGCAGGTAGAATGCTGTAGAAATGCGATTTTTTAGGCGTGTGATTGAACAATGCATGATCGGTGCACAAATGTCGAGATCATGCACTATGTAAGTCTGAGCCAAGCATTATCGACAGAATCAAGAAAAGGGTGCTGCGTTGGTTTGGACATGTAGAGCGAATGGACAGCAAAAGAACGGCTAAAAGGACCTACGATGCGATGCAGAAAACGAGGAAGATCGAGAAAGAGATAGTACGATCAAATCCAACAAATACTTGAAGATGGACATGTAAAGAGAAGAAATAATCAGCATGAGTGCATGAGAAGGTGTGTGAATAAAGAGGAAGCGTGATTTGTATGCAAGGACAGGGTGACATGGCATTCTATTCTCTCTGCCTATCCCTACAGGGAAGCTGCGTGATGGTTTGTTTGTTTCTTTGAAATTCAAGTAAACATTCATTATTTTATTTACATAGTATATTTTAGTCCGATATATAAATACTTATTTACTTACTAGGTATTGTTTTCAATTTTAGAAACGAATATCGATATTAATATTTTATAAGTAATGAATGTGATGGCGGAAAAGCTTTGTATTAGTAAAAACTCTGTATAAAAATGAATTATAATACCGTTTTCAGATACATTTCCGCAAAATTGATAGGCATTATTAAATCGAGTTTTGTTCCATGTAAGAGCCATAAAGACCCACCCTATTCGTAAAAATTCAATAAAGCTACTTTCCCTCCACAAGGCACGTGAATTTGTATTCAAAATAATTCCAAACATATAAATTGAAAACTCCAATAGGAACAGAAATGAAGCGGCTTGGCTGGTACTCGTGCAGAGGGACCGAGGAGAAGCCAAAGGTAAAACTCACAAAGGTAATTGTGGTACATTTTATTCCAATAGTAAGGCTGAGGAAGAGGGGGCAATCTGGCTCTCGGGTGGGTGAAGAAGGGGGGCAGGGAGTAAGCGGGCAGAATTTTAAAATTGGAAATTGTTCAGGGTGTCTGCATATTTTTTTATTCTATCAACCCACCCTACTTGAGCTTACCGTATCACTCTCTCACTCATCTCCTTGTTGCTTCGCTTATTGTTATTGGATTACGGGTAATTTAATAAAGTTATTCAGAAATTATCCATCCTGTAGTAAGTTAAGGCATAATAAATATTTATTCTTTATTCTGAACAATACAAATCTTCACTTTGCCTTCATGTTTATAGCAAAAACGCGAAGCAAAATATAACACTGGACTTATAAGTGCGTTTTCCCGTATTCGGTAGAATTTTACACCTATGTTATCATACCGATGCGGTGTTATGTATACCATGTCCGGTATACTGCATGTACTGGGAGCCATCTTTAACTTAATTTATTTTGGAACCATGTTAAAAAAATAACTCAAGGGCTCGGCTAGATTGAATCTTAAAGTCTAAAACTAGTCATTAGAGACATGAAATCCTCTCTATAATACAAGACTTATAAGTGCGTTTTCCCGTATTCGGTAGAACTTTACAGCTATGTTATTATACCGATGCGATGTTATGTATGCCATGTCCGGTATACTGCATATATTAGGAGCCATCTTCAACTTAATTTATTTTAGAACCATGTTAAAAAATAACTCAAGGACTCGGCTAGATTGAATCTTAAATTCTAAAACTAGTCATCAGAGACATGAAATCCTCTCCCGATAATCTTTAACAAGAATAGGTATTTTATGCTTTTCTCTGAAGAGAAAGAAAATATTTGGCCGATACGAGTTTGTAAAAATCCATTTAAAAAATGATGTTCTTCTTGGAAATGAAAATTTCTAGCTTTAAACTCTTGATTGAGTGACATTTTTACCTTTTTAGTCCCATTAGTACCCCCTTGCTAGTTAACAGTTTCTGTATTAAAATTATCAGTAAAAAAAATAAAAAATTTTGGGCCTACAAAATATGCATGTCTTTGTACTAGCCTCGTTTTACAATGTGGTATTTCTAGCACACGATTCCTTCTTTGATTTGATCTATTTGAATTACTTGTAAAGACATTTTGTTTCTTAATATATATTTTAAACATTGAAAACAATATAGTTGTCTTATTTTAATAAGGTTAGCTTCTTGGAGCAATTGGAAAGAGGGAAAAGTGCGATTTTGAAGCATTTTTTTTAACAGTTTCTAATGGTTTAATGTGGTTTTAAAAACTCCCCCCATTCAATTATTCCAGAGGAAAGCGATGACTGTACAAGTGCATAATATACAATTTTCAAAGTATTTAGCTGGGCGTAAATACTCGTACTTAACCGTTTGAACACATAGGTTAAATATCTGAGTTTATTAATAATTACTTCAGGTTGATTAGGCCATTTAAGATGATTACTCCCAGGTATTTTATGCACCTTTCAAATTTATTTTTTTCGCAGTATTAACAAATGTCAAGGTTACTTTATTTATTATAAAACATTTATACATTAATCCTTCAAATATTTTGTTACTTAATTTGAATTTTATATTGTTTTAAACTTCTACTGAATGTGTTTTATAATTTTTAGGATTAATTCCTGTTTCTAAATCTTGGGTTTTAAGTGGTGTATGTTTTTCAACTTTAAATAATTAAACCAAATATGCTTTTACTTTAAGTTTAGTGAAAGGCAATTTAGCATTTTATGATAATAAAATAAAATAAAATACAATACTGATAGTCTTGCAAAATATGTTGTATTGGATCCAATAGTAAATGATGAGTTGCTTTATCGGTCGTCGATCATTTCAAGTGAAATCATTGCACGTGGAGTGTCATCGATTAATGCACTATGAACCCCACAGATGTAGCTAACATGTGTACGGTCACCAGGTAAAGGGTGCCGTACGTAAAACTCCCTACCCTCCGGACATCGGTTTTTACTTTCCTTATCTTGTGAACGATATTTTGAAAATAGTGCTTTATTTATATAATTGTTTACATTTTATCGTGAACTCTTGGCTAACTTAACACTCTGCTTAATGTATATATTTTATTTAAATCATTGTGAGATTTATAGAATGACAATTGCTAGGTTTTGCGTCTTAATTGTTACGGGTCGACTTTGACTGTGACGTTTTACTTGTTTTCTGACAATATCAACCCACATTACCAAGTTTCTTAATTGAACAAAAATAAGTTAAAAAAGAATCAGTAAAATTATTTTTTCTCGTCAGCTGACCATTAGCGGATGATGTTTCTCCCCTATCCTAAAGTCTGTACTGTTTTACAAGAGCCTAGAAATAAACAAACGAAATTCATGATATTCGTCCTGCACTCACGTGATCGAATGGAGCCTGGTTTTTCAATCCAAACTGTTAATATTTCTCGCGCTTCTTTTCAAAACACTTTTATTTTGAATGTTTTCTAATAAATATTATGTAAAATGGTATTTAATCACATTGTGAGTAATTAATGCGAAATGTGTAATATTGTGGACAATTTAATACACTAGACCAAAACAGATTTTGTTTACATTCTTATGCGTGAGTTAATAATGAAGTGATATTATTGTGATATCGGCTTCGTGGTAAAATGGTCAGTGCGTTTGCCTACCATGTAAGAGGTCTCGGGTTCGATTACATGGTTGATGTAAGAAACCTTGTCGTACACAAATAAAATTGTTCCATGGAAGAAATACGGGAATACGTGTTAATGAAAAAAAGTAAGACCGCGCTTTACCCTGAGCATTCTAAATATATGACACTCAACTCATACCTAACGCGAATAAAGTCATTCTTTAACCACCAGCCGGGTTTTAGCGTGACCTTGACATTTAACTTAAAATATAAAGAAAAGAAAAATGACTGTGTAGTGAAAGCGTGTCCAAAACTGTAAATAATTCGTTTTTAAATATGTAATTCTTTTTACAAATGTCGAATTCTGTCCTACTTACCAACAGTGGTGCATTTTGTGTGAAAATCCGTTTTCTAAAAAGGATTCAAATGTCATTTAAAATTATGAAAAAGCCATTTAAAATAAGTTAATATTTAAAAGTTATAAAATTGTAACGAAGTTAATCAAATGAGTGTATCCATTAAAGATAATTGTTGCTTGTTAACGTTAAAATATAAAAAAAAAACAACATTCTCAGAATTTTTTAAAGTACGCATTATAGTCGAATGCAACCCTGGAAAATCTTTGAAAAACACATATTTGCTTCTAACTTTTTCCACCCGACATATTGAAGATATTATTTATAAACCTTGAGAACGCAAATTTATTTTTTTGCAAAAAACCGCACGTAAATCTGTCAAGCTATTTTCGGGTTTTGGCGAAACTAATAACGGCGATATATTTATGTATATATATATATATATATATGTTTATATATTTATGTTTATATATATAGATATTTATATAGATTACATAACATTTTTTTTTTTTTTATTGAAATAAACGGCACTTAGTGCCTTTTACATATTAGTTACAAATACAATTAAATATACATACATGTAAACATAGTTATAAGTAATACAGAGCATTTAAAACAATATTATTAATTTAGAAAGTCTAAGAAATATAAACTATATAAAAGAATAAAATATTACCAGTTATAGAATTATCGATAAAAAAAGATAATTTGGTATTAGAGATACTTTGAACCAGTTAAAAAAATAACTAAGAAGTAAATTTTGAATAACATTAAAAATATATATATATTTATATATATATGTATTATTATTGAAAACTTATATTTAGGTAAATAGTATATGTTTATGTATAAAAGTATATAATGATGTAAAAAAATGATAAAGAGAAATATTTTTTACTTATAAATTAATTAAGAAAAGAAACGAAAAAAGAAAAAAAAACACTAATAAAGAAGTTTAAAACAAATTTTTAACAAAAGTAACAAATAGTTACCTAGAACTATTACCAATAAAATAAAGAAGAAGAGCCGTTCTATATGTAATAAATTTCATGTGAAATGAGTCACCAATGTCCTGGTACTTATTGCCTAGAGAGTGAAGTCTATTGATGACTGCATTTTTACCATATGATGTCGAAGTATTGTTGCCACAGTATTGGTAGGTTTGCCGAGTTGTCCTTTTCGGTACATTGAAACTAATTAGTGATAAAAGTGCAGGGGTGTCAAACATGGAATGGATTATTTTATATAAATTTAATAAATCAGTTATAATTCTCCTGTCACTTAGTCTTAATAATTTCAAAATAAACAGTAACAAATCATAATTTAAAAATTCAATACTAACACCTAATTTAAAATTTATAAATCGTAAAAACTTATTTTGGACCTTTTCAATACAATATTGGTGCCTAGAATAATGAGGAGCCCAGATTGTAGAGTTGTACTCCAAAATGCTTCTTACAAGTGACGTGTACATTATTTTAAGTGCACCAATATCTTTGAAATATTTAGTGGATCTGATAATGAAACCCAACATTCTTAGAGATCTATTACTAATGCTATTAATGTGACCAATAAATGATAATTTGGTATCGAAAATAACACCTAAATCACGTATTTCGGAAACGGATACAAGTTCAGAATTGCCAATAGAATAATTAAACATTATTGGAAACTTAGTCCTGTGAAATCTCATGATTTGGCATTTCTTTACATTTAGTTGGAGTTTATTTGTTGAGCACCACGAAAATAGTTTATTTAAGTTATGTTGGATAGTAATACAATCATCAATAGTGTTAATTACTCTAAAAATTTTCATGTCGTCAGCAAACAACAAAACTTCGACACCATTAAATATGTCAACAATATCGTTGATAAAAATGTTAAAAAGTATCGGACCCAAATGGGATCCTTGCGGGACTCCACTAGTCGCCTCAATGGTACTGGATGTGGTGTCACAAATTTTTACTGCCAATGATCTACCACTTAGGTAACTCTGAAACCATTTTAAAATCGATCCACAGAAACCCAACTTGGATAACTTATCGATCATGATTCTATGGTTCACCTTATCAAACGCTTTAGAGAAATCTGTATACACTGAATCCACTTGTTTACGTAAATTAAAAGAGTTCATAATAACATTTTCATATATAATAAGATTAGTCAGTGTTGATTTTGAAGGCATAAAACCGTGTTGATTTGGAATTATTATTTGATTGACAATTGAAGACATTTTTTGCAAAATTATTTTTTCGAAGAGCTTTGGTATTGCAGATTGTATACAAATCGGTCTATAATTTGTGACATCACATTTATCCCCACTTTTATGTATAGGTGTTAAGAAAGCAGACTTCCAATACTGGGGGAAATGTCCTTCACATAGCGACTTATTGTAGATTATATACAAGGGATATGCAAGGAAGTCAACACACTTTTTTAACAGTATTGTAGGTATTTTGTCAGGACCATAACTACACTTAGAAACTAGTTTTTGAATACTGTTTCTTATGTCAATCATCTCAATTTGAATATGAGATAATTGTATATTTATATTACTGCTTAAGTTGGTTACATAGTTAGTATTGTTGGTATTATTATTAGTTGTATCATCATAGACACTCTTGAAGAAGTCACTAAATAGATTAACTATATCTGTTAAGTTACTACCAGTTTTTACGGAATAATACATAAAATTAGGTAAATTTGTACTGTCATTTTTGAGGGATTTTGAATAATCAAAAATTTTTTTAACATTATTTTTTAAAGAATCCTCGATAGTTTTTATGTAATTGTTGTAACAAATTGTATTTTTTTTACTGCAGTCTTTTCTTAAAATATTAAATCTATCAAAATCTGACCAAGATCTGGATTCTTTGTAAGTTTTGTGTGCAGATTTCTTCATGTATATTAAATTAATTAAATCTTTATCATACCATATTGGGAATGATAATGTTCTTACTTTTGAGATTGGCACATGAGATTCTATAGCAGTATTTAAAATATTATAAAAGCTAACAATGGTATCTTCTAAATTATTTTCATTTAAAAATGTCCAGTTCACTTCCGAAAAAAAAGTACACATATTGTCATAATTGGCCTTGTTAAAATTACGAAAAAATTTCGATGTTGGATCGTTCTGATTCTTCAGTATATGCAAATCAATATTTATGTCAAGAATAGGGTGATGTTTATCCTGAGGAACAATTTCTTCGATAGACTTGTGCACAGAAACAGACACATCACTACAAAAAACTAAGTCTAAAATACGATTATGATAATTTGTTATATTATTCAATTGTTTTAAGTTAAGGAAAAAAGCCATTTCCACAATAGTTTTTTCTCGATCCGACAAGTCATTGCAGTTTGGGATTTGTCCAAATTCAGAATCTAATATCTCCCACTGAATGTTAGAAAGATTGTAATCCCCCATGAGTATGAATTTAGCATCAGGATATAAAAATTTCAAGCGCTCAACTTCATCGGTATGGTTTTGATACACTGATAAATCAGATAATGGTGGAATATAAACGCAACCCAATACAATTTTTGACCAGTTTAAACTAATTAACACGAAAATATGCTCGACATTTTTGCAGATTGTTTTAAGTTTTCTAGAAACATATTTCTTATTAACTGACACTAAAACACCACCTCCTCTTGTTTTGGGGCTTGTCGACTTGTTCCTGTCCAAACGGTAAGTATTGTATGAAGATAATCCGAGTTCTGCCGTGTTGATGTCCGGATATAGCCAGGTTTCTGTGAAGATTAGGATATCTTGTAATAGAGTGGGGGCAATTCTTGAGAAATCTGTTAACTTTGTGCACATTCCTCTTAAATTTTGGTATATACATTGAAGTTCTAATTGTTGGTTTAGTTTTTTGGTACAGTTGAGACGATTTTGGGTAAGGAATTTATATATTTAATTGTTAGATTTGCCTCTCCCTTATTGATTCTTGATTCCAATTCCTTTCTAAGTTCTGTCAAATATATTCTCTGTTTTGTTGTAAGATCCGATTTCAAGTTCAATCCGTTAGGTACTTTTGATTTAAGCCTTAGCAGTCGTTTAGCTTGTAAAGAATCCCGAAATTCGGCCTTTATAGGTCTGCACACATCCGGTCGGTACTGCCCCAACCTGTAAATTTTTATGATGTCACCGCTGGAAACCGGTTCAATGTTATGGATCATTTGTGTAGTGCTTTTGGCATCATCTTCAATTCTTTTTGTTAGGGTAAGTGCCATACTTTCCGGTGAATTGTATATAATGACATTTTTAGAGCGTTCTTTTGTCTCCTCCAATTCAGAGATTGCTTCGATTAAGGTATTCTGGTTAAAGTTTGGTTGAGACTGGATGGCAGGTTGATTTTTTGCAATTTCTTTGTAACCTTTTAACTCTCCCTCTAAACTCGCCATTTCTACAGCCATTTGCCCAACCATACCCAAAAATTCAGAAAAAATTGGAGACAATTTTGAGATTTGCTCTTTATTATATTTATTACTTTGGTCATTAATCATTACGTTCAATTTTGTTACAATATTTTTTGCATTTGTTATAAATTGTTTTGCCGATACGTCGATGTTTGACATATTGTAAACTTTTATTTAATAAATGTTATAAAAGATTTAATTACGGTCAAAGTTGCACACCTCTGGATTTGGGCTGCCGGCAATTATAAACTATATTTAAGTATGTAAGTAAAGTAAAGTAAAGTAAAGTAAAGTACAAAGTCCAATAATCCAATGCCCGGTAGTGATTGGTTATTTTGAAATGAGTGACCAATCACAGTAAGTCACCAGTACACAGCAATAATAAAACTATTTGTTTGGACAAATTTGTGATTGAAATAAGTATTTTTAAAAGTATTCTTTGCACTAGCGAACTTCACTCAACAACCTTCTAGAAGAACAGTCAGATACCACTCTTTTCTGTATTATCTGACCTTTTACTAACTGAAATTACCACTATTTACGTATTTTTTTCTTTGTAGAAAATTTGAACAAGTGCACACTTACAAGTATGTATGAGAACTGTGTTTTTGCTGAACATTATTTTACACACAACTTTTTCTTTTCAGATGACTCTTGCATGCACGACTGTCGTTAAAAACCGAAGGTAGCATAAAATGTAAAACTTATTAAAAAATATATTATTGTGAGTACCTATAGTTTCATAAAAAAAATATATATTCCTTTCTGCTAATTAATTAAAAGCATCATTTCACCTCAGCAACATGGTTTAAAATCTCATAGATTTACCCTAATTAATCTCCCTATTTATGAAAATTATATTAGTAAATTACTCAGTAAGAAATTACAAAGTGACTGTATACACTGACATTAATAAAACGTTCGACAAGGTCTGTCATAAAATTACTGGTAACTAAATTATGTCGGCCTCGTGGTGTGGTCAGCGCGTTTGCCTATCATGAAAAAGGTCTTAGGTTCGATTCTCGACATGGTTGATGTGAAATATTTATTTTAAATGGTGTTTAATACTAGAATATTTCATAGTTCCTGGACTGGTACCTAAAGCATAAGACTGATCATCTTATCTTTATGTAACAAAAATGATCAACATATGCTGCAATTGGTGTACCATCGCAGTGCCCTATGCACCATTAGGTGTGGAAAAGGAAAGTTGATAATGGATTTATATATAACGGGTTTCGGAGGTAAATTCTTAGGCTTAGCTACTTGAACGATAGGCAGTTTATTGTTAAAGTGAACACTTTTTCCACTTATTCTTTTAAGGCTCCAGGGATGGAACTCAAGGTTGTTTTTTGGGAACGGTTCTTTTTTTTTAAGACAAACACTTGTGAAGATTGCCTTTTAGTTAAAGAAAAACCAAATTCTCTAGACGGGTAGTGTCAACAAAATAAAATGTACTTAAACATTAACAAATATCAGATATTTCATTTCCATCAAATACAAAAACCCACTTATTTTAAATGACAGTATTGCAATGTTCATCTCTCCACTATAAAAGTGATAACTTGGGGTATTTTTCGATTAAAAATTGACAAAAGTTGTCAAAAGTCGTGCACTCCGTTTACGGGTGTCAAATAAAGAGATTCGAAGGTTATCCGGTTGCAGTAAAGTTCCGAATTTTCAGTCAGTCAGTCCCAGGATCAGTCAGTCCCAGGATCAAAATATGAGAAAAAAGTATTTTTTTCCTAATAAAATTTGATAGTTTACAATCAATATAATTCTGCAGTAATTCAACTTATTGCCGTATGCACTTTTAGGTGCAAGTACTACAAACCATAGAGATATTAAACTTTGTTTGATATCAAATTACCACCCTTGTAGGGAAGAAAAGACTCTATTTATTGGCTCTACGTGTAGTATTTGGTTAATATGATAAAAATAAAATAGGAAAAAATTCATAAGTTAACCTTGACGAAGAAGTTTGTTTGCTTTGAAACCGGTCGGTGAAAAAAAAATAGTTAAAAACAAAGTTGTTTTATTTATTTTATTATAATGAATAACCACAAAGTTAGTGCTTCAAATGTAAAATTTATATTAAACTACATTTTTTATAACTGTAACTACAGTATCTCCAAAAACCCAAATTTTTTGGAGAGACATATGAATGATTTTTTATACTTTAAATATCTGGTATTTTTAAATGACAGGTTAATTTTTTTTCTTTCTAAAATACTCGTAAGGTAATTTTTATGTGTTCTTAACATTATAATGTTTTCTTCTTAGTTTAAAGATATTTTGAAAGCTTAAAATGGAGATAAATATTTTTTGTTTATCTCTAAATATTTTGATGGTACAATGCAAAATTTTGTTTCAGAAAACAACAGTTAATCCAAAAAAAAATTATTCATGAAAGAAAAAAACGTTATAGAGTAAAAAACTGTGTTTTTTATTTTGCACAAACATGCTTTGTTGTAAAGAAAACAAAATAAAATCAAATGTTAAAAGGATGCCTATTCATCAGCAATTGGTTAAAATTTAAAAATAATAGAAACACTAATTTTTTATTCGAGGGGGGGGGGGGCTAGATTTTATACCATCCATGCGTTCTGTAGATGCAAGACGTGCTGTAATCTAACTTATATCTGTTATTAAATTTAATCATGATTGCAAACAAGGATCTAGAATCCCAACCGCCCATGTGCTATGTAGGTGCAAGACGTGTAGGAACATTTATTGCACCGCATCGTTGAGGTGATTTTTATAAAAATGCCGCTTAGTAAATTTTCCACTTCGATAATTATAATAATTGAACGCGATCAAATATGTACGTATATTTATTATAATACACATGTAATAATATGTAGGTACGTTTGACTGTTTGATTAAATTCTCATTAGCTAAGAGCAAAGAACCGAGATACTATTTTAATTGACATTGTACGGAAGATATATATTTAAGATAAATCTTGATGTTGGATGTCAGAAGTTGACATACGAGTATATAGTTAAACGTATGCGTAAGTACTAGGTAGATAAACTTTATGTTCTAAGGCAGTGATTTCCAACCTTTAAGCTACTACGCTTCTTTCCGCGCTAACCTATCTTTTATTGTTCAAATAATTATAATAATACAGACACGTTTTAAATACCAAAAACTTTAATACAACAAAAAAACTATAAATTACAGTTAACGGAATAAAAACAAGGTTATGTCATAACATATACGTTTATGCATATTTGTTTTGGAGGATGGTTTATAATTTAAAAAATTATGGCAAGGATTATTGTTGTTTATTGGCACAAGATTTAATAAATCTTGGGAGCAATGCGGAGAGTGTCACTCGTATCTCCTTTTCGACTACTAACCTGACTCGATATTTTGTTTTCATTGCAGCCAGTGCCAAAAAGCCCGTTTCGCATTAATAATCGGTAGAAGTACCTGCATCGCTTTGAAATTCAAAGATTTATACATACTCTCCACTAAGATTCATCCAAAATAAAATTAAGGTTTCATTTTGAAGTTTTTGGTTTATCGAGTCGCATGATAATTCTCAATTCAATCAATTTTTCCTTTTCGATAGTTGGCAAGTTAAATTTGCCATTTTTATTATTTTTTTTATTTTTTTATTTTCTTTTATTCAGGAAACATACAGTACAGTTACAAAGTTTAATATTTTACACAATTAGACTTTATTCTAATGGGCCAGTGAAGTTTCCATATTAAAAAGCAATTATATGTAAGGTTAATTATGAAAGTATAAAAAAGAGAAGAGAAAAGAGAAGAGGAAAAAGAGAATCTTCACTATTGACAAATGGATTCTGTATCCACAAAAAATTTAAAAAACAAGGTCATTGAAATGATTTAAAAAATTGATTTTAAAAAACGAAAGTATCCGAGGGTTCACTAAACAGACTTTTGCTTGCTTCAATATAAGCTGTCGCCCAGAAATCTTTTGAAAGTGAAAACATGTCTAACTCATTCTTTTGTAAATTTCATTTCCATGATTTAATTTTTTTAATGAAAACTTTTCCTTTGTCTTCTTAAACGAGTGAATGTTCTTGTGATCTCTATATAGATTTATTCAAACCGATTAATTTTCCAAAAATTTTAACCAATTAAGCAAGTTAACCGATAAAATTATCGTTCGTCCATAAATGTGCCTCTTTGTGGTGATTTGCTTTAAAAAGTGCTATTTCTTTTACTTTGCTCGATATAGCTAGCAAACTTTACAATAATACAGAAGTAAGGTATAAGAAGCTTCCATATCTACACACAGCTTAGCAAAAAGCCTAGCTCTCAAAGGACAGTTCTTAAAATAATTTATAATTTTTAAAACTCTTGTTAAAATGTTGTTAAGTTCATCGCTCATATTTTTGACAGTAGGGCTGCTCTGTAAAGCATACACAATCGAAGACCTGCTTTGTGTCCGAACAGTGAGTGAGCTCCATCAGTACCACAGTAAATGCAATTATTCCACTTTATGCCGTTTACTTAAAAAAACTGCGTTTCAAATTTATAATATAAAAAATCAAACACTGAGTCGAGTCTACTGAACACTTTATTTTATTTTTACAAAAAATTCGTGACAATTGTTTCGCCTTGTTAGGGCATTTTCAAACGAATGATCGGCGTTCGTTATTATAAGTTTAAATATAAAGTTCTTCAAAATAAACACCAAATCAATCAATAAACTGTGTTTTATATTCTACATTTCGGCACCGTACCATTTACCACCGTATTTACAGCCGGCGCCGCGCTGTGATGAGTTCAGATCTTATTAGGCACTTACAGGGATAATGACCTGTCATTGGCTGGTTTAAGTGGCCTAAAAATGCCAAGACTTCCATATTTCTTTCTCTAAAATGTTCTCCATCCCTTTTGTTAATCCTAATGACTCCCTAGCATGTAAAATCCAGTTTTTTGTCTACAAACGTTTGGACAAACTCAAAATATTGTAGATATCACTAGCTTTGACCAACCTACTATTCTTAAATATCTCAACAATATTGACATATGCAAAAGTCCCGGTTCATATAAAATTCCCCCCCCTGTTAATAAAAACATGCTTTGCGGATCTTTCCATACCACTTTCTAGATTACGTACCTTAATTAAGAAGGTAATTTCTTTTCTGTCTGAAAACCAGAACTTATAACACCTATTCACAAAAGTGGCGATCGATCAAACATTATGAATAACATACAAATTTCCGAACTCGCAATAATCGCGAAAATAAGGGAAAGATTGTGACTGAAAAATCTACTTCTGTAACTAAAAAAGACATCGTTCAAAACCAGCATGGTTTCTTAAAAAGCAAATTAAATGGATAGATTGGATATTATGCGCTTGAGTCAAATCATTTTATATTATCTGCCATGCAGGAAGGCTACCAAGTTGACACCATACATACTGAGTTTGCTAAGGAGTTTGACAAAATCAACCATAACATATCTAAATATTTCAAATTTCTCAAGGTAGTGGCCGGCCTCGTCTCTAAAGGTTCGGCCTCGTTGTGTTATAGTCAGCGTGTTTGCTTACCATGCAAGAAGTCTTGCGTTCGAGAATGATCAAGATACGCTGCGATTGGTGCACAAATGCAATGCCCTATGGACAATATTTGCTAAAAAGGAATGATTATGATGGTGGAGAGGTATGCCAAATAAGAATACCAGGTGGTTTGTTCCGATGGCTTATCTCATATATCAAAAATAGAAATCAAATAGTAGCTGTTCTAGAATAAGAAAATATCACATAGGTACTACGAATACCGAAAAAATATATGAAATGGATTTAGATTAGTTAATTGTATTTTCGAAATCAATATGGATATTGCGGAGAAATGTTTTCATACATAAATGTAAAAAGAAATTCAATAAAATTACGTTCGTAGAAAAACGCGACGTATTTGGCCTCAGTTGTTGTGACCTCAAGATTCGTGATATTGTTTTACACCAATTTCAATAACAAGGAACGAATAAACATGAATCGTAACGTATTAGGGGCGTGGCCAATGGAATCACCGTTTTTGCGGAATTTTAACATTACGAATTCAAAAGTATTTTTTATGCTACTAATAATTAGCAAAAAAATTTTTCTTCACTCGACAGTATTTCATAAACCTTTAATACTTACGAAAAATTCATATATTCCTATTGAATTCAAATAGCAAATACATTCTTTCTGGGGTTCCTCAAGGATCCCACTTAGGACCATTATTATTTTTCATTTACAGGAACGTTATTGGGAAATTCATTGAACGTTCCAAATTTCTTACAACACCAAATTATTTTTAAAGGTTGTGTTAATAAATAATTATTTGGAATTACAACGCGACCAGATTATATAGCGGATTACTGCTACCGTAACCAGCTATACTTACAATTTGATAAATGTTTTCTTTCGTTCACTAAAAATAAATAAAAAAATGATTTCAATGTATTAAACGGTAATTGTCTTGTCAGGAAAATCGAGCTGAGAGATCTAGGTGTGATCATGAAAAAAAAAGTCTAGTTTGATTCTCATTTTCTGGCGCCCGTAAATAAGGCTTACAGAAACCCGGGCTTTATTTTACGCACCACTCGATCATTCAAAACACCCACATCACTAAAAAAATTATAAAATGCATACGTTCGCAGCCATATTGAATTTGCTTTTGTTGCTTGGGATCTTCGATATACATTTTTTATATCACAGCTAGATACGTTACAAAATGATTCCTAAAACTTCTAAATAGTAAATCCCAAACTTATTTTGAATCATACAAAGACTTTTCTTCCTTTCATACTCGTAGTTTAACTTCTCTTACTTAACGTAGAAGCATTTGTGATCTGTCTTTTCTCTTAAAAAAATGAATATCTTTAGCCTTAATCTGTTTGAGTGTATTTCAATAAATTGTCGACACGACAATTTTTTTTTTTGTAATACACTACCAATTTTTTTTTAATAACCCATTTACATATCATTGGTGCTCTAAATTTTACTTACTATCTCCTCATTTAAATATTTTTAATACTAAATTTTTTGACTTTTTGAAACACTTTATATGAAACATTTTTCAGCGTGTAATAAATTTATGTACTTTTTGATATGTTGATGTTATTATCGTAAGTAAATTTTGAATCGGTCAACCATATTATAAAATCTCTTTCCTCCATTCCTTTCATTTTTTTTCTCATTCCCAATATTCTTACAGTGCTCTTTTTTTATTTTCTTTTTTTTATTTATTGTGTGGTATATATATTCTATCATTACATTATTTGTGAAAAACTCTAACTAAAATTATATGCTATTTTTAATATTTTATATAATAGCTGTTGTTTTTTTTTAAAAAAAAAAAATCCGACAAAAGCTTTAATATAATATAATGCCAGAACCATGGAAATGTTATAGCTACAAGCTAAAGAAGTAAATGCCTTTTTTTTTGTGAAATTAATCGCTCATTACCTCATTCTGGTGGAATATTTATGTACTACTTTGTTCTAGGTATCCTATAACGGGTTGATTAGGATCTCGAATGCACTTTATACGTTGGTTATCTGTAATACAAATAAAAAACAATATTTTTAAATCTTGGCGCTATATTAATTCATCAGAATATAGGAATTGAAATAGCATTTTATGTCATAAAACGTACGTGTTTTCATTAAAGATGTGAATAAGTCTGAAATGCTTTTGTTGATTTACCATTGTGCGATTTTCCTTATATGTATTGAAAATGCCATACTTTTATCATTTAAAAAAACATTCATAGAATCAACGTAAAAAACGACCACCGACATTTGCGCGTGGATTGCAAATAAAGCATGGATAGTAATTTGGCTTTTTCTGTAGGACGCTTTGTATGGAATTTTTACACCATTAAAATTGTGACAGTTTATGCAATATAATAATGTAAAAAGCTCTTTTTAAAAAAATCTGAGTAATTGAGATATAGAAGCAGATTTAAGTATTCAGATAACCTAAAAATAAAAAAATATAAGGTTGCACAATGTTTACTAATACCCTAACTACCAGATTGAGCTTTGACAGTTTTCAGTGATTGTATGTGCTTTGAGATTTTTTTTTACTAACTGTCAAGAAAAAAAAATCCCGCAACAACGAATTATTGAAACTAAAAAGGAAATATCAATTTGTTTTTTATTTTGGCTAGAGCTAATATGAGTACTTTAAATGTCTGATTGAAATATAACATTTAGGCGTTTTTCACGCCACGTCCCCTTAACGAGATAATAATGCATTTATGTAGGCGACTCGCGTAAGCATACCCTTCCCTTTTCACCGAACAAATCCGAAACAATGTGCCACTCCATTTTAGTATTTTACGCACATCGTTTTACTTCAATGGAAAACTTTGAAGTTCTAAAACTGAAGATTCAGTAAAATTACCACTTTTTTGCTCATATGTATTGGTAATACCTTCAGGGTGTGTACCGTCTCCACCTCTATTTCCCATCTTCATAAATTCAATTTTTTACGTTTATACAGTTCGTTTTATCTCTATGCCGATGATTCTCAGATTTACTGGCGTACTGAGATAGAAAATATCAAAAATGCTACTAGGATTAAAACGATAAACTGTGATCTAAGTTCCATTTCATGTTGGTCCAAAGATAATGGCTTACTGATCAATCCGAAAGAATACCAGTCGATTCTCGTAACTGGTAGCTATAGACAAATCTTCTTTCTAAATTTTTAACCTTTTCTATCTTAGTATTTGACCAAAATTGGATTTCTTTCACAAAAACTGTTTAAAATCTTGGCATTATTATGGACCAACAGTTAACGTGGCAAAACAGATTACTGAGGTTGGGAAGAAGTTTTATCATACCCTCCATTCGCTGAAAAGACACCACAACCAAAAAAAATCTGTCTCAATCTACTATCTTTTTTTCTCTGTGCTACGCTAATGTTTGCTCTCTTGGCGCTAATGCGGAACTCATAGATTGTCTGGAGCGTTTGCAGAATCAAGGCATTAGTTTTATTTTCAACCTCAAAAAGTATGTGTCACCCTTTCGCTCCAAACTCAAGTGGCTTTGTTTTTATCGGCGCATGATCTTTTAATCTCTCTCACTTCTTTATAATATTTTTCATATTCCTTGCCCTTCAAAATATCTTGCTGAGAATTTAATTTTCCTTTCTGGTCATGGTCTTTTGCTTCGTTCTTCTTAGATGTGAACATTTTCCATTCCTCGACATAGCACATCATTTTTCAGCTATTCCTTTTCCGTTCAAGGTGCTAGACTTTGGAATGAGCTACCTCTTCATATAAAAAATGCACATTCTCTAGCCGCATTTAAGAAATGCCTGAAACATTACATTACATCCTCAGAATCCCAAATATCCTGTATTTTAATGTTTTTTTGAATATATGTTTTATTTGTTTTCTTTCCTTAGTTCCTTTTTCTCCCTCCTTCCATGCTCATTATCTGATGCAACATTCCTCATTCCTTAATATTTATTACATACCTAATGTACTTTAAAAAAAAAAAAAACTGCCAATGAAAAAACCACCTGTTATTTTGATTAAATTAGGTTTTTTTGATTCGCATATTTTCGTTTTAAAGAACAAATTTTCGACCTACTCTTCTTTTGACCAGCCTTTTTTGTAGTTGGCTACTGTTTTCAAAAATACTGTAGTAAAAAATACTGTTTTTTACCGTGTTTCTTGAATTAGAGGTTATGTTTAATTTTTCCCTATCTTACAATTTTTATGTTTTGGTTTTTACCTTTAAATAAAAACATGTTTTTTTCAAAAATTCATACATAATAAGTTTTGGAAACAAAGATTTTTAATCATAAAACGACCAATAAAATTTTCATTATTTATTTAAAAGATATAAACATTAGATGTGCCAAAAATAAATATAAAAATAAAGCGTGTGTACCTACTTTAGTGTTTAAATCATTTTAAATAATTTGCAGTGTTTAGTAAGCGATGTACCGCATTTGAACTGTTCCTAGAGACTATTCCTGGGAGGGGTTGACAACAAACTTATAAACTATATCTTTCAATTTAAAAACGAAAATAAAATGAAAACATTATTTTAATCTTTTAATTTCTCACTCAAGCGTAAACTAAATATTTATCCTGAAACTACATAATACTGACATAATACAACAGAGATGAAGAACATTTGAGAGAAGGTATTGTAGAAGTCTAGGCATCTACAGGGCTTATGACCTGTAACATTCACCATTCTGCCCATACTTACCTAAGTAGGTTTTAATTCGTTATCGAGAACTTTTTATCAAAAACATACAAATTAAAAACTGATTTCAACTGATTAGCGTTTTCCGCATAGAATTATAAATATTTATATGGTTAAACGTTAGTATAATAATATGATTTGCTAGAGTAAAAACATTGTGTGAATTTAATAATAAACTTATGGACCAGCTATTAAAAATATAATAAGACATGGTAATGGGAGATTTAAAGGCTGTCGTAAAATATTTAAAGGGATTGAATTTTTTATTCGAAATTATGAATTATAAACTAAGAGAGTGCTCCGATTTTCCATTGGCTCATTGCTCGTAAACCTTTTTTATTTACCTCGCCATAGACAAAGGCGGCCCTTTATAGCCGCGTATTAAGCTAAGACTGCCCGCGGTTAACATTATCTCGGTATTTATTAGTCAGCCAGGGGTTGTAATCGTTATTATGAAATCCAATTCAGACACATTTTGATTTCGCGATTGTAGCATAAAGAACACTTTCTTTTTTTGGATATAACATAGTTGGTACTAAATAAAAAAAACAGTTTAATAATCGGTGATAATTATGAAAATTCAATAAATGTACACATAATATGCACATTTTAAAAACAATTCAAACGACCAAGTTGCATTTTATAAAAAATAAAATTATACAAGATTAACTGTTTGTTAAAAGTGATTAAAATACGCAAATTATGTATCATAAATAATATAAATAATCAAAAAATAAAGATATTTTTTTTTTATAGAAAACATTTATGTTATTAATAAAGCAAATAATTAGTTTAAATTTATTGCAACAGAGAGGGAAAACATTTTTGAGAAGGAAATATGGGAGTCTAGGAATTTACAGGGCTTATGACCTGTCATTGGCTGGTTTAAGTGGCCATTTTACACATTGTGTAACATTCACCATTCTGCCTATGTTTGAACATTTACATTTCCTCAACTCGTCCATCTCAGTGACTCAGTAATTGATATTTTCATTATTGTTGAAATTTTTAAGCATCATTTATTTTGAAAAAAACACTTGTTAAAAATTGCGTCCTGCTTTAACGCAGAAATTTCTTAGCTAGTCGGGACCTGAAACGAAAAACATCCGTACATTTTAGTAAATACTAAAAAAACTAATTAAAAAAACACATTTTTCTGCACTACATATATATTGTTTTTATTACTACTATGGATGTATTTGCTGTAACTTTATAAAACTTGAAAAGCTGATTATTCTTAATTAAAAAAAAAAAAAATTGAGTTTCTAGTATTTTTATTTGTTTTTATATATATGCACATTTTTTCATATTTCATTTTCAATTGTATTTTTATAATTGTTTATTGCTTATAACTTTTGTATACGTATAAGCTCTTTGTGCGTTATTAAATAAATAAATATGCAAATGATTTTATTAAAACACAAAGATATAAATATTTAAAATATGGAGATAATTTGTATCAACCGCCTTTGGTAAAAAGCAATATAATGTAATTGCTCCAAAAATATTTAATGATTTATTGCCAAATATAAAAGACTCAAAATGTAAAACAAATTTTAAAATAAATATAACTGCACATATAAATAGTGTAGCGACAGATTTTTTTGAAAAATATATGCAAATCAAAAAACTTAGTAATTGGTACACATTTTTATGTATTTCATTGCTTTATATTTGTTTAATTATATATTATACCATATTGTTTAAGTAACATGTATTCTTGGCACATAAATATACTTTATATTTGTATGATAATGATTTTTCATTTCTTACATTTGATTAGCTAGGCATCTTAATTAAGTAGCTTTAGTTTTTCTTTTTTATGTTATTGTTTTATTAGTATAGGACTACTTACGATCTAAAGATAAAAAATCTCCATCTTAGAACAGGCTGTGCCATGTTAGATGGAGACTATCATAAACAGAGAACACTCCGTTTTCATTTTACATTAATTGGTTTTATATAGATTCCCTGTTATTAAGTATGTATATTATTTTTTTGCAAGAAATTTATAAATAAATAAAAAAAATAAAAATTCATATGGAGTCAACAAACTTTAAAAATGCGTAAGCTAATTTTTTTCCGAGTTAATGCTGCCAACAGCATAACATTCAAATGAGTGTCAAAGTTTTTTGTAAAGGGCGATCGATGAAAAGTCCCGAACTTCTTTTATCTTTATTTTAGTTTTGCTGTGCTCATAATTGGCGCAGTGCTAACAATTGGATGCCTTACCCTAGTTATAACGTAACTAAATGCAGAGTGAGTGCTTTTATTATAAATTTGATCTTATATCTACGCTATACTATAATATGTATTCATAAAATTTTATAAATACGAAAGTGTGGTTGTCTGTTAGTTTGTGTTTCCTTCGTGTCGCATATTTGCCGCAACAAATCGGTTTCTTAGAAAAGGCATTTGCCCACATACTCATAGGAACCGATTGCAACATTAGGCATACTAATATCGCTGGCTTGCCGACCCTTCATATACTGAGCCTACTCCTAGTACGAGCGGAATTTGCCAGATTGTTTTTTTGTGTCATTTTTGTAACAACTTATGTATAAACTAATAAATAAACGGAGCGACCGATTAACGTAATTTTTTGCACAGGGATAGCTAGAGAGATGAATAGTAAAACAAGCTACTTTTAGCCACTTTTTATCACGAAAAACATAACAATAATGAAATATAGCAACAATGAGATGTTATTATTATCTGGCTTTTAGAACGTGGTTTTTTATATTAAGATTTTTTTGTGTTTTTCTTTTTTATTTGGATATTTTTTTATTTTCAATGTACATATTCTTAATTTTTTTCCATGGTAATAAAAGTGTTTATATGTTTAAAGAATTTAAGAGATAAGATTATGTTTAATATATATTTGAACTTAACTATAAGCACCTGCTGACGAACTACATTTTATGCAGTTCAGTAGGACTTGATAATTTATACGTTAATTTTTTGTATGCTTTTAATAAATATTTGAAATTAATATTATTTGAAAATCAGTAGGCGGTAAGATGGATGAAACATAATGACTTTGAAATTAATTCTTTAAAATTGTATGATAATGAAATATTTCACACTAAGAGTACCAATAAAAGTATGTGAAATGGACATAGACACATAAATTGTATTTTCATAATCAATAAGGATATTATTGTGGAGAATTGTTTACATACATAACTTTTAGAATCAAATTGTTAAAAAATATGTTTTAACCAAAACGCGACATGTTTGGCCTTATAAATTGTGACGAATAAAGTTAAAAATTTTACCGAATCGTCATGTATTAGGGGAGTGGCCAATGCAATGGACTTTTTTTACGGGAATTAAAAATTATAAATTCAAAATTTTTTTTAAGCTCCTAATGTCGAGTAAAATATTTTTATTTTCTCGACAGTATTTCATAGACCCTTATAAATTTAAAATCGTAAGAAAACCGTAATATTTCCATATTGACTTGATTTATCTAGAATTAGTTTTGTTTGATGTTCGTTTTGGTTTTGCTGTAGGCTTTTGGATTTGTAATCATAATAAAAATGCTTTGTAGCCATAAATTATCCAAACCATCAACATTATCTTACCACACCGAATGGTGCTAGGGCACTGCATTAGTACACCAATCGCAGCGTATGTTGATCATTTTTGTTACATGCAGGTAAAATGATCAGTCTTACGCCTCAGACACCAGTCCACGGACTGTGAAATATTCCACATAACCATATCGTGAATTGAACCCGAGACCTCTTACATGGTAGGCAAACACGCTGACCATTACACCTCGAGATTGCCATAAATTAACGGATGGTCATATTTCATAGTAATAGTTGGAGGACCGGCAATCGATACAAGCTACTTTATATCTCCAAAAAATATCATTTTCAATCAGGAAATCAATTTTTGGTACACGACAAAACTAATTTATTTCCAAACTAATTTCTCTTTTTATACCATGCGAGCGAAGCCTCAAGTAATAGCTCGTATGTAGAGTTTATATTTAGATTATCCAGGAGGCTCATTCTGTCACAATTTCGTTTCGTAGGTTTGTTCGTTCGTCATACATCCATCTCACTCTAACGCAATCAAAATCATTTTTTGCTCCCGTTCCCTCTCATACAATACGAATGCATTTACGAAACGAATTACTTACAGAATAAGGCCACAGTATTCACCACATTCACATATTGCACATAATTTCATCTATTCTCCATCTAGACAAGTGTGAATAGCGAAGGGTACTCACGTTGGATGTAGATTATTATGCAGTATAATCCAACTAGCCTCACTTTTTGGGTTTGACCTGTAATCGGTTTTATTATTTATTTATTTGACGGACTTATGCAGTCCATTCTAACGATGGTAAATACAATTTCTTAAAATAAATACAGGCATTAATAAAATAAAATACAACGAAGTAAAATTAAAGCTAGGACAAAAAAAAATACTACCTCAAGACAAGATCCGGTCTATCTTAGTTATCCGGTCAACTTACACCAAAAAAGTCCAGATCTTGTCTCAAGTTTACGTCACAATCGGGACATTGGTGCATGCAAGCCATAGTTTGTGCTGTGTTGTTGCACATTATTTTTTCGAAACCAGCGGATCGGAACATTGAATGCCACTTGCTCCAGTAACGATGGTACATCAATTAAGCCATTCAGCAAATTAAACATAAATATGGAGTCAATGTTATTTCTACGTTTTTGTAGGCTTGAGATTTTTAGCATTGACTCCATTTCTTCGTAAGTGTAGTCTCCCCTCTCGAGGCCAATCATCTATGCTACTTTTCTTAGCAAACGGTGTTGCACCGATTTGATATGATTTATCCGGCCTGCATAGAAGGGAGACTATATCACAGATGCATATTCTAAAAAAGGACGAACAAATGAGCAATATAGTGTTTTAACCGTGAACATATTAGTAAAGTCACTAGATGTCCTGCTAACAAAACCCAAGAGTGTAAATGACGTGTTAATCATTCTATCAATATGTTCATTAAAGGTCCATGATAACTCCGAAGCTCTAAATAGACTTGACTACATCTAAATTAATATTTTCTTTTTTGTAATCAAAGGAGATAGGTTTTTTCATTGTTTAAAAAAAATATATTTTACATTTATTTATGTATTTATTTATTAACGGACATGGTCCATGTATACAATTTATAAGGTTTTAATATAACAATAAAAGAAAAGTTTAAAACATTTTTAAAAAAAGAAAGAAGCATTGTCAAACATAAGGGACATCGAGACAAGATCTGGACTATTTATTTAGTGCTCGTTTAAATCGTTGTAAACTTAAACCAAAAAAGTTTAGATCTTGTCTTGAGTTAACAATACGACAAAGGCGGGTCATTGGAGAATTTAGGCCATAGTTTGTTCTTTTTTTTTTTTTTTTTAAAAAAAGAAATATTTGCGTTCTTATGATTTACCAAAATATTTAATTTTGAGGGCCATTTTCAACGAGTTGTAAATAACTCACTATTATAAAATGGAATCGAGTTGGGGTAGAGTGGGATTCGAACCTATTCTATGCTGATCGATGAATAGTACTTCATTGTTTCTCAATCTACGAGTCGGAATATTGAATTTTACTTGTCCCAGTAATGATGGAACATCGATTATACCATTTAGTATGCCGAACATATGGAGTCAATATTGGTTCTACGTTTTTGTAGACTAGAAATATTTAACATTGACTCTATTTCAGCATAAGAATAATTATCTCTATAATTATCTCATTTAATAAGTTATATACAAGAATCAAAATGATACCAGTGTCGATATTCGCTAATAAGCGGAATGGGGAATGTTGTACGTAAAGTGGCCACTCAACCCAGCCAATGACAGGTCATAAGCCTTGTAAACGCTCGAATATCGATAATCCTGAATTTGAAAAAAATTCTACCTCATCTCTGTAGGAATATTGATAAAAAAATATAATTATCTCTCTCTAGTCCGAGCATCCACGCTATTTTTCGAAGCAAGCGATGTTGGACTGATTCAATGTGATTTATGCGATTGACATAGAATGGACATAACATGCATACAATATATTTGTTTAACTGTAAACCCATGGAGGCTTCGGCCATTACTCATAAACTCGGTGTGAAGTTACGCCTAGCATAGTGGTAGAATAAGGATGGAATACCATCCAGACGTAACTTTATACCAGGTTTATAGGTAAGGCCCTTTATGTTTTACAAGCTGGATATTTAATCCTCTTGTGCATACGTAGAGCGTGTGGCATATAGTCCCAGAATAACAGCGCTCTAGTTGCGGAGTTGTACAGCGTGCTTGTACGATGCTATGTGTCCTACGATACTACGTATCTCAGTTGCGAAAATACACTCTAAAAGTTTGCGTTTGCCTGCTGTAATATTATTCCCTCCTAGGAATATCAAGTCCCTGAAGATTACATACGAACAAAGATACAGGCTTCTCTCCTTAATATCGAGTGTGGTATCTTATTTGCATTGTACGTGCAAGCCGCGTGGCGTGGAATTAAATTTATGCTAATATGAGCTTTACACAATAAATTATTTTAAGTTTTGTTTAAACTACATTATTTCCACATAACTTCCATTCTCCTTGGATACCTTTTACATAACTCTCTAACTTGTTTACACATATGTAAAACATATATACGATTCTCGTCATTGCAAATATTTCTTTATTTTCAATGACTTTTGGGTAGGTATATTATATAAATCAGATTTTTAGACTTGAGCTGGAATTAATGTTCTATTTAAAAATTGTTGACAGTATATCTATTTTAACTTTTGTGATAATTAAAACACAATAAATATACACATATTACATTTCAAAAGTTATTAATAATTTGATAATGCTATCTTTTTTTTAGAATAATTCAACAAAAACTTTAGGGCAAAGCTCTATTAGGTAAGGCAGTACGAAGGTTGCTACTAAAGTTTTGAGATATGGCAACACCAGTGTGAATATGTCAAATCTGACATTTTCATCGTAAAGTTTGCCATTTTCAATGGTAAACAAACTCAGAACGTTTTGTCATACGAGTGATATCTGTGTTGTTTACAGATACTTGAAATTTTTTTCAAATAAAAAAAAATCGTAAACATTTTCATGCGATGATTTTCTATAACTTTCGACGTGGATAAAACCAACATCAGTGAGGCAATCAACTCGCTGCGACTTTTGATGATGAAGCACCATCTCGGATCACCGTGTTTTGCTGGTTTTCTGAATTAAAAAAAAAAAAGAATTTTTTTTTTTGTTTTTTTACATGTTAATAGTAAAAATAGTAAACAAAAAATCCCACAAAAGCATAGCCTGTTTGTGGGTATATAGTGGGTAGGGAAAATGTTAATGAATTTTTGCTCCTACAATAAATAATGGACAGTAATTATATTTTTCTGTAACATAAGAAAAAAATATATATTCTGTAAAAGATAATATATTTCAAGCGTCAACCACAACCATAATACAAGATACTCTAATAGGGATCTGATACTAAGTGAAGGGCTCAACACTGTTCTGGCATCGAGACAACACTATAACGTAGGCAAAAAGGTCCATAACCTTTTGCCAGAATCGTGGAAAGACGGGAGTGTTGTCAAGTTACGGAAGGTGTTGACCTCGCTCTTTCATGACATTGGTCGTAGGGAGTCAGAAAAGTTGATGCATGCCACGGATTGGAGAACCTTACTGGATGTCAAAAAAAAAAAAAAAAGGAATAATATAAAAAAAATATATTTATAGATGACAACCATGAGCAACCAGTTTCGCATAAATAAATTGTCTATGTTTTTATGAATGTATGTATGTGTATGCGCATGGGTGTATGTACGTATGTGTGTATGTACATGTGTATATATGTGTATATTTATATATATGTGTGTATATATGTGTATGTCTATATGTATATGAATCAAAATGTGTATCCGAATAAGTTTATATTTTGTTTGTCTGTGCTCTATATTAATTTGTTAACTATTATAATATATTAAAATGTAATTGCCTTGCTTGGAACGGGGTATGTACCCTTGTTAGCTGGGCAAAGTGAACATGGAATTGTATTTTGATAAAGAGTGTGAATAAATAAATAAAAAAATAAAATAAAATAAAAAAATAATATGGTATTTTTTTTATCGTTATTAAAAAAGGTAATAAAAAATATTTTAAAAAACACAAAAATATTCCTTATTATTAAAGGGCAACAAAATAAATCATGGGAAAAAAGAGTTTATATCTTTAGTTTGAATCCAGAATGGTGCATGTATTTTTAAAGTTTGTAATCAATGAAATATTATCAGTAAAAAAAAGAATTAAACATTTTTAGGCCTATAAAATATGCATGTCTCTGTGCGAGCCTCGTTTTACAATGTGGTATTTCTAACACACGATTAAGGAAAATTTCAAATTCAAATAGATCAAGTCATTGAAGGCTATGACTTGATCTATTTGAATTACTTGTAAATAAATTTTGGTTCTTAAATATATATTTTAAACATTGAAAATAATATATTTGTCTTAGATCTAAAAGTTCCGCTTCTTGGAACAATTGCAAAGAGGGAAAAGTGCAATTTTTGTGAAGCACTATTTTTAATATAAATTTTTGAACAGTTTCTAATGGATTAACATAATTATTGTTGTAAGTTCCCCCCCATTCGAACGTAGTTGCGCTTTGTTACAGGACAAATTTTGTGAAGGTCGTCCAAAATCGGCTGTTGTGCCAGAAAAATTCGATGCTTTGCGTGAACTGATATTGCAAGATCGTCATGTGACATACCGTAAGATTGAGGCATGCTTGAGCATTAGTTCTATTTGCATACATTCAATATTGCATGAACATTTGGTAGTCAAAATGATTTGTTCACGTTGGAACAACAATCGACTGTATGAGTCTTTCAAGACGAGCCAAATCCAATAAAAGTTGTTCGCAGATCAGGTAAAAAAAGTTAATTTTTGAGCATCAAATTGATGGGTCATCCGCCGTACAGTCCTGATTTGGCACCCAATGATTTTTTTTATTCCCGCATATTAAAGTAAAATTGCGAGGTCAACGTTTTTCGACGCCTGAAGAAGCGGTTGATTCGTTCAAATCACAAGTTTTGGAGGTACCTCAATCGGACTGGAAAAAGTGCTTAAAAATTGGTTCAAACGCACGCAAAAGTGTATTGATCTACAAGGAGGTTATTTTAAAAAACAATAAAGCCATTTTCGAAATGTAAATTTTTATTTTTACTTGTCTATCTCAAAACTTAAGTAGCAACCCAAGTATAATTGTTTTTTTTTTTTTAATGAAAAAAATGCTTATTAAACAAAATTGAACGATTGTCAATTGGACTTCGTTGCTATACATGCTTACTATTTTAATTTTTAAATAAAACTATCTTTTGTTGTTTTTCGTTTGTATGGTATATGCTCTTCTAGATGGGCACAATTCAATTAGCTAAAATGTTATTGGCATTCAGCTGTTGTCATGAAAGTAATAATTAAAACTATTTTTATTTATTATCTATACCTGATGTTTTTAAACTAAATATGATGTGAAATAAAAGTCACAATTGCTATCAACTATCAATAAGCCATTTTTATACTTCACTAGCGGGCCCGAAAAACGTTGTCCTGCCCGAACGTTGGCTTGCCTGCTATTAGCTTGGAATTAAAAAAAGTAGGTACCTAGGTACTTGTTTATGATTGAATTTCAAAACTAAAATTTATTAATATTCAAATATTGAATTTAAGTAAGTACCTTGGTACTTGTTAATGGTTGAATTCCAAAACATAAAATAATTCATTTTCAAATAAAGCATTCTTTTCGCAAATGTCAAATTCGGCTCTTCTCAACAACAGGGGTACATTTTATGCATAAATGTGATTTTCAAAAACGTGTTGAATGTCAGTTAATATCATTTTAGTATTTCCAAAAACCCAGTAAAATGAAGTATATGGGAAGAAATCATCAGGAATGTAAGGATATAATCTGATTAGGATCCATAAAAAGCGAATGTTGTTTGTAAACATCCAAAAACAAACTTTTTTAAACACAAAAAACAACATCCTTCTATTTTTTTTGTACATGCTTTCTCGTCAAATGCAACCCTGGTAGGTCGCTGAAAAAAAGATTTATGCTTTTAACTTTTCGTTGACAGATTCGATTGAAAATATAAATATTTACAAACACGCGCAGGACAAAGATCTACATTTTGATGAAAACCGCACGTAAATCGGTGACGTTTACGAGCAGTTTGGTGACATGACACGTACAGAAAAATGATATATATAAAGACGTTCCCTGGACAGGCACCTAAAGCATAATACTTTCTAGCTTCTAGCAATGTTAAAATATATTAAATTGAAGTATTTTATAAAGAACTAATATAGCGCATCCGAGATTCTAATTAACAAAGGTTCTGAGAGCCGAACAGCTGAGTCCCATAGAGCCGATTTAATAAGACCATAAGGATAAATTCATTTGAAGACTGACTGACTTCAATGCCCGAAATGGCGAATTCACTATCATGTAACAGTCGGCAATAGCGGACAGTTATTGTTTTAAATGATAGATTTTTCACCTTTGAATTATAATCGCTTACAAACAAAACTTTTTGAGTAGATATTTAATATATTCGTAAATTTTATGTGATTTTGGGGCATTTTATTAAAAGATTCTTCTTTTCTACATTCAGACTGCTCTGAACAGCGAAAAATAATATCTGAGGCCCAAAAGGCCGAAGTAATTAGATGCTTGAAATCCTTATCAACCAAAGCACGATGGGCCTATCAACTGAGGCCTGTAGTACTGATAAAACGAGGCCCGGGAGGTCGATTATACGAGGTCGAAGAATCGAATTTCCTAGCATGATAGGCAAGACAGCCGATATAATTTGTCCTTAGACCTGTGATACATCTTTATTTGTGTTTGTTGAAAAATACGTACTAAGAACGTAATGTTTGCGTTTGACATTTTAAATGTGGTAATTATGAGAACGCATATAGGTAATTGGACTTATGTGTTTCACTGTGTAATATTTTAATGTCTGTTGGCCTAGGTACGTAAATAAAAAAGTAAAATCAACTATCTATTTCTCACTTAAATTTAACAGTGCAGTATTATAATATTATGTACCCTATGCTTTACGAGTATGTGTACAAAACAGTAAGTTTTCATATAAACTTGCTGGCAAAAGTCGGTCAACGCAGACTGTTACGTGAAGTATAAGTCCCCAAAATAGGCAATCCACTTATAAATGAATAAACCAAATATTAACTTTTTTCTGTAAGCTCAGAAAGATACTTTTTCTGCCATCTGTTTATTTTTAATATAATAATAATTTTGTTTTCTAGTATTACACCACAACAAAACAGGAGTCCCAATTGCAATGATGCATTACAGCACAGAATATCTAGGCTTTAAAAAAATGACATTTTGAATTCTTCTATACTTACCGGGAATCAAATCCGGAACCTTCCGTGAGTGAGTCAAGCGTCTTAACCATTACACCACGGAGGCCACCTTTTATGTTTTTTTAAATATTATGCCTTTATATATGAAATTATATTATAATGAATACTACTTAGCCTTCGGTCGTTCATAATAGATACAGTTTATTGATTTGTTAATATGGTAAATTGTGATTCCCGGTTATTTTCAAAGCTGATGTTATAAAATTATGTCATTTCTCTTCATAATTTCATCGTTTCTATTTTATCAAAAGAAATGTCAGCAGAACACTTAATAAAAGTGAAACGTTTTTAATGCAATTATTTTCTGCTCAAAATTTTTACCCTATTTCATTATAATCAAGCTTAAAATAACGATAAACGTAAAAATTAACGTTAAGTTGAACCCGGAACTTTCCGCGTTATTATTTAAGACAAACAATGGAAGAAATGTATGATTTTGTATATATGTACACGTATGTATGTGTATAAGTGTAGCCCTTACGAAATAATGTTTGAAATACTGTTTTCCAAATCGAGAGTCTTCAAAGAATAAGTGTAATCTGCAAGTAAACTCTAGGAAAAAAATCCCGCTACTGGGTTTAATATGTTCAAAATAAAGTACACTTTTTTAATTGAATCGGCATTCACTTCATAACACTTCATTATAAATTACTATGAAAATAAAACATTGTTATTAGTTTAATTAACTGATCTGAATGTCAAAGTCTTTTGAGTATGGTATTATTTCGTGGGGTGGGGCCAGGAAAATGCTATTCAAGCATTAGAAATTGCACAAAAGTGTGTTCTCAAGGCTATACTCGGGGTCCCTATCAGGACACCTACAGCTGAGGTGTTTGAACGAGTAGGTGTTCTGAACGTCAGGCAACTGTATGCTAAGGCACTTCTCGTTCACACTCGAAAACACGGTGGAAATAAAATTTACAATACTAGCTATGAAACGCGTCTTAAAAGGAAACAGCTATCTATGACACCTAAAATGACAACATCATTTGGTCAAATGAGTCAAATATACCTTGGACCAAGTATATATAACAATATACCATTTGCCACAAAAGCGGATAAAACTCTTGAGCAATTTAAATTATTTGTAAAAAACAATGGCTACTTGATTTGGGTCCCGAGAACTGTCTTGAGATGGTCACCCCACCAAAGCAGTAAACTTGTTAATATATAATTCTTTTTGCTTTTCGTGTTTTGTATTTGTATCCACACAGTGTCTGTATGAACATATGTCATATACTCGTACATTTGGCATTTGAGCGGATGTTGGGCCACCGGGAGCTGACAGTAGCTTGTTACTTGACCTAATGTCTGCACAGTAATTAAATATGTGAGCTGAACTTATACTATAAGGTTGTTTTCTTTTTCTTTCTTTTTTAAATTTTCAAAATTTTTTTTCTCTCTTACTATTATATATGTATATATCTGTGTGGATTTAAATGTGAATATGTAATATTTTATATGTATTTTATATATATTTTTTAGACACTATAAGTATAATATATTAAATCATGTAAATGAATGGCTCGACACGGGTTGTGCCCAGTGAGGTATTCATATTAAAAAATAAAGTTTTATGTAAAACGTGAAATAATAAATAAATAAAAATAATAAAATAAATCTTAGTTTTATATCACCCGTCGATGGGAGGAGTGCTCTCCCGATACTAAAGTATTGTTCTTGTAAAATAATGAAATTGTGTAGCACTAATAACCAAGTTTTATTTTCATAATAATTTATCTATCTATTTATTTATTAACGGACATTGTCCATGTATACAATTTATAAGATTTAAATATTACAATAAAAGAATAGTTAAAACATTTTTAAAAAAAGAAAAGAAGCATTGTCAAACATAAGGGACATCGAGATAAGATCTGGACTATTTATTTAGTGCTCGTTTAAATCGTTGTAAAAAGTCTAGATCTTGTCTTGAGTTTTTGAGAGAATTTATGGTACACTTATTTGTATGAAGAAATAAGCTGGAGTAATCGGCTAGTACCTTGACTCATTGTTGGCGCTGGGCGCGCTTTATTGATATTTTTATTTATATTTTGAGAAACATACAAATGGTGGCAAAGATTTATAAAATATATTAATTATTTATTTGTTTTTATGTAAAAAAAGTCACCGTAAAACATTATGGATAGTCAAATATAATAGTAAGCTGCGCATAATTGCATCTATACACGATTCTCCCCTGCTATTTACCTAGAAATCGTATTTAGCATGTAGTTGCTGATAGTTCCTACTCTACCCTAATATGCATCATTCTGTATACGATCAGCGATGCAATGCCCCGAGGACACGTGAATAATGTTTCACCCTTCATCACGGGCAGCATCCATCTGTCAAGATCTTCTCCGCTGTCGGCCGCAATGCATGATACTGCATTTGCAAGATAAATACCGAACTAATGCCACCCCCGCCCCCGAGTAAATAATGGTTGTTGTAGCCGAAAACCATTACCTACAACTCCAGACACGTTCATCGGGATTGTTTAATCTTTCGAAATAGCAAGAGGCATAAAATTGAAATATTTAGAATCAATTTGGAAGTAAGGGTGTTCAACGTCTTGGATGAATATATTAAGATCTCCAAAACAACGTATTTATTTAGGATGAAGATCCATAACTGGATTCAATCGAGGGGTAGAGACCACTGTATAAGATCGCTTCGGGAATATATATTATCGATGTTCTTTGATTACTTAATTTAATTGATCGTGATTTGCTCATTTCTATGTTATGGTTGTTTTTACAATCGTTTCGATTTAGAAAAACCTATAAAGTTGACATAATCTCTGGTTGAAATGTCAAATTATACAAATTATACTCTTTTTTTTCTATGGTCAGAACGTTATATATATTATATATTTGGATAATTTATAAAGCGCCGTTTTTGTGAAAATCACCTCAAGGGCGCTGTACAGTAAATAAATATCCCACCACGTCTTGCAGCTACAGAGCGCATGGACGGTTGGGATTCTTGTTCCTCGTCTCCAATTATGATATACAGGAGCTAGATTACAGCACGTCTTGCAGCTACAGAGCGCATAGATAATAAGAAATCTAGCCCCTATTTACAAGTTAAGAGATTTAGTGATATTTAAAAAAAATAAATTACAAACAAATTTATAAAAATAGAAGTTAGATAACAACAAGTCTTGCAGCTACTGAGCGCATGGACGGTTGGAATTCTAGACCTCATTAACTAAATTTGTATATTTGATTGTTGATAACATTTACCTATTGAAGCTAGATTACTAATCGTCTGGCAGCTACAAAGTGCATGGACGAGTGAAATTCTGGCAACTTAAAATTATCAATAAAATTACGAAAACAAACATTGAGCATAATAGTCAATTTGTAAGGTGTTCGTGCTAAAAAGTAAACAATAAAAAACTAAACAGATAAAGCACTTCAACACTATGGATGACATAACAGATAAAAATATCCGAAGGGTAGCCCTCGTAGATGTTCGGTAGTCACTAGTCACTGTTGCAGTATCGCACATGTGCAAACACATGTTTATTCTAAATTCCTAGAAGATGGTCCGGTCCACGTGTAGTTGCCGAAGGGGGGAAAGAAGTTTATTGTTCCAACGACTTTGTATCCATTTCAGTCTGTATTATTTCGTTTTATAATGAGAATGAAATTCCCGCTCAATTTTATTTATTTTTTACATTATTATTAGACAAACGGATGTATGAGAGTGGTTCGAGGATTGACGTATCATTTTGTGTGTACGAGCATATTGGAAAGAATATTTTAAATCTATTGAGTATTTATCAATAAGTTCACTTTTGGTAGCACTGTTGTAATTCGTCGTGGGAGGTAGTATTCTAGATAGTTAAATCTTGGTACATTCGCATCGCAAATTAATACATTCTTAAACGATTTCAATGGGTTCATGTACTTTTCTATGATTTTAAAGTAGGCGCACTGTTGTTTGAAAGTTTCCGTTATTCACTACTTGTCACATATTTTTTTAGCAAGAAAAAAGCGCAAAATAATGATTAAAAATTAATAGTCTTCTTTTTCCACTTTTTGTTTACACACCGACCACTTATAAACACTAACACAATGTTTGTTTAGCAGTTTACAATTTTATTTCAAATATTAAGCTACGATTGGAGAGATAAACTATAATTCACGCCCAGCCGGTACGGAGGCTGAGCGCGAAGTTCCTTACAAGGTGCGGGGGCTTTAAAGCGGAAACCGGAAATACTACACGTAGATATAAGGAGTGACATCATTATTTACGATTTTAAAATGAATTCTATTTTTAACATTTTTTATTTATTTTTGCGTGTGTTTTTGAGATATTTCATCCTACGCCATTTTTTAAAAATATTCACGTGTACACGAAAACATTTTTAAAAAATAATTCTAGGTTGGGCTGGAATTCCTTATTAACAAGTACACATTAAAAATTTATTTGGTATTATTTTGCTTAACGAGAAATTAAAAAATTAAATAAATGACAAATGTAATTCTATCTTTCGTATAGTTCTCAAATATAATTGAAGATACGAGTATACATATATGCATGTGAAATATTGTATCGACTTAAATCTTCAAATTGTATGTACCAAATATGTATCGTAGAATTACTTTAAATGATCAAATACGCAAAATGTATTATATTTTATATCTGGAGCACTAACTTTGTGGTTATTTAAATTAAAATTTAAGTTTAAAAGAAACATTTTCGTTCTTAATAGTAACATACGAGATGGAGAGTATTTTAGAGAAGGAAATATGGATGTCTAGGCATTTATAAAGCTTATGAACTGTAATTCGCTGGTTTAAGTGACCACATTACATACTGTGTAATATTTACAATTTTTCTTATGTTTGAACATCCATTTTGAAATTGGCTATTGCATCTGATATTTCTGTATTTTCTCTGAAGCCAAATTGTTTAGAAGATATTATAGATTTTTTTTCAAGATGGGTAATTAATTGTTTTTTTTACAACTTTTTTCCACTTTTTAAAACAGGGTGTTTAATATAATTATTGATCTATAATTAATTATTTCCATCTTATTACCCGCTTTGAATATTGGTATTATTGATCCTATTTTTGATAATCTGAAAATTTACCGTCTTCAATTCATTTGTTTATTAAAAACTAATTGATTGTTGATGTGGATAAACAAAGCCATATCATGATCAATATTCTAATAAATGGGCACAGACTGGTCAAACTCATTTAATAAATAACTACCTAATAATAATAATTTGATTTACTTCAAAATATAAAATATTCCAATAAGAGAAATGAATAATATTTTTATCAATAATGTTTTGAGTACGTTTAAATGTTTGTAAACAGGCTGGATTTAACTCCCTAGGCCCTGGGAATAAAGATTTAAATTTATTGAAACAGGGTGGGGAAGAAAATTGAAAAGTGGTTTCAGGCGTTGATTGAGTGTTAAGTGAAATAATTCATTCAGAATAAAGTTTTAAGCTTGTTTGCTTCACAAAAGTGAACATATAGAAAAGTTGAGGAAATGTGGATGTTGAAATGTAGGCGGAATGGTGAATATTACACCGATCATAATCCCTGTTTCTACCTAGGCTTCCATATTCCCATCTCAAAAATGTCTTTCCTCCCTATTGAAATTAATTTAAATATTATATGTATTTACCTATATAATAAATATCCTTACTAAAACTTCCTAATAAAAAACCTTCAAATAGGTATTCTTCTGAAGAAAAAAACACATCGCAACCTGCAACAATTAACGTTAATCGAATATTGGTTTCAATTTATTTGTTTATTTATTTTACAGAAACAAACAGTCAACAATGACATAATAACACAAATACGTTTTAAAGGCAGACCAGCGAAGTTTCTTAATAAAAATTATACAAATTAAATTGTAGTTCAACAAAAGGTTTTGTTTGTGTTAGTATGAGAGTAAGTGTAGAGGTGAGAGGGTGTGTATTTGTGTGAAAGTAAGTGTTCAGGTGTGTGTAAGCGTAAGCATCATCAAATAGCAAGTGGGAGCGTATAGCAGCCAGAAGGAATGAGTCTTAATTTATTTTTGAATAGATTAAGGGGCATGTTAAATGTATCCAATAAATGAAAAAAAAAGCATAATAATTGGTCGCAACAAAGAGGAATAACATTTTTGAGGAGAAAATGTAGAAAAGTAGGCATTTATTGGGCTTATGACCTATCATTGGCTGTTTTTTTCAATAAAGTAGAAATACTAGAGTTTTCAATATTTAATAAAATATTTAAATTTTCACACCATTTCCTAAAAGTCTAAAATAACTTGTGCTGAAAAATGGGAATCAACTTATGGTAGACGGGGATTTGAATCTGGGACCTTTGGTCCGTGAGTCCACAATACTACCACGGGACCATAACTTGGTAATAAGTAGCCACTTTACAAACTGTGTAACATTCATCATTCTGCCTATATTACACATCCACGTTTCCTCATCTCTTCCATCTGTTGCCTTTTGTAAATGTAAAAGAGCGGAAACCTTTATTATGTGGGTGAGATTTATCTAGCTGAACCAATTCACCTACCAGGCAACGCCGGAAAACCCTTCTCCAAGTTTCATACTTGTTTTTAAACCAGTTAGTTAATACGATCATGTTTTGAGTATGCCCAAATGTTTGCAGACATATTTATAGACAGATCGAAATAACTACCTAGGGAGGAGATTCAGTCGGTCTGCAAACTTTTGGATATTCTCAAAACATTGTTGAATATTGGTTACTTATTGGAAATCAACGTTTATTTGATTTGAAAATCTGTTAATTTATCAAATAAATTGAACGGGTTCTTTAGACTTAAGATAGAGGCATTTGACACGAGAGCCCTCTAATGCTAATATTTTGTGCTATAAAGGTTTCCGTCCATGTTACATTTATCCGCTGGAAAAAAAGAAATTAAAACACAGACTCGTGGCACGCACTGAGCTGTCAAGTAAATTCAAATAGATTTAGACTTAAAGCATATTAACATGAAAAATTCAACTCGATTGGGCTGTATCGTGTCCCGCCGCTACAAGAAATGGCACTTTGTAAAAATAAGCCTCACTTTGTGTTGTTTTTTACACCCGCTTTTCACCCCCACTCTAAAAAACAGGGGCGTACCTACCGATTTAGCCGATTTATTACATTTCTAAACGATAGAACGCCATATTGCTCTGTCTTTGCATGCATACCTCGCTTCCTCTACATTCATATGTCTTCTCATGCGCGCACTCCGATTATTCCGACATCTTCAGGTATTTGTTGGATTTGATCGTTCCATGTCTTCCTTGTTTTCTGCATAAATCAACATTTCCATAGTAAATTCTTTTAGCTGTTATTTCGATGTCCATTCGCTCTACTTGTCCAACCCATAGCAATACTCCTTTCTTGATTTTATCGACTGTGCTAGTCTCAGCCCTACAAAATGCACGTATCTGGACATTTGTGCACCTATTATACATCGTTCGGATGGCTTTAGCCAGACGACAGAATTTGATTCAGGATACGGCACTGTCCGATGTAAGGAGTACCGCTTTACCCACCGTTAAACTACTGGGAGTATCTTGACGCTCAAATAAGTAGAACGATAAGTTCATGCTTTTACCAGCTGCATGTGTAGCACAACACTGGTTCAAGCGGTTTCGATCGGGAAATTTCAATTTCAAAAATGCACCTCGCTCTGGGCGGCACATCACGGAAAAATTCGACGAAATAATGGAAAAAGCCAATGGAAATCTACATGCGACCACTTGTGAGACTGCTCAAGAGTTAAGCATTGGTCGTGGAACTGTTTCAAACCATTTGCATTCCACTGGATTGGTCAAGAAGCTCGAAAAGTGGGTGCCGCATAAATCATGTATATTATCATATAGCAAAATAAGCCAAGCATTTATATGAATCCATTTTATGATACAATATACGTATTTCTAAGGCTACAAGAATATATAAAACCGAGGAAAAAATCTTAGCATTATCATCGCTCAAGTTTATTTTTGTTCAATATACCATTTTTAAGAAACTGAGTTAAATGTGTAGGAATAAGTAGATGGGTGTTAGTTGGAGTTCCTACCCCAGTAAGAGATTGACAGAGAAGACACGAGGTTGCTGTTTAATGCGTATTTATTACATGACGAATAAGATACAGCACTTAGTTGTGAAGCACGAGCGTAGCGGCGATGATGGGTTGAAGTAACTGCACTAGAACTACATGCTGGAACTGAATGACGTCGTCGAGCTGGTCTGGCGTGAACTAAACATGTTGGGCTGTCTAACTGAACGAGCTGACTGATTTTGGCTGCGTCCGGTGGTCTTTATAGACCATATTCCTTTGTAGTTCATTTTTTCATGGCAGGGATGATGTGAATGTACTTCAGGGTGACGATCCCATGTTTATGTGCCATATTGCTAGAATTGAAATATAAGTTCTATTGGATTCAATAGAAAATGATGACATTGCATCGTCGGTCATTAGTCTACTTTAAGTGAACTAATTTAACACGTGTGTGTTATCGACTATGGGCTATGGACCCTACAAATGTACAGGAGTTTTGAGAATATAATTTAAATGAAAAAAAAATACTTTTGAAAATTTTTAGGGGATTTAAAAAAAAAATTGTCTGACGTTGTGGTCGTTATTAATGCGTTATTTTTTTTTTTAAAGTGTACGCTTATAAGTTACAGGCATTTATTTATCTATTAAAAATAAAAATTGTACCAAATTCTAAAATTACTTTGTATTTTTGTAATATTTTTTTTCAACTCAAATGACGGACTCGCACGCCAGTGTGCGTAGCATTTCCGGCTTCCGGGCCGGTGGCGGTCGGTCGCCTAAAATAAATCGATTAAGTCGGGTACACGAAAATGTTCTCAAGACGAGCTTTGTTATGTTTAGTTGAACTGCTGCGCTAGAGGCAATGGGCGGGGGGCGCTGCTTACTACTATAATAATGTGCCTAGACTCGAGAACTGGAAACTAAGCGACCAACACTTAACTGCGTCCAGCAGTACATTCGTGATACTGAGGGGGTATTTCATCATCTCCTTGTAAATTCTCATTAGTTTATACGTCCTGCTAAATCACATGGTAGTTTAAAAATCTATTTCACATCTCAGACTATCGCAGAATAATTTTAAATCTCATTTAAATCGTCGCTAAAGTCAACTAGAGGCATTCCCTCTGTCAGAAATGGCGTCGCTCGCGTTATCGTTATGACAGCTCTGCTCTAATTTTTAAAGCGTTGAAAACCGGTTATAATCGAAATAATTAAGTAAGAATTCTAGGTTTTATGTTAAATTAGATTGGTATCTTATCAGTAAAATACAATTGTACTCGATTAAAGCATCTACAAGGAAACATATTTCCACACAATTTCGTAACCTAACCAAGTTGTATTTCGGGATTTGACAGTTAACAACTGTCAGAAATCAACTTATATCATTTACTCCTATGGAATTATACTATCTCAAGAAAAACCATTATCATTATTATATCTAATTAAAAAAAATTGGAACAGCCAAAGAGAAAATACTAAAACAAAATATAATTATTTATTTATTTAACTTTTTGTACATAATGTTATTTGTACATTGGCGGGCTTATTGCCAAATGGCAATTTCTTCCAACCAACCAATTATATATATAATTACTATTGAACTACAAAATAAAAAATACAGTAACCTACATATATCGTATTATATAAATACATTAACCTAAGCGTCATAAAAAGGAACCTTAATTATAGAATTTTATATTTGAAGCACTAACTTTGTGGTTATTCATTATAATAAAATAAATAAAACAACTTTGTTTTTAACCACTAACTTTTTTTTTCACTGACCGGCTTCAGAGCAAAAAAGCTTCTTTGTCAAGGTGTACGTAACTAATAAATTATTTCCTATTTAATTTTTATCATGTTTACTAAATACTACACGTGGAGCCAATAAATCAAGTCCTTTTTTTTCCCTAAAAGGGTGGTGATTTGATATGATTATTTTTAAAGGTAGATCGGAGTCTATTGCTTTGAAACCGGTCGGTAGAAAAAAAAAGTGGGTAATTTTTATTTTTATTTATTTACTTTACTTGATTCTAAATATTATATAAAATACGTTGATATATCTAAAACTTATAAAAACAAACAAAATAAAACGTAATTACTGAGAAATGACAGAGTTGTTAGGTGTGCGTGAGAATATAAACTTTGAACGGTTTTTGAAAACAAATGCATAGATTTTTACAGCTAAGGCCTTTCGCGGGTGTGTTGCCAGACGAATATCCTGATAAACTACTCGAAATATTGATTTAGCATTATTTCAAGGGTGAAATAGGTTTGTTGCAAATACCATTTAAATCGGGCAGCTAATTTTCACTTACATTCTGTTAATCAGGATTTACAAGGATATGGTGAAATACCCCCTAATTATCGCAAGTTCCTGTCACGTCGCGTTGGCATACATAAATCGTAAATAGATAATGTTGGCGCTGAAGCCAGACAGAACTGAATTATAAAAAAAAAATATATGTTCACATCAGAAATGATAAACTGTGGCAAATTGTGGAAAATAATTACCGGATAAAAAGTACTTAAAACTTGCACCCGCTGCGCGTCGGGTTTAGAGAGCAATAAATGGTGTAATTAGTACAAAATGTTCGCGTAATGTTTGTTTTGCTTCTTTACTTGTGAAAATTTGGCGTTTGAATAATATTTTACTACTGTATAATTGCAAGAATGTATATATCATCCACAGGTGCTCTCCAAACCGCAGTTTTTTATGGTAATGATCCTTCATCAACGTGAAACATGAATATTTCATATGATGTGGACCTATCTCAATCATTAGTACTTAATTTGGACATTCGAAATGTGAAATGTACACGATTGCTTACATATAGATTTGTTTATAACAGACACAATATCTAAATATGATACACCTTTTTGTAAAATTCCCTTAGGCAAAAATAAATACTTTAGTTTCATAGAATTATTTCGTTGTTTTGAGACAACGGGATGGAGTAAATGTTAAACTAAGAGAAAATTTCAAAAATATCTTTTGTCTAAAAGAAAATTTTGGAAATTAAAAATATAAGTTTGATTTATTTATTATAAAAAAATGTTCTGGTGTATTTAATAAAGTATTTTATTTCAATTTTAATAATTATCATGTAGGTTTACCTGTTGATTGATTTGGTGTTTATTTTGTAGAACTCCATGTTTAAACTTATAATTAGAAATCAAACACTGATTTGAGTCTACTGAACACTTTATTTTATTTTTACAAATATAAACATATAAAAATAAAAACTTTCGAAAAAGAAAAAAAAATCTTAAAAATAGAAATATTGTATAATAATACATTTATGTTTATATAAATTTCCTCATAATATTTCAATCATGTTTTAATATTAAAATGAACAGCAACCTATTATAATATTATTGATATTTTTACGACAACAATTATCTAAATTTACAAAACTATAAAGCTTCATTAATTATTTCACAATACATACTTGTATGTCAATAAATACTTACTTTGTTATATTTTCCCCGTAATTCAAATATAAATACCTAACTTCCCTATTACCTATTAAACACTTAGCCTCACCCTTAACCATTGGTTTTTCCCTCAATTATGAATCATGTACATGCTATAGTTCATAATATTATTTTTATTTTCTACTTAAGTACCTTAAATTATATAACTATATAAGGATATTCAATCCAAATAATCTTCACATTCGTTTGAAAATGCCCCAATAAGGCGAAACAATTGTCACGAAGTTTTTATTTTTGTATGTTTATATTTGTAAAAATAAAAAAAAGTGTTCAGTAGACTCAAATCAGTGTTTGATTTCTAATTATAAGTTTAGGCTGACTTGTTTAAGGTCATTTAAAAGAATAAATAACTTTGTCAAAAAAAAATTGGTTAGTTTGATTTACTTTTTGTTTTGGTTTGATAGTCAGATTTTGGCGGAATAGTAGATTTACCGAATAATGACTTTTAACGAAAATCAAATAGAACAAAAATGTCATCAGAAGCTCGAGTTGGCCCCAAGAAGAACGGGAAAAGCATTTCTGTTAAATTTATTCTTGGCCCATACAAGAAAGGGGAAGAAAATTGCTGCAGCCATAGCTTCTTCCGGTATAGCCGCTACGCTACTCAGCAGAAAGCGCACCGCGCATTTCTTATTGAAATTGCCTTCCTCAGGAAGAGTCATCCACTTACAATTTCAGTAAAAATAGTGCCCAGGGTAAGGCGATGTGTCAATGTAAGCTATTATTATGGGACAAAAGCACAATGACAATCAATAAAACAATAGAGGCCCTAAACCAAACTACAGGATTTAAGTAACAGCACGGATATTATGGGAGAGATGGTTGTGTTTCTGGCAAATGATTTTTGGTAAACTTTACTAGTGATTTAGAGAGACACACCTACAGATGAAATTAAAACCCTTCTCAAGTCGTCAAGCCTATCGACAAATATAAGGAAATTCAACTTAATGACAAATATGAGAGTGCACCTTTACAAAGACGTAGATATGTAGATGCCATTGTGCTCATACCGTGTTTAAAGTAGGATATGAACGTTTGGAAACAAATACCGACGGCATTTTATCACTAACGGAGGATTTTTGTAATTTGGTGTTGAGTGGCGCGGAATTAGTTGCAATAGTTTACCCGGATCTACACAGAAATATAAATGACAACCGGTGGTTGGGTCGGAAATTGATTTTTGCACTTGATTCAATAAGGCCAAAAAAAACAACAAACAAAACCATCACGCCGTTTCCCGTAGGGGTGAGCAGAGAGTATACAACGCCATATCACTCTATCTTTGCATACAGACCTCGCTTCCTCTACATTCATACATCTTCTCATGCACGCACGACGATTATTCCTACTTTTGACATGTCCATCATCAAGTATTTGATGGACTTGATCGTGTCATGTCTTTCTCGGCCATCCTCGTTTTCTGCATCCATCAACAATCGCATCGGAGTTCCTTTTAGCCGTTCTTTCATTGTCCATTTGCTCTACATGTCCAAACCAACGCAGCACTCCTATCTTAATTCTGTCGATAATTCATATCTCAACTTTACACAGTTCACGGATCTCGACATTCGTACACCAATCATGCATTGTTTAATCACACATTCGCCTGAAGGATCGCATTTCAACAGCATTTAACCTACTTTCATCATCATTTACCAGTTCCATACTTCACTCCCATACATTAAAGTTGGCACTAGAACTCCATTGTGAACTGCTAGTTTAGCCTCCTGCGACAAACATTTGTTTGAGATTCATCAAAGCCCGCAGGGCCGTCTTTTTGTTGCCCGAAAGACCGAATTAACTATTTTGTAACAGTCAGCGATAGCAGACTTGTTTTATATTACATATTTTTCCCTTTTATTTAATCAAATTGAAAAATATGTAATATAACAATTTTTATTCACTTACTAACCAAACTTTTTCCGCAGATATTTAATATATCTCTTAGTTTTGTGTAGCTTTGGTAGCATTATTTTATGTGATAAATTCTATTTTACTACATTTAGATTGCTCCGAATAGCAAAAAATAAATTGTACGGCCCAAAGAGCTGATTACTATGGAAAAAAAAAACATATTTAATTATTCTACCTTATCTAATACATTTTCGCGCAACACTGGTTTTGACCAAAAAGCTGAAATCTACTGAATCTAACAATTCATTTTTTTCGTGATTATTAAATAGATTTATTAATATACTTTAATAGTAATAATATTCAGGGTTTATTTACAAAAAAGTCGATTTCTTTATCAACTACATGTCTTCGGTAATATATTTCTATGGATTATGTCTAGTCAGCACAACTAGGTACAACCTGTTTTAAGGCAGATATTTTTATGCAAAATAAACAATAACATGACTTCTTACAAGGTTATTAACTATACAGATGTACAATATTTAATCATACTATTTATTATTTAATAATGTGTTTTAGTTTCTCTACCTAAATCAAGTAACCATTTTTTTACAAATTTATATAATTGAATCCGGGTCATAGTTTTGCAATGTTCGGGTAATATATTGAATACAAAATTTGTTATTTTGTAATGATCCCTAGTTTAAATCATCTATTTTACATTGAAAAGAACCAGAAGTACAGAGTTAATCGTCCAATAGCTGTATTATCATCATCATCTCGCTATTTACGCTCCCTAATTAGTGTGTACGGTTTCCGCAAAGAACTAGTTAATCGTATTCCTTGTTTGGTTTTTTCAAGTCAAACCATGTCGATTCTAATTTTCGACTTTATTAAGTATTTGAAATCGGAACAAGGGTAACAATCGATCGCGTGGGGGCTGAATTGGGGAGTACGGGAGTACGGCGTATTGGGAGTATTGAGGCCCAACGCACGATTTGTCAGAACTCCGCATTATAAAATGTGAAATTGAGTCACGTACAATAAAAATACTGGACATTGGTATGGAACAGAAGATATGGAATAAGCTCTAATGAGGATGATAAAATCCTCGGAAAAATACCATCTCATTGTCAATTAATGAATGTTTGAGGAACAGTGTATTTAATTTATTTATTTATTCTTTCTTTTATTATTTACATATTTATGAACTTTATGACTGTGTGAAAATAATTCAATTATAATGACATGTGATACAATAGAATAACAATCCAGAGAAAGAAAGTAAAAATAATTGTAAAATCGCAAAATTTCAAAGAAGATAACATAAAAAAATAATCAGCTATAAATATTAAAATGTAAATTATACACAATCAAATAAACAAAATAATTATTGTATTAAAATCTATAAAAAAAAATACAAAAACATAATTGAAATGATAATTGAGATATGATTTCTTTTAACCCACTCTATACAGTAAGAAACTAGAGTAATAAATAATATGCCAAATGACAATGGTACAAATTAAATAATACAAAAATAATAATTAAAAAACATAAACATATCAAGATATATAATTAGCAAATAAAAGTATGGAAAGAAAGCAGATTAGTCAATTTTCGCTAATCTCGAACTTTAAAAATATTGACAACCTTGTGTCTATTATAACTGTCAACATTTATAACAATACTAACGAACCCGACAGACGTTGTCCTGCCCGAACTAATTTGCCTGCTATTACCTAAGACAAATACTTTTCATTGATAAGTTGATACCTAGGTACTTGTTTATGATTGAATTCCAAAACCAAAAAATTTTAATATTCAAATATTAAATTTAAGTAGGTTCCTCAGTATTTGTTTATGGTTGAATTCCAAAACATAAAATAATTTATTTTCAAATATAAAAGTCTTTTTACAAATGTCGAACTCGGCTCTTCTCACCAACATTTCAACATTTGAGCTCTTTATTCATGAATGCGACTTTAAAAAATGTATTTAATGTCAGTTATTTTTTTTAATGTTACCAAAAATCCAGTAAAAGAAATAAATGGGAAGAAATAATATGGAATAAAATGATAAAATCTGATTGGGATCAATAAAAAGCGAATGTTTTTTGTAAACATTAAAAAAAACAAACTTTATCAAACACAAAAAAACATTCTTCAATTTTTTTTGTACATGCGTTCTCGTCGAACGCAACCCTGATAGGTTAATGAAAAAAAGGTTTATGCTTATAATTTTTTTTTTCAAACATTCGATTGAAAATTTTAATTTCTACAAACATGCACAGTGCAAAAATCTATATTTCGCTGAAAACCACACGTAAATCGTTTAAGTCATTTAGGAGAAGTTCAGTTACATCACACGTTCGGAAGAATTTCCAATTTCACGGCAACCCGGAGATTTGGATTTACCTTTTACCTTTGTTATTCGATAGTTAACACAACATTTATAAATAAATACGCGCAAAATACGCAGCAATGTTGCCAATGTTATGTTTTGTAAAACATTTTTTTTGTAACTTTACAATATTTTACTTTATGTCTTGATGTTTGGTTATTCCTTTGGTATTTTCTTGAGGTAGTTTAGATTACATGATTTAATATTAAACATCAAGTATAATACTACAGTAAACACGGCACTTCTTAAAATAAAAAAAAAACGACTTCCAATGAAATAACTTGAATTGAAATAGCTTGGTGAGTATTTGTAAATACATAAAATTATTATTTACAAATTACAGCAGAGATGGAAAACATTTTACGGAAGGAAATACGGAAGTCTAGGCATTTACAGGGCTATGAACTGTCGTAGGCCGGTTTAATTAGCCACTTTACACACTGAGTAACATTCACTATTTTGCCCAGGTTTGAGTTTCCATATTTTTTCAATTTGTCCATCTGTTCGTTTTAAATATTTATTTCCAGTTTTCCTTACTGAGTTTGGTTAGTAGAGGAAAAAACAATATTTTTTAATAATCCCACATCGCCTGTTTATCTGAGAGAGCTCTTCTAACCTCGATCACAGTAGGAGCTAGTTCTTCGTTCTAGTAACGAGGGAACTCTTTCAATACCCATTCACCGCTCTAATTTTTTAAACTCCGCTTTCACATAAGTAGCTACTCGATAATTGAATAATTTACCCACTAATGTCAGAAACGCCCCTTCTTTATTTACATTCAAATCACGTATAAATGTCACTTTCTGAATATTAAAGTTGTTTCTTATTCCTTCCTCTTTCTTTCCCGCTTTACCGTCTCCTCTTTTCATTGTATAGTTGAGATATTATGTCGATTTTTACTTCTTAAAAATAAATTTTTATCAATATTTTGTTCTACAAAGAAATTATTAATAAACCAAGAGTATGTTCATATTCCACTGATTTTATCAAAATAAACGGTTTGGGTAGGCGGGAAAAAACTGCTTTAAGACAATATTCCTGCTCTTATGCATATGTATGTAAACTCTAATGTATATAAAGTTTGAGTTTTTCTACTGACATTTATTGGTGGAACTGCATTTTAATTATAATAATAAAAATACTTTATAGTTTTATTCCACTTTTATTTAAAATTATTTTCTAATTTTTTTACCAGTGACCGGGTTTCGTCGTGACCGACATCCGACGACATCCGACTGACATCCGACGTGACCGAGTCTGACGATGTCGGTCACGACGAAACCAGGTCACTGGTAAAAAAATTATAAATTAAAGTGGAATAAAACTAAAAAGTATTTTTATTATTATAAATAAAGTATATAAAGTGTTTAAATAAATCATTAATAAATCAACAGATAGATGAATTGAAGTAATATGGATGTTCGAATATAGGCGAAATGGTGAATGTTACACATTGGCCCCTTAAAACAGACACTGACAGATCATAAGCTATGTAAATTCCGAGACTTCCATATTTCCTTCTCACGAATGTTCTCCATCCCTGTTGTAATTTATTGTTCTTAATGACTCCCTTAGGGGTGAAATCCAGTAATTTGTTATAGAACATTTGGACAAACTCAAAATATTGTACCTAAAATTACATATTTTTTTGTTTACCTATATTATATTTTCGAGTCGATTTTTTATTTTTTATTATGAGCGTTCTGAATTATTTTCTTATTACTATCAGGTCTTAGTTGTGTTCGTAAAAGTAATTTAAAATGTAAATTGTTTTATGACAATTTAAGAATGATAATTAAAATTTGCGTTTCATTTAAAATAAATCGATTTTGCCATGGATGCCTTTTAAACGAAGAAGAAAATACAAAATTTACTACATCTGCTCTGTTTCTGAAAAAGAGTAGACACCTTAAGGGAAAAAAAAACAAACGATGTAATGTCGTTTTCTTTTCGAATACAAAGCATTGAAGTTGAAATCATTCAGTGTTCGTCAGATGAACCTAAGGGCTTGAGAATAAAGCATTTTGCTGACATTTAGCCATTAATCTCTTGAATAGCCAATTGAAATGTCAATGGAATACTTAGAAACCACTAAGAAATACAGGATGCTTTTCTGCTTGTGATTTTTTAATTTGCCTTATGGCACTATTTTATTTATTTATTTATTTGACACTTTATATACATATACAATAAATATACACATAAGGGCGGGCATATTGCCTTAAGACAATTTCTTCCTATCTACCCAAACCGTTCGGTTTGAGAAAACTATAAATACGTGCACATATTGAATCTTACAATTTTATACAAAAATTAAAAGCAAAGATAAACAAAAATAAACATATTTGTTTATTTGTTTATTTGTTTAAATTTAATGTTGTGCACACAGTGCTATGTTAATATAAATCTAGACAATATTACAAACAAAAACTAAACCTAACACAGCACCAATTACGTACACAACACAATATATGAAATAACTATCTAACAATACAACAAGATGTAAGAAGAATTTGTGTAACTTTAAACTTTGCAGTAGGGCACACATAAGCAAATTCCCTTATGTGCTCCAATAATAATATTAGTGATACTAAACATTAAAGTCTATAAGACTCAGTTTCCGTTTGTAGCAGAGAGCTGAGTCGTTAAAGATGTCTAAATTGTACATCTTCTCAATTTTAGAAAAATTACAAACTGCTCTTCCTAAGAGCGAATTTTGAGCTGCTCTGGTGTTACATTTGTTGTAGCTCAGTAATACAGTATGTCGAGTGCGACGAATAGGAGTATTAAAGTTTATTTCAGACAGCAAATCGGCACAATCAATCCGATTATTTAGCAAATTATAAATAAATAATTGATCCGCAATCATACGCCGTTTATGAAGACAAGGTAACTTTAAATTACTGACATTAGGGAAAAAAATTATAACACTATATCTACTATGAAGAGAGGAGAGGGGATGGGAAGGAGAGAAGAAGGATAAAGGATCAATTTAAATATTTAGATAGTGACATTTCAATCTTGACTTAAATGTAAATAAATAAGGGGCGTCTCTAACATTAGTGGGTACATTATTCCACGATCGAGCGGCTACTACTGTGAAAGAGGAGGCAAGAAAATTAGAGCGATGACAGGGTATTAAAAGGGTTCTCTCGTTACTAAAACGAAGAGATAGCCCGTGTTGTGAAAGGGGTTGGATGAGCTCTCTCAGATAAACAGGAGAAGTGGGATTATTTAAAATATTATGAAGAAGTGATAGAATGTGAATGTTTCTTCTATATCTGTTCGCACGCGTATCAACTGTCGCAGGCTTCAATATAGGGTTAATGACTACAAAGTCGATAATAGATCTTTCGTTGCTTCTCTTCCACGTATTCTGATGGATTTCCTTATGATTCAAGAATATATTTGACATAAAAGGGTTCCATTCCAGACATATCTCTAGCAGTCTTTTTTGATTATCGTTCTGCCTTATATTCAATTTTATTAATTTATTTGAAATAATACATACATTACAAACTAAAAAACTAAGACTTACATATTATAAAAATAAAAAAAATCATAAAGAGACTCTTGTCGAAGTAGTAGGAGAATCCTTCTCCAAAAAATCCCTTAGAATACATGGAACAGATCAACAAACATCCAGAGCGATATTTTTCAGCATTGCAGTAGCCTTTCCAACAGGCATAACCATCGGCAGGTTGGTCTTGTTAATCGGAATATGAAGCAATCACTGCTGACGCTGTCTTAGGTAATTATCAGGAACATACAAACCAATGTTCATCAAACTCTCAGAATAATCAATCATACAGCGCAACAATCGATAAAAAAAATGTAGTCAAATACACATTCCTTCTAGTCTCTAAACTGTTGTAGCCAAGCATACCCTGGAGAAACTCGGTCAGGTAAAGCCAAGGATAATACCTGCACTCTCTGATGTAGAAATATCTCAAAAACTTTTTTTGGATTTTTTCTATCATAAGAGAATATTTCAGTTCATGTGGCCCCCAAATCATCGAACCACTCTCGAGTCTACTTCGCACCAAGGAGTTGTAAATAGTTCTCAGTACGTGAGTATTTTCTAAAACCCTAGCAGTATGCAGAACAAATCCTTCAACATCCTACAACATCTTCAAAATTATTTTAAAAATTATTTCTGATTATCTTTTTTGCATTGTATTCTTTGGGATTTGATTATTTATTGCATTTACATTTTTTTCTAGATTGTTATTCTGTCATTATAATTTGATCTAATTAATTTTACTATGTATTTTTATTGTTATTTATTGTGGCCTGACACGGAAATAGCCTAAAAAGCCTTAATAAGTTCATAAATATTTAATTTTGTAATTTCGAATGAATAAATAAATAAATAAATGTATTACCAATGATCGTCTCTATGTGTTCATGAAATGTCAAGGTGCTCACAAATCTAACGCCCAGATCCCTAACATTCGATGTTTGTATCAGATTTTGGTCATTCGTTTTGTAGCGAAAAAATAGAGATTTTTAAACCCTAGTGAAGGACGTGACCAAACACTTGGAAACATTAAACCTAAGTTAGTTTTGCCTTCCCCATTTAGATTTATAAGATATATCCGCTTGGAGAAGACAAAAATTGACAGAAGTTGTCACCCTTAAAAACAGTTTTAAGTCATCCGCAAATAACAGAAAACGCGAGTTCAAAATTACATTTTTGATATTATAATTGAAAATTAAAAACCACAATGGATCCGGGTTAGAGCCTTGCCGGACACCCGAGAAAGTATATAAACGCTTTGACGCGAAGACCGTAGGAGACGTATTGGTTTGTATTTTGGAAGTAGTTCGCCACTAATTTTAACATACCATCCTAGAAACCGATCTCATACAGCTTATTTAATAAGACATCATGGTCGACAGTGTCAAAGGCCTTGGCGAAATCATTATATGAACAGTCTACCTGATGTCCTGCATCCAGAGCTTCCGTGACGTAGTTCATGAAAACCATCAGGTTTGTCTCAACCGATCGGCCTTTCCTGAACCCATGTTGGTTATCAATGATAAATGGCTCTACTCGGAAAGCGACGGTTCTACATGTTATAATTTCAAATATCTTCGCTGGAGCAGAAAAAACTGCTACAGGTCTGTAATTTTCTACAGGTGACTTAGATCCACTTTTATGTATAGGAGTTAATTTTGACGTCTTTCATATTTCCGGGAAGACCCCTGTATTTGAAAATATTATACAAAAAACAAAATGGTTTTTTTTATCTGTTCCACAAAACCTTTTAGAAAGAAGGTTGGAATAGAATCTGGACCGAGTGAATTAGTATTACTTAATTTATTAATAGTGTTGACCTTATCTTTTTCATCGATATTCTGAACATCAATAAACTGTACACCGGTCTGTAAACATTGCTTAGCAATATTATTATCCAGAAGGAGAGGTTAATTGATTAAAACTGTTTTAAAATGGCCTGCAAACGCCATAGCTATGTTTACACCCCGAACCTTTTTTTTTACCCCATGTCATGGAATCAACTTTCCGCCATCCGCCTTTTGCGACCTTATGTAGTCCCAAAAGGTATTTGGATCTTGAAAATATTGTTTTCCATGTTGAAAATGAACTCCCGGTACGCCAGTCGAATGCTACGTCTTACGACAGATCTGTAACACCCAAACATATCATAATCACCGCGACAGCCCGGAGTTTTCCATTTTTTATGAAAGAAATGCTTAGTCTTTATATTCCTAACAATATCTTTAGAAAACCACTTCGGATATCGCTTTCCACCAGTAGCCCGAGATTTCCTAGAGAAACAAGAATCAAATACGCTTTCGACAGTACAAAAAATTATCAGCAAACATACCTTGGGCTGAATTTATCCCGTCTCTTCGAGTTCCCATCCACCCATTTCAATTTTTAGCAAGTACTAATCTCTCGTTCTACTTTTCACTGGTCCAAAACTTATCACTGGAGCATATCCTTTTAATATTATTGCCCCTAACAATCGAACCTTGAATCTGGAAAACATGAGTCCATCACTCATAAAGACGTACTTTCGCATACCCGTACATTCCATCGTTCTGGGCGACAAAAATGCGGCAACTCCCTGGCAAGCTCTGTCTGCATCTGAGTACTCAAGACCAGAAAACCAGAGCGTCACCATGCTCTATCGAACCGCTTCCCCTTTTTTTACTCTATTTAACACACATTATATCTAAACATTCATATTTATTTTTAATCACATCACAAACACGTTTGTTTTTCTTTTCACCTATGTGTCCCTCTAGATTCCATGTCTCAATTCGGCATTCTTGCGTCTTTCATTTCTGCGCGCCTCCTGGGGAGGAGTGACTTGATGGGTTGCGAGTATTATCGACGTTTTTTTGAAGTTATGCTCCTGATTACACTTACAGATATTTCATAATTAAAAGATAACACAGTCGTGAATTTATGCGTCCTTTGTTTGCCAGCTCTTCTAAAATCTGTAGCAGTCCGTATTGGGTCGACCAGTCGTTGCCGCATGTGCTCCCAGATTATCACCGACAAAATTGTATAATATACTACGGGCGTGTATAAATATTACGATTTTGTCTTTCTTTCATTAAATAATTTTAAGTCTTTGTGGAAGAATATCGTTTCCTATTTTAACAATACCTGTACTTGATTTCCCCTTTTTTCGATCGTCTGATTTATTCTTCGAAATAACGAAGGCAGTTATGTAAATGTGATTGAGTAAAGGGTAGCAAAAAATACAATTGCAAACCGATACCGATAAAATAAAACTGCCTTGTAAAATGGAAATACTTTGAAAAAAAATCAATCGTTTTTATATGAAGTACACTCGCGGCCAAACATTTATTTTAACGCCTTTTATTTATTTTTTATTTAATTAGTGTACACGGTAGAAATGCCTTTTATAAACATAAAGAAATATGCATTTAACATAACAGTGTTCTAAATAATAATACACATAATATGTCAACCTGTTATTTTACAATGAAATAATGCAAAAACGATATAGGTGTACGATAAATAAAATAAGATAATACAAAAACGATATATGTAACACGCTCCATACAAAAAAATAAACAATTTTTGTTTTCTATGCAATAGGTCTCAAAAGTTGTATTAGACCTATGGCACTAAAAAAAAATCCTTAAAATATTCATCTTTGGCTCGCTAAAATGGATTGAAATTCGAAAATTCAAAAAACAATAAAATTGTCTGAGAAAGATATTTAAAGGAGGGTGAGTGCCGGGAACAGAGTGAACGGCGCACTTAAATCGACCTTGGCAAATAAATGTTTGTCACAAGAGGCAAAATTGGCAGTTCACAACGGAGTCCTGATCCCGACCCTGATGTATGGGAGCAAAGTATGGACTTGGAAAAACAGGGATGAAAGTATGCTGAATGCTGTCAAAAGGAGATCCTTTAGGTGAATGTGTGGAAAAACTATGTGCGATAGATGCACAAATGTTGAGATCCGTAAATTATGTAAGGCTGAGACAAGCATTATCGACAAAATCAAGGAAGGAGCTCTGCGCTGGTTTGGACATGTAGAACGAATAGACAGCAAAAGAACGGCTAAGAATATTAACAATGCGAATGTTTATGGATGCAGAAATAGAGGGAGACCGAGAAAGACATGGCATGACCAAATTTAACAAATACTTGAAGAGGGACATGTCAAAAGTCGGAATAATCGGCGTGCGTGCATGAGAAGATGTATGAATGTAGAGGAAGCGAGATCTTCATGCAAATATATAGTGTTGTGGCGTTCTATACTCTCTGCCTACCCTTACGAGGAAACGGCGTGATGGTTTTGCTTGCTGTTGTTTGTTTATATTTTTATGTAAAGGATCTTCACCGACAAGCCATGTACATCGGTTTAGTGAGTCTTTTAATAAAAAATAAATCAAATGTTCCATTTACACATATGTAACTAATGCTGTAATTGTATTTAATATGTGTGTTTAAAATAAAAATATTTTTAAAAAATAAAAAAGTATCCCTTTGTGTATCCCTAGATAGAAATGTATTTTGTTTTGGAATACAACCACCATAATTAATCCTTGTTAAATAATTTATAAAATGATATTAGAAACAAAACTATAACTCTAATATAGCTCCCGTGTATATTTTATGGCCAAAATGGAGGCAGAAAACAATCCGTCTTATAATTTCATCCATCCTTTAAAAAAATTATTTCGTTTTTGGATAGAATAAATAATATGTTTCGTGAACTCGCTCATAACAAACACCGTCGTTTATTCATTTTTGCAGCGCTCACGTGTTAACTGCGGCCAAATGTTAGTTTTGTGTGTTCTATCCTGAGCGGTGAGTCTGTTCACAGAGATGAAACAAGACAATATTGTTATGCTTATTGTATTGTTGACATAAGTTTATGTTCCATTAATTATGTTTATTTTATTAAAATATCAAAATTTTGAATTGGTCAACTTTATTATGAAAATCCCTCTCCTCCACCCCTCCACTCTCTTTCCTCATCCCTTAACCTTCTTACGAGCTCTTTTTTTACTCATGTCTTATTTAATATATTATTTTTCTCTTTACTGTGTACCATGTTCTCTCATTATATTTGTGAAAAACTTTAACTGGATATATTTATTTATTTATTTAACTTTTTGTACATAATGTTATTTGTACATTGGCGGGCTTATTGCCAAATGGCAATTTCTTCCAACCAACCAATAAAATAAAAGTTTTATTTTTATAATTCAAGTTACAGAACATATTCAATAGAAAAAAAAAAGATTAAAAAGTTAAAAATATATAAAAATAGAAATAAATGTATTTGTTTATAAATTACCTTAAATCAAAACTATTACTCAATGGGAAAAAGGAAAAAACGGAAAGAGGAAAAGGGAAAGGAGGAGAGATTAAGGAAGAGAAAGGACATGTTTCTTCAGACGTGATTTAAACAGAGATAATTTAGTAACATCTTTGATGGTGGATGGGAGATGATTCCACAGTCGAGCCGCATGGACACTATATGAGTTAGAGAAGAAAGAGGAATTGTGTATGGGTATTAAGAGAGTGCCTTGAGAATGAGAACGAAGAGGTAAACCATGAACTGATAAGCGTTGAAATTTATCACACAGTACATACCTGTGTAATGTACACCTATATCGTTTTTGCATTATTTCATTGTAAAATAACAGGTTGACATATTATGTGTATTATTATTTAGAACACTGTTATGTTAAATGCATATTTCTTTATGTTTATAAAAGGCATTTCTACCGTGTACACTAATTAAATAAAAAATAAATAAAAGGCGTTAAACACAGTTACAACAGGGATGGAGAATACCTTAAATAAGGGAATATGGAAGTCAAGGCATTTACAGGGCTTATGACCTGTCTGGTTGGTTTAAGTGGCCACTTTACACACTGTGTAACATTTACCATTTTGCCTATGTTTGAACATCCATATTTCTTCAATTCTTCCATCTGTTGCATTTATTTACTACTAACAAGTACAATTTGAGTATTTGTTGGATTTATGAAAAGTCCATTATTTTTTGTCCGTGAAAAGATGTGCTCGAGTGCAAGTGACATTACTTTTTGCACTTCAACAATGTCATCAGGTTTGAAATGAATATACAATTGCAAATCATCGGCATAAAAATGGTACGAACTCCCCTGTTTTGAGTTCTTTGGTTGATAAAAAGGGAAAATAAAAATCGTTTTAGTGGGTCTGCATGTTGGTTTTATTGGTGTCCTGACAAAAAAACGGGTACGTCTCAAAACCAGTAGACCTATAAAAATTGGTAAATGGTTTTATACAAATATTTTAAAACATTTGATAAAATAGAAGCTTATTAAAAGTAGAAAAATCCACTTTTTAAAATTATAACCCTTGTACACAATAAGCAAGGTAAATAATAAATGCAACTCCCATATTTAAAATATATATGTTTATAATATTGTAATTTACTATCCTCTGATCAGCCACTTAAACCAAGGTATCATTCAAAGGGGACAGTTTCCCCCCACACAATAAATTATGTTTGCCTTCAGCTTTTGTACTCGACTGGATATGTGGAACCTTTCGACTATAGCGTGAATTTAAATTGTAAAATTGTACTATTCTAGATAGTTGCGCCTAAAACTTTCTTACCTGACGAGTTTTGTTTGTGTGGAATACTTTTGATACAAAGCGTATCTATACTACACTCCTAATTTTTTTTCAATAAATCACTTATTAAAGTTACCATACATTTTACGACTTACCGTTAATAAGTTCGATTTGGCAACGTGTAGAGTTCGAGTAAAATTCAAATCGAAAATATCACAATCGAACTACAAAATTTAACCTCAAATAAAGTGTTCAAATTTCACGTCGCTACGACTCACCGTTTCGGAGGAGATGCTGTGACGGCCAAACAAACAGACGGACAAATACATGTATTTTCAGTTTTATAACATAGATAGATAAAAAGCAAGATAAAGCAAAAGGTAAATTGGTATAATTGTTTTAATGCGGGTTTTGGGGATGTATCAAACTCAACATTAAAAGCCTGTTCTCAGTAAACAAGTTCTCAACTGCAAGAAAGGTAGAATATTCAGAATTGTTTAATGTGAACGTGTAAAGTATAATTGTCTAGTACTGGTTTTAATGGCCACGCCAATGTGTTTTTCGTGAAGACATTCACAACGAAATGTTATTTAATGTTATATGTATTATCTAGGTAGGGAAAATTTAGGCTACTGGCCTCGGACCAGCCTATAGAGGAAACAATATTTAGCCCTTCTATAAATGATCATGATTTGGTTTTTTGTCGATTTGGTTTTTGAACTTAAGGATAAAAACAGTTTTAAAAAACACAATTATTAACTGTTTTGTGTTTAAATTACTTTAAATATATTCATATAATTTATTGTGAAATAAAAAAACATTCTGTCAGCATTAATGAAAGTGTTCTATCAATACAGAACTAGAAAACAACTACCTACTATCAGAATTTATACAATTTATTTTGGAAAGCGAGAATTAAACATAAACAATAATGTTTATGGTATTCGATATCTGGCACATATGTTGTTCAGGTTATATATTTATGAAAAAGACCATGCAGTTGTGTTCCGGAGCAAAAGTTTGCCCAACTTTCAAGTTTCTACTGGAGTATCTCAAGGCTTAGTACTCGGATCACTTCTCTGTCTGCTATGAACTTAACCACCCGATGGTCGCGATATGTCTATGAGACACAGTAAATTTTTTCGCTATCACTTATTCTTCCTTCACGTTACAATATTGCCTCCTCCTTCCTAAATCTGGGTAATGCTTTTGTTAGTCAGAAATCTGTAATCGTAGAGCGGAGCGCGCGACGATCTTTTTAGTACAAAAGTCTGTGAGACACATTGCGACCATTTGCGTTATATTTTGTGAATTAGGTTTTTGACATTTTACAAAATTAAATAATATTTTTCATGTACTGTATTTTTGTATTTTCAAGATGTTCTTTTTAAATACGAAACGAAAGATATATTTGAGTTGGTTCTGTGAGATACATTGCAACCGTTCAGGTCATACTTTAAATATGCCCTCATAAAATTAGAAATCATTAATTTTAAAAAATATGTATGATTTTTTATTTTTAAATATTACTTTTAGGATAGTTGCAAAAATTACAAGATTAGACGAAAAAATTGAAGATTTCCGCGGGAGGTGTTCATTCCGTCAGTATACCTTCTAAAGCCAATAAATAGCATTAAAATGTATGCCCTAGTCGATGTCAAACTATTTAACCCTTATAATTTGGATATATGGCCGGGAACTCAACTAGACAGGCCCTATTTTTTAAAGAATAAACTTATCAATGTAGTAAGGAGAATAGTTTTCGCGTCAAAAAGCACAAGGCAAAGTATCACAGTAGATGATTGGTTTTCAGGTGTTAATCTGATATAAAAAGTACAAAAACATATTCCTTTTTATGTAAAGACAGTAAAAAAATTACCTCTAATTCCCTCTCAATTCGTTCAAACACAGAGGCTCGCAGAAAATTCAAATTTAATCGGTTACAAAAAAAGAGTACCGTAGTGTCCAATGTACCAAAAATAACGTTGTTCTTATTTATGGCGTGATACTGGCGATAAATGCAAGCCAGAAATCACCACCTTTTAAAATATTACCAAATTTAGTGTAGGCGTAGTTGATAAAATGTGTGCAGCAAATAATATTGTTCGAAATAGCGAGCGTTGGTCAGTGGTGATTATGTTTTCAATATCAAATATAAGCGCTATAAAATTGTCAAATTATTCACATCGGAAATAATAACCAAACATAAAGTAGAAGACATTTTGTGAGAAATCTGTCTAATGAGTAAGTGTTGGAAAATTTACAATGAATAAGCGTTCTATGCTGCAAACGCCCAGTTGCATTCCACCGGCAACACTACTGACTAGTCCTACTCGTTAGCGTCTACGTCGCGAACCCCGGACAATGGGATCACACTCATAACGGTGTGATCGCAGCAAATAACGAGAGAATGAAAGGCGAGTTTCTGGCGCCTGCAAACCAGAACCAACCAGCTAAGGGAAGGTAACCCCGACAAAAAAATCCACCAGAGAAGGCAACGGGAAACCACTCTGGTCATCTTTTCCCAGGAATCACTATGGGGAATACATACAATAAGCAGTTTTCCTGGCTGCGGAGTAGCGCAGGACCGAGATGCTTTCGCTGTAGTGATCGCCAACGTCGGGGAATCTGACAAGGCACCTCAAGAAGAAGAAGCGTTCTAACGAGAGGAATCTCCGAGAGCCTTCAAATGAGATTTTCGAATAATAATGAAAATCATATAATGATATAAGTATTTTGAATATTTCTTGTAATAATAAAAAACGCTTAGTGCCATGCGCGCGAAACTAAATATCAAGAATAATGAAATATCGATGTGAAAAATGACAAAACGTTTTATGTTTGGAAAACTCTTTTTTTGTTTGCGGATACCATTAATTTGGATTCAAGGCAGAAAATGAAAGTAATACCGTCGACTTAATGTATATATTTTTCTTATTTTTTCCTTAAATTACTTTACTTGGACAATGTTGCTCAAGCTTAAAAAAATATGTAATAAAAACTAGTGTTTATTAAATATGGTAAAATTTTCTGTATTACTAATATCTTTTTATTGATTTTTATTGTTTCTTTAAATTAAGATGAAGATAAGAATAAAGACCGGATCTCTCAGATGCATTGCGACCGTTCTTGTCTCATTGGGTATTGCGATCATCGCAGCGTTAAGCTATAGATAACATTTTCAAAGGTTAAGGATTGTGGTTTCTAGTGTAAAAACACCCTTGTAAATAAATATTTCATGTCAAAATCAAACCCGAGATCTCTTGCATGGTAGGCAAACGCGCTGACAACTACGCCACGAGGCTGACAGACAAGAAAACTGGATTGCTTAAAATAGACTGACATTAAACACATCTTAAATTAAACAACTATGGATGGCTTCAGGTAAACGACAGAATTCGATTCAGGATACGGCATTACCCGATATAATATATAAATGTAATATACCGCTTTACCCACCGTTAAACTACTGAGAGTCTTCCTTTATAGGTAAATATCATTTACTACGAATACCGATAGAAGTATATAAAATGGATTAAAAATAATTCATTGTATTTTCAACATTAATATGGATATTGTGGAAAAATGTTTCCCAACAAAAATTTAAGATTTTTTAAAAATACGTTACTAGAAAATCGCGATATGTTTTGCCGTGATTGTTGTGACGTCAAGATTTGGGATAATGTTTTAAACCAATTTGAATGGTCAGGAAAAAATAAACATGAATCATGATGAATTAGGGGCGTGGTCAATGAAATGGCCGTTTTTGCGGGAATTCAAAATTACAAATTCAAAAATATTTTTGATGCTACTAATCAGTAACAAAATTTTTTTTTTCATTGGACACTATTTCAAAGACCTTTATTCGTTTCAATTTTTTTTTTTAAAAGTGGTGTTTCTCTATTCTGGACTCTCAATTAATGCTCAAATTAGTAGGACGATAAGTTTTTGCTTCCATTGGCTGAGACACATTAAATACAAACCCAAATATTCGCCGTTTGATACCGCCCGTCAATTAATACATGGGTTTGTAGTGTCTAGAGTCGATTATTTATTTATTTATTTATTTATTAATGAAATCATACAGTCTTTATATAAAACAAGGTACAAAAGAACAATTTTAAAAAGTAAGACCAATTACAGATTTCACGCTAATGAATGAAGGAGGAGAAGGGAAAAATAATTTAATTCTAAAAAAGTAAAAATAAAAATATTACATAAAAAGTTCATAAAAAGGAGAAGACATTGTAAAGCTACTCTACTTTTCTCCCTCTCTCTCTGCTTCCATGAACATTTCAATTTAATTGTAAAAAAAATCATGACTAACAATAAATTATTCGATGCAGGTAGTAGATGTAGGTAAGTATAAATTAAGAGTTGAAATCAAATGATTAAAATTAAAAGTAAAAGTTAAAATTAAAAGTAAAAGTTAAAATTAAAATGAAAAGTTTAAATTAAAATAAAGTTAAAAGTTTAAATTAAAAGTTAAAATTAAGAATTAAAATTAAAAAGTTGAAATTGAACGACAAAGTTAAGAATCAAATTAAAAGTTAAAATTCAAGCAGGAGATAAATTTAAAATGTCTTTAACTGATCTGATAAAAATATGGTATTTACCATCTAGTATTTCGATGTCACTAAAACTGTCATTATAGGTTATCTGTATTCTTCGTAGAGTGCTATTTTTTAAATAATTAGTCATTGAGTTAGGAATGTCGAAGAGTACAGATTGAGTTCTACGGACAGGGACTCGATATGAAATGCCTCTAACAATTTCTGGGCTATCAATTACGTTATTAACAATTTTGTATAGAAAGCTCATATCCAACATGGTACGCCGAGTTGCGAGATTTTCGTATTGTAATGGTATCTTTTACCAATCAAATTCAGTAGTGAGACTTGTTTTTAGAATCTCTTAGTTCAGTAATAATCACTACACAGTAGTAAGTATCGTGAATTACAATGGCTACGTTCTCCACAGAGTTTCGAGTACAAACTCTGTTGGCTTATGTATAAGGCACTCCAGAACTCTGCTACGGAATATCTAACGGAACTATGCATTCCAGGAGTGGTATATGGGCGCAAAAGCGCGCGTAAAAAACGCATTTTTAACGCGTATTTACGTACTAAATAAGAAAGCTATCTCTTCGCGCGCAATTCCGTTCAGAATACCAGCCTAGTCTAGCTGACAGATGTCTTACGCTCAGATCAGATACATCTACGGCAATAGGAAAAGTGATAACTTACACAAATTATAAATTTTAAGTTAAAATTAAATTTATATTCATGGACCCACTTCGTAAAGTGCCCCTTGAGGTATTATATTACGAAAATGGCGTATATAAGTTGTCCATAATAATAATCTCACGTAACATGTTCCCGCCCGGCCGTTAAACAGGCTGGGTGTAAAATATAGTTTCTCTCTCCAACTTTAGGTTCAAGTTCAAAAGTGTGCGTTTAGTAGGGAAATATTACGTTTTTTAAAATATTTTAAAAGTAATAAAGGTTTATGAAATACTGTCTAGTAAAAAATTTTTTTTTTCTTATTATTAATAGCGTAAAAAAATACTTTTAATTTGTAATTTAGAAATCCCGCAAAAGTGGTTATTCCATTGGCCGCGCCCCTAATACGTCACGATTTATTTTTATTTTTTCCTGGCCATTGAACTTTGTTTAGAACAAAATCACAAATCTTGACGTTACAACAACCAAGACCAAACATGTCGCATTTTTCTGGCAGCGTATTTTTATTAAATTTATTTTTTACATTTATACATAAAAACATTTCTCCACAATCTCCATATTGACTTTGAAAATATAATTAACTATTCCTAATCCGTTTCATATATTATGTAGTTTGCGATATTTCACTATTGTTAAGAACATTGAGTTAATATTTTTAAATCGCTGATGTGTGGTTATAACAAAGAGTGAAAAGAAAAATAATATAAATTTAATGCATTTTTTTAGACACCCTATTATATTGCACGCTTTGTTCCAACCAAAATATATTGGAACAAGGGAAACTCTCCTGATTTTATAATTATTCCTCTGTTAAAACTTTTTAAAAGTGTGTTTATTTGGGACGATCAAGTGCTGAAATTTGATCATCTATTTATATCATATAACAATATCATTAAAATATAATGTTACTTACCGAGGTTAATTTAAAAATATAAATGACCTTTTTTTCTTCACATAAAATGACTTAAATATTTAAAGTTATAGGTTATAGTTATAGGTACAAAAAATATTTTTTATAGACTTACTTTTTATTTCTTAATTTTGCGTTATCGTTACGTAAAATGAATGTAACAATCCGTAAGGGTTAATAAATAAATTTCAAATTAAAAAAAAAAAAATCTAAAATTTAAAATTTTGTTTTGTGTACAAACGCGAGAATTACAAGGATTCGAGTTAAATACTCTGTTTTGCTTTTTTAATTATTTTTTTATGGAAGTTGCATTAATTATTTACCTTACTCACTACGCACATTTAAATAACAGATTGTTTTGCTAACTGTGTATTTACAATATTTAAGTTCGTCCAAATGTTTATGGAAATAAATCTGGATTTCACCCCCTCGGTAGTCATAATTTGTTAATATTATAGGTATTTTATGAATGAGAAGTATCTTGTGATTAATGCATACATATGCAAAAGACAATAACGTCACAATAAATGGAGAAAATATATCCAATATTTCACTTATAAATGGTGTCGAGTTTGGAGTGCCCTCATTATTCACATTATGATTGCATCACGAACGGTAACCCTCAGAGCGGAAGCTGATTAGCCATGTCCCTTCCCTTTACAGCCTTCACGAGGGGTGTCATCTCCTGTTGGAGGAGTCCACGGTAACAGGATCCGTTCCGGACGTGATCACATTGTTCCTGTTTCCTACGGACGTGTCACAAGTATGACTGCTTCTATATTATAATACACCCGCTCATCGTGTACCGTGTACCGTGTGTTCAAAGCTAAAAGTAAAATCAAAACCCTCCAATGAAGGTTTTTAGTTAGTAATGAAATAATAACATATTCTATATGGTAAATATTTGCATATTACCGACTTTTATATATCTACCGATTTCATCAGGACACTAATGAGGAAGTTCAGTGGTTTAAAAAAATATAAATATTTGAAAATGTTTTGAGTTTGTCCAAATTTTTGTAGACAAGGACTGGATTCAACTTTCCGGGGAGCTGTTCACATTAACAAATTACAACAGAAATGAAGCTCATTTTAGAGAAGGTAATATAAAAGTCTAGGTATCTACAGGGCTAATGACCTGTCATTGGCTGGTTTAAGTGGCCACATTACTCACCGTGTAATATTCACCATTCTTATCATATTTGAACAATGATATTTGTTTATTTATTTATTTTATTTATTTATTTACATATGTAAATTAATTATTAGTTATTTGAGACAATAAGTCCCAACTCCATGTATCCAAAACAATTTTTCCTGATTTTGTTGATTAACAAATTACAACAGGGATGGAGATTACCTTTAAGAAGGGAATGTGGAAGTTTATCCATTTACAGGGCTTATATCCTGTCATAAGCCCTGTAAATGCACCTGTCATCAACTGGTTTAAGTAGCCACTCTACGTACTTTGTAACATTCACTATTTTGCCTTTGTTTGAAAATTCATATTTCTTCAATTCTTCCATTTGTTGATTTTAGTGAAGTTAAAGAGCTGAAATCTGTTTGACTCCCGAGGGGGTGAAATCTAGTATTGTGTCTATAAGCAAATGGACAAGCTTAAACATTGTGATTTTGTTGAGTTTTTTCTTTCTTTTTTACTATTTTTTATTTTTCAATGCATCAGAAACAAACAAATATATTTTCATTGTTTTAAATGTGTATGTCTGTACTTTTTTATTAGAATCATAATTAAAATTATTGTCTAAGCACCCGTCGACAAACTTTTATTTAATAGTTTTCGAGACAAATATGTCTTAATACTTCATGTTTTTCTTTTTATTTTCTATAAATAATGTAATAACATGTGTATTTTATTGAATGGAGACTTTATAATATGAAGGAAAAAAATACATACAAAGGATACATTACTTTAGTTGGGATATGCGTGTTTTTTCTTTTTTGAAAATAAATCCTCGCCATCGGTAGTGATTTCCCTGTGGCGCGCCTCATAAATTCGTGAAATGTCGATGGCAGTCAGGAATGCTGCCATTTATTGAGAACTTTATGCACGTTACCTCCTCAAGACTTCTCCCTATTACCTGATATTCCCACTCCAACTACGACATTCAATAAACTACACCTTTGCATACCTATTTCTTCAAGCCCCTAGGAAAAAAATCATTAAAAAAAAACATGTTGAACAATTAATGTTTAGCGCTCCTGTTATTTTTCGTGTAACGACCGATAACCATTTTTAAATTTGTACTCTTTAGTTTTTATCATTCCCAAAACATCCACTAGTAGCTCAATCACAAATAACTATTGACGTTAACAAAATTACAACAAGGAATGAGAATACCTTAAAGAAGGGAATATGGAAGTCTAGGCATTTAGAGGGCTTATGACCTGTCAATGGCTGGTTTAAGTGGCCATTTTACACACTGTGTAACATTCACCCTTTTGCCTATGTTTGAACATCCATATTTTTTCAATTCTTCAATTTGTTGATTTGAGTAAAGTTAAAGAGCTAAAAACTTTTTGTTGTGAAGAGATTCATTTGAATAAATTATTTTACGTACTAGGCAACGCCTGAAAACAATTTTCCAATTTTTTAAACTTCTTCTTGGACCAGTTGGTTTTATTACATTTTTTAAATTTTCAAATGAATCTCTGAACAACAATAAAGGTTTCAGCTCTTTAACTTCACTAAAATCAACAAATTAAAGAATTGAAGAAATATGGATGTTCAAACATAGGGAAAATGGTGAATGTTACACAGTGTGTAAAATGGCCACTTAAACCAGCCATTGACAGGTCATAAGCCCTGTAAATGCCTAGACTTCCATATTCCCTTCATTAAGGTATTCTCATTCCCTGTTGTAGTTTGTTAATCTTAACGACTCCCAAGGGGTGAAATCCACTCTTTTGTCTAAAAACATTTGGACAAACTCAAATATTGAAACTATTGACGTGTTTAAAAACATGCTAAGCATTTGAGCGATCACAATGAACTATAATGAACGTGCTTAAGTTATCGTAGTCATATGTCAACGCCTGTGTAATTTCTAAGTGAGCACTCGTGTCGGTTTGTTTTTTGTTTTCCTTGTAAATAAATACAGTTCACTAGCAAAAAATTGGCGTTTACGATATTAAGTAATACAATATATTGCATTTGCAAAATAGTAACAATTATGTAATACAAAAAAATAAAAATAAAATAACAATCACTATGCAACTGTTTTTCTCGACATTTGGCTTGCCAACCGCCGGCTAAATTTATTTATCTACATACATAAGTTTACTGTACATTATTTGAGACATAAGTCCCAACTCCATGGGACTGAAAGTCCTGTGTTGAGATGGGACTAGCAAATAGTTGACACAGCCACAAGAGTATATCACCACAAATATAGGATGAGAAACATATATATATATATATATTTTAATGCATATTTATATATGGCACATCAATATGGTTAACAGTAAACTCAAACATTCGGAAAATAATCAAGGAGTTTCCTACTCAAATCCCTCCCACCAAGGAAAATCCAGTCCTTAACTACTTTCTTGAAAATAGTTTTTGTCCTTGAGAGCTTAATATGCTCTTTCAAAATATTGAACACTCTCGGTGCGATAAATGAGAGATGTATCTGAGCAAAACTATTACGGGTTTCGAGTATAATTCATGCTCTGGGAAATCCTCGTACGGACATTTTGCTGACACCTCTCCTTCAATAAATAAATCGCAATAAATAGCATGATAAATAATAAATTAATAAATAAATAAAAATAGCAGTCTCGGAATATTTTCCATACTTACACCGGTGAAATTCAAATATGCGATTGCGTAGCAGGATTATACGTTGTGAAACGTAAATATTTTGACATTTAATATTAGGTGTTCACGAATGTTGCATTGTGATCGCGAATGCGATAAACAACTATGGTGAAAAATTGTCAGCACGTCGATAGTTATTTGTGATGTAGCTACAGATATCATTAAAGTCAGTCTTTAATTTGCACGCGTACAAACCATTGAAATGAGCATAACATAGACTTACTAAATATGTATTTGAACGCACTGTATTTACCTGGTTTTTTTTACTACAAAAATAAGTTGACATAAAATACATAAACAAAAATAGGACGCATAATAGTACAGGCAGATGTGTGTGTGTTGATGTTCTTGGTTATCCATCATGAAGTCGATGATGTCTTAAAAGTATCTGGTATTTGGTAAATGGGTCCTTCTTTAATTGTACTGGAATATCGTTAGCACCTTAGATGGTTATAACAGCAAAATCTTTTCCCATAAGTCAATTTCCATCTCCTGTCCGTATAACCATATGCGGCTTTGGCAACCAAGAGCACTAATCTTTTTACATTATTTAGTTTATCGTGTACTTATGTCAACCCGTCAAGTTGATTCACTGTATTCGAAGTCTTTTTTAAAGAGTTTTCTCTTTTATATTTGTTCAGTCAGGAGAACAGGTTTTTTTTATTGGATTAACAAAGGAATCTTTGAGATTATTTTTATTCATGTGTCGTTACTGGAACATGTGGCATTTAATGTTCCAATCCGCCGGTTGCGAAAAAATAATATGCGTTACTTGATCAACACAGCACAAACTATGGCTTGCATGGACCAATGTCCCAATTGTGTCGTACTGTAAACTCGAGACAAGATCTGGATTTTTTTGTTGTAAGTCTTAGTAGATTTTAAAAAATCACTAAGATAGACCGGACTTTCTCTAGAGGTAGTAATTTTTTTTTTTTTTGTCCTAGCTTTAATTTTATTTAATTGTATTTAATTTTATTAGTACCTGTATTTATTGAAAGAAAATGAATTAACCATCGTTAGAATGGACTGCATAAGTCCGTCAAATAAATAAATAAATACAATATAGAATTATTAATAATCGTTCCATCAGCATTTTGGAATTTTCGTATTTTTTCAGCTGGATTACTTGAATTTCAACGTAAGTATTCGAAGTATTTTGTTGAATCGGGTTAAGACGAACTTTTGTAATTTTATTAACATTATAAATTTCCTTTCATTTTAATTTGACCCTTTTTTTAATTTTAAAATCGTCGATTGCTTTTGATTAAAAAAAATAATTTGATAAAAGTTTAAAATATTTCTATGTGTGTGAAAATAAAATACAGCGTTAATTTAAATTATGTAAAGTCCCATAACACTTACGATAATTGTTGTGTTGAATTGTTAATTAAACTCAGATGTTAATAACGATTTAAATTTCCGGTATTATTTCAAAGGGTTAAGACATTGGACCCTTAACTCAAAATAGAGGTATACCTGAGGTTTACTCTGTAAGTTAATTAATTATTTATACTAAGTGTACTTTAAGGCTTGCTGAAAAAGGAAGACTAATATTCAATTTATTATGCAAATTAAAGTTCAAATAGCTTTCTTCGTAATGAAAGGTGGACAGACACTTCATACTACATACGAGTAGATAGTTAATTTATTAACGAGTCTATAAACTGTTCTCAACAATAAAATTTTAGATAAAAACATAGAAATCCACCGCCGTATGAGTAAAGTATCAATTATAATTTAATAATTTGATACTAACTTAATGTTCAAATCAAATTTCAACAAGATGTACTATAATAGGTCAAAATAAAATATCACTGCCAAATGAAAAAATTTAAACACGTTTTTTTTAAAAATGATATTGAGTTTTTTTTTATTATAAGAGCATGAATTTTGGTGCCAAAAAACACACTGTGCGAGGTATTCTATTTTTATATTTTAAAATAAAATTACAGTTATTTGTTTTAATCATAAATATTTAAGTGCATCATCAAAATATTTTTTTAAAAATTAGGTGAATAACATAAGAAATGCGTAATTAAAATGAGTAATTTTTGTGCTTAAAAAAAAATGTATTTAAAATACATACTCTCCTTTAAAATATGTATTAACCATCTAAATTTTCTTTATAAAAAGTGCATAAATTAAATACTCAATTTTCTTCATCATGAGAACATACTAAAACTGCTTTTTGATGTTATGTGCCGTCGGGTGTTGAGTAGCACTTGTAATAAGTAATTAAATAGTCCTCAAGTCGTCAATAAAAACAGCGTCGAAAATTGTATTGGTTCATTTCATTCACTTTGGAAGATAACAAGATGTCTCCAACTACACTCGTTGGGTGTACTGTACTTATAATCAATATTATTGTAGTGTACATTTAATAACAAAATTGTCGTAGTCACGACGAACTAAGTTCAGGATCTAATTTCATCATATCCTCCTGGAAATGTATGCATAAAGCGTACATTTTCTGTAAATGGAGGGAATTATAGTATGTATTTTAAGAAAAGTGCTATTTGGATAAATTGTAAAACACTAGACATCTAATCAATACATATTTAAACAAACAATATTGTTTTTTTTATTTTATTAGATGCATTAAATTGGGCAGCGTCTTGCGCGTAAGCATGCGCAGTACGTAGATGTCAAGAGGGTTTAACTTAGACGCCATATTGAAACATCGTATATTATAAAGATGAGCTCAGAATTCTCTTTTGAGTAGGACATTTAATCATCTTTCAAAATTTGAGAAGATGTACGATCTTGACTTATTTTACGACTCAGCTCTCCGCTATAAACGAAAGCTGAGTCTCATTGACAATAATAATATTTTCGTATTTAGCCTTTTTTTATATTAAGCCTTTGTAATTAATATTGACACTCTTTTTAAAAAAAAAAAATTAAAAAAAACAAACACAAAAAATACTAAATCCAAAACAAACATCACATTTCACACACAGTTTTTTTCCTAATAATACTACAGTATTATAAAACATTACTTACGATGTCAAAAAAATATGGTAAGCTGCATGTAATCGATTATAAGGAGCATTCGCCCCTGGTATGTACGTGTGTTTGTATGTACATATATACACGTATGTGTATATATGTGTATGTGTGTATGTATATACGAGTAAGTTTATATTTTATTAGTCTGTGCTCTCGATTAATTTGTTAACTATTAATATATATTATAATGTAATTGCCTAGCTTGAAACGGGGTATGTACCTTTGTTAGCTAGGCAAAGTGAACGCAAAATTGTATTTTTGATAAAAGGTGTAAATAAATAAAAAATAATAAAAACTAGATAATAGAGTCACGTGTTGTTGTCCTGTTCAGAAATCGTATTATACATATATTGTGATGTGCACGTAATTGGTTCTGTGTAAGATTTATGTTTTTTGTAATAATATCACTGTATTGAAACAACATAGCACTGTGTGCACAGCAGTTACCATAAATAAATTAATCAATAAATAAATAAAGCAGCAATAGTCATTATGGTCGACCAACTCACCAAAAGGTCAAATAAATTAAATGAATCCAAAATCCGCTTACTTAGGCGACGTCATTTTTCTCTTTCTACTTTAAATGCGGGAAAAGAACACTACAGTACAATATCCCATAAATTTATAATTTGCTCCCATTAAATATTAAATTCTTAATCGAACTTTTGCCCCCCCCAGAGTCCTTGGGGCTGACCGTTGGTACGGCATGAGATTCTGAACTTTTTCTACTCACCTGGGGTAATCTAGTTTTAAAATTCGAGTCCATTTAGTTTTGTTTGGAGGTTTTTGGCATTTAAACACCACGTTTGCTAGACGGGTTGGTGAGTTTGGATTCAGCCGCCCTTAACATAGGGAGCAGACGCTGTTTGTAGCCGCCCAATCTGGGTCAGACGCTACAGCCTGTTTGGTTCACGGGAGGTATTTTATTTCCCTCCTACCCTGCATATCTGCCGAGTGTTCCCCTATCCACAGCCTGTAACCGCTAGAGGACGCGTCCTCTAGCGGTTACAGGCTGAGGACGCGTCGGCAGAGGACGCGTCCTCTAGCGGTTACAGGCTCCGCGAAGGATAACAAGGCCACAGAAAAGATAAGTCGACGACATTGCCTCTATATTTTTATTTTTTTATAAAAAATAAATATTTGCATTCTTATGATTTACCCAAATATTTAATTTTTAGGGCCATTTTCAACGAGTTGTAAATAACTCACTATTAGAAAATGGAAATAAAGTTGGAGTAGAGTGGGATTCGAACCACGGACCAATGGTCCGTGAGTCTGAGACAGGACCACAACCCGATGCCGGTAAAACGTGGATGATGAAAGCGGGTGATAGGAAGGAATGGAGACGTTTGAAAGAGGCCTTTATCCAGCAGTGGAGAGAATAAGGCTGCAGAAGAAGAAGAAGAAATATTAAAAATCAAAAAAACTTATCTGGCTCAAGAGAACGACGTCTGCTGAGAATCTGGCTTTTAGAACGTGGTTTTTTATGTTAAGATTTTTTTGTGTTTTTCTTTTTCACTAGGATAATTTTTTATTATCGATGTACGTATTTTTCTTTTTTTCCATAGTAATAAGAGTTTTTATATGTTTATAGATTTTAAGATATGAGATTATGTATAAATATTACAACTTAACTATAAGCACCTGCTGACGAACTGCATTTTATGCAGTTCAGTAGGACTTGATAACGTATTTGTTAATTTTTGTTTGCTTTTGATAAATAAATAAAATAATAAAAAAATTATGTTAAAATTTAATTTCAAACAAAGCAAAACATGAATTTTCGGGATCGATTGTTACAGCGTCACAAACTCCATTCATGTTTTGTTTGACATTTCTTGTTTGTGATTGTTTTAAAGAAAATGTCTAAAGCAATACAGTTTGACATAATTAAAACATAATTTTATATTTTATTTTCAACTAATAATGAGACCTGATTACAAATTTCTATAGTTCAATTAGGTATAAAATTTTAAATGTACAAAATATTGAAAACTCATTTACTAAGTTAATACTGATATCTCAAGAGAGATGAAGAAGATTATCATCTTAGAGAATGGAATATGGAGCTCTAGGCACCCACGGGACATATAAGCCATTGATCACTTTACTCAAACCAACTACCGGTCATAAGTCTCGTAGGTGCCTAGAATTCCAAACTCCTTTCTCTAAGATAGTAAGCTTCTTCATCTGTATTGAGATATTAATATTATCTCGATAATCAACTCTCCCAAATGTAATCCACTAAAGGTATAATAAAATTGGGACACTCTCGAAATATTGTTGACAACTTATTTTTTATTGGTCCATCTCCAAAAATCATTTACTTAACACAGGACTAAATAAGTCTAATAAATATAAATAAAAATTTATTGTTGAAAAAAAAAATAATGTAATTCACGACATAATAATAAATGGATGTTCATCTGAATTTAAAAAATCAATTTAGTTTAGCAGTTCAAGTCAGAACTACAGGTCGCAAACTTTATTCGGGGGAATGCACAAGAACTGGCAGCTGACAGAGAGGCATGGAGGCTCTTTGTGGACGCCCTATGATCAAACTAGGGAGCGGACATGGAATGATGAGGAATAACATCATTTGCCGCCACGCCACCAGACGTCAAGGCTTTTTCTGTCACTACTTTTGAGACCCGTTGGCCATGATAATATATTGTGCTTTCCTGCCTAAAATTTCAAACGGAATAACTACACAAGAGAGGTAAATAAAAATTAAAAACATTCATGGTCAAATTTACTGGTAAATCATGAATATTGCATCTGATAATTACAAAAAAGATAGGCTTAGCCTGATAATAAGAAAATTGGCTGTAAACAGAAAAAAGATAAATGGAAATACAAATCCAGTAATAAAAAAATAGTTAGGATTAATATTTAAAAAATCGATAATACTATATCAACGAAGCGGCGCATAGAGGAGTTTGTGATCCAAAAAGTCGATCAAAATTATTTTTTATTTGCGTTCATTTTATTTTTATGTTATTTGAAATGACACTACAAAAGAAAATATTTGAGTTAATAATTATGAAACAAGGACAGTATAAAGTTTAAAATAAAATATAAGTATATATTTCATTGAGATATTTAATAAATACATGTGGCCTTCGTGCATCATAATAATGTGCGACAAATAATCATTAAAGTATTCGTATTACAATACAATTTATCCCAAATTAAAACAAAAAAATACGCTAAAATTGTAAGCATGTCACAAAAATAAAAATGAAGAAATAACGATTAAAATATTTACAAAAATGTTGACACAAACTGAAATGAAAATACTCTAATAAATGTGTTTACAAAAATCAAATAAAAACACAGAAACACTTCATATTTTTTTTTACTCAAATTTGAATAAAAATATGGAAATACTTGATAAAAAAATCTGAAATGAAAATACAAAAACTATTGTATTTTAAAAGAACAATATTTTCTTTAATAAGATATTTCGATCGTTTTGAAAAGTGTTCGAACCAATTCTCAACCTAATCTATACCTTCCCATTTCCAAGATTCAAGGTATAAAAAACTATCAAGGAAGAAACGGTATAAGTATTGGTTTTGATAACCGTTTTATAACACCAGTTTTAAGTTTAACGTATAACAACAGTTTTAAGTTAATTTACTGATTCAGTATAATTGAAATAACAAGCCACCGATTTAAATCATTAATCATATAATGATCGCGTTTTCCTAGCACGCACGAGGTCTCCAGTTGGATAAATGGGCTCCGATTACAATGGGAAGATAACAGAATTATCTTCTATTGTCTAAGAAAAATCTATGTAAATGTACAAAAATGAGATATATTTGCATGAAAATTTAAAATATCTTCATCGGTAACCTATAAGTGAACATGTTTAAGGCGGTTCATCCAGCCAAACACAATTTCATTTTCGTTTTAAGACGGTAGTGAGTTTTAAAAAGAGACAGCAATATATTTGTCCGTGCGCGCGGGTGAGTCAAGCTTGGGTAAAGTTAAATACAGTATGCCCGCTAAGTACCCGCAAAAATGAGATTTTTTTTACCTGCATGGTCATGAATTTGAATTTGAGTTCCAATAGTTCCTTTTGAAAACTATAATTGCTTTTGCAAGATTAATAATATGTATTATGTTACAGTACGGACTCACGGCTCAATTTATTTATTATAGTTGGATTATAAATTTGTACTCACCTATCATTGATTTTCGTATAAACTATTTTTTTTACATCGTTTTTGGAATATTATTTATTCCTTAGTCTTAATATATCAATGTGGTGGATACGATTTAATGCATAAAAAGTATACAACAAAAAAAAACAATATTTTATCATCAAAAAATATTTTATTATTTATCCAGATACATATCAAATTACATTAACAAATATATTATTGTTGATAAAAAAGAAAGTAAAAAATACCATTTAATTATTAATAAAAGCACACATATTCTATCTAATACTTAACATATTTTTTGTTAAAGTTACACTTTATTCACAAACAACAAAATAAAAGTAAAATATAATATACTTGTTATATCTTTAAAAAAAAAAAAACATTTATTGAAGTCAAAACACCGAAATTTGCTGGACAAATAAAAACAGAAAAATTACACTAGTAAAGATTATAAACTACTTTATACTACTACTTTCCCTTTTCCGCACACAAATTACAACAAGGTACACCAAATGCTGTGTATCTTGATCATTTTATTACATTAACAATCAAACACTCGACCTCATGCACGGTAGCCTTGGACATTTTAACTAATTGGACATTTTAACTAATGGGGTCGAACTCTTTGATAAATACACTTTTCTTGGATCATTACAGATAACAAATACATGGAAGAAAAATTTTTTATAGAGAAACGTAATAATTATCCCAAATAATAATTTTACATGAACTAGGTACATTTCACAGTACATGTGTATTACACAAAGAAAATAATAATTATGCATATAGATTCGGATAGATCCATAATAAATTAAAAATCAAACACTAGTCTTGAGTTAATGAATTATTTTAAAAAAATCATTTGCTCTTACGTTTCTGATTGTCTGCACATTTTTTCGCTATTGCCTCTAATATATACACAGGATCCCTAATCGGCATGTTTCGATGATACCTCGGATCGACTAATTCTGGCAAAAGGCAATTTAGATAAAACAATTTCAATGGTTCTAACATTTTATTTTTCCAAAAACCTTCATCTTTTTGGATGTATGTGATATGTAGAGGGCGGTCAGAGCCAGTCCATATCGCAAATAAACAAGTGTTCTTTTCCGATATATATAGCTGCCCTTGCACCTGATAGAACCAATCGTGGTTCGTGTTTATCGTAATGTCATTTTTTTTGTTCATTTTTAAGAATGGAATTTTCTTAAGCCGAATTGCCTCTCTTATATCTAGTCCAGATGCTGATGAAGGACATTTTAATTCAACAATCATGTCATCACACAAACCATCTGGAGTTGCGCCCATATAATTATGGTCTTTATCTACAAAAATCCCACATTTACCTATGCTCTTAGACATTTGTTTCGATAGCTGACAAATTGCCAGTTCTTCGTTATCTTTGCCATATTTAACTGAATTGATATGGCTCAGGCTCTTTCCATATAGTAATGATTTTACTAAAGGTGCACAGCTAATGTCTTGTCGGCGTTTACAAATTTTACCAAATGACGAAGCAGTTATCATTTTTCTACGCAACTCCAGCCACTTACCACAATCCGCTTGTAAAATGGTATCTCTTTCAATATTAGTCCTTTCTTCTTTTGAAATGGATAGTGATTTCAAAAATAAATTTGTTGTTTCTGTGAATATATTTTGGTCCATATCTGGGCGTTGCGCATTACTGCCATAATCGGGATCATTAGAAATCCGATTTCTTGCCTTTGCTCGATACTTATTTCGACGCTTTCTACTTAATCGCGTAATTTCTAATCGTTTGATTCTTTTTCCAGGGCTATTCCCGAAAATTGTTTTGTGCAAGTGGTAATGCGCTCTTTTAGTATTAAAAGAGACTACAGCAGCTTCACATCTTGCCTTATAAGAACCTTTGTTGGAGTAATTAATTCTTTTTCCACCTACAAATTTAGCTACAATGCTATTGTATCTCTCTACAATATTGTTATCAACATTCACTATAAGGCTTCGCGAATGTGACGCTAATTGAGAAGCAAAGTATTGTATCCTATCCATTATAATAGAATGAGATAAATTAGGCAAGCGAATGTTTTCTTCTGATGTCTGTTCACAAAAATATTCTGCGCATTTGGTGTGATCACCAAATATGTGATTAGGACTATTGCGTATGTCGTCGTATAAATTTGAAATTTTCTGGCTATCGCTTACTTTTTCATTTATTCTATATTTTATTGCACATGTAACAGCAGTTCTTAATTTCAAAAGTTTGCTAGTCAAATGTTTTCGGTGGCTAAGAGGATATCTGGTATCAGAAGTCAAGTTGCGCAATTTTGTGGAATAATTTCTAAGCAAATGATTCCTACACTCAATTTTTTCTACAGTTAGATCCGCGTAAGGTCTGGCATCTAAATTTTTTTTGTATGAACTAGAATCACCGTCCGAAATTACTTTTGAATAAATAAGACCGTGCATTTCTATTGAGTTTTGGAAACCCTTAACCAGAATGCTAGATTCCATACTGGTCGAACTTCCAGTATGGTTTTTAAAACAACGATGTTTAACTGCTACAATATTTTTATTTGCTGCAAGAGCGCATGTCATACAAAATTTATTTCGTACTTCCATATATAATACTTCTCCGAATGTTTGGCCTACTATAGCTGCAACTCCTGATAAAGCTGAATAATTATTTCGATATGATCGCTTGGACCAGCAACCATCAGCAACAACTGTAACTAATGGTATTCCATCCTTATTCACATTTCCAATCGACTTGGCGTATTCAGACTCTCGTTTTGCTGCATTTTTCATTTGTTTTAGAGCACTTATTGACCACCAATCACAAACTTTTTCATGGACCTTTGCATACGTTTTTGTATTCATACAAGGAATATCTACCACCGATGTTAATTCCTCTAGATGAGAAAATCCGCTACCTATGCTCATAATTCCAGAAACTATCGCGTGATTTATGTCAATTTTATTTGATTCATTACGATCTGAACGTATCGAAAATATTCTATTGCACATTTCACATTTCACAACAAATGTGCTATAAAAACCTTTCCGAACTTCAGATCTAAACTTTAAATTAATAATGGAGCACTGTAAAGCATTGTCATGTTTTGCAATTTCTTGTAATTGTTCAAAAAAAAACCCTAAATCAATTATTCTTCGTCCACTAATACTAAAATGAGTATTGTCGTCTTCTTTTTTTTTTACGTCCAAACAATATCCAACATCTTCTTCAAGTATTGTTTCAGATACCTGTTGAAAAAATAAAAAAATATATATGGTATTTGCAATATCCAACAGTGCACAAGACAATAAAATAGGAAACATTATATTATTATATTCAAATTTTATTAACATAATTGAGTTTTCTAAGAAAAGAACCCTTAATGAGGAACGCAATTAGCTGTGGTTTTAATATGTATTTTCAATCACCAAAAAATCCGAGTTTGACTCAAATAAATGTGTAGTTCCAAGAATCAACAGTGCTTATCATGGAGTGTGCATAAATGTTTCGGTGAATTCTATTTTTAATAAGCTAGTGATAATTAACTCAGTAGGTATATAAATAAAATGATTTATTTCATTGTTTGGTAATATTATTACTAAAAAAAAACTAAAACCAGCACTATATCCAGAATGCAAAGCTGAGATAAGCTTTGTAGAACAAAATAAAAAAAAGTCTTTTATGATGGTTCGCTCATGCGGAACGAATAAATGATGGATGTAGAAGTCGATGAAGGTCGAGAAATACGTGGCATGGTCAAGTACAATAAATATTTGAGTTGTCCCATGTCGGAATAATCGGCGTGCGCGCATGAGAAGATGCATGAATGTGAAAGAAGCATGCCACGTGTGCCAGGACAGAGAGGTATAGCGTTCTATTCTCTCTGCCTACCCCTTTGGAGAAATGGCGTGATGTTTAGTTATTTAGTTAGTTATTGAGCATAGCATAAATATGATGCGAGTATGCCTAAATTTATAAGTACAACAAGTGCTTGAAAGTGGACATATGAATTATTCTCGTGAAGATATATGATTCCAGGATAGATTGGTGTGGCGTTCTACCTTCTCTGCCTACCCCTTTATAGAAATGCCGTAACGACTAGTTACTAGTTAGTCGTTTATTATTAATTATATTAGGTAATTAAATTTATGACAATACATACGGTTGAATGAAGAGTATCGCAATTGTAATTTTCTCCATCATCAGCTTCATTTAAACTACTGGAAACAATATGCTTGTCTGTAGAAGATCTTTGGGCAGCCAATTCCCTTTTCCTGAAACACGTTTATTGTTTAGGTGGGTAGAGGTATATATATATTTTTTTAAATGCACTAACAATCAACATAACATCAAGTATCCATCAAAGATGTTGCTACATTATCTCTGGTTAAATCACGTCTGAAGAAAAATCTCTTTTTTACTCCTTAATTTCTCCTCCTTCCCTCTTTTTTTCATTTTTCCCATTGAGTAATAGTTTTGATCTAAGGTAATTTATAAACAAATACGTTTACTTCTATTTTTATATGTTCTGTAACTTGAATTAATAAAATAAAACTATTATTTTATTGGTTGGTTGGAAAAAATTGCCATTTGGCAATAAGCCCGCCAATGTACAAATAACATTATGTACAAAACGTTAAATAAATAAATATTTATTGGATAATTCAAGGCCTCAGAAAACAAATCAATCAGTTGGTAATGTCGTTTCAGTTTCTATGAAGCTCTGCGCCTCATATATAATATGCTAAAGAATACTCGATTCCGAATCACACTGTAGTTATACATGCGAAAATATAAAAAAAATTCTTACCTCTTTCTTTCTTCATTTATCTTGTCAAATCTTTTGGTCTTGTTACGACATTTATGTTTTCTTGTAAAACCTTTAGCTTTAATTGTTTTGGAACCCATTTTTAATTCACAAACTTTAAAAAATCACAGAAGAAACGTCCCGAAAAATTCGACACAGAAAACACGTCCGTACTCGGTGAACGCCCGAGAGAACTGATACCAAACTGTACGTTTTATATATGATTGATTCTCAATGAAAATACATGATTTTATAATATTAATTACATTTATATTTTAGCATTTTTTGAAAAATAAAAAATATCTGTAACTAGAAAAATGTGTGTTGTATAGAGAAATGTAAAAAAAAAATCAATTTTAAAAGTAATATACATAAGAAAGAGCCATTTAGTTTCAACAGTTTAACCCAAAATGGACTCTGAAAGAATTGTATTTTACGAAAATTATATGCTTTTTTTCAAAAAACCAACTCATCATCGGCTTAGATAAATAATAGATCTTTCAATAACTACAATAAAACATGTTACAATATATTATCTAAATATAGATAATTTGTGTTGAAAATGTTGAAAAAAACGAAAAGTGCACTTTTCCTTGCAATTTTTTAGTCAAATAAAATTTTAAAAAAACATTTTTACTTCATCAGTTTACTAGATAAATGTTTAATCTTTTATGTGGTTTAAAAAAAAAATTGTTATACTTATTATTAGACTCTAAATTTTAGTTTGAAAACTGCCTTTTTTTGCTCCGCGCTGGATGGATCGCCTTAAAAGAAAAAAAAATAGGCAAATTCTGCTTTTCATACAGAAAACTGAATTTTACTTTGTAGATAAAATTGAAGATAAATGTAAACTTCCCATTATAATCGGGACCCTGTTAAGAGAGACATGAAATATTTATTTAAAGGGGTAATTTTGGACAACGATATTTATTTCATGGTCCCAAGTCTGACACCTTAATCGTGTGACTGATTTATTGCCTACATATTTTTTTTATTATTTTTTTTATTCCATTTTATATTAAAAAGTAATACCTTATAAAAAATCCGTGCTACGGCAGAATAACATATATTCTTCTTTCTGTGCCATATCGGGTCTTCCCAACGTTGGCGATCACTCTTGAGTAGGCATTCCGGTCCTGTGTCAACTGGAACAGCGCCTCAACCCCGCGCACTCCCGTCCAGTCGCGGATGTTTCTCAGCCAGGACATATGTCGCCTTCCAACTCCACGTTTTTCTTTGATCTTCCCCATCATGCTCAGCTGTAGAAGCGCATATTTACTTCACCGCATGATATGACCCAGATATGCGAGTTTTCTCTGTTTTATTGAATACAGTACTTCTTTTTCGGCACTGATTCGTCTCAGCACCTCCGCGTTGGTCACTAAATCTATCCACAAGATTCTCAGCATTTTCCGGTAAAGCCACATCTCAAAAGTTTCTAATCGGTTCATGGAGATCACCTTGAGAGTCCATGTTTCAACCTCGTAGAGCAGTATTAACCAGACATAGCACTTGACCATCTTCTGTCTCAGTTTTAAATTAAGACTATCACTGCAGAAGAATTATTCTATGCCATCGAATGCTGATCGTGCTATCTATATTCTGCATCTAATATCCCTATCCGGATCCATATCAGAAGTGATTTGACTGCCGAGGTATTTAAATTTAGTCACTCTCTCGATTGTTCGACCATTTATTCGCAATACAGCATTATTGTACGGGTTTCGGCTAAACACCATCATATTTGTTTTGGCCACATTGATGTTCAAGCCCATTACTCTACCAGCTTCGTCAATTGTACTAAGACGTTCCTGAAGGACACATGCGTTGTCAGCCAGGATAACGGAATCGTCAGCATATCTGATGTTATTGATAATTTTGTCGTTAATTCTTATTCCCTTCCTGACATCAGAGAGAGCATTCTTAAATATCATGTCCTAGTATAAGTTCAAAAGTAAGAGCGATGATTTGCAGCCTTATCTTACTCCACGCTTAATTGCAATATCTCTCGTTACATTGTGACCTAATCTTATCACAGCTGTCTGCTGTCAGTAAAGATTCTTTATGAAATGAACATCCTTGTCATCCAGCTGGCACTCCTGTAACAGTTTCAGTATTAACTCTGAGTGCTTTACTCTGTCGAATGCCTTCTCGTGGTCAATAAAGCAAGCAAAAACGTCTTTTCGCTGATGTCGACATTTTAGTAGAAGGATATTCATTCCTAATAGTGCTTCACGTGTACCAAAGGCTTTCCTAAATCCAAACTAACATATATGTTTATATATATATCTCCGTATACATACACACACAAAGTAATAACAATGTTACCGATTGGTCCGCCAAGTCAGTGCCGTATGCGCCATTAGATGCGAGTGAGAGAAGGAAATGATGCCGTTAAAATGGAAAACAATTATTCTCATTTCGCGTCTGTAATGTCATGACCACTGGCCATTATATTTTCCACAGGTGCATAGTGCGGTTAAGTTTAAACCACCTGCAGCTTGGTGGTGCCGTTATAATGGGAGGTGTCGTGTCATAACCAATAACCATAGCGGCTTTCATTGCTTCAACTTGAATAAAAATATAAATGTACCATTTACGAGTGTAAGCTCATTCATTGGTCGAAAAAATCGCAAATGTAAGTACCTATACTATAATATTGATATTTTTTGTACCAAAAATATGCTTTCATAGACAATTATTTAATTTAAAATATATTTTAAACTTCTTATTTTTAAGATAATGTAGAAGTCTAGGAATCCACAGGGCTTATGACCTATCATTGGCTGGTTTAAGTAGCCACTTTACACACTGTGCAACTTTTATATGTTGACGTTTCAGCTCTTAAATTTCATGAACGTCAACAGATGGAAGAATCGAAGAAATATAAATGTTCAAATATAGGCAAAATCAACAATACTTTTAGTTTGTCCAAATTTTTGTAGACAAAGACTGGATTCAGCTCCCCGAGGAGCTGTCAATATTAACATATTACAACAGAGATGAAGAACATTTTAAAGAAGGTAATACAGAAGTCTAGGCATCTACAGGGCTTACGACCTGTCAATGGCTGGTTTAAGTGGCCAAATTACACTCTGTGTATCAATAACATTTCCAGACGTTGCCTAGTATATGGGTGAAATAATTCAATTAAATGAATCTCACTCGCATAAATAAAGGTTTCAGCTCTTCAACTTCACAAACATCAACAGATGGAAGAATTGAAAAAATATAGATGTTCAAATATGGGCAGAATGGTAAATGTTAGAAAGTGTGTAAAGTGGCCACTTAAACCAGCCATTGACAGGTCATAAGCCCTGTTGATGCCTAGACTTCTGCATTCTCGTCTCTAAAATGTTATTCATCTCTGTTGTAATATGTTAATATTAACACTTCCTCAGGGGGTTAAATCCAGTCCCTGTCTACAAAAATTTGGACAAGCTAGAAACAAAGTTCTTATTTTAGTTTCAGTTTTTAAATATAGCCGTTGGTTATCTGAAAAAAGAATCAAGAAAATAAAAAATCAATTATGATAACAATATCGTTAAAGAAATACCAAATTTTCTGGAAACTCAATGGTAAGAAGAGTGAGGAGAAAGGACAAAGGGCGTTTTTATTTATAGTGTTACTTATAGAAATTTAAATTCTATAATTACAGTATAATAAATGCCCCAACCGAGTATAGCGTAGGGGATGAAAAAGATGAATGGTACAATGTGCTGTTACAAACTTACGACACATATCCCAGTAATGATGTGTGACTAAAAAAAAACCGCTTGCATACAGCACTGTGGATTTAGAAATGATATTTTAAAAGTTAATTCTAAATTTCACTTTGCTACAACTTACCGTTGAAAATTTCGGTTTTATACCGAAGAGCTTTGAAATTTTTAACAATTAAAACGGTACGGTATATCTTAAAATCTGAACTCACAAGTTGATTTTTAATTTCTTGTCGCTACGAATTACCGCTGAAAAGCTCTATGTATACCGGGAAAGTCCGAAAAAAAGTTATACTAAAAACATCACGGTTCGTAAGACAAAGGCGGTTTGCATACAATGGAACTTGCAAAAGCGTATCAAGCGATCAAAGATGGCCGTAATTATTCACGAAATAATGACACATCCCCGCCGATTCTAATAAAATCAGAATCAAACCTAAATAAAATATTTAAGTGACTTTATTTCATAGTTCTCTCTTCGTACTAACATTTCTATTATATTTTTTGTACAATTATTTCAGGGCTTACAATATACTCAATATCACCATACTATCTCTCTACATTTTAGATGTAAATCGTGGCGTAAAATTCTTTGTAAAGTGGTCCTCTTGATGTCTGAGGCTTGGCTTCTATTGCGAGTCGATTGTTGCGGATGTTCCCTAACTGATTCAAAAACACGCTGAATAATTTCTGGTATCCTCACCGACTTTGGGCGGCCTTCATTTATTATTATTTTTGTTTAGCCGGGTATTTCAAACATTTCGATCCATTTTCGAATAGACTTTGCGCTTGGTGCTTGACTTATGTCTCGTAAACCAAAGTGAGCACGGTATATTCAACTAGAAATTGTCACGGAATAATTGTTTACGTAATATATACGAACACAAAATGCACACAAACGAAAAAAACTAATGATCATAAATGTCAACCGTATTCTATTAAGGGAAAATAGTAGTTTCTTAAAATTGTTCTGGATTGTTTATTGTTTACTGTTGTTCGCCAAGTAAAATTCTATTCTCTTTTAATATTAGGGTTAGGAACAACGTACATTATGCTCTGTAGTCATTAACCCTATATTGAAGCCTGCGACAGTTGATACGCGTGTGAACAAATATAGAAGCAACGTTCACATTCTATCACTTCTTCATAATATTTTAAATAATCCCACTTCGCCTGTTTATCTGAGAGAGCTCTTCCAACTTCTTTCAAACACGGACTATCTCTTCGTTCTAGTGACGAGAGAACCCTTTTAATACCCTTTCATCGCTCCAATTTTCTTGCCTCCTCTTTCACAGTAGTAGCTGCTCGATTGTGGAATAATCTACCCACTAATGTTAGAGACGCCCCATTTTTATTTACATTTTAAAAAAAAATAAAATAAAAATAACTGCACATACAAATAGTGTAGCGAGAGATTTTTTTAAAAAATATATGTAAATCAATAAACGTAGTATTGTATATAATTGGTACACATATTATTTATATTTTTATGCATTTCATTGCTTTATATTTGTTTTATTATATATTATACTGTATTATTTATGTTTAAGTAACATGTATTCTTGGCACATATATTTACTTTATATTTGTATAATAATGATTTTTAATATCTTACATTTGATTAGCTAGGCATTTATAATTAAGTAGTTTTAGTTTTTCTTTTTTATGTTATTGTTTTATTAGTATATGACTGCTTACGCTCTAAAGATAGAAAATCTATATCTTATAAAATACTATGCCATGTCAGCTGGAGACTATCATCAACAGAGAACACTCCGTTTTCATTTTACATTAATTGGTTTTATATAGATTCCCTGTTATTAAGTATGTGTATTATTTTTTGCAAATAATTAAAAAATAATTTTTTAAAAAATAAAAAATTAAGTCAAGATTGAAATGTCACTATCTAAATATTTAAGTTGTTCCTTTATCTTTCTTCTTTCCTTTCCATCCCCTCTCCTCTCTTTAAAATAAAGTGTTATTTTTTTATGTATTTTTATTTTCTTTATCTTTGTTTTTAATTTTTGTATAAAATTGTATAATTCAATATTTCCCTGTACTTGTAATTTTCTCAAACTGAACGGTTTGAGTAGGTAGGAAGAAATTGCCTTAAGGCAATATGCCCGCCCTTGTATAAGTGTTCAAATAAAATAAATAAATTAATTGCGTGTTAGATTGTATTTTTTATTTTCTACAAAAAGCATTGTATTTTTTGGTGGTTTTGAAAGGACAGAAAAATTAATAGCAAAATCAAAGACAGCAGGGAAAAAACAAAAAACTTATAGGACAATGAATTCAGACGATCAAACGAGCCAACGAGTCACCGTTTTCCGATTTCACAAAGAAGTATACGTTGAACCACTGGATGTGGATTTGATCCAATTTATGATGTGAAGCGTGCTGGCACGATGTGTGCACTGACTACATTGGTTTCGGAGCATCAAATAGTAAGTAGTTCACGAAAAACTAAAGTTGTTGCGCCTGCAATATCTGTTAAGGATTTTTTTTTAAATTTTTCATTAAGATTACACAACTTTGCTTCAGCAAAATAAACTTAAGTATTAATTCATAATAAGATTGCGTATTTTTTCCTTTGTTATCAATAAAAAAGAATTAATCCTTCATCGAAAGGTGGGTACTTTGACCAAATTATCTACTTATTTTTTTTAATGCCACTTAACCGATATTGCAGACACAATGACAATATGCGTGCACTTACCTTGTACGAAGAAATGGTTGTGCGTACTCCTTACTATAGTTGGAAATAGTGCGCAAAAAAAATGTTTTTTTTATTCGCATTTTTTTACGCTTTTAGAATTATTCATTGATTAGAAACGTATTTTTATATCAATTTTACATGTGGGTTTTTTCGTTCCAAAATGTATTAAAATAAAAAATAAATTAAGTTTACGCGGTTTGCTTGCTTCATCCCACATTGATCAACGTTACAATAACACATAACCATGTGAATAGTCCTGACAACTTTAAGTGTGTGAGTGGTAAAGTAATTTTGAAACTTCAAAAATATTTTTTTTTAAAGTTACGAACAAATATGCTTTATTTTGTATATCAGTGTTGTTTTTATTATTATTTCTGATAAATGCAGGCCGATCTGATGTTACTGCTGACTTCTTTCGTTTTCTGCATCCTTCAACATTGTCATTGTTATTCAACAACGACGGAGGTGCAAAAAATGAGATATTGACTTTCTTTTATGGGCACGCACTAACATGCTGCAATTTTCGCCTCCTACAACACCAAGCGCAAGGCGTGCACCGGAACCGTACGATTCAGGGATCAAAGAGGCACATCAGTTTCTCTGCCTCCGCCGTTGATCCTAGTTCGTGTGCGTTCTGTCAGTTTTTTATTTTTCCATTATTAATTTAAACCTCAAAACATGTAAGGAAAATCTTTCATTAATTTCACGCAACCTTACAGCAAAACTTCGATAAGTCAAGCTGATTATTTCATTCACACAAAAGATCCCACTGCATAATTGGTAACCCTGACGGCAACGTTAATTACATCCACAGAATTTGTTAAACCCGACGCTAATTATTAACCTAATTTTAACATAATCAGTTCAAGCATATTTTGCATATTCAAAATATCTGAGATCAACACTTGCCCATGCGATGATGTTACTCTCCAAGATGTCTCCCATCTATTGATACATTGTCCCTTTTTTAGTCTGCAGAGAATGCAACTGGAAGCGAGATGCAGAAGTCTAAATGAGGATTTACACGATATGCATGTAGTGATTAGTCATAGAGACTTGTCAAGAGAGGTAACATTATACATGACAGATATAGTGAAGGCAATAAAAGGTATCAATGATAGCAGGACACCAAATGCCGAACACTATTCAAGTGGATCGGAAGATATGTTGACGAGTAACAACGGTCCGCCTTCTTCTGACGAGTTTTCTGTGGTTTCCTCTTGAAACAGGTCACAGCCGAAACATCTTACCGATCCTTACATTAAATAACGAAATAAAGTTTTTCATTAAAGTAAATTTAATATAAATTTAAAAGGAAAAAAAAAAAAAAACTTTTTAAGTAAACAAATAAATAACTATTGCTTTGAAGTATATATTAACCTTGTACATTACAAGCAAGGTAAAAGAATAATGCAACTAACACATAAAAATTTTGCTTATGAATGTTGATAAATCGAAAGTGATGGTTTTTGAAAGGGATGAAAATATAACTAAATGTGAGATCAGCGTGAACGGAGATATTCTGAATCAGGTAGAAGAATTTGTGTACCTGGGAAGTATGTTTACTAGGGACGGAAAGGCCGATAAAGATATTGAAAGGAGGGTGAGTGCTGGGAACAGGGTGAACGGTGCACTAAAATCTACTTTGGCAAACAAATGTTTATCGCAGGAGGCTAAACTAGCAGTTCACAACGGAGTTCTAGTTCCAACTCTAATGTATGGGAGCGAAGTATGGAATTGGAAAAATAATGATGAAAGTAGGTTGAATGCTGTCGCAATGCGATCCCTCAGGCGAATGTGTCTTAAAACGATGTATGATAGGTGCACAAATGTCGAGATCCGTGAAGTGTGTAAGGCTGAGACATGCATTATTGACAGAATTAAGAAAGGGGTGCTGCGTTGGTTTGGACATGTAGAGCGAATGGACAGTGAAAGAACGGCTAAAAGGATCTACGATGCAAATGTTGATGGATGCAGAAAACGAGGAAGACCGAGAAAGACATGGCACGATCAAGTCCATCAAATACTTGAAGATGGACATGTCAAAAGTAGGAATAATCGGCGTGCGTGCATAAGAAGATGTATGAATGTAGAGGAAGCGAGGTCTGTATGCCAAGATAGAGTGTTATGGCGTTCTATCCTCTCGCCTACCCCTACGGGGAAACGGCGTGATGGTTTGTTGTTGTTGTTGTTGTTGTTTAAAAATATTGGTGACCCCCTAACACATTTCATCTTAATTTACTGAATACATCCCATCATTAAAGCTACGTATAAATAAACTTCTATCTCACCTTTGCGACCGACCGCAAACGTAAAAGCGCATGCTTCACTTTTTTTTTACTCTCTAACAATTTATAAAAAATCTTATTGAAATAATTAACTTGACTTACCGAAGTCTTTTTTTGAGCAGCACTGATCGGAAACACAGTATGTCTTTTTTGTAATTAATTTCTTGTACTGAAAATATTTAGTAATTAAAAATTAAATAAACACATTATTGTAAGACGTCAATCTCCTTCATGTACAAAAGGATTGTTTTTTTACGTAACGGAAAACGTTCATGTAAATATATGTAAGAGGAATATTTTTCTTTAATGAAATGAACAAAGATAATAAGTACAGTCAGGAATACAATATATTTAAGAAAGAAGTGAAAAGTTACATCTATAATTCTTCTGTATGTAACACTGATTAAAAACATTTTTTGTAATTTATGTTTAGTATCCTAAAGATATTATTAATTAGAATAAAATAAACTATTTTAAGACGTCACTCCCCATTATGTACACAATAATTATTTATTTATTTTACGTAATGGGAAACGTTAATATAAATATGTGTATTTGATTAATGTAAAAAAATTATATTTAGTTGTAATATTAAATTTTAATTTGTGATTTATAAAAATAAAAAAAATTGAATGTGGGTATTTAAATTACATAAAATATGTATTTAGTTGTTATATTGTAATTTTTTTCTTTCTGAATAAACTAAAAAAAGTATTCTGGATATTATATACATTTTTCTACTGAGGTCATCAGCGTGTTTAATGTGTATTTGAGAGTAATCAGTTTTTTCTTGCTAGTATTTTTTAATTCTTAAACCCAACATATTTAAGCTTTTATCTTTGGACGCTATTTTTGTTTTTTAGAAAAGTTCGTTAAGCTTTATTTATAAACATTTTGGTGTTGTCTGCACTAATCTCTTTGAGGATTTGTAGATTGGTTTTAGAGTTTACAATCTTCTTTTGGTTGTCTTCATCATTAAACCTAATAACTTTAAGACGAGGTTTATTGACTATCGGTTTGAGGATAATTGTCCTGTCTTCTGAATTCATATACTCGTAGTTGTATTTCAAAAAAGTTTATAATTCCTTTATAAGCTCCTACAGTAGTTACATTGCTAAGATTTTGATCTTTATGTGTATGTACTGTATTTTTAAGTGTATTTTGTTCAGTCTCTGCCAGTTACATTTCGAGCTCAGTAATTCTTTCTCCGTTTTTTTCACTTTTAAGATAAAATTATGATACTTCTTTGGTAATTCTATAATGGTTTTTTAATTTGCACTTATATGTTTATTGTCTTATTAGCACATTGGTTTTATATTTTCTAACACAAATAAAAAAAACTGGAATTAATCATAGAAAATCTAATCAAAATAAAACTAAGTACTAAGAATTTATAAAATAATATTGCGAATTTATAAAATAGGACCTAAACTGTAAGACACGACTTGTAAAAATCATCAAATTTAGTTGGTCTGAGTAATCGTCGTCTAGTGGTGAACTTGGGAGTTCTTCACAATGTACTGCCTGGACGTCTAGATATCCCGACTTTAGTCACAAAATTACCTATTAACATTCCAGGCTACCGTACTCGTCACACATCAAACTGTTTATTACGTGTACCATCCGTTCAAAAACACTTACAAACGACGCTTAGATCTCTCCAATGGTACACTTTACCCGAGAGTATAATTCAAACTTTTAGGCAATCCATTCGATAGAAATAAAATGACATTCAAACGCGAGTTCTTTTCAAAGACTGAAAAATATCTTAACCAAACAAAAAATAATCCAGTCTTCGATAACATATGGTATAATAGGGAGGGGGAGTTTTGGACGCGCATAGTCGCTTAATAGAAATAGCACAGAAATATATAATTAAAATAATTTACAAAAAACAAAGACTATTTCCTAGTAATAAATTATACGCAAAGAGTGGACTCCTTAGTTTTAGAAAATTATATTTATTTCAGAGCCTAAAATATGTATACTTGAATAGGAAATTGTTTAGTAATAATTTAAATCGTATTAGTAATAGATCTGATAGTGTACTGTAAGTTCCAGGATGCAGAACTAAGTTCACACAGAGGCACTCCTTACACGTTGGTCCAAGATCCTTCAATCTTTTAACCAAGAAACTACAAAACATTCAATCGCTGGTACAGTTTAAAGTAGGTTTGAGGTCTTGGATTAGCATGAAAAGAGCAGATAGACACATTCTTTAAAAAAATAAAATTTAAAAAAAATACATGCTGCAAATTAATGATATTTTCATAATATCAGCATATGTTAATTTTGTTTTTCTTTTCTTTTCTTTTCTTTTCTTTTCTTTTCTTTTCTTTTCTTTTCTTTTCTTTTCTTTTCTTTTCTTTTCTTTTCTTTTCTTTTCTTTTCTTTTCTTTTCTTTTCTTGTTGATGTCATACCATATTAATATGCTATAAACTTATTAATAATTAAAAAAGAAATGGCCCACGCTGAGACCGAAGTCTTTGTGGGCATTTTTTCCAATTTATGTTGTAGCCTCATTTTAAGATGTATTTTTTTGTAATAATATTTCTATGTAAATATATATATGGAAAAATAAACAAAAAAAAAGTTTAAAAAATAGTTTAACTAACATCCTGCTATCGCATTTAGTGTTTGACTTAAGACATAAACCTCCGCCTTGCTATCTCCGGTAAAGCTAGCAAGGATATAAGGATGGCTCCATTCAAAAAGGTTATTATCAGGATTAAAGCGTAAGTGACATTACTAGATGTGTAATTACAGTTCTCCCACCCGGCGTAAGCCCTAATTAATATTGACTATCCGACAGCCATCGGCATCGTGGCTCTTCTCTCGGTATTCTTCAAGAAGTTAAACTCAAATATTTTACTGAGGCAACTGATTTGAACTCGTAACATAATATTTGTGATGGTGTAAATTCTGAATTTGAATAGTCAAAACGGACATTAAATAAAACAAACCCCTTTATTTTATTTTTATTTTCTATTTTCTTTTATTTAGGAAACATACAGTACAGTAACAGAGTTTTATATTTTACACAGTTAGACTTAACTTTAATGGACCAGTGAAGTTTCCATATTATAAAGTAATTATATGTAAGGTTATCAATGAAAGTACAAAAAAGAGAAGTAAAAACATAAATGGAAGTTGTTTAAAAATTTAAATTTAAGTAAAAAAAGTTATTTTATAGTTTGTAGTTAGTATTTATAAATGGAAATAATATAAAAAATAAGGATAATTTGTAAAAGTAATTAAAAGTTAAGAATTAAAATAAAGAATGAAAAACATGCTCAGATGTAAAAATAAAATAAAATAGTAGGTAATAACATTAAAAAAAAAAAGAAAAACATATTTATACACATACATATTCCTTTGTCAAGGTATTATTTAGTTTTAGTTATAGAAGCTAAAATTGATCAGCGAGATTTGCTTTCATTGTTTTTTTAACTAAGCATATGTTTTCCTGAAATTCATGTTTTAATTAGTCATAATTCCATGTCCGCTCCCTAGTAAGAGCATATGGCGTTCAATACTTTTTTACATGAGAAGGTCACCAAAAAGCAGTAATAATGTAAGTTTTTTTTTTCAAATCTTAAAAAAAAACCTTTTTTTTGTATTAACAAGTTACTATTAATTTGCAGTCCACGTTAGGCGATCGTGCATAATGTCTCAATTTCGATTACCCATAAAGACACTTACTATTTGTAGGTATATATATATATTTTTTTTTTTCGCACCACAACAGGCAAGTAGTCCCAAATACAGTGGTGAATTATAGCGCAGAACACCCAGGCTTGAGAAAAATCACATTAAATTTTTGTGTTCTCAACGAGAATCAAACGGAACGTGCGTGAGTCAAGTGTTTTGACTGCCACACCACGTAGGCCGCCAATTATTTTTTTAAATACTACAAAATACGCTGCGATTGGTGTGCAGTGTCCTATGCACCGTCATGTGCGGTAAAGGAATCATGATGATGATAATACAATTTGCAATTAATTTTCTGGAAAATATTTGACTATGAATTAAAAAATGACAGAGATACAAAAAAAATACTGCTATTTTTATTAATTTTGAGAGCTCGTGATGGATGTTGGAGTTTTTCAGAAATAGTCGTGAACCCTCAAAATGGGAAACAGTATAATTATTTATTACATAATACGTTTTATTTATATTATTTTGATGTATTGTCCCAACTGAACACGGGGCTTTAAGTTTCATGGAGTAAGGGAAACTGATTTTTATTTATTTTTTTATTGTGCGTTTTTTAATGCCTATGCGAACAAAAACTAAATATAAACATAAATACGTAGTGTTTAAAACTGTCTTAATACTTTGCCATTCTGTTTATAAAGTCTTCTTTGTAAATTCACAAGTAAAAAAAGGGATATTGTTAAGTGTCTTCGGCACGGGTAACCCCAGTTAGGACACATAATTTTTATTTTCTTTTATTGTTTACAATGTGAAAAAAAAGAATGAATAAATAAATACGACTTTTTCACAGAATAATGGAAAAAGACGGATACTTAAAATTAAATGAGTTTTATGTTAACTACCCCCGTGAACAAGCATCCAATTAAATTAAGGGCAAATTCCAAGAAGAATTAATATTTTTGAAGCGCACTAAATAAGCTTTTTATTCCCTTACGTCTGAATTTGACTCTTTTGTTTTTAGTTAATGCACAAGAAATTGCTCTCCTTCTGTGTTATTTGTCTGTTAGAATTCTGAAGTAAAATAAATGTTTAAAATGAAAGGTTTGGGATGTCCGTTCCGTGAGCCTGGTCTTCCTGACAGTGACAGACGCTCCACAGCGATCTCCAACCGAGATGTAATGGATACCAAACGGCTCCTTCATTATGTTCTCTACTCCTTTAGTATCATCCCTTTGTGGAAGAGAAAACGCGCTTACTATTACTAATTCTACCCTTTCCACGCAACGCTTTAACACGACATCACCCTTTTCTGTGAGTACGTTTATTTATGTTAAGGTCCCGACATCACATACCTATATTGTAAATCGTGTTATTTTTTTTGCCAGCATCATTAAGCGCCTGGCGCTCGCATACGTCACTTATGTTTTGTAAGTTCAGTAGTCAACCATTCCTGTTCCATTTATCGTACGAAATTATTTTTTTCATATAATTTTATTAATTTTTCTCACCCATACGGCTTATACATATATAGAAGTTATATAAAACGTGAGTATATAAACAACATAAATTTGAAAAAATACAATATAAATATATAAAAGACAGGACATTACTTAGAAGTATTGTTGAGAACCAGAGAATATACTTTTTTTAAAAGGAACGATCTGCAAAACCTCTATTTTAGAGGCTCGTCAGTAAGTGAGAAAGTGTGGATACGGAATGAAGTTATTAGAAATTTGTATGTCACCACTTAACTGACTGTGTCTACCGGTTTCGAGACGTACCCGTCTCTTCGTCAGGATACCAATTAAACAAAAATGAGTCCACTGTACACCTTCTCAATAGTGGTTGCACAAAAATATAAAACCAGCATGCCATGCATTTTAATAAGCAACCCTTGCATGTACTGATTTGGTTATGAAAACATTTTATGTTGTGGGAAAAACAGTTGAAAAAAGAGGGAGGGGACGAAAGGAGGGGCGTGTGTTTAATAGGCATATGGTGACCATTACAATAAAACATGGTGTAATCGGCTTTATTAAAATGTTGTGTGATTATTAATCAATGGAGCATTATTTTTTAAGGCTTTTCTAATGTGAAATATTTCCATATTATTTACTTCTAACCCTTTTTTATTTGTATGTACGATTTTAACTCATGTATCTTTATTAAAGTCATAATTAAAATTGATTGGGTGATTTGCGGATTCGGAGAAATTGTTATTGTGAAGACACCTCATAATATGTTCTTTAACCAGAATATCAAAATTTCTTGATGTTCTTCCAACGTAAACTGAAGGACAAGAATTGCATTTTAAATGGTAAACACCTGAATTATTTTATAAACTATTTTCGATACTAAGCAATAATTTACCAATATTATTATTTGTATAAAAAGTAGGTTTGATATTATTTGGTATTTTTTTTGTATATTTGTAGGTAAAGTATTTTAAAAGTAAAAGTAAATAATATGGAAACATTTCATATTAGGAAGGCCTTAAAAAACAATGTTCCTATGGTGAATTTCAAACAACCTTTAATATAGCCCATTAAACGATGTTCCATTGTAATGGTCACTCTATACCAATTAAACTCACGCCCCTCCCTTCATCCTCTCCCTCTATTTTCAACTATATCACCCACAACATAAAATATTTTCGTAACTTATCAGTGCATGTAAGGGTTGCTTATTAAAATGCATGGCATGTTGGTTTTATATTTTTGTGCAACAACTATTGTGAAGATGTTGAGTGGGTTTCACATGATGATTCAATTGGTATCCTGACAAAGAGATGAGTACGTCTCGAAACCGGTAGACATAGAAAAGCCGGTTAGCGGTTAAATACAAATATTTAACAACATTTAGTATGAAGGCTGTCGGGAGATTGGATATTTACTCATTGAAAACCAAATGTCGCCTATGTAACGCCTGCGTAACACTTATTTCCCCCTACGGATGCAAATCGTGGCATCTCACAAGGGCCCAAAAAAAAACGAAAATTCTGAGTTTCAAAAATAGATGTCTCGGAAAAATCTTGGGTGTGCGCTGGTTTGACTTTGTAAGGAATGAAGTAATAAGAGAACGGAGCAAACTCCGGTGACAACTGTCATCAAGCAGAGGCAATGCAGTTGGCTTGGCCATGTACTGCGGATACCTCCTGAGAGTAACTCCTTAACCACGCCTGCCTGCTTTCCAAGGTATCAGATTCTAGACGTCCTGGACGTCCACGGCTGACTATTTGTCGGCAGTTCGTGTCAGAAATGCAGGTCGCGAACCTGATTTTAGAGGATACACAAGAACCGTCAGCTGACAGTGATGCTTGGAGGATCTTCGTGGAAACCATATTCTCCAACAAGGGAGCAGACTCACCAAATAAGCTCCTTTCTAGAATAGTGAAAAATGGCGTAAAAAAACATTGAGTTTAATGAGCTGCATATTGATATTTAGAAATGTTTTTTTGAATAATAATAATATTAAATAATATTGTACTGTCTAAAAATAGTAATATTGTTTCCTGTTTGCTGCGGTGTTTCTTGCTACGAAACTTTGGGAACCCACACACGGCATGCGTCAGTCAGACAAATAACATTCCTGTGTGATTCCGTGATTGTTATTTCCTGAGAGTTCACTCGAGGGAGTAATGCCGTCGCTATGTTTCTCATCATTCCGACCGGCGTAATATCACTCGAGAGCATCATCAAAATACTAATTCAGTAGAGATCTATCTACTACCCTTATGAATTATGAACGCACTTACATCTGTACATACGTATTCATAACATCCTGACTTCATCCTGAAAAGCATACTCCATGTTGAATCCATTTTTTTGTGTTTACGCTGCGCTGTCGTTGCGATTTGGTAAGAAATTAAAATTTTCGAAAATAGATATTGATTTTTTTACTGCTGACCATACATTATTGTTTTCTTTTTTTGTTTTATTTATTAAGTTTCTACTCGCCGGTGAATATTTTGCTAAAATAAATCTATTGGAGATTAGTCGGCCTCGTGGTGTACTGGTTCGTCCGTTTACCAGCCAATTGATAAAAGAAATATACATTATTAAATATTTATTAATCAATCCACTCTATGTCCTTTTATCGGGCGCTTTATACACGCGTATATATTCATTGTATTGATCTGACCGGTCACAATATCGCATAGGAATTTGAGCCTTATTATCAAGTAAATTGAAGTCATTTTTGTGTGTTTAAATGTCGTACTTGAAGCTTTAAACAGACCAAGAAAACAAAATTGAGAAATCTAAGATGAAACGCTTCGTGTGAGGAGAAAAAGTTTAAATTTCTCGCTTGTAACTTTAAACAGGACGCAGGAACTCTCAAAAGTCAAATAACTTTTATTGTATTTGTGCTATTTATAATATTGGGAAATCTTATGTGATCTAATCTGTAATAAAACTCCGTTGAAATGTCACATTGTGAAATTTCAACCTTTCAATTCAAGAACATCAAAAAGTGTTTCACGATTTACTGAATTATGCTGTATGAAAAAAGTAATGTGTTATTTTTGAGGTTATAAACATTACACTGCTGTCAAGTCTGCGCTCGCAAATATGTAGCCATTTATATATTTTAAGGGGTAAGTAGGTCTTTTTTTATATTTGTATATTTTTAATTATGAATTCTCTTAAATGTAATACTAAGATTTTCAATCAGTCACTTTTTCTAAAGAAACATTTGCTTTTTTATGTTTTACACAACTTTTTCGATTCTAGGCCAATTTCAACGAATGTTAGAGCGGAGTGCGAACCTTGGAACTTTGATTTAAGTCCACGACACTATCCGAGGGACCACAATCCGTTACAACGTTATTTACCTACTACCTACCTATTGGTATATTATCATGATTATATTTTATATTTACATTTCGTAAAAAAGAAAGTATCCCCCAGTAATGTAAACAATAATGTGTTTTTATATTATTTTCAGGGATAAATTATACAGCATATCATAACATTATTGTTATATATTTTGACATCTACACTTTTAATAGGTTAATTATGTTTTTTTTACAGTATTTATTCTTATGTTTACTTTCCAAAGGACAGTAAAAAAAATCTTAAACCAATAACACTATTAAATAATATTTAATATTTTTCAGGAGGCATATTCGTTTAAGATATTTTTTTACCATCCTTCTCAGAAGTCAAACTTTAGATCTAACGCATATATAAATAGTTACAACAAAAAAAATAGGCTAGTTTTTCAATGTAACACTTCAGTCTTTAAAATGGCATTTGAAGTATATGACTGAGACTGAAGTATTAAATTGCATCCTTAACATTAAATTGCAAATGTACGTTAAAATGATTTACTAATACAGTAATCAATGCACTATTAGATTTGGAATAGGGAATCCTATTTTTTATCTAAAGAATGATTAATATTATTATTATAGTCATTATTCTAGAGCTTCTGATTACTTAATTTATGCTTTGAGTGTGCCGATAAACGCTGCTACAAAAAATATTACAGAAAAAAATTGGACTCTATTCTACGACAAATTGCCATCAGATCTTGCTGGGGTTACAAAACAATATCATTGATGTCTACTCGGATTCTCAACGGCTTCATGCCGCTTGACCTTAGAGTCAAAGAACATGCAGAATCAAATCAAAAACATCCTCTTAGACTTTTCAAATGACAGGTTTTATCATGGAAACAGAAACCTCACTTACTCATTTCGCGGCGCAATATCCGACAAACCAAGGTTTCAAAGCTTAAACTCTTGCATAGCAAAAAGCTGCCATGAACCAGGATGAATTGAGTATCTTCTCTTAAACGACAAAGTTGGCGTGAGAAAGTCGAAATTTTTCTTCAGTATTTCAGCTTATTTATACTCGATTAAAGAAGTTTTTATTTAAAAATAAACGCCACTTAAAATAAAAAGGTGAACATTTTTTTAGACTGCCAATCATATGTTCATGTGATTGCGGGTCTAATTCGATCAAGCCTATTATCATTGATATTTGAGCTGACAACTAGAAATCAACAAATTGATCACGATATTTCAAAAATTTATAATTTTTTGCTAGTTTTTGTGAAAAACTGAATAAAATCATTAAGTAAAATAATGCTTTCACTTTTGAATGATTTACTTACGGTAATCTAAGAAACCTAAATCTCGGAATACGCGGTTTGCTCGAAACAACAAAGATATGTTGTATTATTACACACATTCTAAGATATATTACGAGGTTGTGTTATCTACGCAAATAAATTGCAGGTGTACCTTTCCGCCCCCATCACCCTCCAGCCATAGCGAGTTACATCACACGCTATGCGCATACGTAGGCAGGCATTATGTAGAGCTAGCCCCGTCTGTTGGCCCAACCGCTTCTGAGAGATCATATATCATAAAGACAAAGTTTTTATAATGCCGCTAACTTTAACAATAAATATTGTCTCGGGAGAGGGAAGGTGGGCCGGCCCGGCCCGACGCGGCCCGGCCCGGCCTTACTCGACCCGACTGTACCAGGTCGGTACTGGGTAACGGTGATGCGGCTGAAGAAAAGAAAAAACCCTAAATACTCCTTAAAAACGTCTGTTTGGTAAATCAAATATTGTTTGATTATTATGATACAATTATTCTCGTTCAACAGACCTTTATAGACATGTTCCGATGTATTTTTTATATTTCATACAATATAGACATATACGTTCAGTTCATTTAGTTTCAATAAACAGATTTCATTGTTGATATACAGACACGATTAAAATAAAATTCAACTAGATAAAAGTTATATTGTTAATTGAATCGGCATTCACTTCGTAACACTTCAATATAAATTATTATGAAAATGAAACTTTGTTATTAGTTTACACAATTTTTATTCTTTTACAAGAACACTATCGAGAGTTTTATATCACCCGTCGATGGGAGGAGTGCTCTCCCGAAACTGTAGTAGTGTTCTTGTAAAAGAACGAAAATTGTGTAGCACTAATAACAAAGTTTTATTTTCATAATAATTTAAAATAATTAAAAACTAAGACAAAAAAAAATAGCTACTAGGTCGTACGAAATCCGAATCGGAATGATTTTTTTAATGTAGAAATACTTGGTCCAAAAATTATACATGCTGTTTTGAGTTTACAATGCGACACATGCTTTACATTTAATTGTTTTCTAAAGGAATATCCCGCTACTTTTAAGGCTTGTCAGCAGGTGTAATACAGGGGATTTAGAAGGAGGTAATGAAAAATACATCAGAACACCCAGGCCAATTGAAAAAAAAACCTTTCTTGGATTTTTTTCTCGCAACTGGCGGGAATCGAACCCGCGACGCCAGTTTCACAGTTAGCCGTCTAACCAACTGCGTCACGGCGCCTGCCTCCTAGTTTGTACTGTGCTGATTGAGGAACAATACATCATTATTTCGCAATCAGCGGATAAGAATATTGAGTACCACTTGTTACAGTTCCAGTGGATTGTAAAATGGTTACAAATGCATGTTATTAATGGAAAAAATCAAATATCAAATCAACAATGTTTTGAGTATGTCCAAATGTTTGCAGACGGGCTGGATTTCCTCCCTAGAGAGTATTCTATATATTAATTCGTTGCATCAGAGAAGGAAAAACATTTTTGAGAAGGAAATATAGAAGTCTAGGCATTTAAAGGGCTTATGATCATTAATGGACATATTAATTATTTAACCGGTAAAAGAAGAAGTATAAAAATTGGAAAATTGTTTTGAGGCGTTGCTTAGTAGGTTAATTGGTTCAGCCGGATAAATCTCACCCACATGATAAGGGTTTCAGCTTTTTTACTTTAAAAACGTCAACAGATGGAAGAGTGCATGTTAAAACATAGGCAGAATGGTGAACGTTACACAGTAAGTGCACTTTTACCACGTGCAAATACTTAGACCTCCATATTCCCTTCTCATTTTTTTTCCCTCTGTAGCAACAAATGTAAATCAAATATCAAATACTTGTTAAGAAATATTGAATTATTTATTACTTAAATTCGGGTAAAACAATAGAATTAAATCTACATATTTAAATATTTAAAAAAAAACTTTTATTTGAAAATACTCTTTAATTTAAATTGCATCGCTTTTTTTTTTATCGAAGTAATTAGGTCTCTTAGAACTGACATGAATGTTATTTTTCTTTTTTTATATGTGTTTGAAGAAGGGTTACATTTTTAATATCTTCTTCATTATATTCCAAAAGCTCTTTATAAAACGGAGTGAAAATATAAATTTAAAGCTTTTTGTATTCAATAATAATTCCTATTATATAATGTAAGAATATTTTTTCTTTAAAAAACACCTGTGCCACCATTGTATCAGGCTGCTTCGGGAAGAAATATGAACGCGATAAAGCCCCTGCCTCAAAAAGTAAGCGACATTTTTCACAATGCGGACAACTTCATTCTAACTTATCTCCTGAATCGTATATGAGATATTTCTTGTGCGATGGAGTTTTAATAAAGGGTTTTAAGATTTATTTATTATGTAAAACAATATATCTTTTGAAAAAACAGTTCCTAATATGGAAAAATTCGCCTGATAAACCATAAATTTGAGTTCATTTAATGGACCCTGGGTTCTGGTGATTTCAGATATTTAAAATTATTTTTTAAACTCAGTTTCTAAGTATTCGGTATACAAGGTAGGCTAAAAATTTATGCACTCATGCTTGTAGAACATGAACAAAAGCAAATGGCAAGACCAGCAAAAAAGTACATTAAAGTACAATTTATTTATTTTTGTAAAAACTTCAAGTACAAAGAATAAGTACTTTGTCGGGCTTATTGCTAAAAGCAATATCTTCAAGCCAATCAAAAACCAGACTGGTCAAAAAAAGAGGTTGGTTGAAATTTTGTTCTAAAAACTATTAATATATATTAAAAGATACATTTGTTAAAATGAAATATTTAAAAAAAAACCTTATGCATTCAAAATAACAGCTGTTTATATAAAAATGTTAATATGTAAATATATAAAAATGTTTCAAGCGTTTCTTGAAAGTGGCTAGAGAAAGTGCATTTTTTATATGATTGTAGCTCATTCCAAACTCTAGCGTCTTGAATGGAAAGCTTTTTAAGCTTCAAAATCATAAAGGTATTTATTTAACATGGTTTTTTCATTCCATCACTGAAAAATTCTTCCAACTTTTCTCGAATCCAGGGCTTGGCATATGCCTTCACCTCATCATCCAAGTTGTAATGATAACTCTTGAGGTCTTTAGAAACGCAAGATCCAGGATCAGGAGAGTAAGGAGGGTGTGGAATGGGTTCGTCACGGAAGCGCTGCAAAAGTCACCCGCAACATTCCAATCGACGCTGTTTGTTCTCACTAGTAGCTCAATCACAAATAACTATCAACGCGCTTAAAAACATGATTAGCATTAGAGCGATCACAATGAACAATAATGAACATGCCTAAGTTATCGCAGTCATAAGTCAACGCGTGTGTAATCTCTGAGTCAATGCTTGGGTCGGTTTGTTTTTTGTTTTCCTCGTTAATAAGTACAGTTCACTGACGAAAAATCGGCTTTTCAGATAGAAAATGATACATTTTATTGCGTTTGCAAATTAGTAAGGAATATATATTACAAAAAAATGGAAATTAAATTACAATTACTATGGCGAATGCTTTTTTTTGACATTTGGCTTGCTAGCTACAGAAAGTGGCTTGGTGGGATTTTAGTATTAGTAAGAATATAACAATTGAATTTTTTTCAAATTGTTAAAATGTATAATTATATTATTTAAATAAAAAAAAAATTTAAAAAACGCTGGCTAAATGCAATTAAAAGCATGAAAAATAAAAATAACAGTTTTGGAATATTTTCCATATTAAAACCGGTGAAATTCAAATATGCGATTTCGCAGCAAGATTTTACGCCGAGAAACGTAAATATTTTGACATTAAATATTAGGTGTTCACGGATCTTGCATTGTGATCGCGAATACGATAAACAACCAGGGTAAGAAATTGTTTTCACGTCGCTTATTAGCACGTCAATAGTTATTTGTGATTGAGCTACAGGGACACGGTGCGGCGTGGTACTCATCGTGCGCAGATTTTACGGTATCGCAACAGAGAAATATTACATACTACGGATAAAAAAATATGAAATGGATTAAGAATAATCAATTGCATATTCGAAATCAATATAGATTTTTTGGAGAAATGTTTTCATTCATAAATGTAAATTTTTTTAAAAATAAAAATACGTTCCTAGAAAAACGCAACACGTTTGGCCTTGGCAGTTGTGAAGACAAGATTCATAAAAAAATTAGAAACAGATTTGAATGGGAGGAACAAATAAACATGAATCGTAACAAACTAGGGGCGTGGCCAATGGAATGATCGTTTTCGCGATAATTCAAAATTACAAGTTTAAAAATACTTTTTATGCCACTAATAATTAGCAAAAATTTTTTTTTTAATGTATAGTATTACATAGACCTTGATTACTTTTTTTTTTTTTGAAAAAGGGTTATATTTCCCTATTTAGTTTCAGTGCTGCAAAACAGCGTTCATTTGACTTTTTAAATACACATTCCAATTCGTTACCCACTAAATCCAAAAACCTTTTCGGCGGGACACGTTTTTTTTAAGACCGGTTTTTTTCACATTATTTTATATATAGTACACATATTAATTTACTACCGTTTAACAGACACTAAGAAGTATTTAGAAGATATTTCTTCAGTTTTTTTTTAAAAGGAAATTCAGCTAACTGTGGAATTTTTTGGATACAATAAATGTTTTCTTGCGCGCGGTAAAAATTGTAGCATAAATTGTAGGGCAAGGTTTCCTGAAAATGTACAAAAAAAAATTAAAAACATTTTTATAAAAACGGACAACTTTGAATGACGTCACTGGTTCATATGAATCAACTTATGATATGAAAACTTTGGAAGATTTCCGGTTTGCTTGGGAAGGACTGAATGAGAATTAGCGGAAATCAACCTCTGACGTCACACGTGGAGTTATTTCAGAAACGAAAACTTAATTAAAAATAATCGAAGCGCTGATAATACGATAAATATTTTTTTTTTTTTAAATTTAGGCTTAGTTTAATAGTCTCAACAAATCAAAAAACAAAAGAAAACACTGAATTCCCTCATTGTCATATTAATGATGGTTCAATTGTTTTTATTAATGATGATACTTGTTCAATAATGAAGCCGACTCGTTTCTTTGATATTTCAATACAGTTTTGCGATACGCTTTTAGTGATTCACCTGTCATTTTAAATCAAGTCGTCAACGAGCTTGCGATGTATATTGTCCGTGGCAGTGATAGGACGTCGCGACATTTAAAACAACAGTACTGTAACATAATTTTGACGGATACGCAGTACCGTATGGTCGCAATGGCGCCACAATCGCTTTGAAACACCTTTTAGCGGGAAATTCAAATGTCAAAAAATATTTTGAAATAAAAAATACAAGATATGAAAACAGAAAACTAAATAAAAATGCAATATTTTTATAATACGACAAATTCAATACTCATATAAATTTTATCATGATCTAAAAATAACAATTACGATATATTTTTTTGTTTTGTACATAACATAATAAAATTTGTTACCATTTAACAAGACAATATTTTGAGGTTGTCTGAATTTTTGTTTACAAGAAATGGATTCGACCCCCCAGAAAACTGTAGAAATAAACATATTACAACAGAGATGAAGAACATTTAAGAGAAGGGAATATAGAAGTCTAGCATCTACAAGGCTTATAAAAAATAGGCAAAATGGTGAATGTTACACAGTGTGTACTGTGGTCATCTAAACCAGGTAATGACAGGTCATAAGCCCTGTATATCCCTAGACTTCTATATTCTCTTCTCTAAAATATTCTTCATCTCTATTGTAACATGTTTATTTAACAAAACATCATATCAATGTAATTATGATAGGAATACTGGTTAAGTTATTGTTCATAATAATTCAAATACTAGTTATTTTTAATGGTTTAATAATATAAATATTTATAAATACCTTAAAAATTAATTATAATACATAATTACAGTACACATATGAAGGACGGAGTATATAGAATAATACATTATTATTCAAATATAGCCAAACATAAATATCTGGATAAATAAAAAACAAGCCTTCATCGCGGTATAGTAAAATCTCACTTATTTGAATATTTGAAAATAGTTACATAAAAAGTAAACATAACCAATAATACCGGAAATTTATCATAACGCTCTATGATGGAAAAGCTTGTGACGTATTTCAAAGTAGTTCATTTCAATAAACTTTTCATACATTTTCGAAAATCTTCGCGATACAATGAAATGCTCCAATTTATACCCCGTGTAAGAATTTTTTTATCCAATTTCCGATAGTACTGAACTTCCTCAATGTTCATATATGATATTGCCTAGAGTATTTATTATGAATTGTAAAATACAATAACAGATAAATATGAAATTTAATACAAATAATAAAGTAGGTACTACAAACTCCATACATATGTATGGATCTTATAATATAAGGTTCTATTTATATTATTACGCAATAGAATCATAAAAATCTTCCTCGGTACGGGACATTCCAGTGTCTTATCTTTAATTTAAAAAATAAAAGAACAAATAAATCAAAATAAAATAAATAAGAATAACATTCAAAAACATTTTCTTAACAAGTGGAAAAATATAATCTTCTTGTCCTAATACATAAACTGCTACCCATATAAAGTTTAACATTTTAAGAAGTTTGAAGGTTAAAAACGAAAAGTAAACATAAGTAATAGTTCAAAATAAATATTAGGATCAGAAGTATTATAAATAAATCATAAAACATAATTAGAATCTATATGTATAATATTATGGCCTAGAACATTACACTATGATCTTACAGTGCAATAAGACCCCGCTTAAATAAGGGCAATCGAATCCCAAAATCCCAAAATCGGTACAATTTTGTTACTACGAGTAGGTACATACGATGTTTGCATGTAGTCTCATCAAATACACGTTTTCTGTGTCAGGGATGATTTAAGATCGGTTTTTAACGTCACAACTGGTGAAAGTTTTTCTGATGACAATCTTAAAGATTTAGTAGGACAACAAATAAACAAAGACGACAAAATTTGCATTTCTGAGTATTAGCAGAGTAAGAAACTTTAAACAAATTTTGTAATCTAAAAATGTAATATAAATTAGAAATAAAAAAAAATATTAAAGTTTTGATAGAAGTTTGAAAGCAAGACAGAGTGTCATTAATGTAATGTATTGCTATCGACAACCACTTGCTAAACGAAACAGAAAAAAAACAAAAATCTTAAAATACTTAAAAACTTGTCTAATGAGGAAGAACCAACAATAATATAGTACTCGGACCTTTAGTTCGCGAGTCCACAATACTACCGCGGGACCACAACCCGGTTATCTTTATATATATATTTATAATTCCTCTGTACGTGTGATGCCACTGAACTTCTCATTAACGGCTTAACCAATTTACGCGCGGTTTTCAGCGAAATGTAGATCTTTGCGCTGCGAGTGTTCGTAAATATTAAAATCTTCAATCTAGTATGTAAAAAAAAATTGGAATATAAATGTTTTATTTATCGACCTACCAGGGTTGCATTCTACAAGAATAAATATACAAAAACGGAAGAATGTTGTTTTTTATGTTTAAAAAAAGTTTTTTTTTTGCAATAGACAAAAGAGATAAAACATAGTAATAAAAAATTAAGGATAACCACATAGCAATAAAATACATATTAACAGTAAAAATAGTGAACAAAAAATCCCATGGCCTGTTTGTGGGTATACAAGAAATGTTTGTGAATTTTCGATCCTATAATAAATAGATAGGAAAATGTTTTCATCGAATAATTATGTGGTTTTTATAAAGATGTAGGTTAACTTACCTAAATTAGTAGTATAATGATATACGAAATTCTTATTTTATACAACGTTTTCTATCAATTTCAACATGGCTAAATAAAGTAGGGATCACTTCAAAAAGTAACCTACGACGCCCTTCAATAAATCTGCCTTCAAAATGCTTTTGGCAAACACGGCAATATCTACAAATTGCACTGAGTGCAAGATATATTTTTTTCTGATTTTTAACATTCGTCACCCAACTATTAAAGGCAGCAGGGTTTTTTTGCTGGGAAAGCAAAATAGTTTTACTTCGTCTTTTGAAACTTCGCAGGATTCCACTCAACAATATCTATTCATGATGACGCCTAACGCTGGTATCCTAAAAACAAACAAAAAACAATAAAATCAAAACTTTTGAAACTGAAAGATTTGTTTAAAATAAAACTAGAAAATTTGTTAAAAAACTAAAAATTATGGTTAAAAAAAAAAAGCCAAATTAAAACTGAAAACTTCAGTATAGACAGGTAAAAAGCAAAAAAAAACGATTTTATATCACTTTTGGCCTCCCAGATATTTCAAATACCTGTATGCGTCCGCTGCGTGTTTCATTATCAATTATAGATTTTTCACGCCCGCAACCACGAATTTTTACCACCCGTTGATTTACAATAGACTTAACAACTGCATCGTCACTATAAACAGCCTTTAAACGACGATGAATCTCAGAAGTACTGACTTTTTCGACAGTTAAAAATTTGATAACAGCACGCTGTTTAACTCGCGTTGACATGGTGTTAGAACACGTCGGCAACTCCCGCTTCTCAAAATATACTGGATGAACGCAACGCCTTTAATCCTGCACATGCATATAAAGGGGGAAAGTTACTTCCACATGCCACCTGGCGCGCTCTGAAGATCATGTGAACTATCTTCGTAACTAAAAATGATTTTAATCATCATCGTTTTGCCTTTTCCACCATAGTGATATTTTTTGTAACTTGTGGATAAGATGATCAGTTTTACGCTTCAAGCGCCAGTTCAGTAATTATGAATTTTTCTAGTGAATAACATGTTTTTAAATAAATATTTCGTGTCAAACAATCAAACCCGAGACCTATTGCAAAATCGGCAAACGCACTGACCATTTTGTGACCGGGTTGTGATCCTGTGGTTAGTGCTGCGGATTCACGGATCAGAGGTCCGAGGTTCGAATCCCACTCTACCACAACTTGATTTTCTAATAGTGAGTTATTATAAACTCGTTAAAAATGACCCTCAAAATTAAACATTTGGGTTCTTTATAACTATTTATTATAACTTCATTATTATTATAATAATAAAAATTATTAGTAAAATTATTAGTACTATATTATTATTTGGGTACTTTGGGTAAGAATAAGAACGCAAATATTTATTTAAAAAAAAAACGCTAGGCGGACAAAAGCTTAGTATTAGGTGTTTTTAATTTTAATTTTAATTTTAATTTTAATTTTAATTTTAATTTTAATTTTAATTTTAATTTTAATTTTAATTTTAATTTTAATTTTAATTTTAATTTTAATTTTAATTTTAATTTTAATTTTAATTTTAATTTTATAATTTTAATTTTAATTTTAATTTTAATTTTAATTTTAATTTTAATTTTAATTTTAATTTTAATTTTAATTTTAATTTTAATTTTAATTTTAATTTTAATTTTAATTTTAATTTTAATTTTAATTTTAATTTTAATTTTAATTTTAATTTTAATTTTAATTTTAATTTTAATTTTAATTTTAATTTTAATTTTAATTTTAATTTTAATTTTAATTTTAATTTTAATTTTAATTTTAATTTTAATTTTAATTTTAATTTTAATTTTAATTTTTGTTTATTAAGAAAAACAACAGCAATACAAAAAAATATACACAACATTATAAAAAAAACATAAAATAAAGCCAAATCAGTTTTCCACATAAATACAATTATAAAAATCCAGTTCAGTTAAATATAATTCATAGAAGTGCATGTGTGCGAGTTTTTTTTTGTGTGTGAGGATGCGTGTGTAAAAAAGTGGAGTGTGGTTTTGGTAGGTATGTGAATAGGTGTTCTTTAGATACCTCTCCACACTATTTATCTTTCAAATATAAACATTTGTTAACACTTTTTCAGTGAAATTAATAAGTATAGTTTCGCTAAATTTAATAAAAAAATCTCTACAGAATATTATTTGAAAAATGAAAAACTATTTTTATTTATTTTATTGAAACAAATGGCACTCAGTGTCTTTTACATATTAGTTGCATATGCAATAAAATATACATTAAATTGAAATTATAAGTAAAAAAGTAGTAACTAAAACCAATTAATACTAAACAGTTAATAAAAATTAAGAAATAAAAAAAGATACCCAGTTATAAAAATATTTATTCAAAAGAAAACATTTGGTCATTGAAATATTTTTAACCTGTAAAAAAAAAACAAAGAAAGCAATACATATTAATAACGAAATTGAAATAATTTTGAATAACACTAAATGATAAAAATGGTTATCCGAATGAGTAATTAAAATTACTACTTAGGAAACTAGTATAAATAAACATAAAAATAGATACTGATAATAAATACATAAAAATTAATGAGTGATAAAATTGCAGGTGTATCAAACATAGAATGAATTATGTTAAATAAATTAAATAAGTCTGTTATAATTCTTCTTTTGCTTAATCTTAATAAATTTTAAATATTTAATAACAAATTATAACCTATAAATTTAATCCTTACACTTAATTTAAAACTAATGAATCGCAAAAACTTATTTTTGACTTTTTCAATACAATATTAGTGCCTAGTATTTTAGCTTTCACTATTGTGAGGACCCATATTGTAAAGTTATATTCATAATGCTTATTAATATTTATGATTTTATTTATAAATTCGCATAATTCTATTACTTTTCTTAAAGTTTATAGAAGCCGCCATTCATGAGTTAAATGGGTTGAAAATATTCTAAACCGAGATTCTTTTACTCTCCTTTGGATTACCAGTCCAATGCATGTGCACCCTTTGTGAATGGATAAAGTTTTAGAACAGTTGTTAAACATGGTAACATAGACAAAACCAGCTCTCTAAACTTACTTCTAGTAAAAAGGAAGATTTTGTTAGAATATGTATGGACACAGTTGGAGAATTTTTGTTTATATTTTACTTTTCACATCACGATTAATCGTATTTTTATGTTTTAAAGTGGGATTTTGTTATTTCAATTGCAGTGGTGCTTCTTGAATGAGTAAATTCAGTGGTCAAAAAGTTTTGCATGACTGAAATAACTCCGGCTGTAACGTCAGAGGTTCATTTCCGTTAAGTCTCGATCAGTTCTTCCTATTGGTTTATCCACGGCAAGGAAACCGGAAATCTTCCATAACTCTTATATCATTGATTGATTCATATGAACCAGTGACGTCATTCAAAGTACTTAGTTTTTATTATTTTATCTTTTTTAACCAAATTATTGTAATGTTGGTTTAATTAGTGTCCTGACGAAGAAACGGGTACGTCTCGAAACCGGTAGACATGGAAAAGTCGGTAAGTGGTAGTATAGAAATAATTAATATCATTTAGTAAAGATCTAAATTCTTTAATTTTTGTCATAAGCGGGATATTTTTTTTATAAAGAAAATAATAAATTTAAAAAAAAAATGGACCCGACCAGTTCGGAGAACAGTCGTAACTGATAATAAGGCTTCTTTCAGTCATCTTATTCCTTCCACGAATATTATCACAGGGTTATATATTATATTATCTGACCCGACAGACGTTGTCCTACCCGAATGTTGACTTGCCTTGGAAAAATACTTTTTTTTGATAAGCAGGTACCCAGGTACTTGTTTGTGATTAAATTCAAAAACTAAAAATTGTTTATATTCAAATATTCAATTTAAGTAGGTTCTTGTTTATGGTTGAATTCCAAAACATAAAATAAATATATGTTCAAATATGGCATTCTTTTTGCAAACGTCAAACTCCGGTCTTTTCACCAACAGAGGGGTGTACTTATGTAGGAATACGATTTTGTAAAATCTATTAAATTTAATATTATTTTAGTTCTACCAAAAATCCAGTAAAAAGAAATAAATGGGTAGAAATAATAAAGAATTTAAGGAAAAAATCTGATTGAGATCGACAAAAAAAATGCTGTTTGTAAACATTCAAAAACAAATTAAAAAAAAAAAAAAAACTATATTTCTCTGAAAACCACACGTAAATCGTTTAACCTGTTTAGAAGGAGTTCAGTGACATCACACGTACAGAGGAATTATATATGTAAAGATAACCGGGTTGTGGTCCCGTGGTAGTATTGGGGACTCGCGAGCTAAAGGTCCGAGGTTCAAATCCCACTCTACCACAACTCGATTTCCATTTTTCCAGGACAAGTTATTTATGATCTTTAGGAAATGGTGTGAATTTTTTTTTTATTTTAGTAAATAGTAAAAAAGTATTTCTCTCAAAAAAAAAAAATAGTTAATGATATACGGACCAAATACATTAAAAACTCAAAATCGTCGATTTGTGGGTAATGATATTATTCGTAGAAAGGGTCGATAAGTTTCATATGCAAACATAAAAATAGATATTCAGAGTAAAATGGAATTAAAGTGAATATGGAATTGTAATTTGATAAAGAGTGTGAATAAATAAATAAAATAAAATAAATAAAAAAAATTAAGCATCTAAAATTAATAAGAATGATTGTTCAAAAAATGCTGGATAAGAGGACATGCTGGTATCGTAGGTCACGAAAGAGCAGATGAACGAGCAGAGCCGTAACTTCTAAAAGAACGGCACCTTTTTTCTCAGAATTTCCCCTTAGCTTTGCCAAGCGCTGTATAAAACAAAATACGCAGCGCAGCGTTGAAAGAATCATTACCGCGGTTCTTCTACGGGTAAAACCACTAAAATATTTTTCCCAACGCTAGTTGATGCAGCAAACCTCCGTCATCATCACCAAAGTACTTTCGAAACGACCCAAATTTTTACCGGACACGAAACTATGAGAAGTTATCTATTTAGGTTTAAATTAAGGAATGATGACTGTTGTCCATGCGATGACATTTTTCAGTTTACAACGCTATAGTCTTGAAGCAGAATGCAAGAAAGATGAAATATCCTTAACAGATATCCACACTGTCGTTAAAAGTAGTTATCACGCGCTATTGTTCTTATACTTTGCAACAATGGTGATAAGACTCATAAATGTAATAAACCAAAATCAGTGATCGAATATCCAATTTCCAAGATAAACAATAACGATTTTTTCCGAGTACCTTAGCCTTGTACATGACAGGTAAAGCCACTAAATGCGGGGGTCCAAATATATTGTAAGGGAGAAATGATAATACTAACTACAATCATGTTGGAGAGGGGTGTTAGAGACGAGATCTGATATTGGTAAGTTGATCTCATGTGCCGTAGCGTGCCTTTAAATAATTTGTTGTGGGTTAATCGTACAATAGCGTGTTTGCAAATAAATGGAGTTATCATTTCGTATGCTCATCACATCATTCAACTCATTGATATTAAACTACAAACAATTGAGCATTATTTATTAATATGTTTGAAATTTATCGCAACAGAGAAGGAAAACATTTTCGTAAAGGAAATATTAAAATCTAGGCTTTTATAATACTAATGACCTATCGTTATATAGGTTTAGTAGCCACTTTACACACTGTATAACATTTACCATTCTGTTCATGTTTGAACATCAATTTTTCCTTAACTCTTCCATCGATTGACTTTTGTGAAGTAAAAGAGCTGAAACATTAATTGGTGGTTGAGGAAATGTATAGGCAAAATAGTAAATGTACATTACACAGTTTGTAAAATGATTGCCATGCCAATGGCACCAACCATTGTTAACCAGCCAATGACAAGTCACAAGCCCTGTAAATGCCTAGTTCTTATTCCCCTCTCAAAAATGTTTTTACCTTCTGATGCAATAAATTTGAATAATTATAATTCCCTAAGTAATGAAATCCAGCCTTGTTCACAAGCATTTGAACACACTCAAAATATTACTGATAAAATTTAAATTCGTATTTAAGATAATCCTGTAATTTAAATGTTTTGTAATTAAATACTGGTGAAAGTAATTTATCGTAAAAAGAACGGTTTAAACGTACATTTGATAAGAAATAATAATTACAAAAAACTTGAAGATCTTTTTATTAGATATAATTTTTAAGAGAATATTAGCAAATAATATCAAATGCAACAAATAATATCAAATAATAGAATCGGGTTGTGGTCCTGTGACTAGTGTTGCGGACTCACCGATCAGAGGTCCGAGGTTCAAACCCTACTCTACCCCAACTTGATTTTCATTTTCTAATAATGAGTTATTTACAACTCTTTGAAAATGGCTACCAAAAATTCAAAAATTGGGTTAATTATAAGAACGCTAATATTTCTTTATAAAAAAAAATATAATATCTTGCAATACGATGATGTTTGCGTAGTAAGAAAAAAACTCAAAATTTTGGAGGAAAAATTATCAAAGCAAACATGAACATAATCACAATACCAGAGAAAATGTAAAAATCAGACTTGCATTTCGAAAAAAGGTAAAGTCACAAAATTCTATTTTATATGAGGCAGTTAAAAAATATTATAAAGTGGGAAAAACATTTATGTATTTCTTTTTTTATAAAATTTCAAACGGAAGGTAATATGTGTTAAATAAATTATTAAATAAATATATGTTTATTGTTATTATAAGAGCACACATAATATGTGTGCCCTGTTTCAAGATTCAACGTAAAATACAAAAATAAAGATATTTAGTTCAAATCAATGATATATAAACTAGTTTTTGTTTCGCAATTTTTCAATTTTATGAAAATAACTGCTTTTCAAAAAAAAAAAAGGTGTCGCAATGTTTGTGAAATTGTATTATCGCATATAGCAGAGATTCCAGGTTCGTTTTGAAGCCACGTAAATACTTGTTTTTTAAAAATGTTTGTTGTAATTTAATTTAATGTGCTTTTGTGGTTTTACATTTTTGAGTGTTCTATTTTAAGGTAAATAGTTTGGTTTAATTGGTTCCTCAAAATTTTAAAACAAAAATAATTGATGACGCCTATGGATAAAAATCTTCTCTTTCTATGTTCCTCAAATCTACAACTAATTATATACAATGTAAAGTTTCTTGGTTGAATGTCAGAGTAGCCTGATTAAATAACCCCTTACCTCAGCAAATTTCGGACATGTCTTCGGAAACCGAGCAAAATTATAGGGAAAAATAAATCTTTTCCAGCAAGTAAGACAAACGGTTGCAGGAAAAGCAATTTCCTGTCGTGTTGAATCAAAAGAAAATCACTAACATCCCGATCTCATACTTCGAGCGGAATAAATCCTCGACTTCCGGATTTACGGACGCTTCAACTATTTTTATCGATTATCTATAAAATGGAGAAATAATATAACTTGTATTGAAAATCTGAAAATTTGAAAACGATTCTCAATTTCAGATCGCCACGACTGGTATATTTTCAAGCGTATTGCACATGTAAATAGATTTATATATTATTGATTCAATTCAATTCAAGTCAATTTTATTTATTCACATATATGTACGTTACAAAACGGAATATCTTAATTCATACATATAGAAATAATTAAAATAATTAGGTAAAATTAGGTATATATATAAAAAAAAACACATAAGTATACATAATATCCAGATAATAATATGTTAAAGAAATAAGAGGATCTTGTAACGAAAAACTCCCTCAGAGACGTGAAAAATGTCAATGTCCAAAGTAATATCGTTCAACATAGAAATAGCCCTTCCAACAGGCATAACCATTGGCAGGTTTTTCCTGTATATTGGAATGTGAAACAGTCTATGCTGACGCTGTCTAAGGTAATTATCCGGAACATAAAAGCTAATGCTCCGCATAATTTCAGGGTTGTCAATAATACCGCGCAACAATCGAAAGATGTACGTAGTCAAATACACATTCCTTCTGGTCTTCAAACTGCTATAACCAAGCATACCCTGAAGGAACTCAGTGGGATAAAGCCATGGATAATATCCGCACTCCTTCATGTAGAGAAACCGAAGAAATTTATTTTGAACCCATTCCACCAAATCGTTGTGGTTAGATGTTTAATTAAAATTGGTGTTCGAATATGTAATGATTATTATTTAGAATTTTTAAATAACATGTATGCTACCACTTTCTATTATGATTTTATCCCAACTCAACACAGACCTCATGAAATTAAAAATATGTTTTTATAATTTTTTTGTTAATTGTGCTTTTTTAAATATACACGGTTTTTTTTATCCTTTTTTCAAATACCCTGAAAGCCCATTAGAAAAAAAAACTTGAAAACAGAAAGGTTGATCGAGCAAAGGTATTTTAAATTTTGTTTCAAAATTTCATTTTGCTACGACTGACCAATAAAAATGACAATTTTATACCGAAAAAGCCAGTAATTATTTTTTGCTTTAAAACTGTAGGATTAATTTAGAAATTTCAATTTACATGTGATGATTGTATATTTCCCGCCACTACGGTTTTCTGTTGAAAACTTTTGTACCAATGAAGTCCAAGAAAAATTAAGTCCGAAAGTAGCTTGGTTAAGAAGTGGGCAATGAAATTTTATATGTTGATTCGAAATTTTACGTCTTTACGACTTACCGTCGAGAAGTAAGATTTAATATCGAAAAATCCCGTGAAAATGTTAGGTTTGAAAACAACCTGGTTGATCTAGAAAATTCAGTTTACACGTAGATTATAAATTTTCCTTCAGTAACGCTGACCGTTGAAAAGTTTAATTTTATACCAAGGAAGTGCAAGAAATTTTTTATCGGAAAACAGAACGGTTCATTTAGCAAAGGAATTTTGTATGTTGATTCTAAAATTTACTTTGTTTCGACTAATCGTTGAAAAGAAAGATTTTGCACCAAAAATATCTGAGAAAAATTCGTCTTTAAAATACAACGGTTGAACTTGAGTTGTAAATAACAGTTTGCCTAAAAATTGGAATTTAACATGTTCAATTGTTCATTCTAAATTTCACTCCTCTACGACTTACCGTTGAAAAGCTTGATTCTTAAGCAAGGTAGGCAGAAAAAACTTTGGGTCGAAAATATCACAGTTGACCAGAAAAATATATCTATAAAGACATGTCGGAATTTAGCGTCTCTATGACCTACCGTTGAAATGTTTGAGTGTGTACAGAGCACAAACCAAAAAAAATGGTTCTTATAAGCACACTTCATCGAGAAATGATATTTCGCGTGTAGATTCTCGATTTCACGTCACGAATTTACAATTTAAAAAATTGAGTATATGTCGAGTAAAAGTCGAGTCAAATTTGCCTCGAAAATAATGCGGTCAACCGTTACAAGTTTAAATAAATTAAGAAATGATATTTTACATGTACATTTTATGTTGCACGTTTTTTATGACTTTTTAATTATAAAGTTTTAATATTTTCAGAGGACGGCCGGGAAAACTTTGGCTCGAAAATAGTACAGTCAATTTGAAAATAGTATTTTAAGTACTGATTCTAGATTACAAGTCGCTACGACTAAACGTACAGAAGTTCGATTTAAAGTTTTTTGATAAAAACAAATAATACCGAGGATGGCCTTGAAAAATTTGGTTTAAAAACAGCGCTGTTGATCGTGAAATGGCATTTTACGTCTCTAAGACTAACCGTAAAAAATGGAGTCTGCATCGAGTTTAAGTAAAATTTGACTCAATAATATTATAGTTAAACTACAAATTGTATCTAAATTTGAGTATTTCAAGTCGCTGCGACTCCCCGTTTCGGAGGAGATGCCGTGACGGACAAACAGACAGAGAGACAAACAAACAAAAAACGCTCACATGTATTTTCAGTTTCATAAAAAAGGCTAGAATTTTCGCCCGGCTTTGCTTGGAATCGAAACAATATCAATTTTAGTGGTTTAAAAAAAGTAAAGTCGCGTAATTTTAATATAGAATGCTATGCTAATTCATTTTAAAATAGTAGTCTTTTTATAAATTTTAATAAGCCGATGCTACGATTTACTGTCACGTACCGTGTGTTTTATTTTATACCGAAGCAGGCTTAGAAAAATAATCTTAAAATGGAAAAGTTTAATTAGAAAAAAAAAATGTAAATTTCAGGAATGTTAAAAAGTTACAGTTGAAATATTATTTTTCAGACCAAAAGCCCGAAACAAAAATTTGGCTTAAAAACAGCAATGTTTATCTAGCAATGCCATTTTAAATTTTGATCCTTGATTTCATTTTGCTTTTTATTTATTTTTATTTAAGAAGGTAAACATGAACGAAAAATACGAATGGAAAAATAATGAAACCCACTAAACCGCGAAACAGGTTTGCCAGCAGGTTTCTTATTTTTCCTTTACAAAGAAAAATATTAAAATTATTTAAGTTCTAAAAGTTAAATCAACATTATTCAGAACTAAAAGCATTCGTATTTTTAACATAAAATTTATTTACAAAAATTTAAATAGATAACTGTTAACACAAAATAATAATCAATATACAGCCTTGTTACATACAAGCCATTGAATTTTTTTTTCTTAAAAGTTTTAATAACATTTTATTTTAAAATCTGCTTAGGAATCTGATTGAAAATTATAGGAATTTTATAATGAAGTGTTTTTTGGCCGTACTTGTTTACAAACTTCGGTACTGACAAGCCTTCACGTTGTGCTAGCCTTGTATTATGTATATGTATATACCCTTTTCTGGAAGTTACTATCAAATCGATATCTTGTCACAATTTTTTTAATTTGCTTTTCAAAAAGTTCAGGTACCTCTTTCTTATCAATTTTAGCTGATCTGTTGATTATTTTAAGAGCCAAGTTTTGTAAAAATAAAGTTTTTAATGTTGGTTTTACAAGAAAGGCTAAAACTGGTAAAAACAATGCCTAATAATGGATTCCGCTAATGATTGATAAATAAGTCTTAATGTTTTTATTGGAACAAAATATTTTATTCTAAAGATGCTGCTATGACCGAAGAAGTCTGTAAAAACTTTTGATAATAAACATAATGCCTTGTCTACATATTGCAATTTGAATGTCTATTTTTAATTTCTTATCACTACGACTTACGGGTAAAAAAGTTCGATTTTATACCGAGAAAGTCCGACAAAAAGTTAGCCTGAAAAAAATCACAGCTTTTCTAGTAAAGGGATTTGAAATGCTGATTCTAAATTTCTCGTGGTTTCGACTAATCGTTGAATATTTCAGTTTCATACCGAAGAAGATTTAGTTAAATTATGGCTTGAAAATATAAAAGACCGGTTAATCCTGAAATTGCATTTAACATTTTGAAGAAACAGTGAACAACAAAAAATTGATAGCAAACTAGTTATTCCTAAAATATGGCAAATATTTCATTTCCATCAACGATTTGAAAATAAAATCAATTAAAATTACGGTACAAATGCAATAATGCATGTAAGAAAGATATGTACATCGTTATTCCATATCCGCTTTCTTTTTTTAGAATATGGTGTTCACAAAAAGGCTCTAGACATCTCTGTCAGCTGCTAACTCCTGCGCATCCTTCCAAGTCAGGTTCGCGTCAAAAAGTCAGAAGCGAACGGATGATTTATTAAAAACAATTGTTATTATCAATGAAAATTCCTAATGTTAGCTAGAGAATTATTTTTTAATGTTTTTCCTCTTTGTTGTTATAAATTTCAATATTTACTATTATAAATATTTAAAGCATTAACTTTGTGGTCAAAATTTTTACTAAATGTTGTTAAATATTTTTATATAAACACTAACCTCAGGGGATATAACCACTTACCTCATATTTACTCTCAGGGGAGTAAATCCATCCTTGTCTTTTTTAAACAATTTAAACTTACACAAAATATTTTTGTTTTAAATAACTGGTATAAACATAAATCCAAATCTTGAAATAACTTTTTTTTGTATTTGATATAACTTATTCTTTAAGCAACTTTATGGCTTATTTTGCAATTGGTGTTATAATTATTTTTATTTTGTTTTTAAACGTGTCCTAGCACTGCATATAAATAAAAACAAAACTTCGTATCTCTATATTCTGTTTATTATTCTCGTACTAAACCACAGATTCTAAATTGAGGACCTTCCATATCCGTGTAACAAAGTCATTTCACACCCAATTTTGAGGAACTAAGAAATGTGTATTTTATGCAAGCAAAATCCCAAATATATGAACGGTCCCCGAATACGAGCAGTCTTTATATACCAAGTTTGTTTTCCAGATTTAAGAGAGTCGTTTTTTTAAAACCTACCGGGTGTATGATGATACCGAAAACACTAAAATGGTCGCGGTGAACTTGAGCATAAATATGAGTGCAAAATATATGTCAACGAGGATGGTTTAGTAAAAATCGATGTTAGGAATGAAGACGCCATATTCATTCCCCAATTTTTTCATTACAAACTTTTCATGTAAAATATAAGTCGCCATTTAAATTAAAACATCTATGGTATCTGCCTCATTGTTGACTTTTGTTTGACGATCTGCGAGACTTATGTCTTGGTCTTTTTAATGATTTCTTGGGTAACTATTTCAGCCGGTTTCCCGGGCGTTCCTCATCAAAAACCGGACATTCGACCAGACTCAAATTTATTAAACCGAAACTTAATCATTGTCTTTGCTGGCAAAAGGTCACTTTTAATACCATGTAATTTCGCTTTAATTTCCCGACACGTTTTCTCATCCAAAAGCAAAAAGCAAATAACTAAACGATACTGCACTTTCTCTGTTTCAGCAAAAACCACATTGCGCTATTTACTGTAATGGGTGTCAAATGCAAACTGACTTACAAATCAGAGTCAAATCTGTATTTGGCGTTGTTTAAAAGATAACAACACATAATGATAACAGAAACTTAGCCCTAATGACGTCATTTGTCGTCAAACAAGGGTATTTATTAAACCGCCCTCGTCCAATGCGTATTTTACTAGGACCTCGATTACGGGTGGCCAGTTGACGTCCTCTCAATCGGGATTGAGCAAACACGTGAGGGTGGGTATGTTGTGTGTATGTGTAAATGTTATTAATAAAGAGGAAATTATTAAATGATGTATTTTTGATTTTGTGATTTGAAAGAAAAGCCTGAATAATTATTACATTTTAATAAAACCTTAACCAACGTTCTAGTAACGAGAGAACCCTTTCAATACTCATTCACCGTTTTTTTTTTCGGCCTCTTGGTATAATAGTCAGCGCGTTTGCCTACCAAGCAAGAGGTCTCGGGTTCAATTCCCAACATGGTTAATATGAAATATTTATTTTAAAAAGGGTGTTTTCACTCCAGAATATTTTAGAGTCCCTGGACTGGTACCTGAAGCGTAAGACTGATAATCTTATTTTCATGTTACATTTTTTTTTATCAAGATACGCTGCGATTGGTGCACCAATGCAGTTCCCTAGGCACCATTAAGTGCGGAAAGGGAATGATGATGATTTTTTTGTCTCCTCTTTATAGTAGTAGCTTTTTGATTATGGAATAATCCACCCACTTATATCAGAGAAGCCTCTTTTTTATTTACATTGAAATCAATTATGAAATCTCACTTCCTAAATATTTGAGTTTTTTCTTTTTCCTCCTTTCCTTTTTTCCTTTCCTCTTTACCCCCTCCCCTCTTCATAGTGTAGTGAAAATATTTAGTTTTTTTTTTTACATGTATGTTTATCAATATTTTGTTCTAAAATGAAAATATTATTATATACCAACGATAGGTTCAACACTGATTTTCTCAAATTGAACGGATTAGGTAGGTAGAAAAAAATTGCATTAAGGCAATATGCCTACCCTTATGCATATGTATGTAAACAGTTTATGTTTATAAAGTGTAAATAAATAAATTAAAATAAATAAATAAATTTATTGAATAATAATATTAATTGAAAATGAATTATATGCTTGTATTTATTTTTTCCCGTTATTATATGTGTGTACTTATTTATGGATTTCGTCAATAAAAAAATAGGACTTCTAAAAAATCCTGATTTATGCCGGAGACATAAACTATCGAACCGCTGATGGGGTTTGCGATAGAGAATCCAATATTTGTAAGAAATATTTCACTTCGATTTACGGAGCCGTTCTCCAATCTTATATTTTATAGCCTCTGACGTAAATGTGTAAACATTTTTGTAATTTCGTACATTTTTACAAATAAAATTCACAAAACTACTGAAGATTGTTTAATCAATATATGGTTTAATATAAATGTAAAATAACAAATATAACGTTACTACCTTCATCTTCATCGGTTAAAATGTGAGGATCTGGTGATGATATGAATACGTCATATTTAGAAACTTCATTACTTTTACCCTTTTTTAAGAACGTTCGCCCAATGTACCATTTACTGACAGTCCAAAATATTATTGCAAGTTTTGACTAAGTCAACTGGTGTAAGACTTACATTCAATCAAATTCTTCATATTCGTTAAGGCGTTTCAAATCGTTTCATCACTAACTTCGTATAGTTCTACTAATTATTATCAAAAATCTAAACAGTGAATTAAAATAGTTTTGATATAGGTAATTACTCCAAATTGTTTTGAGTACGTGGTCAATATCAGAGTTCGACCAAAAAAATGTCCTAGGTATATAAATATATAAATTGCGTTCGCTCTGTTATGGATATAAATTCGATATGATTCGGGACAAAATAAAAAAGACGCTCTTTGGGTAGACCACGTTTTTATAATCATGCAGTTTTAATACATAATATTTAATTATTGATGCTTTATTAAGTTAGTTCATAACATCGTAAGAACTAATAAAAACTTTTATCAACTAATATTTTCATTTCTTTCAAAATTTCTCAAGAATATATTTTTTTCAATTAAATAAAAATAAATAGGTGCGAAGGTTTTCACGGTCACTGTCATAAATTTGTTTCTTTTTTTGGTGAAACCGTGTCTGTTGGATTTGTTCCGACGTTTCTGTTACCATTGCAGAAGCCATCTTCAGGGTAAACTCCCTGCTTTATTTTTCACTGATTAATTCGTTTATTCGTTCTATGACATCGTAAACAATATTTTGTGTTTACTAACTGCACTTGGCGGGATTTGTTATTGACATCTTTCACAGAAACGAACACGACAAGGCAAGTGTTGGTACTAACGAGGGTCACCGGTGCTTTTTGTATTCAGGAGACCCCTTACCACCAACCAGTTTTGCTAACTTTTGGGAAAAAAATTCTCACAGCACGAGAGCCAAACAGTACTTTTTCTGGATATGCTTCATATTTAAAAAAAATGGCTTTTACGAAAAAAAGTGTGCTCCTTAGAACGGCAATTTTTTTAAAACATTTTAGTTTTTAGGTAATTAAAACAAAAGAGAAGGAACTTAATTTTTGTGTAGATGTGTGTACAGTGAAATACTTTTTCCCTCGGTACATAGCGATGTACCTACCTTAATTTTGAAGATAAAGGGTCAGTAGTTTGTCTTCGTGATTGTTCGAGATAATGTTTCTTTAATTATGACGTCATAATAAAGGTATGTCGTTTTAGTGCGTAGATTTGTGTACCGTGCGTATGCGTCTCCTTGGTACGTATCGATGTACCTACTCAAAATTGGAAGATTAAGGGTCGGTAGTGAAACTTCGTAATGGCTCGAGAGAATCTATCTTCAACTATGCCATCACGGTGAAGATATACCGCTCTTAATTTACGATTGTGGTAGCGTCCCAGGTTGAAAGTAGATGAGTGCAAGAGTTTTTTATAAATAATTATTTATTTTTTAATCGATTAGAAAAGTTATTCAAGTTTTGATTTGATCCTGATTTTCGTTAATAGGTCTGATCGTTCTGGGCCGAAATGCCTGGAAAGCATAATAATTTTTTTCTGATGTTGTGTTTTTTTAAGATTAACGAAGAATCTTTATATTTAGGGCGCATAATATAATTCTCAAAAGGGAATGAACGAGGCTTTGGATCTTGTTCAAGACCTATAATCATGTGAATAGTGAGGAAATTTGAACTCAGCCAGCATATAAGTGCCACGCTAGCAACTATCTCCCCACCAAGTAGGGAGAAATATTACGGAGACTCACTTTACTATATTTTCCCGGTACTAGAAAATCATAAAAAAATAACTTATCATGATGACACAGTCACGGAGCTTTTTGGTTCAAAAAACCTTTAGCTTTGATACAATTTTGACATTACTATTACTACTACTACTACTACTATTATCATCACGCCATTTCGACAGAGAAAAAAGACCGCCAGACACGTCCACTTACATTAATTCCCAGCTTCTTCCACATTCATACATTTTGTCATACATGCTTCTCGGTTCTGACTGCTTTTGGCATTACCAGACTTAAGATTTTTGTTCATATGATCAAGCCACGTATTCCATAGTCTTCTTCGTCCCACGTTACCGTTCATTCTCGTTATATATTCCTGTTTTACCATTTTTTCGCAATTTATTCGTTCTTCATGACCAATCTATCTCAGAGACTCTTTTCTAATCTTATCAATCATACCTGACTCAAATTTACACCCCCGTCTGATTTCATCATTCTTAACCCTGTCATACACTGATTTCGACCGCGTTCAATCTGCTTTCATCCTTCCTCTGCTAGTTCTATGTTTCGCTTCCATGCATAAGTGTTGGGACTAAAACTCCGTTGCGCACTGCCAGTTAAGCTTTGATTGACATATATTTATTAGCAATTATGTGCTTAGGGCGTCGTTTATTGATAAATTTTGTCATTTTCTATAAAATTAATATGTAATTGCAACCACCTAACGATTTCCTACATATTTTTTTATTTTCCAAGTTTGCACCTAAGCAGAGCATGTGGACATCATCAGATCCCCTATCGCAAGGCGGTACTCTCATCTTCTTCCACATCATCGCGTTTCTATGTTCCGTCGAACAAAAAATCTTTATCGATGGCCTCCCAGGGCCGCGATTATGATGGGAATCTAAAAACGTCATACCTTCGCCATGACGGTATAATTGAAGATAAATTTTCCTTAGCGATTACGAAGATACACTACTCTACCCCCCCCCCCCCAATCAAGTTTTTATGTAAGTACGGAAGTTTATATCAACGAGTCTTGTTTACCTCGATACACATATTTAGGCATTAAAAATGACAAAAATTTCATTCCACCGAGCGATTATTCCTTTAATTATAATTAATTTGAATTTTTAATCATTCTGAGGTAGGCACTTTTTTTCTTCAAAGCCTATTAAAAACATTAGACAAAAATCAGTAAATTTTTAAGTCGAATTAAAATCTGACATAACTGTCCATTTTAAAAGCGAATGCCTATATGCACAGATAATGTGTTCAGATTCTGCCCTATAAATATATAATACTAAGAGCATCTAGGTGTTAAAATGTATAAAAATTGCAGCAATAGTTTAGTAATTATATTTTTTCCATCTGTTTTACTATCTTCATGAGTGTAACCGAGACGTTAAAAAAGCTAGATTTGTAATCACTCGGTAGAAAAATACAGACGATCGTTAAGCATATTGTCTTGGTAATTCCTTCCCACCACAAGCAGCAGTAAAAATAATTGTAAAGGAGTTTACTAAAGCCTTAATGCATGTGTACAGTTTTAAAAAGCAGGACGGGATTATTTTATTAAGAAACCTGGAATGAAAGTACTTCCAAAGTTTGAAACAAAATGTCACTTCACATTTGCAACTACAACAGTCCAGGAATAAACACCGAGTAATACTTATTTTCTAAAACAATAAAATGTATGGCATTTTTTAAATAATAATACATTTTAAGCAATATTCCCTTGTTTCAATACTATAAAATAAGCATATTTATTCAAAATATTCCAACAAAAAGTTTTGGTTGGAGGCTGAGAAATCTTCTTATAACTGTGATGTCGCATACATAGAAAATCGTGAAATAAGTCTATTCCGAACTGAAAACTATAACATTTAATTGAAACACTTTCAGATTTTTTTTTCTGTTAATTATCCAGATCAAGAGACAAGGTAATTGCTTAACTGCCTTCAGAGTTATCAAATTAATATTTTATTAAATTAATGATTTTGTTCTGTATCCGTTCTAGGCTGTTTTATTTTATTTTTCTCATAAAAACAAAACACATTATAGAACTTATACAATGGTTTCAATATGTCTGTAGAAATATACATTGATAAAATATGTCTCAATTACATTATGAAGATAACTTTTATTATAAGTTAATAATATTTATGCTAAGTACTCGTTTTAGTGTACCAGTGTTATTATTGTACATGTTAGTGAGGGTGATTAATATATATATTATGTTAGAGGGTGTATTATATGTGTATGAGTGTGTGAGTATTGTATGTATGTGACAATGTGTATTGAATAAATTAATCATCCACCTTATTGATCTATGTTAAATAAAAAAAAACTGTCAAGAACGCTCCGGACTAAAGTCAATATTTCAATATATTTGTAAAGAATTCAAAAAAGTAATAAAAAAATAAAAAAAACGAAAAATTCAAATATTATGTGAGTACTCATACACATACATACATGTGTGATTACATATATGTATGTATAATTTGTAAATATTATGAATGATTCTTTTAGAACATCAATAATGAACATATTATAGCAGAGATGAAGAACATTTTAGAGAAGGTAAAATAGAAGTCTAGACATCAACAAGGCTTATGACCTATCAATGGCTGGTTTAAGTGGCCATTTTACAAACTGTGTAACATTCACCATTCTGCCCATATTAAAACATTTAAATCCATCAATTCTTTCATCAGTTGATGTTTGTGAAGTTGAAAAGCTGAAATCTTTATTTATGCGGGTGAGATTCAGGTGAGGAAAGTGGCCACTCAAACCAGCTAATGACCGGTCATAAACCCTATTGATGCCTAGACTTCTATATTACCTTCCCTAAAATGTTCTTCATTTTATTTGTAATATTTTTATATTAACAGCTCCTCAGGAGTTGAATCCAGTCCTAGTCTACAAAAATTAGGACAAACTCAAAATATTGTTGATCAATAATAAAGTTATTTGTTCGTTTAAAAATAAAATAGAAAAGTTGTATATAAAAAATTTGTATATATTGAAATATTAATATTTTTTTCAAAACTACATTTAATTTATTTTTGTACTGCCATACCAAGTCGTGAAATACTAGCACATCGAGGTATATTCGTTGCTCATTTTCAATTTAGTAAGTAAATGCTTGGTTGATGGGTGAATTTATTTATTTACAAACAGGTAATATTGTTACACATTATTTGGCATGTAAGTCCCAACTCCATGGGACTAAAAGTTCTGTGTTGAGTCGGGACGAGCAATTTGTTGGCACAGACACATAACACATACGAGTATATTTTATATTGAGAATCATATATAATAGAGACGTATTTCAACTGACTTCTCACGTATGTGTTATATGGCAGTGTAAATTTTTTCATGTTTTTGGAGTTTTTAGACATTCGCATTGAAAAACCAAGCATTTTCAATGCCTTATTAATAATCGTATTAATGTGAATGTCGAATACAGTAAGTATCCATGTTATTGACTTATTTATTATACGGCACAAGTTCCTTTTACAATATTAAATATGACATTTAAATGAGTTCAGTTATACAAAAAATATGTCGGTGAAAACAACGTCACGGGTGATCCTATATGGAGTTGTGGAGAGTGCGCAGAGCCGTGAAGGGTGGAGACGCATTGTCAATGGATTGGCTGGAGAGAGAACCAATGATTGCGACCCTAAGAGCTGAAGAATGACAGAGAAGAACAAAATAAAAAAACAATATTAAAACATGTATACGTGAAAAGAAAAATAAAAATAACAAGAAAAATATATATGTCAGGACACAAAAGATATAAAAAAGTCGATTTATTATGAACATAAAATTAGTTAACAGCAGATTATTAGCGTGAGTAGCTTTTGCAAATTAATCGTCATGTTATATTTCAGTTACCAAATACCTTATTTGTAATCAACTTTTCAGTAAAGACATTTAAAAACTCTACCCTTGTGGAGTTAAATTGGCAAGGAGCCATGGCGGAATAATTGCCCAGTACCTTTAAAAGTAGCGCAGATAAAACTCCGCTTATGGCCTCGCTAAAAAACTTTTATATAAATAAAATTGCATCCAAAGCATCATTACTCGTTAAAATTTTGGTTCAATTCAATTTCAATAAATGATTATTTTGAAATTTGCAGCACCGCGCACACACGAGCATTCTTCTTTCTTTTTTGGTTGAAAAAAATGATTTAATTTACGGATAGTTCCACGCGGAGAACTCCTATCGGGAGAAATGCAGAATAATGGTATTTACAGGGTTTGTAGCATGTCAATGGCTTATTAAAGTTATTATTTTATAAACCGCGTAAAAGTCACTATTCTACAGCCCATTCAAATCTTTGATAACCCCTGCTTTATGCGTCAGTTGCGATAACTTTTCACATAAATCATTCGAGTGTGCCTACAAATACAAAGAAAATTTGTGTGCTTCTTGGTTCACCAACAGGTACAAACACATTTATTGTTATTTTTCCCCTTTCTGAACCTAATGATGCATTGGATACTGCATTGGTACACTAACCGCAGCTTATCCTGATCATTTTTTGTTACATGAAGGTAAGAGGATTAGTCTTACGTGTCAGGTGCCAGTCCAGAGACTATGAAATATCATAGTGTAAAAACACCTTTTTAAATAAATATTTCATGTCATACATGCCGGAAATCGAACCCGAGACCTCTTTCGTGAAAGGCAAACACGCCAAACACAGCACCACGAGGCTGACGAACTATCAAAAACACAACATTTTTATAAAGAATGGTAATAAAATAATATGGAAATATTTTCATCATCATCTTAGATTTGTATCAATATGTTTCTTTTTTGGGTGATACCGTGTGTGTTGGATTTGTTCCAACGTTTCGGCTACCATTTCAGGAGCCATCTTCAGGGTAAGCTGAATGTCGTCAGAACAAACGTTATAAAAACGTTGGAACAAATCCAACACAAACGGTATCACCCAAAAAAGAAACATATTGATAACAGTGACCGTGAAAACCTTTGCACCTATTTAGATTTGCATGTTTCTTTTTTACTTTTTTGCAGTTTTAAAAAAAAATTTTTTTTTTACTAATTTGTTTAGTTTTAATTACTTAGTTGAATTAAATAGTTATATTTCACATTATATATGTCACATAATGAATTGTTTACTGCGGTGGTTATTTTTGTAAAACTTTTTATTGTAAAAGGTTCTTTGAACCGTTGATATATAAATAAAAAAATATTTAAAAAGCTTTTGTAAATAATGTTTCATTGATCAATCACCAAACAACCTTTCAATGTAGCCTGTTGTACAATATTTCATTTTAATGGTCACTCTTTGTCTATTAAACCCTTGCCTCTTTCTTTATTTCTTCTTTTTTTTTATATTTCTCCCACAACATAAAATATTTTCATCACCTAATCAGGGCATGTAAGGGTTGCTCATTTAAATGCAAGTCGTGTTGGTTTTATGTTTTTGTGCTATAACTATGGTGAACGTGCATTTTGGTTTCATTGGTGTCCTGACAAAGAGATGGGTACGTCTCGAAACTGGTAGACATAGAAAAGTCGTTTAACGTTTACTAACAAATATTTAATAACATTAAGTAATTCATTAGTCATTTATGACTATTTATGGTTAACTTCAGTTAAATTCAGCACAATCGTCAACGGAGATCTGGACATTCTCAAGATGCGTTTTTCTCAGATTTGAACAAAAGGAAGAACCAAGAATATAACGAATGGGGTGACCACATGCAAAAATATGCACTTAGAATAAGTTTTTTTGACTGAAAACCTGCTGCTTGACAAAACTGAAAGCAGTAAAAGATGCAGTAGATAGAAGAGGCGATATCCCTTGTTGGGACGTAGCCAAAAAAAGAAGAAAATCTTCCTTGAAAAAACGGTGATTTCTTCGAACAATAATTTTCTTTGATGAATAATGTCAGTTTATTTTCAATCTATTTCCAAATTCTGTTTTGGTTATTGCGATAGACGTTTTTCTATTTGACAATTGATTTTCGGACCAATTAACAATCTTTAAGTATTGTTGCACCAAATTAGCAAAACGTTTATTAATTTATTTGTTATTTTACAATTTATGTATTACTTTTATTTAACATTAAAGAAAATATACCCTTACTGGAGTGTGTGTGTGGGGAGAGACATTTTATATCACTTTGAAACATGCCTCTTTAAAAATAATCTTAATCATAATCTCAAATATATATAAAACATCATAAAAACACATTAAACTTACAAATAATAAACTATAAATAGTGACATATTTCTACCTTTTTGGCTTGATCCACTCATTAATCGGTGCGCATCCCCCCTCCATTATCGATTTTTTAATACCGATTTTATAGTGATAGTATTTACGAATTGTCCTCATGGACAATGGAAATAGGTTGTACAATTGTACATTAGGGTGTGTCACGCTCAATACAAAAAAATACTATTTTTGTTTATGATGTAATAGGTCTCAAAAGTTGTATTAGGCTTATGGCAATAAGAAAAACAAAAAAAAAATGAAAAATCATCTTTGGCTAGATTTTTCAAAGATGGTATATTTTAGTATTTTTTCAAAACTTTGCGACATTTTAGCGAGCCAAAAAAAAACATTTAAAACAAAATTTGAATGGCGTTCTTGTTTTTTTTTCTAAAACGCAACTTATGAGACCAAATACGTTGTTGAATTCGAAAGTTGAAGAAATGTCACCCTATTGTACACTTTAATGGAAAAAAAGATCAATCCTCTTCGACCGAAAGTTGTGTTGCTTTTTCAGCATCAGGGTAGAATGTCTAGTAACTCTAGTAATTGTGTTCGGTGTCATGGGAGGTAATGAATATTTTTTGTATGTATTCATTAATAAAACGTTTGCATAAATTTGTTTTATAATCAAAACATTAAGTTGTTCGTATACGTTGGGAGCTCGTTCTGAGAGGGACTTTTAGGATAATTTTTATTAAAGCTTTTTGTGCAATGTCAAGTTGTTTGAGTAATGTGTCATTTGCACATCCCCATTTAACCATATTCCAAAACTGATTACTGCTTAAGTGATCTTTACAGTAATTTATTGTAAAGTTTTTGGCCCTTAGGGTTTAGTGGATAATTATAGGTATGTATTGTCAATACTTGGCATTTTACAATTTAGCCAGCCACGTTTAGCAGCTTTGCAAATTGACGAAGATTTTAGAAGACGTTAGAGTTAGTGATATAATAGTATTATTTCCTTTTTAAAAAAGGAAACTTTTTTATTTCGCTATTAATAATGAATACGTTGATGTTTGGTTTGTTATATTTCTTACTAATTTTAATAAAACATAAATTGTTTTATTTTTTCTTTAATTTGCCAAAGTGAAGTAGGTTAGGTAAAGTTAGGTAGGGTTAAGTTTAGTTATCAAATGAAAATTTAGTTTTATTCTTGACGTAATTCAACCTTTTCTAATCTACTCTAATTTCACACCTTACATAACACCTAAGCTATCATAACATAATTGAACTTCACATAACTTTATAAATACAAAACTTTTACAAAAAAATGCATTTTTGTGGAATAGGTTTACTCGTACTACAAGACGCCATTTTTATTCAACGACAACATGTTGTTACATGCAACGCCGACGCCTCAAGTAGTAGAAAAAATAACCGATTGACTAGCAATGTGTGTTCCGCCTAAAACGACCATACGGCTGTGACATAATAAAAACGTAATATTACCTCTTGCACTCTTTAATTTGTTTTCCTCACCAGCTACATATAAACATTGAACTACCTCCGTAGAAATTATTAAAATATTTAGTACGAATTGGCTTCTAATTCTGCGAGAAAAATATTGTAATTGTTTTTTTTTGTAAATTCCTCATTCATCAAATTTTGATTACACGCTTTTGTGTAAGAATTTTTTTGGAAAGTATCCTGGAAAAATAAATAAGTACTTGAAATTCTCATAGTTATCTGGATATTTTTAGTACGTGTCATAACATATGAGAAATTCACAAATACAAAAATAATAATTCATGGAGTAGGAAAAAGATAAATTTAATAATGCAGATATTTCCAAATGTTTCTTTTCGGGGAAATGCTTCAACTATCGTTTTTATAAGTCTTCCCAGTGAAGAACAATGAAGAAACAAATCGATTTTGGTGTTTCCTTTTGTCAATAAGATTCGGTTAGATTTCGAAAAATTAGTACCATGAGGTTTTCATTTTTCTTCCAATTTGCATTGGTTCTTTGTATAGGAAATATCTATCGGTTTCTCAAATAATAAATCTCCCCGTTCACTCACAATTTCCAATTCAAATTAATTTGAGCGTTCGGTTTACGTTTTTCAAATGCAAATCGTTTTATCCCTATTAATAATAAGGGGTTTTTCGGAATAATTTTTCTCAATTTAAAATAATAAATTTTAAAGGGAATAACAAAACTTTAAGAATTATTTAAAGAAGAAAAGAAAGCAAAACAAATGTTTAGTGTTAGATAACAACGTTTACGTCGTAATGGCTGACTAGATTTGAACGTTAAAAAATAAAAAATAAAAATCTATTTGAAAGTTTTCAAAAATTTAATGAGGAACTTCAGCTCTACGGGAAATTGGATACAAAAAATGTTTTCTTGCGCGGGATAAAAATTAGACCATTAAATGGTAAGGCAAAGTTTCTTGAAAATGTACGGAAAAAATAATAAAAAATATTTCAATAAAAACGCACTACTTAGAATGGCGTCACTGGTTCATATGAATCAACCTATGATCTGAGAGCTATGGAAGATTTCCGGTCTGCTTGTCGTTTCTGGACCAATGGGAAGAACTGAATGAGAATAAGCGGAAATGAATCTTTGACGTCACACGCGGAGTCATTTTTTTTTTCAAAAACTGAAAAAAAAATTTTTGGCTTAGTTTAGTAGTCTATTAACAAATAAAAACAATTTAAAAAACCACTGAACTTCCTCATTGTAATTTCAATAAGAATATGAAAGAAACGTAAAATAAAGGTTCCATATATATTTATTTTACATACGACTGAAGCCAATTACAACAGTTTCATGAAAAAACAAATATATGAGAAACTGAACAAAAAGAACATTAAACTATGTAGCAAAAACAAACAAGGGCAATACAATAATAGTTAACAATATATATTTATTAACACGATAAATATATAAGACTTCGAGCTATGTCATTTACATGTGAAATCCTTATTTGAGGTTTTAATCATCAATCTTCACCCTAGTTAGAGCATATGCTGTCCACAAAGATCCCTCATGCTTCTTTGTTGGCTACCAGCTTATACGCATCCTCGTGAGTTGATTTAAGTAGGCAAGCGCGGTTATGGTTCTCATTTATTTATTATTTGACACTTTATATACATATACAATATATATATATACATATAAGGGTGGGCATATTGCCTTAAGGCAATTTCTTCCTACCTACCCAAACCGTTCAATTTGAGTAAATTATATATGCATGGACATATTGAATCTTACAATTTTATACAAAAATTAAAAACAAAGTTGAACAAAAAAAAAATTAACACTTTACTATGAAGAGAGGAGAGGGGATGGGAAGGAAAGGACAGGGATAAAGGAACAATTTAGATAGTGACATTTTTATATTGACTTAAATATAAATAAAGATACGGTTCTCATAAGACATCAGCATATGGCAAGCCAACTATATCGCCTCTATATCGCATTACTATATCGCATTACTTTTATTTTTTCATTACTTTAAAAGTCAAACCTCTAATACACCACACCTAAAATTTTTCTTAGACAGCTGTTCTTAAAAGTCAGTACTTTGATGATTTGCTGGGCCCTACAAACTGCCATGATTTGCAACTGTTGAGTTACATATTATATATATATATGTGTAAAGGTATTATGAAAGCGTTAAATTTAAGTTTCAATAGTAAACAAAAGAGGTTCTTATGGTTCGTATGCTCGTGATGAGGTATTGTGATAGAGAGTTTCACAAATTTCCCATTTACCGAATAGATCAGTCCGGTAAAAACAAGAAACTAAAGTAAATGTAAACAAAGTGTATTTTTTATTTGAATAGTTAAGAAAATTCGAATTTTAACAATTAAATTATATAAATATTCAAACATAAATAGAGCTGTAGCAATCAAAGCAGCTGCATACGTTGAGGATTTTGATTGTAATTAGCAAATGCTGTTCATATTGTCTTTTTTCAATTGACAATATTAAAATGAGATCGACACATGAAACCTGTTTGTACTTTTTTTTAAAGCTTAATTTGAGATTTTTGCCCAAACATTTTCCTTTTCAAAGTGTTGACTCATTTATTGATTTTCACACTGTCTGCGGTTTTAACCCTCATTACTCTTGTGGTTTGTTGGTGGATAAGAAGTTCAACAGGTACATTTTTATATCTAGGACATGCATTTATTAATGTTCTTACACTTGCAATATGAACATCAATTTTTTAGTTTAGTTGATCTCAAACTGGAACATACCCAGAAAATATCGAAACTTTGATATCCAGAGACAATTAGACTTATCATAATGAAATTATATTTCACACTTGTAATTTTGAGACGGTTTAGCACCCTTTTATCGCCATGTCCTTTAAGAAACAAGGAAAAACAAATAAAACGGCCAGCCTAATGTACAGTTCATTTAAATATTTAATAAGCCTTTGCTTATGTGTATGTGTTGTAACCAAACATTTACAAATACAATATTCTTGTTTGCCTTCTAAAACAAACGAAAATTGTATGTTTGGTGTATGGGATGGTATGTATGGGGGGAGATAAAAAGGAGAAAGGAAACACTTAAACATTTAGATAGTGACATTTCAATCTAACATTTAAATCAAAATTACGGGGCATTTTTATTTATGTCACTATCTTTAGATGTTTAGGGTGCAACAGGTTTTATCATTATAAATATAATAATTCTATACGTGTGATGTCACTAAACCTATCCTAAGAGCCTAACCGATTTACGTACGGTTTTCAGTGAAATGTAGATCTTTGCGCTACGCGTGTTCATAGATATTAAAATCTTCAATATAATATGTAAAAAAATAGTAAGGAGCATAAACGTTTTATTCATTTATGTTTAAATTGTTTATTTCTCTTTATTTTTTCCTACTCAACCCCTCTCCTCTTCCCTCTTCTTATTTTTTAAAAATATTTATATGTTCTATAAAATTATAAGATTCTGCATAATAACCTTGAATATGTCCATGTACTTATAATTTTCTCAATCTGAACGGTTCGGGTAAGTGGGAAGAAATCGCCCTAAGGCATATTGCCTATCTGGCATATTTGCCCGCCCTTGTATTTTTTTTTATTTATTTAAAAAATAAATTCATTAAAGTCTACAGTCATATATTCAATAATCGGCCTCCGTGGTGTAGTGGTCAAGACGCTTGACTCACACACGAAAGGTTCCGGGTTCGATTCCCGGTGAGAACACAAAAATTAAAATGTGTATTTTCTCAAGCCTGGGTGTTCTGTGATGTAATTCACCACTGTAATTGGACCTCCTGGCCTGTTGTGGTGCAAAAATAAATTTTTAAAAAATAAATTAATAATAATAATACGGTTTTAATATAATACATACTTAAAACTAGACCAAAAATGATTTCAATTTTATAATTATCAATATCCATAATGTGTCATAAATAATGTTTTATTATACAAAGAATAGAATTAGGAAAACCATAAATAAAATTATTGTACATACTGACTAGTGTAAATATAAAATAAAATTTAAAAATAATATTGTATTTACTCATCACTTCTCATCCCCGCATATAAAGTGTTAAATAAATATCTTTATGTATTTGGTTCAGCCAAAAGCACTAACACATTAACATAGGCTTATTAAACATTCGAACAAACAGTTCATGTGTAAGAAACCGAATCGAAAAACAATAACATTATTATTTCTCCAGAAAAGTGTTTTGTGTACCGTAAAACATGTCACCTTTGCCTTAAACAAGTAACTTTGCCTATTCTTATTTTTTTGGTTCTGTACTCTTGTGGTTACCACGAATTCTATTAGTTGGGATGTAAGTATATTTATTTTATATCTTTGACAATACTACATAAGTCTTGTGGAGATTACTTCATACCCAAGCGTGTAAGGCAGTTTTTGTAAACGTATTAACAATTATATAAGTATTAACAATTATAAGTATTAAAAATTAGACAATGGACAACTAGAAACTTCATTGACTGTAATATCTACATAAAGAACCCTTTCTGAGCCTACACATGCCCGTATATATAATACCTACCTATACAAACATAAATATGTACTATGATCCAAACATATTATTATGTCAAAAACACGATGCGTTCCGTCCGACCTTTATCAAAAAAATTACAACCAACTATTTTAGTTAAAAAAATACTATTACCATCATTGACATATAATACAGTATTGTGCGAATCAATAACTGTATTGCTTATGTTAGGTTTTTGTTATTTTCATTGTGTGTTTTGTAATATAAATAATATAGATGTACATAAATACATTGTTTTTACAACTGTCTGGATATTTGTTAATTATGTTTGTTTTTTAGGTTAGTCTTCTTTGTTTATTCTCAAATCTAATTTCAAAAAACTAAATTGTTAAGTGTCGTCGGCACGGGAAACCCCAGTGAGGTCACATTATTTTTATTATTAATTATAGTTTGTAAGCGAAAAATATGAATAAATATAATAAAATTCCTTGTAATCATAAAACAAGTTTTTTTTAATATTTTGAGTTACAGGTTTACAATCTTTAAATATTTTTTATTTAATAGGATCATGTCCTTCTTTTGCTTATATAACAGCCTGAAGACATGAAATCAATTAAACTTTGACAATTTTCTTTTATTCTGTCATCTTGAAACCACATCTGAATAACAGCTTCTATCATTTTTATCTTGGTAGTGCAGTCCAATTTTTGTATCCTAGATTTACAAATCACCCACAAATTTTCTATAGGGTTAAGGTCAAGTCAGTTTTCAGGCCAGTTTAAAAGAGTTATCTTTTTATCATTGAAATACTTAAGCATAAACTTCGATGCGTGACAAGGAGCTGCTTTCTGTTGAAATACAGCCCCACCATTAGGACAACATTTACTCAATTCTATTCTCAAATGCTGCTCCAATAGAGCTTTATACTTTAAGTTATTCATCATTTCTTCTATTGGTATCAATGATCCAGTCCCCATATATGAAAAGCAGCCCCAAAACATCTTCTGCACAGGATATTTTACCGTTTGGTCTATATGAGCCACAGTAAGTTTTTCATTTCCACCTTTTCTAACAAATTTTGTGCGATATCCCTGCACGGTCTCATCTGAAAACAGCACCCTTTTCTAGACTTTTACAGTTCATTTGGTATTTTTTCTAGCCCAAATGAGCCTTCGCTTCATCATACATGCCGTCAAGAGTTGTTTCTTCTGTGGTCTGATTGCTTTTCTCACAAATCTAATGAGTTTTCTTCGAATTATGGAGTCATTTATCATCACCTCAGTGGCTGCCAAATCTCGTTAAAGTTTTTGAGGTTAATTTACTATTTCTGATTAAATATGTTTTATCTCGGACACTTGTTTTCCGCTTTTTTTTTATATTTCCTTATTTTCTTTGATTCAACAGACCTCGTTTTTTCTTTTTTGCTTAATATTTTTGCTGACTGCTCACTGACTCCCAAAACATTCATTTTCAATCTCCTTCTGAGCCATTGATGTATGTTCACATGTATTTTCATGTTGTAATCTTTCCCTTTTTCCTCGGCGTAATATCCAAGATTTAAACCAACTTAAAAACACTGTTTAATATGAAATCAATTTATAAAATTAGTCCATTATTGAGGAAATGTAAAAAAAACAACCGATAGTACACCAACAAACACCAATATGAGCTCCCAAAGGATTAATGAGCTGTAAGTCATAATTTTTAGTACTAAGCAACTGTCAAATTGACATTAGTGTTGCTATATGTAAAAAATGACAAAAATTACTCTTATTCTATTAATTCGCACAATATTGTACAAGGACACGCCCTATAGAGTAAAATATTTTTAAAAGTAGTGAAACAAAAACGTACCCATAGTTACTAAGTACGTTTATTTATACCATTGCTGCATTTAACGAACATGCATATGCTACCAAAAGTTTAAAAAAACTACTCATTTTTGGCACATAAAAAAGTTTGTATTTTAGCGTTAACAAGCAGCATTAATTTTTGGTGGACCCAATTAGAATCATTTCTTAAATTCCTTTTAATTTCAACCCATTTACTTATTTTCACTGGATTTTTCGGAACGAAAAGATAGTATTGGCTTACGTTTAATATATTTGAAACTAAGACGAGCTTCGCAATTGCGCCGCTAGGCGATGGTTTGACATATACAAAAAAAAAAAAAATGGATTGAAATGTTTTAAGCTTTGTTAATCACTTATGAACAAATATTTATCTATGAAACGGTAAACAATCCTTTTTACAATGTTTATCTGAAAAAAATTAAGATGTTTTCATGACACAAGTAGGCATTTTTGTTTTGGTTCTAAACGTCACACCTAGCTGGCGGTCAAAAAATGGCTTAATCCGCGTTGGGCATGACTGAGCGTTTGGGCTTGTCATCATTTTCCAGGGCTCAGGGCATGTATTTGTTTTAATATATCAATGATTACCATTTATATCAGAAGCTAACACAAGCTTAAAACAACTTTTTTCAATGTATTTTTACATTTTATCCGACTGTAGTGCACGAGAAGTGACTGGTCTCTGCGTTTATTACAATTGTGGGTCACGAGTTAATTCAAAATAGATAATGATGTAAAACTTTCAAGAGTCTCTCGTATTACAATGAGTAGGTATCTTCTATGGTCTTTATTCTAAAATCGATTTTTTTTGTACAAAACGAACGTACCTTTCGATTATTTTTTTTGAAACATGACCAATAACAGGCCACCGACGAAGATACGTTGATCGAAAAACGGCCAAAAGATGCATCGTTTTGCCGTTACATAACTTTTTAACGGCTATTTCACAAAGTCGAACTTCTTGACGGTAAGTTGTAGTATTATTACATCAAGAATGCACCTGTTTTATTCCAAATTTTAAACAAACTACGTAATATGATCAAAATTTTCAATGCAGTTTCAGGATCAATTAGTCTTTTTTAAAGGCAAATTTTACACGGACTTTGCTGGGGTAAAATCTTATAAATTAAAGTTGTAATAAAAAAATATCCGTCAAATGCTGAAATTACTGATTTCATTTTTTAAATATTTATTTGCATCACAACAGGCAAGGTGAATGACAGCGGTGAAGCACAGTGGTGAATAACAGCGCATTTAAGAAAATTGTATTTATTTTGTGATTTTATCGGAAATCTATTCCGGAACCCTCCCTGTACATGGCAAGAGTCTAAATCAATTGCATTTGCCAAGTTTTATGAAACTTAAAACCTTTAATGTTTAAAATATAATCAGTTGACGTATCTGCCAATGCAAACTATTTATTTGGATTTTTCGATTATAATTAATGTTTGTTCCATTATCCTCGGTTGTTGTTCACTTGGTTCATTGAAAAAACTGTTTATCGTTTTCCTACATGTATTACTCACCGCACTTGTTAAATTACCACGCATTATATTTTTAATGCGTGTCTATTTGTTTAAACACAACTTTTCTTACTTGCTGAACATGAAATCCTCGAAAACCAACCTCAGAACACAATCTAATTGAAAAACCTCCCAAGAACGTAGAAACCCTCTTTTTTAATAATTCACTTGCCTTACTGAACTCAACGCCACTTTGCATTTCCTTACAAAGACGAAGTGCTCTATCTCAATCAGCGCAGAACTTTAGTCACTATTCACTTTTGTATTAAAAGAGGTTTTATTAGAACTCGGCGTTCGTCATTTTTTATAAAATAATCTCAACATCCAAAAATGACTCCGGCGAGGCATTTATTTTGTCAGTAAATTATACATTCAGTTTTAAAATATTTAATAATGAACAGATAAATTTATTTAACAATGTTTGAGTACGTCCAAATGCTTGCAGACTGGCTGAATTTCCTCCCTAGGGAGTTATTCATACTTACTAATTTATTTCAACAAACAGGAAAAACATTTTTAAGAAGAAAATATGGAAGTCTAGGCATCTACAGGGCTTATTACCTATCATTGGCTGGTTTAAGTGGCTACTTTACACACTGTGTAACATTCACCATTCTGCCCATGTTTGAACATCCACATTTCCTCAACTCTTCCATCTGTTGAGTTGTGTGAATTAACTACCTGGTAAAAGAAGAAGTATGAAAATTGGAAAATTGTTTTTAGGCGTTGCCTAGTAGGTGATTTGGTTCAGCCGAGTGAATCTCACCCGCATGATAAAGGTTTGCAGCTATTTTACTTCACAAAAGTGAACAGATGGAAGAGTTGAAGAAATGTGGATGTTTAAACATGGGCAGAATGCCATGTAAACCAGCCAATGACAGGTCATAAGTGTAGATGCCTAGATTTCCATATTTCCTTTTAAAAAATGTTTTCCTTCTATGTTGAAATAAATTTAAAGATAAATTTATGTTAATTCATTTATTTTTTACGTTTGCAGTGAGTGATTAAACAAATTAAATATTAAAAAAATGAATTGATCCTGGTGGTTATTACTCCTAAGTTATTCTAAAATTAATGAAAAATCATTAAATCCAACTCCCATTAGTATTATTCAAAATATCTCTTTCTTGGGCTTGGATTATGCCAGCTGTAATTATCGTAAATTTGTTCATTGTTTAGCTCAAATAATTTTGCCAAATTTTTGTGTTTTTGAATTTAAAAAAAAAGTTTATTTAGTGTTTTAATGGTTGCTGTTAAGGGAATACATACTGAATAATCTGTCAGACATTTGCGGAACCTATTTGTTTGATATTTTTTGTTTTCTTGGAAAGGTAAAATAGATACTCTAAATGAAAATTCATATTTATGTTCACGAGAACTCCAATTTTTTGAATCAATTGAAACCGGACCCCATTTGGATAATGAAAAATTCTGACAATCGATTTTTTTCCGAAAAGAGGGAATGTTTTCATTAATTACTGTGTGTATGTTAAAAATATAAATGAATGATTAAAAATTAAAAATGAGCTTTTAATTCATTAAATGAAAAGACAACACATTTACATGTTAAGCGTAGTTGCAAGTGCCATACATTAGTACAATACGTACGTACCGTACTGTAAATTAAAGTCATCGCTTGCTAGACATCTCGGTCAAAGTAAGCTGTTTGACTGTCATCATTTGTTTTCGGGTAGCCGAGTCGTTATTTTGCGAATCGAAGTACGTTTCAGTCTTAACTTTTTTTTCAGAAATTCTAAAAGCGATTTGCAAACTCGGTGTTCGGACAATTGGAGATCTACTGTATTAGATATACGGCCCAAGCCAATTACAACAGCCATATAAAGAAATATATCTCAAAGAAACTAAAAAAAAACATTAAACTATGTAGCAAAGACAAACAAGGACAGTAAAATAATGGTAAACCATAATATTTTCAAAAACATTTTTTTTTTTTTTTTAATTTACCAAGCGAAAATAATAGTCGTTGTAACAACAAAAATATAAAATTTACAAATAAACCCAAATAATACGCCAATAATTGTTTTCTTTATATTAGTAAATACAATAAAATAACAACAGGCCAGGAAGTTCAATTATAGTGTTGAATTACAGTAAAGAACACCAAGGCTTGAGATAAAATCATATTTTGATTTTTGTGTTCTCACCGGGAATCGAACCCGGAACCTTCCGTGCGTAATTCAAGTGTCTTAACCATTACACCATGGGGGCCGCCATTTCAAATGTTTGCACACAACATTCGCTTTTTATGGATCCCAATCAGATTCTTTCCTTCTTTCCTTCCCATTCTTGTAATTTCTTTCCATTTATTTCTTTTTCCTGGGTGTTTGGTAATACTTAAATAATATTAACCGACATTCAATACATTTTTGAAAATTGCACCCCTGTTGGTGAGAAGAGCTGAGTTTAACATTTGCAAAAAGAATTTTACATTTGAAAATGAATTATTTTGTGTTTTGGAATTCAACCATAAACAAATAGCTAAGCACCTGCTTAAATTAAATATTTGAATGTTAAAAATTTTTGGTTTTAGAATTCAATCATAAACAAGTACCTAGGTACCTACTTATTACTAAAAAGTCATTTTTCAAGCTAACAGCAGGCAAGTCAATCTTCAGGCAGGACAACGTCTGTCTGGTCCGCTAGTATCCATATAATATTATAACAGTGCTACTGGAAGTTTGCTACCTACGTTTATTTAAAAACACAAATAATATATTTGTTCCTACATTATACAAAATTACTAAAATATCACTCGTTTATCTCATATCAATATAAATTAATTAGAATCAGATATATGAAGATCAAAAAAGGACATAAAGCCGACAATTCCAGTACACAAGGACATGTGCAATGTGCATTATGCATCATTATTTATTAACCAGGAAGCAACCAGCGCACTCTAGGCGAAAGGGGTGATATATGTACAACACCAGTCTTAGCGGTTAGCCAGATGTTGTGCCAAAAATAATTCTAATAATTGATCATTTTATGGTAAGAAGGTTATCTTTCTCACCATGAATTATCTTAAGGAACGCTCATTTTGTTTAGTTTCTTTGACTGTTTACTTTTTGTGCCGACCCAAACCTATTACATCGCTCGATGTAATTAATTTTTTTTTTTAGTAAATTAAAAAAAACATTTTTAGTTGCATTGAATTTCATACGTCTATACGTTTTGTAGCTGCAAGACGTTTGGTAATATTAGCTTTGATCTTATGAAAATTAACTTACTAAAAAACATAAAATTCACACTAACACTCTTCAACATAAACTTCAACTATAGAAAAGGGCTATAGATTTCTAATTGTCCATGCTCTGTAGCTGCAGGATATGTAGTAATGCAGAATTACTGAATGTAACTGAAATATTATTTTATTGGAAACGGGGAACTGAATGCCTACCAACTATGCGCTCTGTAGCTGCAAGACTTGTTGGGATTTTTATTGTACAGTGTCCTACGAATTCCCGAAAATGGCGCTATAAAAATTAATAAATCACAATTCTATCCGCGAAGCATTCGTAATGGAGGTATTCTGGAAGGCGAAATTCTCATGATACAAATTTCAATTCCACGAAGTAATGAAAATATTGCTTTAATAACTTACGAAGAATCATTAGAAATGCAAAATTAAATTCATTTATAAAGAAAGTGTAGATATTTTTTACCAGAGGAAGATTTGAATGTAGTCGATTTGTAAATGTTAGTATTTAAATAATGTTACTATAATTTCAAACGACTTTGATCCTAAGCCACATGATGCGCCACAAGCCGTTCGCTTGAAAAACCCGATAACTGAAATGTGAGCGACTTCTAGTAAGAAGTTGAGCTAGTAAATAAAAGAACATAAATTTAATAGCATTGTTGTGGCTTGGGAATACACTTTTCTTGCCTTTTTTTGTAGTTATTAACTGCCAGTGTAAGGTTGAGTGTTGCACCTAATTTCGTAAGCTTAAGTCGCAATAAGCTGTTCTGATTTTTTGCTGGTGTAGCTTACATGTAGTTTATTGTTTTTATACATTAATTTAATGCTAAATTATAAAAAAAAACTTGCAATTTCATTGTTATTTTTAAAATAATGAAAAATTGCACATCAAGTTCAACAACCGTCACAATATTTACTAACAATCCTAGAGCAAGAATGACAAAAGCGATGGACATTCCTTGGCTTCAGAATCATCAATGAACTTTTCGGACATTAATGAGAACATAAAATTATCGTTACCTCTCTGCAAAAGTGGTTTTTTGTTTAAATTTACATGTGAGAGTGTCCTGGTTAAGTCACGAAAGCGGAGGACAATGGGCTTTAAATAAAATGCATGGCAAGATCTGGCTACTTACGGAAGTTGCCAGATAAAAAAGATGTCCTTTTTTATTCTAACTATCCATAGGAAAGTAAAAACATAAAAGCACCAACAGAGAGCTTTTCCAAGTGCCTAAGCTCGAACGTATATATGGTTAAGCAAAAAAATAAATGAAATCAATGGTGATTTAACTGAGAATGTTTCATCTGACATTTTTAAAAATAATACTTTCGCCTTGATTTTCTTTTATTTTTATGTAGATTTCATAGAATTTAAAAAGTTAGCAAAGTATAAATCATAATTTTTGTATATTTTTAATGTACTATGGCGCGAATTTTATTTCTCACAAATTTGGATGGTCTTATAATATACTACAATAATGTGAAGAAGAAAGATTTCTTAATGAAGACTATTTTTACGATAGGAGTTTGTAATTATATATTTTTTTTAAATATAACAAATATACAAATGTACCCGAAAACGCAGGCGGAGTGATTAGACTCTCGAATTCTTTAGCAGCTCAGAACAGGGGGGGTGCGGGGGTCGCACGATCTGGAGGCTGCTAAGATTCCGATCAGCACAAATCAGGTGGGGTGAATTACGTGACGCCAATACAGCAATAAATATGTATTAGAGAGAGCACGAAAATATAACTCATAACAAGGAAGACGCTGTTCTGTGGCCGGTGTTTGTGTAAAAGAGATTCAGTAGGTTATTAACAGCGATGGGGGACGCACGCATCTGATATTACCGGAGTATTTACGATGTTTAATTTATTTTGCTTTTACAGGGTTATATTTGTTTTTACAAATTATGGAAAATGAATTATTTAACAGTGTGTCTCTTTGTTTTTTTTCAAATGTCTGAACTTTAAAATAGTCCGTATTTTTCTTGTGGTAACACGATGTCACATCACCGCACACAAAGGAAACACAGTATTTTACCACATATATTTTGAAAAACTTTATTTTAAACACTAACAGAATCTTAAAAAACATGCGTACTTTTGGACCACAGTTGTGTGAAATTACGGTCTTTTAAAACAATATTTCGGTTTTAAAGTATTACATCCTAATTATATTATTTATAGATTTCAATACTACGTTTATGTATCGCAAAAAAAATAGAAACGAAGTGAAACGTGTAAATTGAGTTTTTTATTATTGTTGGGAAAAGGTTAAAAATACGTTCAATTGAATTTAACGCAATTAAGTATAATGAATAATAATTTGATTCCTAAACTTCCATAACCCAAATATTTTGACTACGATAGGCGTTGTTTTGTTGGAAAAGCAATTGAAATTTGATTTGAATAAAATGGGGGTCGGTGTTGGATTATAGTACAATGCGTACCAGGGCACAGGCAAAACAACTCAACTGGCGGCAACCGCTACAGACACTTCCTGCGAAAATAACATTATTTTCCCATATTCAATCATTTGTACCCAGGTTAACGTATTTTTAAAAATGCCAGTTAACATGAGTATGTTTAAATAAAACACACTATTTTGTTCCTGTTCTCCTTAATTGCCCAACCCTTCACCGATAAATACGCTTGTTTTTCATACTTTAACAAATGTATATTTGAACATATATACAGAATGCAGTTTACATACACATGCATAAGGGCGAGCATAATACCTTCAGCCCATTTTTTCCTACCTCCTCAAACCGTTCAATTTAAGAAAATCAGTGGTATACGAACATCGTCATATAGGTGAGAAGATTTTCACGGTCACTGTTATTAATATGTTTCTTTTTTGGGTGAAACCGTGTGTGTTGGATTTGTTCCGACGTTTCGGCTACCATAGCAGAAGCCATCTTAAAGGTAAACTTTTTGTTTTGTCGAAAACAGTATGTGTTTAAGTACTAGTAATTTGTACCGTGTCGCAGTCGGCAGTAGGCACATTTCTATTCATTTTTATAGTATGTAGTGCTGGGAACTATGTTGAGTTCAATTTGAACCCGTCATCTTTGTTTATGTTATTTAGGACATAATCAGGAACGACCCATGTCTATGAACTTGCCCCAAATCACTTGAAAATCCGTGTTGAGTCGGGGCCCTTGTGATGCATTTATAACCATACATCCACACATATATACATATACCAGTGTATTCGCATATACATCTTCATATTATATTTTATAGGCACCGTGGCTCAGTTGGTTAGACGGCCAACTGTGAAACTGGCGTCGCGGGTTCGTTTCCCGCCAGTTGCAAGTTACCTTCTTCCATATCCTCTGTATCCCACCTACTGACAAGCCTCTAAATTGAAGCTAAGCGGGTTATTCCTTAAAAAAAAATACATGAATATTATATTTTATACATATATTAAGTTTATACATATCATGAATACTTTATACAAATGTTTAAGAAGTGCGTACACACTAACGCACGCACCCTGCGATGAATTAACACACAAATGCACACCCTTATTGGGTGATTTTTGGTATATTAGAAGCAAATTTTCAAACCCCATATCGAACTGGTATGAATAAACAAAAAATACATTCCTCGCTCTTTTGCTCTACATAGATAATTCGATTATTTCTTTACGTATCTAGGCAATTTTTTTACGAATGTTATCTTTGCGAAAGTATCCCGTTCTAAAATGTTTATAATTCTTTGTTGATTATTTTGTACAAACTTTTTTGAAAAATGTGTTTAATTATTTATTATCCAATTCATTATTTCAAATGTATATATCTATTTGATATTAAACAATGGTGGATGAAAAGGACTTATAATCCTAAAATAACAATAATTCAATTAACTTTAGTAATTTTCTCTGTGTCCAGGTGAATTAAAAATACAGTTATGTCTTTAAACTGTATCCAGAATCTTGGACTAGTGGTTTCGACTCGATGGTTGCTCTCAGGTGAAAATCCTAAATAAGGGCATCAAGCAAAGATAAGTCCATCTCGTGGTGTTGGTGTGTTTGCCTACCATGCTTTAGGTCTCGGGTTTGATTCCTAGAAGGGGGACATCAAATATTAACTAAAAAAGTGAGTACTATGTACTGCAATATTTCATGTTTCTAGTCTGACATCTGAAGAGTAAGGTTGATTACATTACCTTCGTGTAACATATGGTTAATTGTCATTACATCAAGTGTACTAATACAATACCGTTTTTTTCAGTATTACAGTTTTTTTTTAAATATACGTGTATGTAAATCAAAAAACGTAGTACTTTATATAATTGGTAAACATATTATTTTTTTTTATGAAATTCATTGCTTTATATTTGTTTTATTAACATGTATTCTTGGCACATAAATAAACTTTATATTTGTATAATAATGATTTTTAATTTACTCCATTTGATTAGCTGGGCATTTATAATTATGCAGTTTTAGTTTTTCTTTTTTATGTTATTGTTTTATTAGTATAGGACTACTTTTGCTCCAAAGATAGAAAATCTCCATCTAAAAACAGGCTGTGCCATGTAAGATGGAGACTATCATAAACAGAGAACACTCCGTTTTGATTTTACATTAATTGGTAGATAGATAGATTCCCTGTTATTACGTATGTATATCATTTTTTGCAATAAATTTATTAATAAAAATAAATAAATAAAAACCGTCCACTATACACACACCATCGAAAGCGGACAGGGGTAAGATAATAACGATGAACGTTATAAATGTTATTTTCGATTGAAGTAATGATAAATCACCCACAATGGAAGTGGTTAAAAACTACTTTTCTATGGAAACATGTCACCCCACTTTACTGATATATGTACGTTTATTTTTAAGAAATAAAAATTGACCAAATATCAAAACTTTAATATTAAGAGAGAAGGGGGTAAGGGTGGAAGGAAAGAGGGAGGAGAAAGAAAAAATTAAAATTTTCATGAAGAAACATTTCAGACGTGATTTGAATGTAAATAAAGAAGGGCGTCTCTGACATTAGTGGTAGATTATTCTAAATAATTCTTATTACAAGTATACACGGTTTTTTAGGGCCAGACTGCGAAATTTCAGATGATCATTCCTCACAGTCAGCTTTAAAAAAATCCTAAAGAAATTTTTCCAAAAAGCCTTTTTTTTTATTTTTCTTGTAATTTAAAAATGAAGTTAAGCTTTAATTTCTCGGCCTAGCGTCCCTTTTGCAAACCTCTACCCCTTTTCAACAATTATGTTTTTAGATAATAACGTATTTGACCAACGAAGCAATACGCACTAGACGCGGAAAAGTGAAGCGGCTGGGTAAGAGAGGGGTACGGGTTTGCGGAAAGACTGCTTGTCCGAGTAATTAAGAATTCACAACATTTCGAAATCATTAAAAAAAAAAAAATTTTTTTAAAGCTCACCATGAGGAATGTTCCTCTGAAGTTACTCGGTCTAGGCCTGAAAAACCGTGTATAGATTCGAAGAACTCTTTCAGATAAACATGTGAAGTGGGATTATTGAAAGTATGGTGAAGAAGTGATAGAATATGAATGTTTATTTTCTGCCTACTACTGGGCCAGTGTAGTTGCGTGCGATATTTGGTTAGATGGTCGAATTAGTGAAGATAATTGATTTAATATATACAAACATTCTGCAATCGTTCAAACTTATCATGCAATTTAGAATTAGAATCTGGATAACATACATCTGCATAATCAAGGAGTGAAAGAAGTAAGCTCTGAGCTAATGTTTGCTTAACATTAATTGGTTAGAAGTTCTGCAATCTTTTAAGTAAGTGCACACTGCTTTAAAATTGACCTCTAACTTCGTTAACCTGATCGTGCCACCCTAAAAGTTTATGTATGATAATACTTTGATTATGACTGGAATCATGAATGGAATTTGTGTACCATTTGTTTTGAAAAGAGGAAGTGTGGGAAAATCCACTTTCGAATATATTTTTTATAACCAACAAGTACAATTTGGGTTTTTGTTAGATTTATGTAATCTTTAATGGAACTCATTGAAAATATTAACTAGCGGTTAAGTTTTTTAATTATATTTATTTATTTTAATTTTGTTCGATCATATTTTTTACATTGCCAAATAGCAACTTTTTCCAACCACCCAATAAAAAAAGTTTTTTTTTTCATGCAATGTTTGTTTCGAAACGTATGCGTGTGCGAAAATAACAGATAAAAAATAGTTGCAACATGTGGATATAAACTAATTGATAACAACACTAATATTGTGGATATTAGTAGAATTAACATTGTGGTTCCCTGTTATATTATTTTAGTGGTATAAATAAAATAACTTTGTTTTATAAACCATTTTTTACTCCACACAACCGACTAGTTTCAGCAACTACACTTTGCCCTTTTAAGGTTTTATAATAATTGAACGAAACATCGTGGTGTAATGGTCAGCGCGTTTGCCTACCATGCAAGAGGTCTCGGGTGCGATTCCCGACGTGGTTGATAGGAAATATATATTTAAAATGGTGTTTTAACACAATAATAATTTATAGTCCCTAGACTGGTACCTGAAGTGTAAGACGGATCTTATCTTGATGTAACAAAAAATATTACGACACGCTGCGATTGGTGTATCAATACAATGTTATATGCACCATTAGGTGCGGATAGGGAATAATTATGAAATGAAAGTGAACTGATTAGTGGGTGTTGATAAGGATAGATGGGGGGTTATTGTGTTTATGGTGTGGTAGGCGTAGAGGAGAGGGAGGAGGTGATTACATTTAAGGTAGGATAAGACTTAATAGCGAAAAATATTAAAAATTGGGCGTTGACTTAGGATTATTTGATTATTTATAATAATATTTCAATTTTGTTTAAGGGCTTTTTTTATTTCGAGAATTTTCAAATTATTTCATTGATGAGTTTCATTATTTAAATGTTATTTTTTAATTCCATCTTTAAAATTAAAGGAATCAAAATATAACAAAATAATAATTATACTCATCAATTTAATAATTTGGAAATTCTGGAAATAAAAATAGCAATGTTTGATTATGTCCAAATACTTGCAGACTGGCTGGATTTCCTCCCTAGGGAGTTGTTCATATTAAAATAAATATGAACAACTCCCTAGGGAGGAAATCCAGCCAGTCTGCAAGCATTTGGACATAATCAAACATTGTTGAATTACTACCTGGTAATAGAAGAAGTATAAAAATTGGAAAATTGTTTTCAGGCGTTGCCTAGAAGGTGATTTGGTTCAGCCGGATGAATCTCACCCACGTGATAAAGGTTTAAGCTCTTTTACTTCACAAAAGTCAACAGATGGAGGAGTTGAGGAAGTGTGGATGTTCAAACATGGGCAGAATGGTGAATGTTACACAGTGTGTAAAGTGGCCACTTAAACCAACCAATGACAGGTCATAAGCCCTGTATATGCATAGACTTCCATATTCCCTTCTCAAAAATGTTTTCCCTCTCTGTTGAAATGAATTTGAGAAAAAATAGCCGCCAAACAAAATTTACATATTATAAATAATCAGTTAAACTTTAGTCAAAGTCATATTTTAATATTTTCCATATAAAGACTAACCATGCCATAAACACAATCACCTCCTCCTCCTTCTCTACCCCACCAAAAACACAATTACTCTTTCCTCTATCCTCATCGACACCCACTCATCTGTTCACTGTTTTTTTTACATATGTATGTTTAGTTATTATATAACCCTCAAGAGGGCAACGTGTTTTTGCCGAAACTAGTCGGTTGAGATTAAAAGTGGTTCATAGAACAAAGTTATTTTATTATACCTTAAAAAAAAAACAATACTAGTCCTCGATGGGTGAAGAAAATAATGGTATTGGTGGTATCATCGTTTTTTCTTTACAATGCTTACTTTTTAATACTATTTATTATCAAACCAATAGTCGGGATATAAATTAAAATTAAAATGATGATTGGCGCGACCTTGTGAATTCATATCGTAACAGTCTTTGGTAGTTTATTTTCATTAATTCTTTTTAAATACTGGTTTATATTTACAGCAATGACGAGAAAATTAATTACTTCAAAATCGTATACTACGCTTATCTGGGTAAAATTGCTTTCTGTTTTGAATTCACTGCACGGTAAAACGCCGCGCGGCGCCACGCGACCGCAGAGTAGATACCGTTACTGTATTTGCTGAACGTATCGATATTTGAAATTTAATAACATGTGATGTAAAGTATTTCCGGGGATTAAGCCTTGGATAGGTAAGTATCGAACTGTGATAATCGAATGATAAGTTTGGTAGCGATTGTAATTTGAGTGGGATTATTTAACGGAAATGTTGATCTGTGTTAATTTTGCGGAAAATAAAAATGCGGTATGCAGAGATGGAAAATGCGGACAAAAACCGTATGCTGCTAAACGAACAACAGAAGACAAACATCCTACCTTTGAGGAGAAGGGAAAAGTCTTTTCTTACGGGTAGTGCTTCGGATTGTCGGCGAACCCAGTACTTTCACAAACGTCTCTTGCGTTCGGGCAGTTAAAATATATACAGAGAAGAATATATATTAATGTTTGTGAAACGATTTACATTATAGCTTGCGGTTCATAACAAGGATGCAGACAGACGAATGAAGAACTTCAGCCCGACAGGAAATTAGATACAATAATGCTTTCTTGCACACGGTAAAAATTGAACATTAAATTGTACCGCAAATTTTCTTGCAAATGTACGAAAAAAATAATAAAGAATATTTTTACAAATACGCACTACTTTGATCGATGTCGCTGGTTCATCTGAACCAACCAATGATATGAGCGCTGTGAAGGATATCCGGATGGCTTACCGTAAACGATTCAATCGGAATAACTTTTTTTATTTGTTTATTTTTCCATACATATATTAACATAAAATTTTCATTAGAAAAATATACTTTAAAAAACACACTTTAAAATTAAGCTTTACTGTAATTTGGAAAAAAATGCCCTCAAAGGCTTCAGTGTCTGAGCGTAAGCCATTTTTTTGTTAATAATTTATAAGTTTATAGCATGTAAATATGGCATGACATAACCATGAAAAGAAAAAAAAATTAACCTATGCTTCTTTTACAAAAACCGGATTTATTTGCAGTATATAAATATATATATTTTTTTTAAGGTGCCCATATGTTCCTCCTATGCTAATCCATGACCTCAAACCTACTTTAAACTCCATCAGTTTTAATATTTTGTTATTCTTTAGGTAGTAGATTAGAGGATCTTGGACCAACGTGTAAAGAGTGCCTCTGTGCGAAGTCAGTTCTGCATCCTAGAACTGACAGTATACCATTGGATCTATTACTAATCAGAAATCAGTTATTTCAGAAATACAAAACCTTAAAAAATCATAGCGCTGATAATACAATAAATAAAAAAAATATGTATTTTTTTTTTTTTTTTAAAGACACTGAACTTTCTTTTCGAAGTGTGGTTTGATGTAAGAATGCGGGCAGAAGAATTATAAAGGCGTGCGAAAAAACACAAGATGTTATTGTTTGTTGCCATGGATATGAATAATGATTACCATAGCAATCAACGATAAATAAACATTTGGGGATTGAAAGTTGGGAAACTGCCCAACCCCCCCCCCCCCGTACATGAACACTGAGAAAACCAAGACCTTCTCCAGTCTCTTTGGTGTTAATGGTTATAACGCGATTCTTCCAAATCTCCACCAGCCGACTCATAGCACTTTTGGCAATACCTATACGTCGCCGTATTTCACCTTCACACCCACCACCATCGCTGATGAGAGTACCTAGATAAATGAAATTGTTGACTTTTTCTAAGTTGCGCAGTAAAGATAATGGCGCTACTTTATTAGCTCGATCAATGATCATAAGCTTAGTTTTGCTCATATTCATTGCGAGTCCCAGGTCTGAACTTGCAGCATCTATTCGGTCAATTAGTTCTTTCATTTCAATCTCTGACGGTGCAATAAGTGCGTTGTCATCAGCATAATTTAGGTCGGATAACTTCCTTCCGCCATTTACATTTCATATTACTAAAAGAGTGTTTGTAAAATAAAATACAATATGAGATATTATTACTTAAAAACTTTTAAATTGTATACTTAGTGGTTTTGAACCTAATGATCTGCAATAAAATAAAATAAATAACCAATTATATTATGCAAATCATTTTTATTTCAACCCAATATATTGATGTTGATTTCCTCTTTTAGCCAAAAATACATTGGTAATTTTGTTTTTGTAGTTGGGCAGTGATAAATGAAATATATCAGAATGATTAAAAATCGTATCTTAGGTATGGTGACTATCGAGATAAACACTCGACTACCGGGAGAACTAATCTCTACTTGATTTTATTTTTCGTGAATAAAAAAGTATGCTTCTAATTTTATTATCAAGTAGAAACAATAATAAATATACTTAAATGAAATAAAACACTTTTGTCGTTGTCAAAAATGTTTCATTGATCTAACATACAAAATAACTTTTATTAGTTAAGGTAAAGCAGATTAGGTGATAAAAGGTATTATTTAAAAATAAAAATACGTTTGAAATTGCGCACCGTACGCTTAACTCAACCCTCGAACTGTTTGTCGGATCCCAGTCTCGATCCTTCAGAGTTTTCAGTTTCAGTCGCCCAGCGAACGTTTCGGGATACGGACGTCAGCGGTCTCCTACGGCGCTGAGGCACAGCGCAACAGTTTTACGACAGTATCTCTAACTGCGAAACTTACACTTTCCCTAAGGCCCATGTGCCTGAGGGTCGTCAATCTAAAGTTGATTCACCTAACAAAGTTTCATTACCGTTTCGCCAACATTGTGTGTTAGACGCGTGTGTAAATTCAACATTATAAACTTTTCACGTAGTTTTGAAATATTGTGAAGTGAACGGGTTTGTGAAAATACGCTTATTTTACTAGACGTGTAGAAGATGGACAAAATCTATGGCTAAATTTTGTGAGTACAAATAACGGATTGAAAATTACCAGTGAAAAATAATTTTTAATTTGTCGGTGTCCCGTCGCACCATGAATAAGTTTGAATTGTCCATAAAAATGTACGTTATACACATTTTACTGACTTTTCTGTTGATTTTTATTCAAGGTAAGATGATTTTAATTTTCATTCTTTAAACAACCCAATACTTTTTTTCTAAAATACATGTTTTGAAAAAAAATTCCTACAAAAAAATATTTATTTTGCCTACCGTGTACCGTTCAGTAAAATTTGTAGATTGCCCAATTTTTTTAATTTTATTGACAGTAAAAATTACTAAATTTATAGGCTGTCACAAGACTTAAATTAATAAAAATAATTAGTCATCTATGATATTGTTATTCTAAATCAGACATCTGTCGTGGCTGTTTTACTTAAATAATTGAAAAGGTTCTTTTTTTGTATGATTTCTTCCAGTATTTATTATTTGCTGACCAAATTTAAATGACTGAGAGTATTATTATGAATTTTCCTAATTTTTATAAAATATTAATTAATTTTAATTAACATTTTCATTATTATTATTATTACGGGTAACCTATATAGTGCCACGATTCATGAATAATAATTTATTTTTTATTAATATCCCTACAGAGATGAGGTAGAATTTTTTCAAATTCAGGATTATGGATATTCGAGCGTTTACAGGGCTTATGACCTGTCATTGGCTGGGTTAAGTGGCCACTTTACGTACTACAACATTCCCCATTCCGCTTATTAGCGAATCTCGACACAATAATAATTTAAATTTATAACACTGTTTTATATAATTATTATTTCAGTCAATGCAAACGGTTCATTTTTTGTGTGATTTCTTCCAGTATTTCAACAAAAAAAATCCTTTTGGTGATATGGCATTTTTTGTTTTGGCAGTAATTTTACCCTCGTAACATCAAACCTGAATAAATTGTAGTAATATTTCAAATAGTCAAAATGTCAAAAACCTGAATCGAAAAAATCAAATGATGTGTTGACCTCTTTTACTTATTACCCCATTGAAAATAAAAAATTTAATTTCTTTTAAATGTTAAATATAAATTTATTTTAAGGTTAATATTTTTATATTATTAATATTCAAAGCATTAACTTTGTGGTCGAAGTGATGTGACGAAGAGACGGGTTACGTCTCGAAACCGGTAGACAGATAAGTCGGTGAGTGGTTTTATACAAATTTTATTAACATTATATTAATATTTTTAATTGGTTTAGACATTTTATTTTTTTAAAAATTATAATTCACAATTTAGAAATCTTATTATTTGCTGTCTAAATTTAAATGACTCATAGATTACCGTTAACACTTTGAGTACCGGCCGACTACGCATAGAATTTACCCTGTGCCTGGCCCATTTTTGTGAAATTTCATGCTTTGTGAAGGGTTTCTTAAACGTGTCATAATTATAAAATTACTTGGTTAAATTAATTGCAACTTCTCACATTTTTTTGTACAATTTAAAAAGTAGTTTTTGTATGATAGTTTTGCCGACATTGGCCTTCATGGAGAGCCACATTGCAATGTTCGCACATGTACCTTCAGGCTCTCACTCCTTTGTTTGTGCTTTGTATCCTGGAGCCGTGTAAACACGTGATTATAATAACCATGCGTTGTGTCCCGGTCCCGTGTTTTCACGTAGATTACCAGCAGCGGAAAAGTACCAATAAAAGTCACTAGATGTCAAAAAAAAAACTTTTTTGAACATCTGGTAAACCACGTGAAAACACGGGACCGGGACACAACGCGTGGTTATATAATCACGTATTTACGCGCTTCCGGGATACAAAGTGTTAATATATATTTTTTACCATCATCATTATTCCCTTTCCGCACTTAATGGCGCATAGGGCACTGCATTGGTAAACCAATCGTAGCGTTTCTTGATCATTTTTGTCATATGACGATAAGATAATCAGTCTTACGCTTTAGGGACTATTTTTCAATTGATTCATTCATTCATGAGGAACTAGAATCCCAAATATGTATTCATTTATTTCATGAAGAATATTGCAGTATAAAACTACATTCGAAACAAAAATTCACCTCGTTCCTACCAGGAATCAAACGTGGAATCCCAGGCGTGGCAGGCGAACATGCCAACCACTTCACTACCAGGTGGACAATTTTTACATTTGATTAAATTTTTCAAGATTTTTACCTGAGAGTAGCATTCGAGTCTGAATCACTCGTCTAGGATTCTGGTTATATTTCACCCATATCTTTACTTTATTCTTAATTTGTCCTGTCGCAAAATATACTAACATAATAATTACCGTGCTTTATTTCCATTCTAAGGCATACCTGTTTTTCGAATAAGTAAAAATTGAATCTCAAATTGACATAAATATGTGAATTATACGATTCTATTTTTTTAAAGAGAATAACAAGTAAACCATGGCTAGTATTCTGAACGATTTCGAAAGCGTAGATAACGATTTTTAGGCGTGTATTTAGTACGTACTCTCGCAAAATCGTTCAGAATACCACCCCGGGTATAATAAAATGTCATATTAGTAATACGCTCGCTGTTTTTAGTTTTTGTTTCGACGCTCGAAAATATCAGGTAAATTATTCTGCGCCGACATATACATTTACAAAACACATTCTTCCACAACGCTTGCCTGGGAATAACATAATGCAAGGCGGGTCGATACAATGTATCACATTATACATAAATTATTATATTATTACCTCGGAAGATTTTCCTCTCCCATTTCTTACGAAACAGGTATCTATCACGATCGCTCTCATCCCTTTACTCTACCCTTTCCCTCGCAAGAGGGGGATGTTCTCCATTTGTCTTACGAAATCCTTCATTCATAAATCTTCATATGAAAGATACATAGGCTGTTTTTCAGAATTCGTTTTAGCACAGTACTTTTATTTAGTGTCCGCGATGGTTTCTTTAAATCTTCTTCTTCTTCTTCTGCAGCCTTATTCTCTCCACTGCTGGATAAAGGCCTCTTCCAAACGTCTCCATTCCTTTCTATCACCCGCTTTCATCATCCACGTTTTACCGGCAATAGAGGTAATGTCGTCAATCCATCTTTTCTGTGGCCTTCCAACACTTCTTTTGTTTGCCCATGATCTCAACTTTATTATTTTGGGTGACTACCTACCATCATTTTGTTTCGCCAAGTTCATTGCCCACTGCCATTTCAATTTCGCTGCACGATCCATGATATTCACGACTCCGGTTTAGCGCCTTATTTCTTCATTTCTTATTCTGTCTCTTAGACATACACCGAGCATCTGTCTTTCCATGGATCGTTTCACGCATTTTAATTTCTGGCTTTTTTTTTGTGTTATAGACAAATATTTTAAATCTTACACCTTACAAAATGAGAATATCGAAGTACTCGGAAAAGAATCTGGTAATATTTGATACATCAATACTATACACATCTTCATAAGAATGCTTCTTTAGTCTTATGATCAGTACCTAGAACATATTGGTCTAGATAAGTTAGAATTTAGGAGACAGATTTTAAACTTGATATATATTTATAAAATAATTCATTGTAATGTTGATTCTACATTTTGTTTAGAGAATGTACCCCTGAATGTCCCCAGTCGGCGATTGAGATCGTACACAACATTTTATCTTCCAACCTTTAATAATAATATGGTGCACTTTAATGCATTATCACATATGTTAAGATTGTATAACAGTGTAGAAAGTAATGATGATATTTATATCTTTAACGATACATTAAATAATAATAGAAAAACTGTAACGCAATTTAAAATCAAATAGGTACTTATGTTAGTTAGGTAAAATAATTTGTAAATAACATGTTAGTAATAGTTTATTCTAATTACTTTAAAACAATAATTTCATTCAATAAAGCTAGCCAATTAAAAAAAAATCTTTTAAAAATTCTTTTTTTTTCTTTATTAGTGCATGCTGTGTTCACACATAATTGATGAACAATATCTAAAATAACAATTGTTAATTATTATACCAATGTATTGTTTATTGTTTGTAAACCATACTAATAAATAATCAAACAGATTATTATTAGGTAAAGAGAAATGCAAAATATTTTACAAAGAGAATATAATAAGGCATTTTTAAGGTTTGCGATATATCTTTAGCTGGTATATCAATTAACCCCATGGGTGCCGAAATATATGCATGTCTTAATTTTGTTCGCCGTTTCTGTTAAATCAAGAATTTATCCTCTTACATAAAACCTTATTACCTTGGGTTACAACGTCTCGTTTCTTGTTGGAATCAGCTTAATGGTTTCAAGGTTGTGGTCTCCAAGCGAATATATCACTGAAGACGCGGAGCGGTATTTAAAGGAACGGCGACTGCCTCGCGTTAAAGAACATATAGTTTAAGTGATTTTAAACGAAAATATGAAGCTAATTTTTCATAGATGGTGGTTTTATAATTTTTTATTGAAAAATGCCATTTTTACGTTTATTTTTAATGGAAATTTTACAAAACTTGGGTTGCGGAAACTTTATACCATATTGATTGTAACAAATACCATCACATTATAATTTTGGTCCTATTTACAAAATGGTGTACAAAACAAAAAATAAGATAAGTTCAAAATAAGATTGTCTCATCATCACCTTAAAAAACAAGCTGAAGAAACCATTCTAAATATTTTAGTAGTTTTAAAAATGTGTATTTCTGCTTAATACGTTATTGAGCGAAATAACTTTTTTAATTTTTTTTTTTTATATTCACATTTTAATAGATACATTTTTTTTAATTACAGAACTCACCAAGCCAATTTATAAAGCTTATGGATGTAAATCCTTTTACATGTAAATATATAATTACACTTTTTTTTAATAATATTTTTTACTAACTTAACTGTAAAGAGCGAGAAAATATGATGTTTTCAACAACAGTATTAAAAACTTTTAAAAAAAAATTAAAAATACGTTAACAATATTGCAGTTTTATGAGATAAACAATTGAAAAAGAATTACAAAACAGAAATACCGAAATTCAAAATTGAAATGTGAACATAATGGGCATAATGCCTTTTTTGAAAGATTATTTCTCAATATATCTAAATCTTTATCTTTATCTATATCCATAACTTTAAAATATATATTTTAACGAGAAAATATATATTTGATCATTAAATCTGTACAAAATAGGGGAGAAGTGGCATGGATGAGTCGCTTTTTTTCTGTAGATCGTATTTTTTTATGAAGCCATATTTATGTACAATTATTTTGCTAATATTAAATTTTGTTTAAACTTATTTGAGAAGGGAATATGGAAGTCTAGACATTTACAGGGCTTATGATCTGTCATAAGAAACCTGTCCGAATAACTCCCTAGGAAGGAAATCCGGCCAGTCCGCAAGCATTTGGACACACTCAAACATTAATAAATTTTGTTATTTCGCAAAAGATGACATAATTTTTTTCCGTGAAAAATTTTAAAACACTTTTATTCGTTCCTTTCAAATCGGATCGTAATTTGGGTCTCTCATATTCAGTTTTTTGAAAAAACCACATATTGAAGGGATCAGAAAAGTGTTAAATACATAAATTATATGAAAAATAATTATTTTAATAGAACACGTAATCATATTCATTAGTTTTATTCAAATTGATTTTAACATTAAATACAAACTAAATCATTTATTATAGGTGCAGAATTGCTGTACTTTTTTACGACCCTGGTGGCAGCACTATCTAGAGCAATTTTTAAAATTAATTTAAAAACTTATCTGCGTAAATATTCCTTAATTCATTTTTTGTAAATATTTTTTTTGCCTTTTAATACTAAGGAATATTTTTGTGTTTTTTACTGTTTTTTATTTCCTTTTTTAATTAGTATAAAATATAAATGTACCTTTTTATCTTTACATTAAAGAAATATTTTTTTTCTTTTTCTTATATTACACAAAAGTTTTATACCTGTTTATTTATTATAGAAGCAAAAAATTCATAAACATTTCTTGTACACCAACGAACAGGCCATGCCTTTGTGGGATTTTTTGTTTACTATTTTTACTGTTAATATGCATTTCATTGCTATTTAATTATTTTTTTTTTTTTCAATACTCTGTTTTACCTATTATTTATAAAGTAAAATAACAAAAAAATATTATAATAAATAAATAAAAAATATTGAAAAAAAATCTATATTTGTATCTTACCGATCATTTGGCTGTTCCAGTTAATTTTGAATAATAATTAACGTTCTAGTGTTTTCATTTGTTTTTTCATAATTTATTTTAAAATTCTGTTTTTATGTTTGTAAATTGTTTTTAACCTCTGTTTATGTTAGGCATTAATAAATAAATACCAAAGTTACCGACATTATTCAGATATGAATACCCCCTAACCGAAAATGTTATTGTTATTTTATCTAGCATATCAGCATTGTGTGTTAGACTGAATAAATCCATAAAAAGGGAACAAACGTAATAACGAAATTAAGACATTCTGTAATTTAAATAAGCCATTGCGATTTTAATCGTAGAAAATATATAGATCACGCAAACAGGAATGTTTATAGTTTGTTAAATAATTAAATAAAAATATTACGACTTCGTTTGGACTTTTTTTGTCCATATTTTAGAGTATGTAAAAAAAATATGTAATCTTGTTTACCCAAAGCGTAAATATCAAATAATTACATTGACGATTTTTGCCAATCAAAACCCTTGTGCATAGTAATGTCAGGGATATATATTTTTTTGTTTGGTTATCTGATCATGTTTCTTCCGGTAACGCACAAATGCTGAACCATTCTTTCGCTCTTCTTATTGACTGATTATATTTTTTCCACCCGATCCAAAACTTTTTGACCACTTTGTCGATGACTGATAATGTTAATTGTGTACAGAGCGTACAGCCAAAACTTGCAAATTGGCATATTTAACTCAATTTCATAATTAAAACCGGCTCTCCAACACATAATAGATTGATAAATCAGTGAAAAAAGTTTATTTGTTTGAACGAAAGGAATATTATAGAAAAAATATGCCATAAAAAGTCGCGTTGAATCTCTGAAAACCATCTTAATATTTTATGTGTAAATAATACTGGCCAATGACAGGTCATAAGCCCTGTAAATGCCTGACTTCCATATTACCTTTTTTAAAGTATTCTCTATCCCTGTTGTAATTTGTTATTTTTGATGACTCCCGAGGAGACGAAATACAGTTTTTTGTTTACAAACATTTGAACTAACTCAAATATTGTAATAAAACCAACTGGTCCAAGACGAAGTTTAAAAATTGGAAAATTGTTTTTAGGCGTTGCCTAGTATGTGAAACAATTTACTCAGATGAATCTCTTAACTTTACTAAAATCAACATTGAGGGGAGATCCTTAAGCTCACCATCCACCAGCAGCTGTTATAGAGTCCTGGGGGACTCTCTGTCAGCTGCGCATAGAGGAAAGTTATTATAAATACTCCTAAGGAATACAAACTCTATGCAGATTAAGGAGGTGGGGGGGGAGAACGTATGGACAGAGGCCAACACGTCGTCCCCACCTCTCAGGATCCGCTCAATGCCTCTGTTTTTTTTTATTCAAAAAATATGTTCACAAACAATCTACATAAACGTACCCAAATATACAAAAACAATTTCTTAAAACCATAGTTACATAACTTACACAAAACATAAGTAAAAACACGGATATTTACAATAAGAGAACGACTTTGGATAAAGAAGGAATTCCTGGGTGGTCAGAGGCAGAGGATCCGAATACCACCCCCGTAAGGGAAGGACAAAACAAAAGAACGTGCGCGTTACGCTCGGAAGGAAGCACAGTCTTAATTGAATGAGCATTCCACGGGAACAGTTGCCTTTCTGACCATATTTTACCCACCTGGGCGTCCGCGCATCTGAGGAGCTCCAAACGCGATACCCAAATCCGGACAAACTGACGGAAGAGTGCAAAATTCGTACTGTTGGCCATCAGATCCACATTTCACGCTCGTCGTATGACCCCTGTCAGACCATTCAGCATCTCATCTCTGGCATCATCTAATAGCACACAGTGCCACAGGATGTCTTTGGCCAATCGATGGTTATCTCCTAAACTACTAAAATCAACAAATGGAAGAATTGAAGAAAAATGCATGTTCGAACATAAACAAAATGGTGCATGTTACACAGTGTATAAAGTGGTCACTTTAACCGGCTAATGACAGGTCATAAGTCCTGTAGATGCCTAGACTTCTGTTTTACCTTCTCTGAAATGTTCTACATCTCTGTTGGTCATAAGCCTTGTAAATGCCTAGACTTTCATATTCCCTTATATAAGGTATTCTCAATCCCTGTTGTAATTTGTTAATATTTAAGTCTTTTTTGCAAAAAAAATTCACAAATATGTACAAAATATTTTGTCAAAATGAGAAACAATACGATAAATCGTCAAAGCTTACATAATATTAGGTCGCTACGGTTCCGACAGATCCTACGCTTCATACAGCTCACATCCGTACAGGAAAAAAAGGCTCCGCCCACCCGAACGGCCGGCAAATGCAACAAAAATAACTCTTCTAGGATCTCTTAGAGCGCGCAGGGCTTTTTAAGCGCTTAGGTAGCGCGGAGTCGGCGTCGGTGTCCGCAGGATGGATGGTAACGTCCAATTTACGACGGCGCGATCCAGGCTACGACAGCGCGGATCGGGAGGCAGCGTCCATCTGCGACGTAATCTTAGGCGGCAGCGTCCAGCTGCAGCGAGTGGCGCGTGTAGGGCAGCGCGATTTTTATTTCCCCGACGTCTCCTCTCGAATCATGGTGTAAGTCTACAAATCAGCAATGTTAGCTATTGTGATTGGTCTAGGTCAGTGGTCGGCAAACTTATTAGTCAAAAGAGCCAAAGATCAGAAGTACGACAATTACGATTCGTTTTGAGAGCCTAATTTCTTTTCGTTTTAAACAGTTTTTTCTTGAAACCCTGCATAATAAGATGTGTAACATGTTATTATGCAGCAAAGGTCTCCATATTTACTTTTCATTTCAAGTACAAATTCATTAAATTGCCAATATTAGTAAACATAATGTTTCTTTACTGATTTATTATTTACGTAAAACATTAATTTTAGAAACTCTTTGGTATTTTTATCTCTCATTAAATAGATTTTTTTTCTCTTAAATCTTTTCTTTTGTTTCTTTCTTACTTTATTAACAAATGTAAAATGTCAACTTTAATACTTTTAGGTACTTTTAATTTAATTTTATTTTTTTTATATAAAAATTGAAAATTTTGTTTTTTTTTATTTATCTGTTTATTTCTATTTGTTTCTGTTAATTGTTGTTTTTTTATTTTCATTGTATATTTATATTTTTGTATATTTCTATTTTTGTATATTTTATATTTTTGTTTATCTTTAAATACTATTTTTAATACGAAAGCATCTTGAACAAAATAATACATGTTCATTATATTATATGTGTGCACAATATTATGACTGTACTCTAATACTTTTATTTTAATTTTAATTAATAATGACCAACTATTATTCAATAGTTTATCGGGACAAAATTTATGTTCTAATATTTATATTTTTCTTTTAATAATATATTTATGTTGTAATAACATGTGTATTTTATTGAATAAACACTCTATTTTTATTATTGTTATTATTAACGATAAACAGCTTTACCGACAATCGTGTTGACAATCTTGATCACAAAATTTGTAACATTTGAAATTTCTTCTGGAAATATCTTTGCACAAAGCGCGTCTTAATGAATAATGCAATATTAAACAAGTATCTCATTATTAATTTTGCCTTGAAAAAACCTTTCATTCTTCTGTCATACCTTAAGCCTCATATAGTGAAATCGGAACAATTTTATCGAGTTAAATATGATGCTTCTCCGACAGCATTTGCCATATCCTCAATGATTCAAATATCAATTTTTCTTGAAGTTCTTCTTTAGGATACATTGACAAAATAAATCAATTTTAGTTATAATTCTAACTTTTACTGTCTTTTTTTATTTTTTATTTAACGATCAATTCTTTAAATACGTAAATCTCAAATCAGCTCTTCCAACTGACCTAAAAATTCGTATTTAAAATTTATTAGATTATCAGAATATTTAAATTATTTTTATCGGGTTGTGGTCTTGTGGCTAGTGTGTCACGGATCAAAGGTACGTGGTTCGAATCCCACTATACCCCAACTTGATTCACATTTTCTAGTGGTGAGTTATTTACAACTCGTTGAAAATGGCCCTCAAAATTGAACATTTGGGTAAATCATAAGAATGCAAATAAATATATTTTTTTAATAAAAATTAATAAACTATTGTATTTACGTAAAACAGTAATCTAGTGAATAAAGAATTAAATTGCATGCCATTGCATTGGTTTTTTTCAATTATTTAGTTTGTATCCGTGTTTTGTATATAAATATTTGGATAATTTATAAAACGCCATTTTTGTGAAAATCACCTCAAGGGCGCTGTAAAATGAATAAATATCCCACCACGTCTTGCAGCTACAGAACGCGTGGACAGTTGGGATTCTAGTTCCTCGTTTCCAATTGAGATCAACTAAAAATTATAACATAAAGGAGCTAGATTACAACACATCTTGTAGCTACAGAGCGCATGGATGGTAAAAACTCTAGCCCCTGTTTACACATTTTAAAAATTCACAAATAAATTTAGTGGATTAATGATATTTAAAAATAATAATATGAGTAATAAACTAGAGTAAGATTACAACACGTCTTGCAGCTACTAAGCGCATGGACGATTGGAATTCTAAACCAAATTTACAAAATTGAGGTATTTTATAGTTGATACATGGAAACTTGATAACCAATCATCGTGCAGCTACAAAGCGCATGAAAGAGTAGAATTCTAGCAAGATAAAATAAATGATATTAATAAATTTGCAAAAACTAAACGTAAACATAGAGCATAATTGTAAATTTGTCAAATGTTCATGCCAAGAAGTAAACAATAAAAAACTAAATAAATAAATCACTGTGTTAACTTTATGATTAACAAAAGGAGATAGATGTCCGAAGAGAAGCTTTTGTAGACAGTAGGTAGATATCGTCGCCATGTGGCCTACTTCGTGCTTGATAATTTCTGTACTATAAATATTTTTACTCGTTTATATTGCAACGGTGAACTTGTGGAGGATCGATAAACAAAATGGTTTCCAAAGATTGGACGCGTCTGTACAAAAAATGCCTTTTCAAACCCGCGATCCTCCATCAACAAAAACCGTCGTCACTGACTAGGCCATAACACTAGGGTATAACAAGTGTGCCTAGGCTCAAAATTTACCACATAAAAAACAGAAATACATTAGAGACAAAATATTTCAATATTTAAAATGAAACACCTTCTTTGGAGTATGTGAATTTAAAACAGAATCATGAGAAATTATACATTTATTACTATCAATTTAAGTGTACACCAGTTTTTTTAATAAACGAGGCATATCCAGAAAGTAAGAGTTCTCAATTTTTGTATTTAAAAAAAACATATTAAAAAAATTACTGCACATTGTTTGTATATATATTTTTTTTTCCAAGTTATCGCGTTCCTGTTCTATGCAGGTTGCAAGACGTGGCACAAGCTTTTTGATGCCCACCTCAAAAAACTCGCCCGCCATCTCCTTCGTCCACTTCAAGACTTTTTGTTTATCTGAGTCTTTAGGAAGGTGAAAGGATGAAAATCCGAAGGCACTAAGTCAGGAGAGTATACAGGGTGGTTCAAAACATCCCAACCAAACGAGTTTAATCAAACAAACGCGTCTTGGTGGTGTTTGCCGTGTGCGGGTGGGCGTAGTCGTGCAACAATATGCAAATCTACAATTTAAAAAAAAATCGTTCGATAGTTACTAGATACATACATCATAAAGTGTAAATGAATACCGGTGCCTGTATTTGGACCCATAAAAAAATACAGTACTGTATGTAAAATCGAACTAGAATCTTGAACGAGTTTTTTCGACTCGGTGACTACTCTCGGGAAAAATCCTGAAAAGGGAAATCGGATGAAACAAAGCCCCCTCTCGTATTGGCGGATTCACTTTTCATGCTTGAGGTCTTAGGTTTGATTTATGGAAAGGTCGACACTAATTATTTATTCACAATGTTGTTAAGTATAAAATAGCATTAATTGATATTATTCCTGGCCGATTATCTTTCTTTTCTATACTTCCTATCCATATGGTACATACCTAAATACGTCACGTCAATATAAAAGAAATACAAAAATAGCAAATTTGGATTTGAAACAAAACAAACAATATTTTGACATTACACAAAAAAATTGGATAAAAATTCTTGGAATCGTCGCGCGTCGTTTGTGAAAGTCGTTATAATAAATCGTTTTATATCTGAATTCATAGTGAATGCTCATCATCCAGTAGCCAAAATAGAAAAACATCCTTATCGTATCAAAGGTAGATCCATTTCCGTGTTCCTTTCCTTTTTTTTCCAAATATTTCCAACCTTTTACAAACCGAATGAAATTCGTTTTTTCGCCACAGTCCGCTTTTTGTTGACAGATGTGGCTTACACTGCAATATTTCAGCATCCGTTGTGTAGAGCCCACAATACCTAACATACATTGAAAGGACTGAAAATGTTCAACGAAATTATTTAAATACCTAGATTATAAAAATAATTAAAAGCTTTGCCTTAATAAACAAAGTGGATTTTGCGATTTTAAAAATAGATGCACTTTATCTGAACTATGTTATTTTTATAAATTATTAATTAATAAAGTAGACTTTTTAAATCAACTCTTCAAAATTATTTTTTATGTCTTTTTTTGTGTGACAAGAAATAGATAACAAATATGTATAACCGATCAGAACATTACTTTTGGCATCTAAAATATGACCAATTATTTTTGTTTTCCTGACACAAATCATAACACCTCCACTTCTAAACTAATAAGAAAAAGGACAGTCACAACTTTAAACATAATATTTAGTTAGATTAAGTTCAACTGGTAAGATTTTATCCATCAACCAAGTTTCAGTGAAGAATACATAGTAGGTCGTAGTCACACACGGACAAATTACATATAAGTGTATCAAGTTTATCGCTCTGGCCTCTAACATTTTGGTTGTACGATGATAAGGTGTTTTTAATATTAAAAAAATATTCTGGATAGCTCACGTCTCTCCACGGCAAAGCGAGCTGGGTAGTCTTGAGATTCAGTAGAGTGGGAGGCAGGTTTGTTGAAGTAAGTACAAGTGGCGCAAACAGGGACATTTTCTTTTTTTGAACAAGAGTCATTGTTGTGACCTTGGAGCAATATGGCCATATAATTGACAATGGCAACATTCTGCGGTATCAACTCAGTCACGTACTCTATGGTATTGCCAATCCATGGCCAGTTTGTATTTGAAAAAGAGCGAATGGCGCACTGGTATTATAAATACGTGAATGCATGTTCCAGTGCAAGGACCATATTTATGTGAAAATTTTACTAGATTTTTTAGACCGTTAAGTGAGATCCCGGTTTCAGCAACTGTTTGATATTGAATTGCATTCACAATATCTTTATATGAAGCATCTTGTGGCAAAACCATATATGGTAATGCGTGGTTGTTTGTGAACCACTTCTGACGTTTTCAGTCCTGCTCCCAAGAGAGCACAGTTATTTTCTAGCTTTGTTGCTTCATCATTGGAACTTGGATGAATCACAACACCGCCATTTTATTTTTTCTTTAGTTTCTGTTATTTCTGTTTCAATTGATGTTGAATGCACGATACTCTTGTTTCATTGGAATGGATTTCCAGAAGATACCGTTTTATCACTAGGCAAAACAATAAATGCTGATCTTGCTGGAAGTGCCGGTTTTTTGTTTCGAGTTTTTAATGGTATTTTATCAATTTTAGTAAGAGTAGAAGACGCAACTGCCCTCCGAGTTTTAAAAGTTGTCTTACCAGGTAAATCAAGATGATTCTTATCTTGAACGAAGAACCTTGAAGTCTACCTTTTGATACGGCCATCAGATTGGTCAAAGTCTCAATTTTGAGTCGCAACCATAATAGCATGAAAAAATTTGCCCAGTCAATCAGCTATCGGTAAACTTGAAGTGCATACAGGCGCAATATGCACTTTCGGCTATTTCCGAAAATGCATATTGCGCCTGCAACAGATTTAAACGCTTGGGAAAACAAGAATCACAAGTTTTGCAAATGCTTTCCCGATACTGCGAGAAAAAGACAGCTGTTAGTCAAACGACTACGCCTAACATTTTTTTCTGTCCCATTTTCCGCACCTAAAACTGATCCAATATTGTTGTTTTTTTTTTTTTTAAATAGTGTGAAAATTAAATTTTTTGAATCGGTATTTTTTCCGTTTTTAAAAATAACTATATTTGCATTCTAAGGATCCAAAGACAACAGATAAAACTGAGCGTTTTTACTGGTTTTCGGATGGTTCTAGTTCCCATAAAAACAATTTATAAATAAATAAAAACGATAGAGACACGCCGATGGTAAATATTTAAAGCGCATAAAAAAATTGCTCTTGTGGCACAATGCAGAGAGAACATACGATAATACGTTTGTTTGAAGAAAAATAAGTCCATGTTTCCTCTTAAGTTTATTGCAATACTCGTATTTTATTTACTGACAATTCTCGATGGAATTCCATTGTAATGATGTAATAACTTATATGTAAATATAATTACATATTACAACAGAGATGTAGAACATTTAAGAGAAGGTAATATTAAAGTCTAGGCATCTGCAGGTGAAATAATTCAACTTGATGAATATCACCCGCATAAATAAAGGTTTCAGCTCTTTAACTTCACAAACATCAACATATGAAAGAATTGAAGGATTATAGATATTCAAAAATAGGCAGAATGGTGAATGTTACACAGTGTGTAAAGTGACCACCTAAACCAGCAATCGACATGTTATAAGCCCTGTAGATGCCTAGACTTCTATATTACCTTCTTTTAAATGTTATTCATCTCTGTTGTAATATGTTAATATAAACAGCTCCCCAGGGAGTCAAATCCACTCCTTGTCGACAAAAATTTGGACAAACTCAAAATACTGTTGGTTAATATAAGTTATTGCATCATTACAATACACGTAGATATACAATATTTTTGGAGATTCTATTTACAAATAATTTTTTTGGTTTTCCTATTTTTTTTCTAGCGTACAATAGTCCATGAGAAAAACAAGAATGCTCCATATTCAATCCACATAATTTAATGTTTTACCGTGTGATTTATTTATTGTAATTGCAAAAGACAATTTAAAAGGAAATTCCAATCGTTTGAATTGGAAAGGCATATCTGTTGGAAGACGTGGTATCAGGATGTAAACTTACTTTGATATTTAATCATATTTTGACCGCCAATTAAGTTCTATTGCAAAGATGGGGTTGGTCAATATTTCTAAGAAAAAGGAAGAATAGGAACACCATTCTCGATAAATGACGTGTGTTTGTGATCTATAATCCAGATAAATCAAATTTTAGAATTCAATTGGATAATAAACGGTTTTATCATGATTTATAACTGTATTTATTGATTTTTTAGTAACGGTTTTTCCCGATAATATGCTGATATAAATAAAAATTACACGCATATTTTTGCAGTTAATATTGCACGTTTATTTATGAATCAATTTTTATTGTCATTGAATGATACTGTTATAAAAAAACTGGACAAATAAACTTAATCTTTAATATATTGTGTATTATAGAAGGGAGTAAAAGTGGAAAAAATAAGAAAAATAGATAAAGAAAAAATCAAATAATACAATAATGACATTTTTGAAATTATTTATATTTTTAAAATTTTATTCCATCATTTGAATTTTCGATTCACTTTACTACTTATTTTTTTTGTCGTTTTCTAAAATTCCAGGTATTCATAGAATTTTTGACCAGCCACTGGCCAGTTAAAGTGATCATTTTACCCAACGTGGAATATTCATATTTAAAAAACAGAAATGTAGAAGATATGTGTAAAAATATTAAAATTCACATACATTTAAGTGAAACTGGCTTTTTAAAGTACCAACGTAATAGAATTGGAAATGTTGATTGAATATTCTGTCAAGACATAATGCTCGTATCGTCTCGAAGCACAGCGATGATACTTAATTAAATTAGGTATAACGGATATTTTCGCGGTTAAAAAAAGCACGTCTCATCCCCCATCAGCATCGACGTCTGTTAAAGCTACGTGACTAAATTGTTACAAGAGGTCTTTTTCATATCGCACAAAGCTTTTTCAAAGCTCAGACTTATACAGCTGTCAGACTTTATCATCTGTGAATTGGTAATTTACTTTTGCCCAAAATTTATAATCTAGCGCAAATGTATCTGCAAATTTGGAACATAATTCGTTCGTTAGACATTTATTGTTGCAACAGAGAGGGAAAGCATTTTTCAGAAAGAAATATGGAATTCCAGGCATTTACAGGGCCATAATCTATCATCTGGTTTAAGTGGCCACTTTATACACTATGTAACATTTACCATTCTACCTATGTTTATACATCCAGTTTTCATCAACTCTTCCATCTGTTGACTTTTGTGAAGCAAAAGAGATTAAACCCATATCACTTGGGTGAGATTCATCCTGCTGAACCAATTTACCTACTAGGCAACGCCTGAAAACAATTTTTATATTTCTTATACCGGTTAGTTTTATCAGCAATGTTTTGAGTATGCCCAAATGTTTGTAGACATGCTGAATTTTTTCACTAGGGAATAATTTAGATCTAAATTTGTTGCAACAGAAAGGAAAAACATTTTTGAGAAGGGAATATGGAAGTCTAGGCAATAACAGGGTTGATGACTCTCTGTTTCAACAAATTTAGATCTAAATAACTCCCTTGGGAGGAAATCCAGCCTGTCTACAAACATTTGGACATATTCGAAACATTGTTAATTTACTTGTACGTTTAACATTATCAACTGCCACACTCGATCGCCAAATACCTTTTTCTCAGCTGTCAATTTTTAACCAACGGATAAATTCAAAGTAAGCCTTCGAGTAAAAAGGTGCAAATCACAAATACGTGAGAAAGAGTAAGTTGAGAATTTTGAATGCTAAGCTAAAACGACTTAAAAAACAAAGCCATTGTGCAGCATTGAAAAATCTTTAAAATCGAAGAATCTAGCATAGATTTCTATCCTGCCTGCCTATCGGTTAAGAACCCAACGTAATTTTTTTAGTAAGAATATAGGCTGTGTTTATGTACATTTAGAAGTATTGCATTCTATCCTTTTTGCCTATCCTTAGATAAGTCTGAGTGATGGTGCACGGATAAATCGTTCCTCCGTTTTTCGAGAAAAATAATCTGTTGATTTAATATATTTGGCGAAGTGTATTAGTGATTTTGAACGTAGAAATGTCACGGCGAATAAATAAATGTTTGGTGAAGGAGTGCTGTGGCTAACAACTTGCTCGACAATATATTGTCTCTGCAAAGAAAAGTCGGGGAACAATTCATGTTTGGCGGACAAATATCCAGACACGAAATATTATTTGACCTTTTTTCAGAGGATTCAAATATTTTATTTATCTTTTATTTGTTATCGTAATTTAAGGTGATTGCACATTTAAAACATATCTTGAATTTAATTGAAAAATAAAGTAATATCGTTTTTCAGATTTTTGTATTTTATTTTATATTTTTATTCTTTTCTTAATTTCTTAGTTAGTTTTTTTTTTAATTGCATTTAATTTAATTAAATTTTAATTTTAATATGTGTGTAAACTGATATTTACACTTGCTTTTTTGTTTTTGTTTTTGTTTTTATTTAATATATATACGGCCCAAGCCAATTTCAACAGTTACATGAAGAAACATAAATACAAGAAACTGAATAAAAAGAACATAAAAGTATGTAGCAAAGATAAACAAGGGCAAACAATGATAGTATACCATATATTCACAAAAATAAAAGACATGAGACTTTGAGCTCAACTATGCCAATCCAATTTTATCCCACACTGTTTTAGTCCAGGAGAGATATACGAAAAGCCGGAAGATCTATTCCAAAGAATTTAAAGTCATGTGACGAATTGACTAATATACATACTCTGGTCATTGGGGCATAAAAACAAAAGTTGCTCTTAGAAGATTTTATAAAAAGCTGATTTTGACTTTCGGTGACATGGTTTGAAACATGAAAAGAAATTGATTGCAACAGATTTGTTTACAATATTATCGATGTGTTCACGATAGGAGAGTTTACTATCCAAAGTAATGCCAAGATTCTTTATTGACGAAACCATTGAAAGGGAAATATTTTTCAGTTTGTAGTTGAATTGTGCAGGTTTTTTTCGTCGCGGGAAATATATTATTTTACATTTGTCAACGTTAAGTTGAAGACATTTGATGTCGCGACATTCAATAAAATAATTAATATCGTGTTGAAAAAGAAGACAATCATTGATATTGAGATTCAATAAGTCAATAAGTGTCTTGTTGTCATCAGCAAATTGCAAAATGCAAAATCACATGTTTTTTATTTACATTGTCTTATGTTATACATAACATTTATTTTTACATTCGTTAGAACTCTTTTAATTTTTCATGTATTCTGGGATCTTTTCACACATTTTCAAACCTTTTTACAAAAAGCTATTTTGGGATTTCTTTTTGTTATGTGAGCCTTTTTTATTTTATTTCTAAAAATACACTCATGGAAAATTTCATTTAATACATTCTTATTGATGAAGTATTTGGGCATTCAAATGTCATTTTTTTTTAAATGTAAAAAACAAGCTTATTATATAGCAGTCACTATTTTATTAGTCTTTAATCGAGTGTTTACGGATTTTAAATATTTTGATGATATCAACTTTTCTTATGCACTATTTTAATGGCTCAATTTCAAAGTATTTATTATTTATTTATTTGCTAAAAATAATACTGTAGAACAGTTGACATCTACATCTAGTTTAATTTATTTGGAAGTTGATTTTGGTGGATCCAATTTCATCAAAAACATTTTAGTTTTTATTGGTATAACAGGGCTCATTGCTAAATAAGCTCCAGACTTCAATGCAACCTGAGTAGATCTATTGTGACTGGTCCCTGAAAATTATTTCTCGCCCTCCAAGTTTAGGTCTTTAAACAGTCTCGCTACTGAGTGGAGGGCGAATGTCCTTCACGGACGGGCTATTAGGTAGGGGGTGAGTGCTCTCACATCCTCGGGATCAATCAATGGTCTCACGTGGAAAAATTGGGAAATAAAGCTAAAAAAAAATATTTGCTTCCTTATATTTTGCCCAAATATTTCAATTCTCCGGTCATATTCAACGAGTTGTAAATAATTCACTATTAGAAAACAGAAATCAAGGTAGCAACATTTCAAAATAATTACATAAACGCGTAGTTCAATAATTATCTGTACAACACGCTTAATAGTTTATAAATCTATGCAATATCTCGGAGCAGTCTCCTGCAATGGTCTCTTCCCTTAGACAAAATCCAAACTTGTACACTCCTCCTGAAAATGAGAACTTATTAATTATTAATTTACGGACGTTTTGTTTATTTAACAATAGTAAATACATTAATTAATAGTAAATACAGGTTCAATAATAAGTATGGTCATTCAGGACATTGAACCCTTTTGGGGCCATAAAAAGACATTTTAATCTTGTTCGATAAAAAAACAAAATTTTCACCGGTAAGCCGTAGCAAAGCTAATATTAGAATCAACATAATACCTTTGCTAGATTAACAGTGCCTTTTTTAAGCAATTTTTTTAATGAGCTCAAAGGAAATAATTTTCATCTGTCAAATACCTTCGTCGACTTGTGATTTTTTAAACAACCGATCTGATTTTTACCATTTATTTTTCGGACTTCTTTGGTACAAAATTGAACATTTCAACGGTATGTAGTAATCACGTGAAATTTAGAATCAACATACGAAACTCTTTCGCTAAATCAACCGTTATATTTTAAAGAAAACTTTTTTTGAATATCCTTGATTAAAATTAAATTTAACGGCAAATTGTGGTGAAAAAAAATATAGAATCAACACATAAATTGATTTTTTTAATCAACCATGCTACTTTAAGAATAAAAACTTTCCCTGGCTATGCAATTAAACTTTTGAGCAGTAAATCGAAATGACGTGAAACTTAAAATCAGAATTTTAAAAAAAAATCTAGGCGAACTATGATTTTTTCACGCTAATTATTTGTTGGACTTTCTCGGTATAATAATTCCAGATCAAACTTGCCGTTTTCAAGTAAATTTACTATCGGCTTTTTTCGGAATACAACATAAGACACTAACGGTTAGTTGTAGCGTCAGCGTCGTTAAATTTCAAAATAGACTACTGTTTTCAAAAAATTAAAAAATGAATGATTCACTCTAATATTTAATTTTTTGGGAGCCTCTTTCGTCGAGTTGTAAATAACTCACTATTAGAAAATAAAAATCAAGTGGATCTTCGATCTGTTAGTACACGACAATAGCAAAGGGACCACAACCCGATTCAATATAAAATTATACAAACAGGACAGCGTTTTTTAAAACGTTATTTAAACTCGATAATGTTTTTTGCTTTTTCATATTTTTATTAATCTATGCATTTTTTATGTTTTAGTTACATATATGCATTAGCTTGTTTACTAGTATTATATTTATGAAATTTTGTTCAATAATTTGTTTTTATTAATTTGATGGGTTCAATGTAATCTAATATGCTGAAGGTAATTTATGCTGTTTATGTCAAATAACATAAACAGCCTTAAACATAAATCTCATCAATATCTAGACGATACCGGTAACCGTGCAAAAGGAAAAGTTAAGTGCTTCGTAAAATAAACAAACGGATGAACTTAAAAGTAAGTATAATTTCTATACAGTCCACAATATTCTCTCTGTTGTTAGTGTATAAAACCAGAAAGAAGATGATCTGAACGAACATTCCCCTTTCACTAATATTGAATAAGCCTTCAGCAAGAAAGTCGAACAAAACGCTGTATGACAGCCCTGAAAAACATCTCAAAAGCCGGTGAAAGCAAAGAAATTCAAGAACAATAATTTTATATCGTATTAAATCCGTCAATTATCAACTCAAAGTCCGAAACGATTTTTTTATAATTCATTGACAAATAAATTCTAGAATTAAAAATGAAGACGACTAAATTAAAAGATTCAGCAATGAAATGAAAAAATAAATTTAAACTGAAATGACTGAGATGAGTAAAGCAATAGATTTCTGTTAAAAAAATTGATGACTATGAACAAGAGAGAGAGAAAAAAGACACCAAACTAAAAGAGACCCAAGAAGAAGTCAGATATCTTAAAACTATGCTAAATAAAGTAGATCCAAACTCACTAGAAGCAATATGAGAAGTATAAAGAATCTCACATAAAAAAATAAAAACCCTAAAACTGCTGTCAAGTTATTACTCAATAGACTAGATTAGTCGGCCTAGATTTGCCTACCATGCAAGAGCTCTCGGGTTTGATTTCTGACATGGTTGATATGAAATATTATTTAAAAGGGTGTTTTTACACTAGGATATTTCATAGTCCCTTGACTGGTACCTGAAGCGTAAGACTGATCACCTAACCCACATGTAACAAAAATGATCAAGATACGCTGCAATTGGTGTACCAATGCAGTGTCCTACGTACAATTTAGTGCGGAAAGGGAATGGTTAAGATAAGGACGATGATGATTAAACCTGTCACGGTAAAAATAATATGTTAACCGGAAAACCCATAGAACTAATTGAAACTACAATAAATTTAAGTATGTGGTACTAGTATAACAGTAAAGGATATTTTCATTCTTTGCCGAAGTACTTATTTTATTTATTTATTCATTCGTATTTTTTCTCTTACGAACTACAATTAATAATAAAAATAATGTGACCTCACGGGGTTACTCGTGCCAAGGACACTTAACAATATACTTTTTTTATATTTTTACATTTGAGAATAAACAAAGAAGGCTAACTTAATAAACGATAATTTACAAAATGTCCAGACAGTTTTAATGTTGATAATTTATGTTAATAATTTATTTTCGTACATCTTTATAATTTATATTACAAAACTCACAATGAAAGAACAAAAACCAAACATAAGTTATGCACTTGTGGAACAGTTGATTCAATATTGGTTTGGGCGAATGAGACAATTCATTTTACTTCCACCTAGTTTCACTATCTATTTTTTTATAGCCTTTTTGAACATTTTTTTGTAACTAATCGATTTAGTTGATAGTGGAAGTATAGATTTAAATTGAATAATACTCAAAATCCCTTGGTCCGAAAGTAGTATAAGTTTGTGTTTGTTTAAGTTGTCCTTGTGTTGAGGATCTGGTGATTATATTATTTATATGTGATGTAATGTAGGAATTTTGTCTTTAATTTGAGTAAGAATAGTTTTTGATTTTATAAATTAGTATTTTTTTAGCTCATAATTGCTTTGGTGTCATAAGTTGTGATTTGTGGAATATTTCGTCAGTAGATGTCTGTATCGGGACTCTGAGCATTATTTTAATTATGGATTTTTGTAAAACAAATACACTATTTAAAACTGTGTCACTCGCACCACCCCATCCGATTATACCGTACTCCAAAATTGATTGGCACAATGTAAAATAAATATTTAAAAGTTCTTTTACATTAATTACATTTGGAATTGTTTTGAATACGTTAGTCATTTAAGTTTATTTGTAATATTTTCAATTTGCTGTTTCCACTTTAAATATATATAAATAATAACTCCTGTATATTTGATATTATATTTTTTTTATATAAATAAAAGATGAGTGAAACTTTAATCCACAAATTTGGAATATCCAGTGACCGGTTTTATCGCTTTCGCGACAACTTCGAGACTGATATTTTTATTAAGGTGTAGTATTAATTATCTTTGTTCTTAAAATTTTAAATAAATAAATAAACGATAAATCAATTTCATTCACCAAACTTCGCTCTGCATGGTACAATCTTAGAGTAATAATACACCATCCGCCGATACTGACAAAAACATTATTTAATTATCAATCACGAAGTTAGCAACAGTTCACAGTTATATAGATATAGTAATATCTATATAACTGTGAACTATAATAGAAGAAAGAGTATGTAAATAAACACCTCTCTAAAAGTACAACAAACGGGCCATGGGTACTCATGTCGAGAATTGCAAGCGCAAACCGAAACCGTCCATAACACGTTAATTGTTGAACCGAAAACCAAGTTAAAAATTTAGAACGTTCTATGTAAAAATGCGAACGAACTTTTCTTTAAGCAGGTAGCGAATGTAACTCTGAGAGTACAATGGTACGCAGGGATGTTAACTAATTTGGTTTTACGCTTTCGAAATAATGAAATTGCCTCACAAAGAGCTTACCTATTTGATTATGTGGTGTTCAAATATTGATCTCGATTCCTTTTGATTTTGGTTTTCAAATAGATGTAAAAAGGTTTATTCTTCAACATGCTTCAGCACTTTAGCAGATTTTATTGTTCAGCGAGTTAATATCCTAGGGCCTGTGCGATAAATTTACGCCGAAGTTTCTTGGAAAATGTTCAAGTAAACTCCAGTAATTAAACATATCCGTTTATTGAATTCACATACTTGGTAATGTGTAAATACGTGTTTCACGACGAAATCATTCCAATATTTTCCAATAGAATAACAGATCAACAATGTTTTGAGTTTGTCCAAACAAAAAGACAAGAACTGGTTTCAACCCCCTAGGGAGCTATGAATATTGACATAATACAGTAGAGATGGAGAACATTTGAGAGAAGGGAACGGAGAAGTCTTATGACCTGTCGCTGGCTGGTTTAAGTGACCACTTTATACTCCATGTAACATTCACCATTCTTCATACTTTTGAACATAATATTCCTTCAATTCTTTGATCTGTTTATGTTTGTGAAGTTAAAGAGCTGAAACCTTTATTTGAATATAATGTAACAATAATAGTTTATATTAAAATATGTCAAGTAAATAAGAAAAATTAAAAAGCAAATTGTAAATACTTTTTTCTTTTTTTTTATTCCAAAAGACTAATGGAATTAACGAATTGGTATTAAAGATAAATAATAAAAATTTAATAACAGTTAGGGTATAAGATAATAATATACCTACGTAGTACACATATTAAAAACATTTGAAAAATAATTTCAGAAAGAGTATACCTTTTACAATAATACTTATCAAAAACAAACTAAAAAATGCGTTAAAATAAAATATTTTTATATTGGCTCTAATAATAGCCAATTAGGCTTAAAAAAATGCAGTTAAAAACGTTTTAAAATGAAAAATTGTTGTATTAAAAATGTCTTTATATCATCACAAGTAAATTTGTTGGCTAAGGAATGGAAACGCGGAATCGGAGAGTGTCGTGCATAGTTAGTATCTACGTATGTAGTTGCAAACAACTCAGTACTTCCAATCACTCGATTCTGTATTTTGAGGTGAATAAAATATGTGCGACCTGGACTTATTTAAAGACTCAACTCTCCGCTGCAAACGGAAACTGAGTCTCATTGTCATTAATAATATTTAGCTTCTTTAAAAAAAATGCAATACATAATTGCAGGATTTAAAGCGTGTTCGGAATGACGCGCATTATGTCAATTGTTAGTCAAGTGAATACACGAGTATATTCTCTATTATTGATAGTATTATACTTTAATTAGCCAAATTCGTGAACGACTCAAATTATGCAAAATATATTATTTAAAGTTACAATGCCACGCAACCGTATGAATACCCCTAACAACCTCGTTACGTATGTGGTGAAATGACTTAAGCCTAAAAAAAACTAGCCAATCCAACAAAAAGTTATGAACTGTACTTTGGGTGTAAAATTATAGATCTGGGTAAGGTTCAATTTCAATTCATGAATTCTTACATATATATATATATGAACGTGTTCAAAAATAACACTAACTCAACGCCTCGCATTTTTAAAATCTACGTACCCCAGTGTTTTCTCTCTCATAAAAAATCCATTGTGCTCTATGATTTTACAAAGACACACCATGTACCTTTCCAACCAATCACCGAGCTCCATGCGTAAAGGTAACCACCGTCCTTTAGTTGTCTCGCTGTAAAACAAAGGAATTGTTTGGTGTACGTCATACCACCAGGACAAGAGAAAAAAGGGTAGGAGGAGGAGATATGAATTAAACCATTTTTAAATTAAATGTTTATTTATTAGTTTTTATATTGGGAAAACAAACAGTATGAACACAAATATTGACATTGTCTTTATATATTAGTGTAGAAGACTCCTGCACATGCCATAAAAATTGTTTACACTTAATACAATAATATAAATTATGTTAAATACAAGAAACGTTAAAGAAAAGAAATGAAAAAATATGTGTGTAATAAAAAAGTCAAAAATCGGCTTCTTTTAAAATTTCTATGATTTTTTACCTTAAGGCTGTTGTCTGGTAAAACGCACGCAAAATGAAAAAATCATACGGTTTCGCTATCTTAAAGCTAATGTTTTTTTAATCGATTAATAATAAAAAAAAATAAACTACATAAATTAGGTAAAAACAATATTTTGAAAGGTATTTCGGTTAAAAAATATACTTAAAAGTTTTATGTAACTAAAATATAATTACTTTTAGACCGGCAGATTACGCCATTTCAAATTTAGACTAAACTTAGGTATCTGGGATCAGGACTGATTATCGAACTTAAATTTGTTGTAATAATTTATTTTTTTTGTTTTTGAAAAGAAATACAAGCATTTTAAATCGCAAACATTTCTGTAATATTTTCCTTTATTTCTATGTAAAATTATTCTTTCGATAATAGCTTAAAAAATTAATATTTATAGATGTATTTTAGTTAAGAATTGTATTCTCTTTTTTTTTAAAAAGAAAATAATTCTGGTTGTAATATTCATTTTATAACAATATATTTTTAACGTTTTTTTGACCTTCATATCTGTCTTTATCGGTACAGGTAACTTAAATTACATATACTGTCATAAAAAATATCAGCCTCGGTAAATATTTTGTTATATTGGTAGCATATTCTAGGTATTGCTGATTGTTTCAAATAGTTTTTTTGACGCGTTTTCTGTGTAAAACAGAAAATTTTGTCTTGTCGGTCTATACGGCAGACGGAATGGAATTTTTTTAAGTAGGTTAGGAGAATCAATTTGAATGAATCAATGTTAAAAGAGAGTGAAATCAGGTGTGTGAACGAAAGACATTGTTGAAAGAAAGAGAGGGAATCAAAATGACCGAGAACTTCCAAGAAAATATCAAAATATCCTGGAAATCGATAAAAAACGTGTATGCATGACAGCAATAAAAAGAAAACATGGTAAAATGGTAACAAATGATTGTAAAATAAAAACGAGATGGAATGAATACTTCGAGGAGGTGTATAAAATACATACATGAAATTTAAACACAGCAAAAGTTTCTTAAGTAAGTTTTAATGCAGCTGATGGTACGACAGAGATAATAATGGTAGAAATACGCAGTGCTGCCAGATATATGAAGAATGGAAAAGCGCAAGGTTTTGATAATGTTTTTTTATAAAGGCGGATGGTGAAATAATTTTTGTATGGCTGCACAAGCTTTTCAACAGATGCGATGTTTAGAAGAAGAATACACTCTTCTAAATTGGAGAAAGGCTACTGTTATGCCTCTATACAAGGGAAAAAGCTTAAGGTTGGAATGCGGAAATTAAAGAGCAATCAGCCTTTTGAGCGTTGTTGACAAAATGTATGAAAGAATGCTTATTGAGAGACTAAGAAAAGTTACTAAAAATAGAGTGTGGGATATACAGAGCGGCTTTATGAATGGAAGAGAATGTATGAATCAAATGTTTGCTCAACGAAACATGACTGAAACATTTTATGCTAAAAACCAAAAGCTTTTCTGCGCATTTGTCGATCTGCAAAATTTTACGGGAAAACGGCGAGACATGGTGTATTGTGTTGTTGTTGTTGTTAAAGGTAAGATAAATATATTTGTTAAAAAAACTGAATGTACAAATTATAATGTAACGACTGTAATTCAATTACGTAGGTCTGAATAGATTCTTTTTCTTAATCAGATATTTAGAAAACATAAGATCTTTTAAAAATAAAAATCCATTTGCAAACTTCAAAACTTATCAACTTAAAATTTTTGGTAGATGCTATTACTTAAAAATTGTATATATTGGATGACATTTGTAACAGATCGTTTGGAAAAAAATATCATTTTCTTCTTAAACAAAAATATTAAAACGTGAGAATAGAATATTACATATGAGATATGCGGACCTAACAGTTTAAAAAAAAATAGCATGCATCACCGATCGTCATTTCTAAAATTCCAAATTAAAAGTTGTCGAAACTGAAAAAAACATTTTAATTATTGTAATTGGAATACGCGGGACTGATTGCATAAACCAAATAATGGATATTTTATTTTGTACGCATTTAGATTATCTTGCAAAACCAGACATCAAAAGATCTACCGGATAACTAATTTAAGTTTGTAACCATATTGCGGGAAACGTGGAACAACAGCGCGTGTGATAATTTTCAACTTTACGTGGAAGAGATTAAAATTTTTTTGACGCATTATGTCACAACTTAATTAGTGCAAATGTACACCATTTGATACTTGAGGGGGTTAATGCAAAGCCGCCACGATGCATGATTACTGTTTATGGGAAAATCAACCACACCAGTAGCCAAATGACTATTTCTTTTATTTATTTATTTATTTATTTATTAATGGACATTGTCCATGTATACAATTTGTAAGGTTTAAATATTACAATAAAAGAATAGTTTAAGACATTTTTGAAAAAAAAGAAAGAAGCATTGACAAACATAAGGGACATCGAGACAAGATCTGGACTATTTATTTAGTGCTCGTTTAAATCGTTGTAAACTTAAACCAAAAAAGTCCAGATCTTGTCTTGAGTTAACAATACGACAAAGGCGGGTCATAGGAGAATTTAGGCCATAGTTTGTTCTATGCTGATCGATGAACAGTACTTCATTGTTTCTCAATCTACGAGTCGGAATATTGAATTTTACTTGTCCCAGTAATGATGGAACATCAATTATACCATTTAGTATGCGGAACATATATGTGGAGTCAATATTAGTTCTACGTTTTTGTAGACTAGAAATATTTAACATTGACTCTATTTCAGCATAAGAATAATTATCTCTCTCTAGTCCAAGCATCCACGCTATTTTTCGAAGCAAGCGATGTTGGACTGATTCAATGTGATTTATGCGATTGACATAGAATGGAGACCAGACCACTGAGGCATATTCAAGAAAAGGGCGAACAGTTGAGCAATAAAGAGTTTTGATTGTACGGACATTAGTAAAATCATAGGATATTCTGTTAATGAAGCCAAGTAATTTCAGTGATTTATTTACTGTATTATCTATATGCTCGTTGTATGTCAGTTTATAGTCCAAAACAACTCCTAAATCTCTGATGGACTTGACTACACCAATTTTGGAGTTTTCTAATAGGTACTCGAAGGAAATTGGTTGTTTTGTTCTATGAAATGACATTATTTTGCATTTTTTAATATTTAGTTCTAATTTATTGACTTTACACCGTCGGTTAAAAGAGTTAATGTCTGATTGAAGAAGAAAGCTGTCTTGTAAAGTTTGAATTATTTTGAGAATTTTGTTGTCGTCCGCGAAGAGCCAAAAACGAGAGTAAGAGAATGATTTAGCAACATCATTAATAAACAAATTGAAAAGCAGGGGTGCCAAATGAGCACCCTGAGGTACACCCGATGTAACATGAATACTGGTTGATAAATAGTTATTTATCCGAACATTTTGTGTCCTACTAGTTAGATACGATTTAATAACTGATAGTTATGGATCTCTTATTCCCAAGGCATCTAATTTATACATGAGAATTTTATGATCTACTTTGTCAAATGCCTTAGAAAAATCTGTATAAAGAACATCAATCTGCATCTTTTATGTTCAATGTGAACATTCAACTTAAAATGAACAGTCTTTTCACTACCTGCTACACCATGTACAAGTTGCACATTGAACTCAAAAGAAAGTATTTTTGCTGCTGGTTTAGTTGGTCTTACCAAAAACAGTGAACATGCACAGTGGTGGCTTTGCATTCAACATACTCACTTGGGTAAGTTATGTTTATATATGTTTTTTACAAACCTGAAAAATAAAGACTTAACGTAACTTTTTCAATGTCGAATACAAAATAAGTCGATTTCCCATTTTTCGCACATCCGTCGTTGTTCTTTGATCCCGACGATATCTGTAAATGAGGTAGCCCTCGGAAATAGCAGAAAACGGTAAATGTATCAGACGAATCCGAAGATCTCCAGGAAATTTGTAAACACGAATTGCTACAGCAATCGAACCCAATATCGCTAGGTACACAAGAGGGTTTCAGAATCGATGAAGTTCATTCAATTTAACTTTGTATTCAAATGTACTCAGTATACGACGTGACGTACCCATTGTTTTATGTAATTTCGAGAATTTGTAATGGTCTATTGACAAAATCTGAACAGTGACCCTTTTGTCGAAAACTACTACTATGTGTAAGTTAGAAGATCAGATATTAAAAGATTTCCTATCGAGGGCTATGTATAGCGTGTGAGCTCGCCAATATATGACAGTAAAATTTTTATTGTCTTTGAATTTCCTAGAGTTTTAACCATCGAAAAAAAAGAAGATTGCAAATAAAATCAACAGACAATGGAAATTTGATGTGTATTATTTTAATAGATTGTTTATAACAGAAAAATACATAGAGAAATAGCATTTTTATTTTTTGTAATAAAAACAGTCTAGTAAATTCGAATAAATAAAAATACGCTTTATATTAACAATATTAATTAAAATGCAAAAATAACATTGAATACTTGAAAAATAAATATTACTGAGTGTTACAAACATAATTTTAAAAACGGATAGCGATTAAAAGTATATCTTTAGTTTAATTCTTATAGCGATAAATACATAAACATTATAAAACAGGAGTTATACAAATACAAAAATAATATTGTAACTAGGCGGCTACCTACACGGTTAAATTTCGAAACACCACGCAATTTCTGATCTCAGCTACGCTATGTAAAATGAAAAAAAATATTTAAATTAATAATTTCATCACGTCATGAAGTCGCCCCTGGGTAGCGCCTGCTAACTTCAATCAACAAAAACATTCTCGTTTTAATTACAATATTTTGGCTACGCCATAAATCTCTTTTTTTAAATAATTTCTCACGTCACAAAGTCGCCCCTGGGTAGCGCCTGCTAACGTCAATCAACAAAAACATCCTCGTTTTAATTACAATATTTCGGCTACGCCATAAATCTCTTTTTTTAAATAATTTCTCACGTCACAAAGTCGCCCCTGGGTAGCGCCTGCTAACGTCAATCAACAAAAACATCCTCGTTTTAATTACAATATTTCGGCTACGCCATGAATCTCTTTTTTTAAATAATTTCTCACGTCACAAAGTCGCCCCTGGGTAGCGCCTGCTAACGTCAATCAACAAAAACATCCTCGTTTTTATAACAGTATTTCGGCTACGCCATGAATTTCTTATAAAAAATGTCAAAACGTCACAAAGCCACTCTCTGAGTGTCGCTACTGACATCATTTACAAAAACATAATTATTTGTGCTTTTTTCAGGTACGCAACATTTTTTTTAAATACACCTACCTAACCGATAAAATACTATTAGTAATTAAACCAAGGTGTGCTTTAAAGTTCCGTATGGCCAAATAATATTATTTATTATTAGAATATTATTGACATGTAGTTCAAGCATTGCTGCATTCACGTTGCTTTACTTCTGAGAGCTCAACTGCTATGTTTTTCTATGGTTATGTTAATGTCATCTGTCATGTATTGGCGAGCTCACAGGCTATACTTACGCCCCTATCGATTAAATATTCAACAATGTTTTGAGTGTGTCCCAATGCTTGCAGACTGGCTGGATTATCTCCTTAGGGAATTGTTCATATTTAAATATGTTTCAACAGAGAGGGAAAACATTTTTGAGAAAGGAATATGGGAATCTAGGCACTTACAGGGCTTATGACCTGTCATTGAATGGTTTAAGTAGCCACATTACACACTGTGTAACATTCACCATTCTGTCTATGTTTGAACATATAAATTTCCTCAACTCTTCCATTTGTTGACTTTTGTGAAGTAAAAGAGCTGAAACCTTTATCATGTGGGTGAAATTCATCCGGCTGAACCAATTCACCTTCTAGGCAGCGCCTGAAAACAATTTTCCAATTTTGTATACTTCTTCTTCTAGAAAATCCAGCCAGTCTGCGAGCATTTTGACATACTCAAAACATTGTTGAATTTACTACCTGGTAATAGAAGAAGTATACAAAATTTGAAAATTGTTTTCAAGCGTTGCCTAGTAGGTGAATTGGTTCAGCCGGATGAATCTCACCCACATGATAAAGGTTTCAGCTCTTTTACTTCACAAAAGTCAACATATGGAAGAGTTGAGGAAATGTGAATGTTCAAACGTAGGCAAAAGGTTGAATGTTATACAGTGTGTAAAGTGGCCATTGAAACCAGTCAATAACAGGTCATAAGCCCTGTAAATGCCTAGACTCCCATATTCCCTTCTCGAAAATGTTTTCTCTCTCTTTTGCAACAAATTAAAAAATTAAATATTCATTTAAAGAAACAAAATACACTCACTTTAACTTCACAAAGATGAACGAATTGAAGAATTGAAGTACTATAGATGTTTAAACATAAGCAGAATGGTAAATGTTAAACAGTGTGTAAAGCGGCCATTGACACCAGTTAATAGAGGGTCATAAGCCTTGTTAATGTTAGACTTCTATTATTCTTTATATCTGTTATAATATATTGATAAATAAATAAGTACCCATAAAAAGTCAATACGTAAGTATTTAGGTACATAAAATGAAATTAATATTCATGATATAATAAACCGAGAATTTCGTCCTTTTAATTTTTTTCAGTACAATAAATCTTCTGTATTTTAAAAAACAGATAGTTTTATGAAATGTTTTAGTATTATAAATAACCATGACAACTAAATTAACATTATAATTTAGGGTCGGAACACCTAAATCAGGCCAAACAGGATTCGGCATTCCCACTTTAAAATAAAGTAAATATTTATATTTCTTTACTAAATAAATATATCTCGCTACTTTATAAAATAAAGTATCTTATCGGGTAAATCAATTGCCTTTAAATTCTTTATTTACGTGAGAAAAAATTCGGGAATTTTATGAAAAACACTTGAATAGCATTTCCGCGTATCGAATATTGTGACTTAATTAAAGGAATAACAATGATCAAAAATATTTCAAAGCTGTAAAAAAATATTGAAAAACACGATTAAGTCAATTTTTTTTCGAAATAACTTGATTTTTTTTTGCAATGCGTTATCAAACATTCGTTATTTTTTACATTCTTTTCTCATACAAATTACTATGGGAAGAAAATTTCTTTATTCGTTGCCCAAGTTACTTAAACTTTGATTCAGTTGCAAGTTGACTTTGAAGCCGTAAGGTCGCGTTTTTTCACTTTGGAATTTCACGATCTGTAATCATACATGAAGGTGCTGGATATGAGACAACTGTACCTAAAAGAACACTTACACACTTCTGGTCGAACAATAGGGAGGGGTCTTAGCAAAATGTCCGTACGAGGCTTTCCCAGAGCATGAATTATGTCATACCCAAAACCCGTCCGACTTTTGCTCAGAGACATCTCTCATTTATTGCACCGAGAGTGTTCAATATTTTAGGAAAGCGTATTAAGCTCTCAAGGACAAAAAATATTTTCATAAAAGTAGTTAAGGCCTGGATTTTCCTTAGTAAGAGGGATTTGAGTAGAAAACTCCTTGATGATTTTCCGAATGTTTGAGTTTACTGTTTACCATATTGATGTGCCATATATACATATAAATATTTATTTTTTTAAAAATTATTTTTTATGTTTCTGATCCTATATTTGGGGTGATATACCTATGTGTCTTTGTCAACTAATTGCTAGTCCCATCTCAACACAGGACTTTTAGTCCCATGGAGTTGAAACTTATGTCTCAAATAATGTACGATAAACTTATGTATGTAAATAAATAAATAAAAAATAAAAAGTACGTAAATCATTATTTCAGTGGTAATCTACCACTGGTTACACAAAAGTAAGTATTATTTACATAATAATAATTGTGTGCAAAAAGTATTACATGGTTTTATGTCATTTCAAAACCAACTTTTTTTTAAATTCTAGATTAGCGGACGCGACTTTTTTGGTAAAATGAAGATAGGCGTCATTTTCAAAGGATTCTAATTTTAAATGTGATATTTATTTTGAAATCCAAGATGGCTGACTCAACTTTTTTGAGAAAATGAAGATGGGTGTCCTTTTCAGCTGTATAAGGGCGTTCTAAAGGGCCTCCTCAAACCTGAATCCATAGGCACTGGAAATTTAATTTGCTAGTGAAACCCCGTGCCAATCATTCTTTAAACCATAAAAAATCTGTCTAACATTATTGATGTATGTATATATGTAGTAAGTGGTATGTAATGAAGAATGTAAATTATTATATTTTGATGGTGATTTATTGCACCAATATCTTTATTACTGATTTCCGTCAGGTTGACTACTTTGTTTTGTAATTCTAACCGTGTTTCAAGGAATATGTAAATAGACTCTTTCTTCCGAGCCTTTTTCTCTTTCCCAAGTGCAATCCTCCACTAAAATATTCACATGAATATAAAAGTAACCTCTATTTTATTTTAAACAATATATCTAACGGTACTCCACACGAAAGATGAATGCTCAGTTTTATGTATCTATCTATTCGCATTTTTTTTTTCATAATTTCAGTACACAATAGTGGGTTTACATCTATCTACCTGTGAAATTTAATCGGAATCGATGAAAATATAGTTGAGTTATAAGCCTGTAACACATGAACAAACTGAAGGACATAACGAAATTAAAAGGGTTCCGTTTTTGTAACCAAACCCTAAAAAATTGAAATTTGAATTACGCACGCCTAAAAACCCGGAAAATGAAACTCATCTTAATTTTATTAAAAAAGTCACATCTGCCATCTTGGTTTCCAAAATAAAACTTAGATTTAAATTGGAGTAAAAATAAAAAGATAACACTTATTATAATATAAATAAATTCTTTGTTTGTTGGTGTATCGTGCCGTGCCGTGCCGTACCCCTGAAGCTTATTAGAATGTGCGTACGCCGCCGACCACTGTATGTGTAGTGTCAAATACCTCAATTCGAAAATCGGCCGCGAAAGTTAAGACCCTTAATATTAAATATGTACACAAAAAGTTTGGTTAGCAAGCGAATAAAATTAAATAGCGAGAAATCAGACATTTGAAATAAAAAGAAACTCTTACATGCTATTCAATTCGGCTCTTCAAAGAGTAAGCAATCTCGGCTCCACGGGTCCTAATAAATCTGTCCTCAAAGCCTTTTTCAATCGTTAATCGGCTCTTAGGGCCTTAGTTTACCCTTTGCAGGACACTTATTTTTGTTGATTTACGTCTTGAAAACCTAATAAAATCTGTTATTTTTTAAGATAATAAATTTATTACATGAAATATTTCAAAATAAGTACCTTGATTCTAGTGGGGTACTTATTTACTTCTTCGTTCTAGGGGTTAATTAGGATCGTGGATGCACTTTATTAGCTATCCATAATACACGTGAAAATCAATATTCACGAATCTTGGCGCTATATAAGCTATCCATAAATAAATAAAAAAACGAAGAAAGTTATTAAAGATAAAACTTCATTATTTTCGCAATTTAAATCACAATAAAATACTATGAAATCTATAAATATGTTCTCCAAGTCTTTAAATTGTGGTCATAATTTATAAATATTTTTGTGATAATTGTGATAGTAATAAGTGAAAAAATGTGTTCGAATAGTTATTTTTTTTAAATAAATTCAGGTTAATGTCAACACCACAATAAAGAGATATTTGTGATTTCCTTTGAATAGTTAATAGATGAAAATGACCCTGATTTAGCGTTGATACCACGATAAAGCTCAAATTTCTGTGCGCGAGTAATTAGACGCAATCAATCAATTCTGGGGTATTAATATTATAGATGCTATTTTAATAAAAAATCTAAATTATAAATTTCCATCACTCATCCACACAGAACATATTTATATCTTACAGTGGAATGGACTCCTCGTTACTTCCATAATACTCTAGAAATTCCAATCATAGCGGAAATTGGATTTCATGTCCACATGACTGTACATTGTAGACTAACTTGCCGCGCATTAGGACCACAGAATTGAAAATATAACAATGCCCAGTAAGTTAACATCGAGTTTAAGGCAAATTGGGCGGCTTTGCAAAAATGCAGATAATGAGAAGCAATATTTAATTGTAATCAGCAATTGCCCCGATATTTTAGCATAAAAAATCTTTAAAAAAAAACTGATCAAACACATTAACAAATTTTAATATGTCATTGGAAAACGTTTTTTTAGGTATTAATTTAAAAATGAATTAAAATACATTCACATATCGATGGTAAAAAGGCTAAATGACTGATGCGCCATAAAGTGAATTTTCCAGGAGAGCCAAAGTTTTTTTTTAGGATAAGTGAGCTTAACTTTTTTCCTTTTAAATAAATTCCAAAACTTTGTAGGTAAGAACATTAAACAATTTTGTTTCTATTGTTTTTAATGTATATATTACTTATATCGATCAATTGCTGATACGCCACTAATAATTTCTTCTCAGTGTGATGTTAAGTTCTTAAGCACCGTAGTTATTATTACAATGTGTTAGGCAAAAAGGTTTGATTCCTAACAGTGCTATATACAATTTAAAGATTCCTAAGAGTGCTGTATACAATTTGAAGATAAATTTTAAAGTAGTTTAAACCCAATGGTGCGGTGCATTCAATATTTTTGAAGATAATTGCCTCAAAGTCCATCCGGTATACTTTGAAAAATGACTTATCTTATTAATTTATAATAAAAATAAAACACGAGTGATACTTTAATCCACAAATTTGGATTATCCAGTGACCGGTTTCATCGCTTTCGCGACATCTTTGAGACTGGTATCTTTATTAAAGAGTTAAATGTATTTATACAAAACAGAGGTAAGGATAGATAATTCAAAGTTATATGTAAGTAAATTAAATAAAGTTATTTTTATCTTAAGGATCATTATCAACAAATTTTCTTTGGGTTAACTAATGAGTTGATATAATGCTATTTTAATGAGTTTATTATTATTATTATTTATTATTTATTTATATTATTTATTATTATTGTATATTTAATTCATTGAAATAGCATTATATCAACTCATTAGTTAACCCAAAGAAAATTTTTGATAATGATCCTTAAGATAGAAATAACTTTATTTAATTTACTTACATATAACTTTGAATTATCTATCCTTACCTCTGTTTTGTATAAATACATTTAACTCTTTAATAAAGATACCAGTCTCAAAGAAGTCGCGAAAGCGATGAAACCGGTTACTGGATATTCCAAATTTGTGGATTAAAGTATCACTCGTGTTTTATTTATATAATAAATTACAATGAACTTCCATCAAGAATTTTCACTTAATAACTTAAATGTTTTATTTTATTAAAAATAGATGTTTTGGAACAAAATTATTATTTTTCAATGTATTCGTACCATCTAAAAAATAATTATTATTTGCGTTGATTTTTTTTTTTTTTTTTTTTTTATTTATTTATTCACACTTATTATCAAAATACAATTCCATATTCACTTTGCCCAGCTAACAAGGGTACATACCCCGTTCCAAGCTAGGCAATTACATTTTAATATATTATAATACTTAACAAATTAATATAGAGCACAGACAAACAAAATATAAACTTATTCGGATACACATTTTGATTCATATACATACAGACATACACATATATACACACATGTATATATAAATATACACATATATACACCGCAAGACAAATAAATTTACGAGTTCTCAAAAAAAACTAAAATTGACATATAATGAATTATTCTTGATATTTAATTAGTTTTTTTTTATATTGTTTGACATATGTGATGACTACTCGTTATTTCAAGGTCAAAATAAAAAATCTTACTCATGAATTGTACTTAGAAATTGCCATTATATATCAGGTATCAGATTACCCGAACCTTAGAGACCCATAACGGTTCATTTATGGTCGAGTGTTTGTGATGGAATAATAAAAGACATGTTATTTTTTAATTCATATTTAAGAAGTAGGTTCTTATCGCTTTATTTTAAATTAAAGTATTTTACATTTAAACATATTTATAACATTTAAAAATATTTAGTACTTAGTGAATTCACCTTTATTTTTTATAACATGTAAAATTCTATTATTTAGAGAAGCGTAAAGCGAATCTAAAATTTCTGATGTTATTTCTTCTTCCCAAACTTGAATTAAGTTTTTTTTTAATTCCTCAATGTTTTTTGATTTTTTTTTCCCGACTTTTTTTTTCATAATCGCCCATAAATTTTCTATCGGGTTCAAATCAGGGCTATTCCCGGGCCACGTCAACGATTTTAAGCCAATTTTCTCCTTGATTTCATTGATCTATAAAAAAACAATAAATTATTTATCATGTGGTCACAAAATGCATTTAAAAATATATATATTTGTACTCACAGTGCGGGCTCTATGGCACGGCGCAGAATCGTCCTGAAAAATTGGGTCCGCGGTATACTGCGTAATGTCCTCGATTGTTGGAATAATATGTTTTTTTAACACTTTTTTGTACTGAATGGCATTCATCGTACCCTGTACAAAATTTAGAGGTCCTAAACCGTATGCTGTCATGCACCCCCAAATCATCACGTAGGGTGAATGTTTAACGGTTCGAGTGACGCACGACGGATGATATCTTTCCCCACGTTTTCGTCGAACTATCTTTCTGCCGTCTGGACCAAAAAGGTTGAATTTTGATTCATCAGAGAAAACAACATTTTGCCAATCCTCCAAGGTCCAATTCTGGTGCTCTTTCGCCCAATCCAGTCTAGCCTTCTTCATTTTGTCCGTGAGTAATGGTTTCTTTGCGGGACTCCGTGCTTGGAAACCATGCTCCAACAGCCGCCTGGACACTGTTTTTACTGAAAATGTTGATGTGCTGGTAGACTGCACCTCTGCGTGTATTTCAGGTGCCGTTAAAAATCGATCGCGCATAACAATTTTTTTTATTAAGCGATCATCTCGGGCAGATGTCACGCGCCCCCGTCCGCTTCCTTTTTTCCGTTCTATGGATCCAGTTTCTTGGATTTTTTTAAATAAAAACCTCACTGCACCTTCTGAATACCCAACTCGACGAGATATTTCACAATTAGATATGTTTTCTTGCGACAATGTGATTATTTTGGATTTTATCGCAATCGACATTTGCTTTGCACTTTCCATGATTGTTGTGTTATGTTCACTCAAACGCGGGTAAAACAAGACTGTTGAGACATTTTAAAATGTAAATATTGTAGAAAGGTGACACATAGTGTCCTTAATTTATTAAACAAAAGAAAGAGGTATCGATAAAGGATTTCTTAGAAAAAGGGTTCAGTAAAGTCAAGGGGCGCGGTAGCAGGTAAACTCGTAATTTTTTTTGTCTTGCGGTGTACATATGTACATACACACACACGTTCATACACGCTATTTATTGGCTCTTTTGAGAAATACGAATAAATATTATTATTTATCGATTCCTTTTAGTAATAAGATTACCTCAAAGGATTCGTACAAGTAAGCGGATTACCGCTACCTTAAACGAGTAGATAGTTTTAACTACCTACCCGTATGGGTATATAATCCCGATTTCTTTAGCCATTGGTGTTATTTTCTCTTTTCTCTGCTCCTATACTCCTCCATTTACATTCCCATACAGCGTTAATTTCCTTCATCTTGAACTCCTTCTCTTACATCATCTGTATCCCATCTAATATATTCCACTACTAGATTCAAGATCTGAAGCGCAGGACTGATCACCTTGCCTTTATGTAATCGATGCACCATCTGGGTGTAGAAAAGGGTAAAAAAAACAAAAGATAAGATTTTTAGAAATATTCTAAAAAGTGAAAAAAAAAATATTGAAATGGATACATTTATTATTAAAAAACTTTTTTAATGGAATTTTTAAGTTTTAAACAAAATGTGTAAAGGTTTTTATAACCTGCTAACGAAAAATCATATAACATACTCCACACACTACGGAAAAATCTAAAAGCCTGTAGTATGTTCTTAATATATTTACATAATAAATACTTTCTCATTATTCAAAAATATCCACAATCTTTGATTTCAAAAGTGTGTCGTTTTCATTGTTATCTTTCATTTCCTTATGATCCTTAAATTCAGCCTTATATCATTGAGACATAACATGATTGGACCATAATTTGACCAAACATCATACTTTGCTTTTGGTATAGGCACGCGGGATTTTAGACTGGCTGGTAAAGGTAAGATCATCATCCTTACGCTTCAGGTGCCAGTCCAGGGACAATGAAATATTCTTGTATCAAAACACATTATTAAATAATAATAAAAATAATCATAGTTAATAAACAAGATAACAATTACTGTATCTACTACATATACACTTAGGTAATAGATTTCTCTGGATCACGTCTAGTCTGCCTAATTATGTACAACCTGTTTTAAGGCAGACAGTTTTATGCAAATATAAACAATAACATTACAACCTACCATACATTTCTACAATATGAATTTATACCATTTATTATTTAAGAATGTATTTTGGGTAAATTTTCAAATTTTTCTCGACCTAAACCCAGTAACCAATTTTTTACATTTTTTTGAAATTGACTCCGGGTCATGGTTTAAGAATGTTTGGGTAACATATTAAATATTTTGGGGCTCAGAAACCTGTTTTTTTTTTCCTTAATTCAGAGTTTGTGATCCCATGACCCATCCTCTATTTTGATTTCTGGTAGTGTGGGAGTATTCCTTTTGGGATTTGGTAGAATAATTTGCTTTTACAAACATTATTTTTCTAAAAATATTTAATTGCCTTATATTTAAAATCATAAATTCTTCAAATAACTTGATGCTGGGGTACCTGAGGGCCTTTTTAAAAATTATTTTAACTATTTATTATAAATATCTATTTCATATCAACCATATTGCGAACGACCCTAAGATTCCTTGCATGGTAGGCAAACGCGCTAACCACTACACTACGAGAACGGCAATAAAATAGTCATTCGAAATAACAATTGGGGTACTCAATTTTCTTAAATATTCAGCCAGGATATTAAATTATACTCATACATTTTTATTTCAAGCATTCATTATTACCTGCTAGATTTACTGGAAACAAAATCCCTTACTGGAGACTGGCGGCTGACTTCGGGGAATTCTAAGGCATTGAGAATTCCATATGTTGCATTTTTATTTGTCTAGTTTTACTCATATCGTTCTACTTCGTCTATTTGGTCTAGCTCATTCAAGTGGTTAATAAAATATTCTTGCGAATTCAAAATGATGCTTTCCGGGGAAAAAAGGTCGGTCATATGGGAGTTTTTTTGAGCTTTCTGATGATAAAAAACATTGTGTGTGTGTAATTTGTCTACAACATGTGTTATATTATAAATTTATTGCATTTATTTATGCTTATTTAAAAGAACAGATATTTAATACCAGGGCAGGAACATTGTGGGCCTTACTTATAAATCGGGTATAAAGAGCTTGAGAATAGTGGTAGTATAATGATGGTATAGCAAAAAGTATTACTTATAAACCTCGCATATAGAACTCGTTTATACCTGCACATTATTTTATTTTATTTATTAGTGTATTCACGGCACAAATGCCTTTTATAAACATATACATAAATACAATTAACATACAGTGTTCTATTACAAAAATATGAAATAATATAATAACAATATTACACGATTGTTTTATAAATATTCCATATTATAACTTTGGGATTTTAATACTTAACATACTAAGATAGAAAAATAATAAAACAAAGATAACGCGGTATATTCGAAATAGCAAAAATCATAAATCATTGATTTGTTGGTATTGTTGCAGTGTATATTTAATGCCCTAGGAATAATACTTACTGTCTCCTGATAAGAGCTCAGGGGTTTTCAACCATTTTAAAAATAAAATATAAAAAGAAACAAAATAATATTTTATTTTTTTTAAATGTAGTATAACGCTGGAATAAGCACGCGATTTGTCAAAAGCCATATTTTTCGGTTATTAAATGGAACGTTTATCAGATTTTTAAAACTATTTTAAACAATTTTTAAGTCCTGCCACCTTCTCAATGCGATTGAATGGAATTTTTATAATTTGTTTTAATAATATCTGAAATGTTATGGGTTTGTATGTATTTAATTAATTGTTATAAAGAAGAAACGCGAATAAACTAAAAAACTCGTTTTACCCTTTTCTTCTTTCTCCCAATTTTGTTTTTTTTTTAACGGTTTTCTCCATGTTTTTCATTACAATGACAGTAGTCTAAATTTGATTTTGACGTTTGTTTGTTGTTGTAATAAAAGTTACTGCGCACGCGCACATATCAATATTGACTGTTTAAAAAAATGAAGCATAAAATTGTTATTTCAGGTAATAAATATTTTTATAAGTAAGCTAAACCGATGAGCAAAAGTTGTACGGATTTTGAGTATGACATAATTCATACTCTGGGAAAACCTCGTACGGATATTTTGCTGAGACCTCTCCTTATTGTTCGACCAGAAGTGTGAAAGTGCTTCTTTTAGATACAGTTGTCTCATATCCAGCACCTTCAGTTGTTCTGACGGGTATGTTGGAGGGAGCCGGAATATTATTCTCAATGATAATTTCTGTGAAATTATAAGATGCTTTAAAATGGATGCACAACCCCTCCAGCCAGCTATTTTATAGGTTGCAGTGAGTTGAAAGTAACTATTATAAACTTTTTATATAAAACGAAACAATAGGGACACGCCGATGGTAAATATTAATGGTGTGCAAAAAAATACTGCTCTAGTGCCATAATCCATAGAGAATATACGGGAATACGTTTGTATGAAGAAAAATCGGACCGCGTTTCCTCTAAAAAAACAATATTAAGCACATTTACAAAACTTTACTAAAAATATATAATAAAAACCGTTCGGATAAACGTAAACAAGATCGTGCAACTTTTCATAGGTAAGTTTGTTCCTAGGTACTAGTTTATGATTGAATGTCAATACTAAAAATAATTCGTTTTAAAAATAGAATTTAAGTAGCTACCTCGGTATTTGTTTATGGATGAATGCTAAAACTTTAAATAATTCATTTTCAAGTATATAATTCTTTTCGCAAATGTCAAACACTGCTTTTCTCACAAGTACAAGCACTCTATTCAGGAATGCGATTTTCAAAAATGTCTATTAATATTATTTTTAAATTACCTCAAATCCGGTAAAAAGAAATTATTTTTGAATGAGTAGAAATTATAAGGAATTTAAGGAAATAATCTGATTGAAACGAAAAATGTTGTAACCATTCAAAAACAAACTTTTTTATACACTAAAAAATAACATCTTCCCATTGTTTTATTACATGCATTCTTATCGAATGCAACTCTGGTGACGGATAAAAAAACATTTACGCTCCTTGCTTTTTTTCTACTTGTTAAATTGAAGATTTTAAAAACTATAAATATGCTCGTGGCAAAGATCAATATTTCGCTGAAAACCACCTAAAAATCGGTCCAGTAGTTATTCATTCCGTCAAAGACACACAAACAAACATTTCCTTCTATGTATATAGATAAAACAAAGAAGGAAAGGCAGCTATTTGTCAAGGAGGCACTTGTGTAGTTCTGAAAATCTGTAGATAAAGTCAGGACACAGCAAAATATACAGACCCGATCAGCGGGAAGGATTAATTACCTTGGCCCAACCACTCACTTGAAGCTAGCTCAAAGAAACTTTACCTTCTTGGCTCCGAAATTGTTAATCAACTTCCGGCAGCCATAAAAAACTCCACAAGTGCCATTTTATTTAAGAAAAATGTTTGCAATTGGTTGCTGCACATCGATAGGGACGAGGTTGTCAGTTTGAGATTAGCAAAAATTTACAAATCTGCTTTCCTTGCATACTTTTTACTTTTACTTGCTTTTTATATATATTGATAATTTTTATGTTTTTCTTATTATGTATTTTTGTATAATTAAATTTAGTACGTACTATTATTCGGCATATGATTTATTGCTCCTATTTCTTATATTTCTTACTTTAGTATTGAGTGAATTTCTAGAAAACATAACTCAATTATCATTTCAATTATGTTTTCTTATATATATATATTCTTTTTCTGTTGATTTAAATGATGCTCTTATTTTGTTTTATTTTTTTTAATACTTCTATATTTTACTATCATTTTGTTGATTTTAATGATTTTGTATATTTGATTATGTGTGATTTTAATTTGTATAATTTATATTCTAAAAATTATTTCTGATTATCTTTTTTGCATTTTATTCTTTGGAATTTGATTATTTATTACATTTACCATTTTTTCTAGATTGTGATTGTTTGTCATTATAATTTGATCTAATTAATTTGACTATGTATTTTTATTGTTATTTATTGTGGCTTGACACGGGCATAGCCTAAAAAGCCTTAATAAGTTCATAAATATTTAATTTTGTATTTTTGAATAAATAAATAAATACAACAGAATAGAAAACACTAATGGAAAGGCAATTTAAAATTAAACATGGCCAATATCAGAGCATATGACCTGGTTGACGATGCAGTTATTTGAGCAAGCAGTATAGAGGATTTGCACAAAATAGTTTCTAGAATGGAAAATACGTGCCTGGAGAGCGAATTGGTGATGAACAAAAATAAGTCAAAAGTTATATTATTTGAAAGGCGAACTAAAGTTTCTGAGTGGACGATAAAATAAGCAAGTGGAAGGATTTTTGTATCTGAGATGCACGTTTTCAAGAAATGGAAGTATAGATGAAGAAGGAAGGAGAGTGAATGCAAGCAACAAAATGAACATCTCCAATGCATAGTAATTATTAATAAAAATATGTCAAGTGAAACTAGACTGGAAGTGAACAACTGAATTTTAGTCCAGACAACTGTGTATGTAAGAGAAACATGAAATCGGCAGATGAAGGACAAAAGCAGACACAACCGAAGGGCATGTATGATAAGATGTATGAATGCGAAATAAGCTATGAACATGTGTGGCAGTCCAAAAGGCGTTATGGTAGTGGTAGAAATAGTAGTAGTACCTACAAACGATACTTGTAATGACTTTTTGTTGGCTGGTGTATCGTCTTAATGGTACTTGAACATGGCAATCTCGTAAATCAAAGAGTAGAAACAGACTTTTGATTTGAATTTTTTTTATTTTCCACTTATTTAGAAGTATAACACTATCAAAACAGGGCGTAGATGTCAACTTGCGAAGAAAAGGCGTGTAAAAATAGAAGAAGCGAGGTCCGTATACAAAGACAAAGTAACACGGCGTTCTATCCTCTCCGCCTACCCCCGCGGAGGAACGGCGTTAGTACACACTCCACTGATCAAACTAAAACAATCCACTGTCTTTTAATTCTGACGACAGTCTGACTCAATCTGCCCGCATCCCCTCTTAAAAATAAGAACAATTCGTTTTTAATATAAACGAATTGCCGGCGTCAAAACGCCATAGTTAATAATAAATTCGTTTAAACAAATGACATACTTCCAAATATATTTTTCTTAAAGCGCGCTGTTTTACCTAGTCTTATAATGTTACAAACACAATACAAATTGTTTCTTATTAATGACACAATAGTCTAAAAATAATGATAAGGCATCTTTAAAGCTTCAAAACTTAAATACTAGTTCATGAAAATGTTAGTATTGATTACGCCATACAAAAAAACATCCATGCTCTTACGCGATAAGACATTATCACAATACTTTAGTAGACCAAATATAAAAATAAAATATCGCCAGAAATCTGCTCATAAAAGGTCTAAACAGCTGTTTAATAACTTTACACAAATTTATGTATTTGTCTGGGCGGATGATACTCTATAATTTAAAACGAATATCCTTCAATTTTGTACAAAGTTGGAGTATTTGAATCAAGGAAAGGAGCACAGGAATGGACCCACCTTTGATGCGATGAGGAAGGTCTTCAATATTGGCGCACTGACTGATGAAAGTTCACTATGTATTATTCAACAATTTATAATAATTTTCACAGTGGCACGCGACGATTCCAAGAACAGGAAAATATCAGGTTTTAAAAAAAAAATTAAAGAAATAAAAGTCCTTAAAATACTATCCAGTAAAAATAAGATTTGTTGTTAATTATTAGTATCATAAATAATATCTATAAATTTGTTATTTTGAATTTCCGCAAAAACGGTCATTCCATAAGCCACGCCTCTAATGCGTCACGATTCAAATTTATTTGTTCCTGCCATTCAAATTCTTCACGAAGTAACGAATCTTGACGTCACTACTGTCAAGGCCAAACATGCTGCGTTTTGTATATTAAAAAAAAATATATGTATGAAAACATTTCTCCACAATATCCATATTGATTTTGAAAATTCAATTAATCACTCTAAATCCATTTCATATATTATTTTCGGTAATCGTAGTATGTGATATTTCCCTTATTTTATGCAAAACGATCAAAATTTCGTTTATAATGTTCCAAATCCAAACGTTCTGATTTTATAAATCTTCATCTTGATGTTAAGTAAATACCATAAGGATGGGTCAAGTGAAAGATGGAAAAGAAGAATAATAAGAAGAGAAATGCTGTTTAATACTAAATATACTCCCTCCTGGCCTTAAGACCTCAAAATGAATGAACAAACGATAAAACGAAACTATCGAGATCTAGTAAAGCAAACCATTATTCTTATTCTTACAGCCCCGCCACACTATGCTCCTTGCGCTGCTCCTCACTTTGCTCCTCACCCTCGCTTTGATGTTGCCCTCTCCGCCCACACACTGCTCTACTCGCGCAATTAATCGTGACGCTCCTCACTTGTCACTTGCTTTTTTATACAATGGACGATAAAACTGTGACAGCGTGCGCGCTATGCATTTTTAGTATAGCTAATTATATCAATGTCAAAAAAGAAATAAACATCATTCAAAAATGACGCGTGTGTCTTGTGTGAGCGCTCGATGCGTACCACATGTGTACTGCGACCGCGCGATTATGTGGCCGGCCACTTGCGCTCATATTGCCAGTCCTTTGACTCGCGCTCAAAAACCGATAAAATAGGGAGCGGTAGGCACGACGAGGAGCATGACGTGCGGCATGACGAATAATGTTGCCACACTACGTCTCTGCCTCCTTTTTTTGCTACTTCCCATGCCACTCGTCGAGTGTGTGGCAGGCCCAATATATTTATTGACTTATAAAAAATTATAAAATACAATTCAATTGAAATGTGGTACTATGTACACGATATTTCAATTTAATTAATTTATTGGTAAAACATGTATTTTCACCGTAGGATATGTCATTTGACCTTCTGATAGTAATAATTAATCCAACCAAACTATATGTACCAGAAAGGGTTTAAGTCTTTGTAACGACCGTTTATTGACAATTCCGTCTACAGCCTGAACTGTTTTTACACAATAAATAAAAGGCAATTTAAATTAACGAATAATCCAAGGCCCATTATTACGTTTTAAAAATTAAAAAATGCGGGTAAATAAGAAACGAAGATACCAAACCATAATGCCTTGAAATTTATTAAACTGCGAAATTTTTTAAAAACTAATATGAATGTTTAAAACAAAAGGCGAACAAAAAAGATAATATTTCAGTTTCTGTTCAAATATGCATTCAATCACTTCTGTTGTTTTCAGAGAATAATCCTTCAAAGGCAAAAAAAAGTAATGTTGTACCATGCCATCACAAGAATGAATCAACCAATTGACCTGGTGACAATCCACGAGATTCAAGATCAGCATTATTTTGTATTGATTTCACATAAAACAAAATCACCGATAAACTCTTGTCAAAAATTTGTGTAGCTCTATTTGCGACATATTATGTGTACAACGATAAAATGGAGTACTATAATATTCTTACCTGTGAATATCTTTACAATGGCTCTGTTCAAGATTAACAGAAATCGTACTTGACGACTCCTCTTCAATTTTAAAACTGCGATTAAGGATATTATCAGAACTTTCTGATAAATCAGTAAAAGATTTTAAAGGAACAGAGAAAGAATTACATATAACCCATTAAAATGCAACCGAAAATAGTTTCCATCGCAACGGCCTGATTTTGATTGCCAGAGATTCTCCCGCACCAAACAAAGTATCAATTGGACCAGGGATATTAAATGCAGGGCTGTTGTAAATTCGAAACGAATTTTGACGAGAAAACTCAATAGTTGGCATGTTCTTGCAAACATCGTTCAAAACTATAAATTTATATTCTAGAGGAAAATCGGACCAACCAATTGGTCTCAAAAAACATTTGACTTTGCGGTGGCCTCAGCATTCAATTAACTTATTCCACTAATAGGTATGTTGCACTTTGTATATTTTAGGCCCAATCGCTCTACACATTTTCGAGTTAAAAAAATTGTCTGACTCCTACTATCTAAAAGAAGCTTGATTCTAATAAATTTACCAATTTTACTACCAGCATCTGCAATCGCTGTTGGAAACAAAATTGTACTATTCAAACCAATTGTATTTTGTAATGTATTTGTGGCCGACACTAACAAATTATTTGGGTCTGAATTTTTAACATCATTATTTTTCGATGAATGTAAATGGGTTAACAAATAGCTAACATTGTAATTTAATTAAAAATGAATCTATGAATTGTGTTTTTTACCACAATTTTTTCTCGAAAAACGAGAATTATAATTAGAAGAGATATGATTTGGTTTAAGACAATTTATTAATTATCGATGATGCTGAACCACAAGGAAATGATTTGTTGATTTCATTCTTGAAAATTAATTTCGCACATTTATAAAAACGATGGTTAGCATTACAAAGAAAAAAATAATGGATATATTCATCATAAATACTCATCTTTGGCGAATTGAATGAGTTTTTAGTAAAATTTGTCAAGGTTAAACAAATTTGCATTTAGAGATTATTGTTTTCACAAGTCTCTGCAACTTTACGCTTCAGGTGTGAGAAATCTAATAGTTGGCTTAAGGAAGAAATATATTCATCATGTTTATGTATTTCAAATCCCGTTCGTAAACCAACTGGCAGTTTTTTTCAACATAATATCTTTGATGGGTGGACATAAGAGTGTAACTGCATTTTTGTTCATTTTGTGATTTATATGCGAAAATGTTTCCTGTACATGCCTGCATCAATGGTATTTACAGTACATTTCTAATAAACAACCTTGTGCTTATTAAACTTTAGTTTCAATAAAATGAGTAAGCACATTTGTTACATATTTTCTAGTATAAGATGGTCTTAGTTATTATAAGTTGACTCATTTCAATCATTCATTGAGTGGTACAAATAGTATTAGTTGGTTCTATTAGTATAAGTAGACTCATTTCTGTCCCATCTTTAATGGTTCAAGTAGTATATTTGGAAGTATATTTATTTGTATTACAGGTATTTTGGAAAATTTTTGTTATTTGTACAAATTACTTGAATTTTGTTTTACAAATAAAATTATTCGTAAATAATAACCCATTTTGCAAAATATGAGTTCTGTAGCCAAATAATTGGGTTCATAATAACGTTTTTTTGCTTTCCTGAAAAGTTGCGCATTTGCAGTTATACTTTCATGTCCGCCCGTCAAAGATAATTAAATATTCGAAAAAATTACCATTGAACTTTAGAAAAATCTAAAACTAGAATAACTGACAAATTTTGATTTAAAAATGATCGAATCGAACATTTTTATTGTTTTTATTATTAAAGGACTCGACAATATATTTTCGATATGAATATCTGCAATGGTACGTTTATTTTCATAGCGCTGAATAAGCAAATAGTATGCCAACATACAATTCTCATGAATTATAGACAAATGACGAATAATATGCTTCGCCTGATAAACACCCAATGCAATCTCTTAATTGGGTTAAGCCTGGTATCCAAATACATAAGAGAGTTAAATGTTATGGCAAAATTACTTCACTCGGTAAGTACGAATCTAGAATATTTATAGGATTCAATTTTGGCAAACGTACGTCGATATTATTCGAACTATTTATGTGACTTTTTACGCAAGAAAATCTTTTTTTACGTTTCAAAATTTCATAACACAAGTAGATATTGATTTTTTTAAATTAATTTGTATCTGGTTCAATTAATTCTATTTTATCATTTTTGTGTTTAAAAGTGACATCTGGTAGTCAGTAAATGATTCATTTATATTTTCGATATAACTGACAAAGACAAAAAAATTGTCGGCATCCTGAGACCCATCAATGGCTTTATTAAAATAAGCTTGAAAGATGGCAAAACGCATTTTCGCCATACGAAATAACTACTAATGCTATTTTATTTTAATATTAAATTATTAACAATCCGAAATTCAAATTAACTTAGAACGATGTGGAAATTATATGCAACAACGTAGGTACTAGGTACTTAATTTATCTTCAAATTTATTTCAACAGAGAGGGAATACGTTTTTGAGAAGGGAATATGGAAGTCTAGGCATTTACAAAGCTTATAACCTGTCATTGGCTGGTTTAAGTGGCCACTTTACATGCTGTGTAACATTCACCATTCTGCACACATAAACCAGCCAATGACAGGTCATAAGCCCTGTAAATACCGAGACTTCCATATTCCCTCAAGAATGTTTTCCCTCTCTGTTTAAATAAATTTAAATATGAACAACTTTCTAGGGAGGAAATCCAGCCAGTCTGCAAGCATTTGGTCAAACATTGTTGAATTAACTACCTGGTAAAAGAAGAAGTATAAAAATTGGAAAATTGTTTTCAAGCGTTGCCTAGTAGGTGATTTTATTCTTTGGGGTTTGGGTTTCACGTGATAAAGGTTTTGGCTCTTTTACTTCACAAAAGTCAACAGATGGAAGAGTTGAGGAAATGTAGATGTTCAAACATGGGCAGAATGGTGAATGTAACAGTGTTCAAAGTAACCACTTAAACCTGCCAATGACAGGTCATAAGCCCTGTAAATGCCTAGATTTCCATATATCCTTCTCAAAAATATTTTCCCTCTCTGTTTCAATAAATTTAAATATGAATAACTCCCTAGGGAGGAAATCCAGCCAGTCTGCAAGCATTTGGACTTACTCAAACATTGTTGACTTACTTTACCCACCAAAAAGATAAGTATCATATTATCATAATTCCCTTTCCACACATGATGTTGCATAGGGCACTGCATTGATAAACCAATCGCAGAGTATCCTGATCATTTTTGTTGCATGAAGGTAAGATGATCAGTCTTACGCTTCAGGTATCAGTCCAGTGACCATGAAATATTCTAGTATGAAAACACCCTTTTAAATACATATTTCGTGTCTACCGTGCCGGAAATCGAACCCGAGACCTTTTGCGTAGTAGGCAAACGCGCTGACCATTACACCACGAAGCCGACAAGTAAGTATTTTAAAAGTGCAATAATTGATATTTGTGAGAAATACCACGATGATTGAAAAAAGGATGTATCGATAAAGGATCAATATTGCAACCAAAAAAAACTGAATGAATGATTAAAACCTGATAATATCCGGTGATGAAGTGACCAAATGTGTACGTAAAGCGGAGTGTATAATGTAAAAACAAATATCAATTAATTTTGAACAAAGTTGGAGTATTTGAATAAAGGAAAAGAGCACGGGAATGGACCTACCTTTAATGCGATAAGGATGTCCTTCAATATTGACGCACTGAATAATGAAAGTTCTTCGTGAAAATTATTTAACGATTTATGATAACTTTCACAATGATGCCCTACGATTCCAAGAATTCTTAAGCAATGTGATGTTATTTCAAAATTTAGTTAATAATGTTCCGAATCCCTGTTTTATTTTTATATAACATATATTTATGTTAGGTAGGTATCATAAGGTTGGGAAAGAAAGGTAATCGGCCAGAAATAATATCGATAAATGTTCTTTTATACTACAGAAATAGAACAAGAATCCTGGAGGAGCGTTTTCCACTCAATGGTTACTCTCTGTGGACTCGCATCAGCCTACCTGGCTCGAGTTTCCAGGTTCGATTCCTGGCAAGGTCGAAACGAAAAATAAGTTTATGTGATTTTACTCTGTATTTTTTTTTTATTTCATTCAGTAAACATGCAGTCATACATAATGAGTAGTAAAAACAAAAAAAAAATACATTGAAAGACCAATTAAGTTTTTATAAATTATAAATATTCAGATGTCTCTGTACTGGCACCTGGAGCGTAAGACCGATCACCTTACATTTATGTCACAGTTTATTTTCGGCTTTTCTGTTTCCAATCCCTGGAATTGGTTTCCAGCTAATCGCATCTCCTTCTTCGTTCATTTCGTTCAGCTCTTTTCAACTGTCGATATGATGTTTAGTTAATATCTTCAGCTAATACATAATATATTCAACAATGTTTTGAGTATGTCCAAATGCTTGCAGACTGGCTGGATTTTCTCCCTAGGGAGTTTTTCAAATTTAAATTTGTTGCAACACAGAGGGAAAACATTTTTGAGAGGGCAATATGGGAAGGTTTCAGCTCTTTTACTTCACAAAAGTCGACTGATGGAAGGGTTGAGGAAATGTGGATGCTCAAACTTAGGCAGAATGGTGAATGTTACACGGTGTGTAAAGTGGCCACTTAAACCAGCCAATGACAGGTCATAAGCCCTGTAAATGCCTAGACTCCCATATTTCCTTCTCAAAAATGTTTTCCCTCTCTGTTGCAACAAATTTAAACATAATGTATTTTTGAGCTGCAAAAGAATCTGATCTAATGAATATTGTTTGCTCGACCACTTATTTATCCCAAATAAAATAAAAGCTCTAAGCTAACTCGACGTGTTTTCCAAGTGATGTTTGAAGAAAATATTAGGGACTTACAATTCGCTAAATGCTAAGGGCCCGATCCCCTATCATGAAATGCCTGACGTAATCAGTCTCCGACTGGTGGGGAAAAACTTCTTAAATCGAGTTAGGAGCTATTTAACCGAAATTATTCGGCTCTTAACTTTCTAAGTAGCGCTCCTCTTTGCGAGGCTGAATTGATTTTTCACGAGCTCTGAATATCGTAATTTAGCAAAAAAAATTACCGAAATATTAATCTTTATGAAAATCACCGGGGCGGGGCCTAGATTATATTGTGAAGTTAACAGTTGCCTTCAATTACCTCTAAAATTAAGTATTATTTTCTTAACGAAAATGTGTGAGATCTGAAAAACACCAAGGCATTGTTGACAAACAAAACTTTACCAAAAAGAAATAAATAATTCAAATTGCTTTAAAATAAAAACAGCTGACTGTCGTAAAAATCATGTTCGTGCGTTCGATTTTATTTCTAAGCTTTAAGGCTGTAGTCTGGTAAAACGAACGCAAAATTTGGGAATCAAATAATTTTGCCATTTTAAAACGAATGTTTTTTTTAATCGCGCAATAGTTAAAAATTAAAAACCCATCCTTGCATTCTAAATCTCAGGGATTGGTTTGCAGCAAAGTCCTGCATCTCATCCTCCATTGGTCTCCAAATAGATTTAAAACAATTAAAAACATAAATTATAAAAAAAGAATAGTCTTTATTGAGATTCCAGATACCTTAGTTTAGTCTTAATTTGAAATGGCGTAATCTGCCGGTTTAAAAGTCATTATATTTTAGTTACATAAAACTTTTAATTATATTTTTTAACAGAAATACCTTTAAGAAATATTGATTTTATATAATTTGTGTTTTTTTTATTTTGTATTATTGCACGATTTAAAAAAAAACATTTGTTTTAAAATGGCAAAATCGTTGGGTTTCTTAATTTTGCTTTTGTTTTATCAGATTTCAGCCTTAACAAATCCGTTGCAACGATTCGAAAACCAAAATAACGTTATATCGCAAAAACAGTATTGTAAGGTGATCAAAAAAGGACACAGCCACCAATAAAATCTTCCTAGGGACTAGAAATCATGTTCCGTCATAAAATGTCTAGCCCGAGAACCGAATAATAAAACTCTATCTTATAAAAAATAGACTCACTACTGCTACCGTCGTAGTCTAACACCCACGTTATGCCAACCTCGAGCCAGGAGCTTCGCCTACAGCCAGCGTAGGAAACATCTAGGCCGCCCAAGAACGCCGCTCCATCTACGCATCGGCTCCAGATGCCCGCCTACGTCGTGCCTTCGCACACGACACCGCCTACGCGCAGACCGTACGCCCTTGCCGCAGCTGGAAGCTGCCGCCCAAGCGATACTGCGCTTCATCACGCCGCTTACCCGTCTGCACCACGCCGTTCACTCATAAGCCGGAGGGCGTCCTGCTCTTCCCAAAGAAGCCATAACACGCTACTGTCATGCTCTTCTCTCTTCTTCTCTCCTCTTCTCCGTCACCCGACCCGAGTCAGAATCTCAGTAGCCTCCAGATAGTGTAGCGCCCATACCCCTCCTGCCCAGTACTGCTCGAAAATCCCAGAGGCTAACCACTCCGCGGGCGGTTTTGGGTAGTATTAAGAAGATACATGCCCGTAATTTTTATAATTAAATTTAAGACCTGGGTTAAATTACTTTTTTTATTTTAAGGATATATCTTTTATATTTGTTTTTAAATTGTATACCTGGATATTTTAATCAAATACTTTGTCATCAGTATGCACCCCTTCCTCTCTACAAACAAATTACAAGATCATATCTATTTTCTTTTATCAAAAAAATGGAATGCGAAATTCGCTTTGCGCTATTTCAAATAAACTAAATGAAAAGCTTATATTTTGTACAGTTTTTTGTGTATATATTTAATGTGTCTTTGTTAACAACCTGTAATTAAACTTGTTAAAAAAAAAGTTTTTCGTACAAAAATTTGATTTTACTTTTGACAATAAAAGATAACTTTACTTAACATACCATTATAATACCAATCGAGGGCACCGATTATGATGGGAAGTGAACAGATTTATCTTCAATTATGAATTTATTTATTTTATTGGGCAAACAAACAATATGTAAAAAAAAAAAAAAAAAATGTATATTAGTATAGGACAAATAAAATCTTTGTATATTACATGTACACACCAAAAAATGTTTACACTTAAGAAAATATGTTAAATACAACACATGTACAAGATAAAAAACTAATCAATAATTTTATTTATTTCGAATGCAAACAGATGTACAGCTTAAATAAAAAGTCTAAAAATGTATATTTAGTAAGGCCTGCCATCCAATTATTATTCAATTATACTACAATAACGCCACGATAGTTAAAACTATACAAAAAATAAATATACTATGTATTAAAATAAAGTAAATATGGACAAAACAAGGAGATAGTGGGAAGGAAAAGAAGGATATTGATAAGGAGTGGTGACGGATGATTGAAGAAAAGTAGGACAGGAAAAAAAGAGACAAAGCTCTGCTATTCTGAATCAAGCCCATAAGTTCTCTTATGTACGTATTAAATTCTTGTTAAATGCTTTTTTTATGCGGGGAAGGGTAGTATGTTACCGATGGTTAGTTTTAATATTACGAATATAGAAAATATCTGATAGTCTAGTTGGTCTGGAGGGGACACAGTAAGCAAATATATGAAAGTACTGGAGAATCAAATTTATAATTTACAATTGTGTATCAAATTTATAATTTTCAATTTTGTAAAGCAGGATCTGATCAAAAATACTTCTTCTGTGTGTTAATGAATCAAGGTTATGAAATTTTAATGAAGCTATATAATTTGGAAAATGCAAATGAACTTTGAATTCTACTTGTTTCAGGATTTTTTTTGAACACTTTTGATTCTTATTATAATTCAACAACTGAGAAATGTTAGGCACTTTTAAGTTGCAAATAAAAGTTATAAAAATAAAGTAAATAGAAATAAAATAATTATGTAAAAATAATGTAAAAGGTACAAATATAAAACTGAACATATTTATATAAATACTGACATCGTAAAACTTAAGTAGCCTACTGTCTTTAAGGAATCTTCTATATTTCATAAAAGAGAGATAAAAAATGTCTGCGTGATCGGAGAGAACAGTATTATAATAATGACATGCTCTAAAGAAAAAGTAGTTTTTTTTAGTTAGTCCTAGTTACTGGCAAATTAAATGTAGTGTGGAGTCTTGTTCTATTGGGTACAAGATATTCTAAAGAACTTCAATCTAGCAATCACTCTTCTATACTCCAGAGTTTGAATTGTGTACAATGAAATTTGTATTTTATTGAATTTATAAATTTCTTCTGTATCCTTTCTAGGTTGTTATATGTATTTTATATTAGGGATTCCGTGTACAATGAAAACATCCACCCCTTTCCCCAAACTGTTCAAAAAGACGTGTGTCTTTCTTTAGTTTCGCATATTACTATTAATTTTTAAAAAAATATTTAAGAGAAAATTTAATATTTCTTTACAATCAAATCGCAGAAATAAAAAAACAAAGAAACTTCAAAATCTTTTATTGTACTCCTCGCTGCAGTATTGTCAATTTGTGGTCAATCAAATACACATGATCAGTACAATCACTTTTTTCTAATTTCCCAGTATGACAGTGAAGGAATACAGTGTTAGTTCCTGATTGAGACTACGGCCGCATGCTCCAGATCCCGCTTCGGAAAGGAAAAAGAACGTAGTAATACAAACAAATCAAACAATGACACAGAACCCTAATACATATGGGAAAATTAACAAATTACAATAGGGATGGAGAATACCTTAAATAAGGGAATATGGAAGTCAAAGCATTTACAGGGCTTATGACCTGTCATTGGCTGGTTTAAGTGGCCACTTTACACACTGTGTAACATTCACCATTTTGCCTGAACATCCGTATTTCTTCAACTCTACCATTTGTTGATTTTAGTGAAGTAAAAGAGCTGAAACCTGTATTGTTGTGAAAAGATTCATCTGACTGAATAATTTCATATACTAGGCAACGCCTGAAAACAATTTTTCAATTTTTAAACTTCTCAAATATTGTAAATATTGTAACACATGGGAAACATTATAATAATTTGCCATATACAACATGCACTTAAGCAACAGAACAAAAACAATACGTACTTACACCAAATCACAAAGGAACATCACATTATCAAGAAAATGCTGGCAAAATCCTAACACAGATCCTAACATGATCCCAATCGAACTCAGGTGAAATTACTTCTCGTCATAATATTGAATCCCTGACAAAAACCCTCATCGTCCTAATAACAACACTAGGAACAATCCTGTGCAAAGACCTTAATCATCCTAACAGTCTCTCAGACCTTAGAGCAGACAAAATGGGTCCTAGAGCATGGTCGGCGTGCGGTTCTTTTAAGTTAATCTACTATTCAGATTTGTAATTTACCACTTACATTCTATGGGTCAACAACAACACAGACGGACAAGAGTTCAGTTCAGACAACCGATGCAAGTACCCAAGTATGTATCCTTTTATCTTAAACTGATTTAGTACTCATGGTAGGCCTTTACACAGTTTCTTCCATTTTTCCACCCATTCACTCACAAGATTAAAAAATGTTTTAACGTTAGTTGGATTGGTGTGGTACGGAGAATCATTTACTTTGTATTCTTGTGGGATCAATGAATCTAGAAGAGCCCTCAAGGTAGACTCAACCGTGGGTGTGTTTAAATTACCAACAACCACGTTGTTCAAATATTTGTCGGAGCCTTTTCCATTCTTACTTAGTACACTGGTTAGGCTCCAAGGATCTGAGTTACCCGTCTCAATGATCCACTTTCTCCAATTCGTTGACTTTGCTTTTAAAATCGCAGGACGCCCCGAAATATTTATATTATTTTTTTATATATAATTAAACTGACTTCTCACATATGTGTTATGCAGCAATGTAAATGTTTGTATGTTTTTGGAGTCATTAGACATTCGCATTTAAAAACCTAGCAATGTGTGTGCCTTATTAATAATTCCATTAATGTGAATATCGAATACAAGCTTGGAACTAAAACCTCTACTCTACTCTAATAACGTTCTTCCTTGGAACCATTTCATTCATTAGAGCATACTGAAAATTTAAAAGATTATGTTTACGCGCGAAAGATAAACAAGTGCATTTATTAATGTTAAGGGTAAATGGTTGAGGCGAGAATCTGAGAGGCAGTTCAAATCAAATTGTATAAAGTTGCAGTCCTCAATTGAATTTATTTTATTAAATATTTTACTATCATCAGCAAAGAGTACAAATTTAGCATGATGAGAGCATTCCTGAATGTCGTTAATAAATATATAACAGAATATGTATTACATTACTTTATGTTTGTTTTATTATATTTTATACTATATCATTTATATTTAAGTAACATGTATTCTTGGCACACATATAAACTTTATATTTGTGTAATAACGATTATTGAGTTTCTTGCATTTGATTATCTAGGCATTTCTAATAAGGTAGTTTTAGTTTTTTTTTTATTGTTACACAAATATATAACTACTTATTCCTTAAAATGTAAAAAAATCTCCATCTTAGAACAGGCTGAGCCATGTTAGATAGCGACTATCCTAAACAGAAAATGCTTCCTCTTCATTTTCTATACACTAGTTTTATATAGATTCCCTGTTATTAAATGTGTAGACTTATATAATGCAATAAATTTATAAAATAAATAAATAAAATAGAAAGTGAAGTAAATTGTAAAATCCTTGGCCTGGGTCTTTATTTTATTCCAGGCGCAAATGATTACGATATAAAGGTTCGATCAATATACTTTGATTAATAATGAAAACTCTAATGGCCGACAGAAACATGGTTTTCAGCCGGGACGAAATTTCACTTTCTGTTAAAGTAGATAGTTGATTGAAGTAAATAAATTTCATGTTCTGTTCCCGAAATAACTTCTTGTGTTTGTGTTGGAGTTTCTTTAGTAAACTAAATTAATATTAGACGACAATATCTACTAAGATGATGTTGTTTGATTTTCCCCTATCACACTTCCATTTTACATAGAGCGTAAAAAAAAAAATACGACATGGCGCAGGTAGGTGCAAAGTTTAGTTCTGAGTTCTTAAAGAAAATTTATCATCTTTTGTTTCATTTTTTTTTAATTTATAAATATATTGCAAAAAAAAATTTATACATACTTAATAACAGGGAATCTTTATAAAACCAATTAATGTAAAATGAAAACAGAGTGTTCTCTGTTTATGATAGTCTCTATCTAACATGGCACAGCCTGTTCTAAGATGGAGATTTTTTATCTTTAGAGCGTAAGTAGTCCTGTACTAATAAAACAATAACATAAAAAAGAAAAACTAAAACTACTATATTATAAATGCCTAGCTAATCAAATGTAAGAAATTAAAACTCATTATTATACAAATATAAAGTATATATATATGTGCCAAGAATACATGTTACTTAAACATAAATAATATAGTATAATATATAATAAAACAAATATAAAGCAATGAAATACATAAAAATATAAATGATATGTGTACCAATTATATAAAGTACTACGTTTATTGATTTACATATATTTTTCAAAAAATTCTCTCGCTTAACTATTTATATGTGCAGTTATTTTGATTTTAAAATTTGTTTTACATTTTGAGTCTTTTATAAATAAATCATTAAATATTTTTGGAGCAATAACATTGTACTGCTTTTTACCGAAGGCGGTTGATACAAATGGGACAATACAGTTAATTTATGTTGCTGAACGTATCATAGAATTAAGATCCAGAAACCGCTTACATTCATCAAACAGAAGGCGACGTAAAACTACTCTTAAAGGAGTAGTTTTACGTTTTGGCCCATTAGTTTCTTTGTAGATATTTTATTTTTTAGTATTATCTCTCCTTTGTTTGTACACATACAGTTTGTAATCAACCAAAATATAAAAACCTAAAATTTATACCATTATAAATAAAACAAATGATGAAAACAAAATGCAATTTTACGATAAAATTAAAAAAGTGAAGATATGATATGAAAATACATTACACCTACATGCGTTTAAAGTTTCATTAAAAAGTTCGCTATAAATATATTGATTGCAAATCTAGAAATAGCAAAGCATTGCTGGGTCAGCTCGTAATATATAAAAGGCATTGTTTTTTTGTGTGTTCTCGATAGACTGAATAACAACCGCATGATTTACGTACGGTTTTCAACGAAATGTAGATCTTTTCCACGAGAGTGTTTATAGCTATTAGAATCTTCAATTTAACAAGAAGAAATAAAATAGGATCGTAAATGTTTTTTATTCATCACCAGAGTTGAATTCAACGAAAATGCAAATATTGAAAAATTGTGAAGATGTTATTTTTAGTGCACAAAAAAGTTTGTTATTTAATGTTTACATACAACATTCGTTTTTAATATATCCCAATCAGATTGTTTCATAAAATTCTTCATAATTTCTACCCGTTTATTTTTTTACTGGATTCATGGTAATATCAAAATTATATCAATTGACATTCGATACATTTTTGAAAATCGCATTTCTAAATAGAATGCATCCCTGTTGATGAGTAGAGCAGAGTTTGACATTTTCAAAAAGAGTTCTGTATTTTAGAATTAGTTATTCTATATTTTGGAATGCAACTATAAATAAGTGTAGGTACCTACTTACTTTAAATGTTTGAATATGAATAATTTTTAGATTTGAAATTCAATCATAAACAAGTACCAAAGTTCCTACTTATCAATGTAAAGTTACAACCTTTTTTTTACATTTATATGAACGGTTTTTAGTAAAGGTTTTTTAGTAATGTTTTGAAACTTTACTTAATAATTTTTTATCTTAAGAGAAAATGTGGTTTGATTTTTCTTCATACAAACGTATTCCCGTATTTTTTCTCTGGATTACGGCACTAAAGCAGTGATTTTTTTACACCAAAAGATATTTATCATTGGCGTGTCCCTTTTGTTTTTATAAAATTTATTTACTATGGAAACTTGAACCATACAAACCCGCAGAAAAACACAGTTTTATTTGCGGTCTTCGGGCGCACGGTAAACAAATATAACTCTTTTTGAAAAACGGACAACGTACCGATACAGACAATTTTATTTTGATACTCTGTCTAAAAAAAAATACTAAAATCGGTTCAGTTTTGAAGTGCGGAAAACGGGACACCGCAACGACGATTTTGTCAATTCTATCAAAAGGTCTGAAATGAAAACTAAACAAAATACAGCGAAACTATTTTGTCGAATCAAATATGTTATATTATAAATAAATAAACTTAGGTTTTGTTACCCGCTCTTGTCAAGTTTTTAATGATATTGGTAGTATCAAATTCATTTACTTCGCTTACGTTCGCAGTCTTCTTCAGCCTCATCTGTGTGGTATTTTTGAGACATCTTAATTGGAGATTTACGGACCTTAACTTTAAAACTTCCTGTCATAAACACAATATACAGTTTTTGGGATCGTTGTTTGGTATTAGATATGGAGATTTTGCTTGACATTCTTAATGGACGTCTTGATAGTCCTGTTCTGGTTTCTGAGTTGGCCTTTTATGTACCTGGCTACCGCACCCGTCACACAAATCTATCTCTTTTTCATGTACCAACAGTATGCACTAACTATGCACAGAACTTTCCTCTGATTTGCTTAGCGCGTAATTATAATGTATTTTTAAATAGCACAGATATATTTTACCGCAGTAAATCTTCTTTCAAAATAAGAATTCAAAAACTCTTATTTGAAAAAAAAAAATTCTTTATAAAAATATTGTTTTTGCATTATAAATTAAAGATGATTCTATTCACTCGTATCAAACACACACTCACCCTGTCCGTAAACTCGCCCTCACACCCATATACACTCACCCTCATATTCACTTACCTTCCAAAACCACCCTCCACTCACTTACCTACGCACCCTCATACACAAAAACTCGCACACATGCACTTCTACTTATATTAATATCAAACTGAACTGGATTTTTATAATTGTATTTATGTGGAAAACTTATTTGGCTTTATTTCATGTTTTTTTATAATTTTGTAAACATTTTTTTGTATTACTGTTGTTTTTCTGAATAAACAAAAAAAAAGTTATTTAATTCCAAAAATATACTAGATTTTTAAATTTTATGGTGATATTTATCCTTTCGCCCCATAGTGCGACGGTGCTTGAGGGGTGCGGGTGAACGCTTCAGTGGACGGAGTGACGCGGCGTGGTAAGGCACCGTGTCCTTAAACGCTCGAGCCTCGAGTACAGCACCAAATGAAATCTCGCGGCGCAATAAAAAGTGAGCTCGATCCAACGATAATTTGATTCCCGCAAAAGTTCCATCACTTCGTACACGTAAAATTACTCCATGCAGCTTAATGCGGACGGATAGAAGCCACTCGGCTGGAAGATTCGTTTAGGGAAGATTTCCCCGAAAAGAATTGTTTTCATTATATTTCCACCAAAAATATCCCGCCAACATCTTGAGAAGAATTTTTTAAAGTAACGTTATTAGTTTTTAAAGGCAATCATAAGGTTTTTTCAGCATCAAAATGAAATATCTCCGTCCACTTATAATTTTTTTTTGATTAAGTAACATGTCTCATTCATTCTTGTTCATATTATTCCTTATATTTTCAATAAAATTTACGAAATTATTTCATCCAAAAAGCCTAATAATTGCGCTATTTCAATTCTTTAAAAATTATTCGTTAAATAACTTTTATAATCAATTATCTATATAATCTACTCTATAGTACTAGCGGACCTGACAGACGTTGTCCTGCCCGAACATTGGCTTTCATGCCATTAGCTGGTTCAGCAAACATTTTTTTGATATTTTGTTTTTTATTAACTATATACTAAGTGACATTTGACATTGAGTTTGACATTTCAACTTTTTCATTTCGTCATTGTGTGATTTACTGTTACCCAAAGAAAAACAAAAAAAAGTGTGCAATACCTCGTTATCCTGCGCCGATTGGCTAAAAACGGTTGTATGGTCGTTAATAATAGTAAAAAATCTGTAGTAATAGTCCAAAATATAAAAAATAAATTGTTTTATCTATAGTAACTAAAGGTGAATAGTAAAATTTTTTAAACGTTACTTTCAACCCGCCAATGTTGGCGAGTAAAACTTTAATAGTAGAATAATGAAGATGGTGTCATGCTTTGACGTTAACCGGTTGTCTTTATTTACTCACGTCTCTTAGTATTGTTTTATTTCCGAATACGGAATGGACTATGCTTATCAATGCTAAAACAATCTAAATCAGAGAGTTTGTTCGACGATGAAAACGATTTGACAGTATTTTTCCACCAAACCTCGGCCGTTCAATTTCGTGGCAGTCAAATTTATTTTTGTTTGTTTTAAATTTCTTTTAAGTTCAAAGTTCACTTATTAAATAACTATAATCAAATCACCCTTTGCTTTTGTACTCTGCTGTGATAATCAATGTTTCCGCAAGTACAATAAAATTTTAGAGAAATTAAAAATTTATTTTTTCATTTTTTTAAATTATTTAATATTTATTAACACAAATGTTTTTTTACTATAATTTTCGCGATCTGACATTTTGCGGCGGCTTTGCGCATGCGTGCGACGAAAGTCAGGCAAAGTGAGGGGTTTTTTGGATACAGTCCGATGTATTCAAATATGATTTTACGCTCCTTCTGGACTATTCTTAATTCTATGATTATATAATATTTCAGCATTTGTTGAATTACCGTATTTTTATTGTATTTTTTTTTTTTTTATCATTCTTGTTTTCAAATAAGATAATTAAATGTTTTTATTGTTTTTCGGTTTTTATTATTTGAAATTGTCAAACTTTATTTTTATTTTAAGATTCTATTGACCGATGTTTTTATTTGATTGCGTTTAAATATGCCATGTTGTCACGTTGTTAATTTTTTGTTCGCCTTTTTGAAGTTTGCAAAGTCACATTCCACGATATAACATTGTGTAAAAAATGAATAAAATATAATATTTCATTTTTGAGATTTAGAATAAAATAAACAGTGATTATATTTCACTCAAGTAAAAACACGGGTAAAACAATGCATTGATAGTAGAACGATAGTTAAACCGAATTCCCCAATTAATTAAACTATAGTAAAACTCAATATCCGTTTTAGAATTACTTGTTCGTGATGAAATTCCAAAATTAAAATTTTTCAATATTTATGGTTGAATTCCAAAACATAAAATGTATTTTTTTTCAAATATGGCATTCTTTTTGCAAAACGTAAAACTCCGATCATCTCACCGACAAAGGGGCTTACTTATATGTAGGAATACGATTTTTAAAAATGTATTGAATTAAATATTATTTAAGTGTTACCAAAAATCCAATAAAAAGAATTAAATGGGTAGAAATTATATGGAATTTAAAGAAAGAATCTGATTGAAATCCACAAAAAATAAATGCTATTTGTAAACATTAAAAAACAAACCTTTTTTATACACAAAAAAAAAACATTTTTCCATTTTTTTGCAATTGCATTCGAGGAAAATGCAACCCTGGTAGATCGATGAATAAAACATTTATGTTCTCAACTTCTTTTTTACATATTCGATTACAGATTTAATGTCTACAAACACACACAGCGCAAAGACCTATATTTCTCTGAAAACCGCGCGTAAATCGGTTAATCCGTTTAGGAGGATTCGGTGACATCACACGTACAGAGGAATTATTAAATATAAAGAAGAAGAAGATAATCCAGTTTTATCAAAATCAAGCAATTTTTTTTAAAATTACTTGTTCATAACATTTTTTCTTACCTATTAAAACTATGTAAAATATTAGAAATATATAATTTCAGTGAAATTTAAAGCGAAAAATATTGAATTATTTAAATCTATGGAAAAATGTCATTGCAACGTATACTGAAAAATAATATTATATTTAATAATATATAACATATGTATATTCTGATTATCTTCATCATGAAGTACTCTTAAGCTTGCTTCGGACTAACGAATTGTACAGGGTTCTGAGTGTAATGGTATTCTCGGAAACCCTGACCGTTTGGAAAATAAAACCCCACATCTTCAGTGCAAGGTCGCACCATGTTCCTTCGATGTAAGTCAATCTGCTTTCATAAATTACCCCACGATCCTTTATTGTCGAAACACGCATGAATTGAACGTAGTTATGTAAAGAGTATTTTATTAAGAGTGATACAATTATAAAAAAATTAAAAAGACATAAATAATTTAATATATAAATAATTTAATAATTTTTCATTTTATTTGAAAGGTTACATTATGCAATTAAATATGAATAATAATCGTTCACGTGAGCATCACGACTTCTCTGTACATACCGCATTCTGTCAATCCCATCACTTTTTCATATAACCTTGGTGTTATTTCACCAACAATACGTTTCTCCGAATTTTGCAATTTCGTTTGTCCAAAAATGAGCTTTATTACTTCACGTCAATAAATGGCAAAAAATGGATCTGCATTGATTTGTTCTAAAGCAAAATCAGCAAATAAATGACGTTGGTGGTGGTCTGCTGGCTTTAATTCTTGAACCAATTGAATTTTGTGAGGGTGTAAACTCAAATCTTTTCTTGAAATTCTCCACGTTGTTGTTGAGAAAGATTTAATTCTTGACGACGACGTTCAATTGATAAATTTGGATTATCTCTTACACTTGCAGCTACTGCATCAATATTCTCTTGTGTACGTGGATTTCTTTGTCCTACTGGTACTCTTGTATCGTGTAAAGAAAATTAATTTTCAAATTTGTTTACAATACGACGAATGGTGGGTCGATTAACTGAATAATGTCGTTCATGAATTTTTCTTAAATTTCTTTCAATATTAATATATATACACTGGTTTTGATAAAACAATTTAATAATTTCCAAACATTGTTGAAGCATGTATCTTTCCATGACTAAATGGCATACTATACTTGTTTTTTTTGAAAAATATATTTAAATAAAAAAACGTAGTACTTTATATAATTGGTAGACAAATTATTTATATTTTTAAGTATTTCATTGCTTTATATTTGTTTTATTATAAATAATACTATGTTATTTATTTTAAGGTAACATGTATTTTTGGCACATATGTATACTTTATATTTGTATAATAATGATTTTTAATTTCTTACGTTCGATTAGCTAGGCATTTATAATTAAGTAGTTTTATTTTTTCTTTTTTATGTTATTGTTTTATTATAATAGGACTATTTGCTATAAGAGAGAAAATATCCATTTTAGAACAGGCTGTGCCATGTTAGATGGAGACTATTATAAACATAGAACACTCCGTTTTCGTTTTACATTAATTGGTTTATTCTCTGTTATTCAGTATGTATATTATTTTTTTGTAATAAATTTATAAATTAATAAATAATACTGAACACAAATGGCATAAGAAACAATAAAAAATAATATGCAGTGTTGCCATTATAGCCATTTAAAATTTTATTATCCCTATTCGAAGACCCTTTAGAAAGCTGCCAGCCATTGAAAAGTGAAACTGACATAATAGCAGTTTTATGAAAAGAGTAAATATTCTAATCTTCACAGCAGTTAAAAATTTTTTTACTTTGACGAATAATAAATAATGTGCTTACATTCATTCGAATCGGTACATTCATTTTTCTATATTACAATAAATAAACAATGTTTTGAGTTTGTCCAAATTTTTGTAGTCAAGGACTGGATTCAACCCCCTAGGGAGGTGTTAATATTAACAAATTATAACAGACATGAAGAACATTTTACAGAAGGAAATATATAGAAGTCTAGGCGTCCACAGGGCTTATGACCTGCCATTGGCTGGGTTAAGTGGCCACTTTACACACTGTAACATTCATCAATAAAACGTCAACATATGGAACAGTCGAACGAATATAGATGTTCAAATATAGGCAGTATTTAGTATGGGGCAGTAGTAAGTATTTTTAATTTGTAACTTATATGTAAATATTCGTAATTACATCATTATATATATTATACATTGGTGGTTTTTTCTCAAAAAGCTTTTTCTTTTTATCAACCAATAAAATAAAAGGTGTTAAGCATATAATTTTAGTTTCAATACGTATGAGAGAAAAAAAACCAGCAATACGTAATTATAAATTAATTGTAATCGATAGTAATCATTCAATTTAGTATTTAATTAATTTATGAGATCGAAACGGTAAATCATGAAGTAATTAGCGTTGAAAGCGATCTTTTTATCATTTGCTTGTCAAATAATATAAAAGTATTTTATTAAAAGCAACTACGAGGTCTAAAATTTTAAAAATAACCTGTAATACTAAAGAACGCTTTTAGAAACATGAATTCGAGATGCGAATATCATTTACCGTCAAATAAATATGACGGTAAATATTCTCGTAATATTAAAAATACGTGTTCCTCCATTTTTAAAAGCCAATGAGTTACTTCAACCATACGGGAAATTGGATAAAAAAAAATTCTTGCGCGCGGTAAAAATTAGAGCGTTAAATTGTACGGCAAAGTTTCTTGAAAATGTACGAAAAAAAAAACATATTTTAATAAAAACGCACTACTTTGTACGGAGTCATTGGTGCATATGAACCAACCAATGATATTAGAGCTGTAAAGGATATTGCTGAATTATAATATTTTACATAAGTTTTGTGTTAAATTAATGGATAATATAGCTATACAATATAGTATTTTACGAAGTTACGTAGTTTGAGTTGATTTTATAGATGAGAGTTGTATCACACAGAACCACAGAAAAAAATAGCAATTTATAGTAGAAATAACTTACATTATATTATGTACCTACTATGTAAGTACAAATAAATGATATTTTTTATTACTTACCGGTAAATAAAATCACCGTTTGCCACTGATACATACATATTTACATTTTATCCTTCTTGGCTTTGTATTGTATAGTGTTTGAATTGTCGTGGATAGTATTAATATCAGTTTTACTTACCGTGCAATGTAGTTTAATAAACTTTCAGTTTCTTTTCTTCCTAATTTAATAAGCCACTGGGTTATTATATTTTTTTGTACAGTAGTTACATGATTACATATTACAAAAGGCATGAAGAACATTTCACAGAAGGGAATATAGACGTCTGGCATCTACAGGACTTATGACCTGCCATTGGCTGGTTTAAGTGCCCACTTTAAACACTGTGTAACATTCATCATTCTGCCTATATTTGAACATCTATATTCCGTTTACTCTTCCGTCTGTTAACGTTTGTGAAGTTTTAAAGTTAAAACCTTTATTGTTGCCGCATGTGGCTATTTGGCCACTTGAGTGCGGCTCGCACAACCCAAGTCTCACTCTTCACTTATTTTGTCAACGGGTCCCAACGAAGAAGTTTTAGGATTATTGCCATTGAAAGGTGAAACACGTGGCGAGGATATTGCAAACGCTGTCATTTAATGCCCAAAGAAACACTTGATAAAATTGTAAAATTTTGGTTTCAATTTCAACAGATGGGACAAAAAGTGTGATCGGAGAGAGAAAAAAAAACTGTTTCTATTTTGAAGGTAACATAAAAATATCTCAAAAACGAGAAGCATATGTTTTGAATATTTAATTATGGGGGACAGTAATAATGATTTTTTAAAGAAAATGTATGACAATAATAATATAATAATAGATAACCTTGAAGAAATAAAAAAAAATGATTAGTATGGGTGTAATTTAAAAATAATTTACTAAAATATAAGGATCACGGTAAATTTAGATAACTTTTTTGGATAATTTTAATTACAAATTCGATATAATTATCCTAACCGAGTGTTGGATAAATGAGTGCTATTAATCAAAAACTATTACTAACTATATTGAGCATCATTCGATCAAAAGTATGAAAAGAAGCAGTGGTATAATTGTATATGTTAAGGACGGACTTATTGTCAATGTAGATAAAATGTTACTTTCTCAAGCTAATTGCCTAAAACTAACGTGTAATGAATTGACAATCCTGGCTATTTATCGGTCGCCATCGTTTCTTAATATTCAACCATTTTTCGACTCCCTTCAGACTTTACTCAATGACATGAGAGATCACAGGAGACAGATTGTTTTTGGAGATATCAACATTAACACGATTGACAATAAACACCATTAAGCAAATGAATATACCTGTTTTCTCGGGGCACAAGGTCTACATCTAATTTCAAATCCAACTACTAGAGAGCAAAGTAATACATGTATTGATCATATTATAACAAAAGGATTATGTAGTTTCGATACGTTTACTTTTCATTCTAATATAACAGACCATCACTTTATTGCCCTTTGTGCCAAATCTAAATCTTACATTACAAAGGAAAAAAAATCTTGCATTACAAAAATAATATACTCTGATTGGACAAATGATTTAGAAAACGAAATGTGGGAAATAGTTTTTATCGAGGATGACGTGGATGGGCAACCTACGCATTCATTACAACATTGATTCAATACATAAACAAACACACGACCACAAAAAACGTCTCTCACAAAAAAATGAAATTCACTCTATGGATAACAAATACTTCAGTATAAAATATTCACAAACGGAATAAATTACATGTAAAAGCCAGAAAAAATCTTAGCGATATAATTATTTAATACGAGTATAAGAAATATAGAAATTTGTGTAAAAAGAACATAAGCTTAGCGAAACAAAACTACTACAAAAAACTGATTTACGAAAATAGTAACTGCGACCCTGCACAGATGTGGAAAATAGTGAGGGAAATTACGAAAACTTCAAAATCGAAAACTACCCAAATAGACAGTATAGACATAAATAACACAACTTCAATATCAGACACTAAATCAATAGCAAACCATGCCAATAATTATTTTACTTCTGTTAGAAACACACCAGCCCAAAATATTCTTAGTGAATGAAAATCTAACGAAGACACCCTTGCTTATAATATACCATCTCTCAACCATAAGCATTCATATTTAATCTTAGTTTTAATTTGGGAACTTTTCCGAAACTTTTGAAAGAATCGACTGTAATACCAATTTATAAAAGTGGTGACAATAAACGTATTTAAAACTACAGTCCTATCTCCTTTCTCAATACCGTTTCTAAAATAATTGGAAAAATTGACTTACAAAAACTTAAATAATTTACTCTTACTTACAATAGGGAAAAATGCTTGGCTATTTTTCTGGACCTAGCGAAAGCTTTTGACACTATTTCACATAAATTTCTTTATAAAAGGTTGATACCCCGATAGTAAGGCTCAAATTCCTATTTGCCAGTATAAGGGACAGACGCAATCGATTCTGGAGTATAAATATTAAATAAAGATTATTACCCAAAAATTCATTATAAGGCAAATTTTAATCATCCGCATCCATCCCAATATTACATTTTTGTAAAATACAAAAGTTTAAATGTAATTTTTTTTACATTTTTTTTTTTTTTTTTGCACCACAACAGGCCAGGAGGCCTAATTACAGTGGTGAATTACATCACAGAGCACCCAGGCTTGAGAAAAAAAAAATAATAATAATAAAAAAAATGAAAAAAAAAAACAGTTTAATTTTTGTTTTCTCACCGGGAATCGAACCCGGAACCTTCCGTGCGTGAGTCAAGCGTCTTGACCACTACACCACGGAGGCCGCCTGTAATGAGTTTATGAGTGATATGTTTTAATATTTGATGAACTTTAATAGTTTATAATAATACAAATAATAACTACATTACAATTTATAACAAATAAACATATTTTTTTATAAAATAAAAGCATTATGTACAAAGCATAAAATAAATATTAATAATTAGATCTTAATTTGTCACAACAGAGAGAGAAAACATTTTTAAGAGGGAACATGAAGTCTAGGTATTTACAGGGCTTATGACTTGTTGTTGACTGTTTTAAGTGACCACTCTACACACTGTATAACATTCACTATTCTGACAACCATTTGATTTTTTATTTATTAATTATACATACGGCCTAAGCCAATTACAACAGTTTTATGAAGAAACAAATGTACAAGAAACTGAACAAAAACAACATAAAACTACAACAACAACAAACCATCACGCCGTTTTCCCGTAAGGGTAGGCAGAGAGGATAGAACGCCATCACACTGTTTTTGCATACAGACCTCGCTTGCCTTAAATTCATACATCTTCTCATTCACGCACGCCGATTATTCCTACTCTTAACATGTCCGTCTTCAAGTATTTGATGGACTTGATCGTACCATGTCTTTCTCGGTCTTCTTTGTTTTCTGCGTCTATCAACATTCGCATCGTAGATCCTTTTAGCCGTTCTTTCGCTGTGCATTCGCTCTACATGTCGCTCCTCATATCCTTACACAGTTAACGGATCTCGACATTTGTACACTTATCATACATCGTTTTACCACACATTCGCCTGTTGCGAAACTATGTTGCAAAAACAAACAAAGGCAGTAAAATAATGGTAAACAATATATTCATAAACATGATCAACATATACAATTTTAAGCTAACCCATGCCGATTCATCTTCATCCCGTACTGTGTTAATGTCAAGGGGATGTACGAAAAGCTGGAAGATCTATCCCAAAGTTGTGTGACGAATAGACCAATCTACATTTTCTAGACATCAAGGCGTAAAAACAAAAGTTGCTCTTAGAAGATTTGATAATTAGAAAAAAATTATTTCTATTGACATGGTTGGGAACATGAAAAAAAATTGATTGAAACAGATAAAGGACATCAATAATAGCTGTAAGTGTTTTGAAAATAAAAAAAAAACATGATTACATGTTGTTCATGTTAGTAAAATCATACCTTTGAAAATTTGGGGGAACAATTATCATAAACCTAATTAAAGCTTCTACATAAAGGGCAACGGCTTTCCCAAAAACGAACAAAGTTAAATTATTAATAATATTCAAAGCATCAACTTCGCTGTCAAACATTTTATAAAATGTGATTAAATATTTTAATATAACCACTTACCGACGTTTCTTTGTCTACATTTTTAATGAAACTCTTCGTCGATGATGTTTTTTTTGTATTTGGATTCGAACAGAACGTCATATAACTTCATTTCTCAATTGTATAAATACTTTTGATGAGAAAATTAAATTCACCTTAGAAGTCCAAAAAGACACATTCAATTTTAAAGATTTTACATTAATCAATGATAAAACAGAATTTAATATTTTTAGAATACCAACTTACACGAATATCGTCCTTTAAAACTCATCCAGCCACTATTCTTCCTAAAAACATTCCACATTCTATTCAATGTTGCATGATTGAATAAATGTTCTTCTTTCTTAATCTTACCTAGAAAATGAATTTAATTTAATAAAAACATTGACATTAATCATGGATATAATACAATAGATTTAATAAATACTATTTTCAATAGAAAACTAAGGAATCAATCAAACAATTTTTATATTCTGTCAACAGTGATATAATAATAATTAAAATGATTACAAATGGCGGAAAATTCTTTACGTAAATACTATATCCACAAACGTATCAAAAGTAACTAAATTATATCAATCCTTCTTGCATGCAAATAACAATATAGATAATAAATGATTCAGGAGTTTACCAATTAAAATACTATTCTTGTCTTTCGGTTTACGTTAGAACAACATAAAGAAATTTTGATATTCGTGTTAAAGAACATATCAGGTGTCTTTAAAATAACAATTTCTCCAATTTGGCAAATCACTTAATAAATTTAAATCATGACTTTAATAAAGATACAGAATTTAAAATCTTATATGAAAATAAAAACGGGTTGAAAGTAAATAATATGGAAATATTTCACATTAGGAAAGATTTAAAAAATGACATTTCTTTGATCAATAATCAAACAACCTTTCAATACGATGTTCTATTGTAATGGTACCCTACACTTATTAAACTCACGCCCCTTCCTTCATCCCCTGCCTTCTTTTGTTAACTATTTCTCCCACAACATAAAATATTTTCGTAACATAATCACTGCATGTTATCGGTTGTTTATTAAAATGCATGTCACGTTGGTTTTATGTATGGAAGTGAAACATGGAACTGGCATAAAAAGGATAAAAGCCGAGAAATGCGGCTAAAGTGCGATCTTTCAGACGAGTGTGTGGAAAATCAATGTATGACATGGTTACTGATGATGAAATCGGGCGAGAGTATAAATCTGAGTCAGTACAATTGATAAGATTAAGAATGGGTCTCTGAGACGGTTTAGTCATGTGGAACGAATGGACTACGAAAAAATGGTAAAACAAGTAAATATGGCAAAAATTAACGGTAACGTGAGACAAAGGCGATCAACGAAGACGTGGTATTATCAGATAAACCAAAATCTTAAATCTGGTCATGTCAAAAGCAGGCAGAACCGAAGGGCATGTTCGACAAGATGTATGAATGTGGAAGAAGCTGGAAATGAAAGCCTAGATAGACGTGTGTGGCGGTCCATTCTCTCTGTCTACCCCTCCGAGGAAATAGTGTGATGGTAGTAGTAGTACTAGTTATTATAGGGGTCCATCTTGTGGGGTCTTGCATGGCTGCTTCAGTCCTGCTACGCGATCCATGAAATCCGCTATTTTGGCTCTTTTCCTTATTTCCTCATTTCTTATTCTGTCACTTGGGCGTATACCAAGCATGAATCTCGCCATGGATCGCTGTGTGCATTTGAGCTTTTCTACATTTTTTTTTTGTGAGGGCCATGATCTCAAATGCATTTGTAGTCACTGGCAGTATACATGATTCAAATGTTTTCCTTTTTAGAAAAATTATAATCTAAAATAAAGATTTTCAAGTACGTGTCTAAGTTAAACAAGTCACTGAAATTAAATATTTAGGTGTAATGTTGGATTCAAAACTTACATTTCACCAAAACGCTAAGATGGTAATAAATAAGATTGCAAAAAAAATATCAATTTTGGGAAGGATCAGAAGATTTATTGATAAGGACTCCTGCAAAATTATTTACAAAGCAATTATTGAACCACACGTTAACTACTGTAGTAGCATTTTACTTTTATCAAACAAAGAAAACATAGATAAACTAACTGTATTACAAAATAAAGGCTTTAGAATCATTTTGAAAAAAAACAGATATACGAGGGTAAAGTCGATGGTAAATGAAATGAAATTATTAACATATAAACAAAGAATATTTTACAATACAATGATATTTGTTCATAAAATTATAAACTCTAATAAAAAAACAGAATTTTGGAAAAAAAATTGATCGGAACCAGCATGAACACGATCACAATACTAGAGAAAAGAACAAAATTAGACTTCCATTTAGGAAAAAGGCAAAGTCACAAAATTCAATTTTATTTAAAGCAATTAAAAAGTATTACGAAATGGAAAAAAATATTTATGAAGAAAAAAATATATCAAAATTTAAAATAATGGTCAAGACATATGTGATAAACAATTTATAAATTAAGTATATTTGCAATTATATTATTAGAACACACATAACAATATGTATGATATGTGTGCCCTACTTTAAGATTTAAATAAAAAAATATAAAAAAACATATAAATAACCTAAATTATTGACTATAATTGGCCCTAATTCATTCACACGTTCTGAAAAGTAGGAAACAAATAAAGCGAAAAAAAATAAGGTTAAAAAAATACAATAAGGGGGAATGATGTATAGTTAAACGTAGTTATGCAGAAAGCAGCCAGTCCACAATTTTGAAAAAATGAGATATTTGTGTTGTCGGGTGCAATAAAGTCAATTCTACATTTTGCTACACGCAGCCTGACCGCTTTCATACAAAAAAACTGTAATAATCACCTTCTAAAAATAGTGTCGATCACATAAACGGCATTTCTCAATTTGCAGAAAAATCTCCCACACTAGAAAAATCTTAAGGTACATACTTTAAAAATCACTAAAACTGATCAAATATATAATTAAATTTTTGTTTGTAATATTTGAAAAAATCTCATATATTCAGTTTCTAATTCAGTCAAAAACATTCCAAATGTTGTGTGGATTAGATTATTCCCTCTTTTCATAAAAGTGCTAATATCTCGGTTTCACTTTTCTATGGCTGGCTGCTTTCTGCATAACTACGTTCAGTTATCTTTACTTGTAAAACTGCAACACTATATGGTCGCCCCTTTAATTTAATTTTCTGACTAAACAAGCTTCCAAAGGGTATCCGTTGGCGCGCTGCGGCGCGCCGGATATCCAGCCCATTGTTTAAAAAAACAGTCAAAACACCCCGGTGCTCGAATTTCTCTCAGTTAAAAAAACAAACTAGCATGGTCATAAAATAAAAAGGGATGAAAGTATTTTTACGAATTTTTTAATGATCACATATCTACCAATCAGTTGCATTTCAATATGGTTTAATATTTAAATAATTGTAACTATTTTGGGTAGTTTCACCCCTTGCTCTTTGATTTTTTCATGAAAATATATTTTTTATTAAAAAATACTTATTGAAGAACATTTTTTATTTCTGAGTTAAATTCTTGTTTTAAACAGTAAACTGAATACTGACGAACGTTTTCATTTCGATTATTTGCATTTTACACGGATGAAACGCGAAAGTTTTCTTTATTGTTTCGTGCAATATTAATTAATTTATTGCTAAAACTGATGATTGCCTTATTTATTTATTTATTTATCTATTGACTGACATTGTCCATTTATACAATTCATTGGGATAAATATAACGATATAAAAACAAATATAAAGGATAAACAGGGATAAAGATCATTTAAAAAAGTTAATATGGAAATCTAGGCATTTACGGGGCTTATGACCTGTCATTGGCTGGTTTAAGTAGCCACTTTACACACTGTGTAACATTCACCATTTTGTATATGTTTGGAGTTTTTATGGCATAATATGTTTTAAAAATAAATAAATAAATTGTTTTATATTCATTCTCTTAGCTAAACTCAAATATAACATACTTTCAAGGGTTAATTATGTACTTGAGTTCCATAATTTAAGTAAACAAAAAATAGATTATTTTGAAGTTGAATTTTGGTATTTATTTTAAAAGCACAATTAATTATAATAATTTGTATGATCATACAAAATACCTAACTAAAATATTAATTAGAAATTTGACTTAAAATCAATAAAAAAACACAGAATCTGTTGAATTTTCAGTTTCAGAATCTTCTTCTCCGCTATCTTCATCTGCTGATTTAGGCAAGAGTAAATTTATCTTAATGTAGAAAAGCGAGGATTCTGCGAAACTATTGCTTTTTTTGTCATTAACAGTTGTTTGGAGTCTTGTAGAGACTGGTGAGCTATTCTGGAATTTTTGTTTGAACTGTTGTTGTTTGGATCCGTCACAACCCCATTTCGTAAGCAGTTCAAGTTCTTCTAGTTCTTTTACAGGTAGTGCTTTAAAAACCTCCTATATTTGTTTATAAGTACCTTGAATGATTTTTAATTGTTTTTTGGTCAAATCAGCTTCTATAAATATTCCTAAAGCTTCAGATGGGGTGAGTTTGTGTGCAAATTTTTGGTTTGCAGAGTAAATATTTTTTTATAAGTATCCAAGTGGATGCCCGTATTGGAGTAGCTGTGATGTCTTTAAACAGTTTTGAAACCTCACTGTGCCCGGCAGATTGTTAACTCATAATAGTTGCATAGCTCAATTTATCAGTTGAAACATTTTCTCTCAAATCTTTCGTTTTTCGTCGCTTTCTACTTTCGCATAAATTTCCGAGAATTTTTTTATAGTTCGGCCAAATTTAAATAATTTATTAATAGGCAATAAAACACAATTCGAAAGCTATTTTTTTTTTTATTAAACGATCTTTCTTGTAAGTTACAGCTGTCTACCTTTTTGTAAAATTGTATCTTAAAAATTTTTAATGAACGCCTTAGAATCAAAAGATTTTCACTAAGACATTTTATATGTTTTATAAGTTTTTATTCTAAATACTTCATCTTTGCATGATGTCAAACAAGTAATTTTTTGTCACCTTTCTAATGTTTTCTTTTCTCTTGTCTGTCTCTGTCAACAAAAGAAGAATAATAATGTCACAAAAAGTTTAATTTCTTTGATAGACCTTTTTATTTTTTGTTTTTTTGAAAAAGCGGAAACATGCGGAAGGTTTTTTTACTAATCCAGTACGAATAAGAACTATATTTATCTCTGGTAAGAGTTTGGTTACCCAGCACAGCCCAGCAAATAAACATATTCACCAGTTTTCAAAAAGAAAACAAAAAAAATACTGACTATTTTTTGGTTTTTTTATCATTTTTATATTTATCAAAATATATAATCTAACTGTACTTTAAAAAAACTAAAAAATAGATTTAAAGAAAATATGCACCCTTAGCCTTTTTTCCATTAGAAAAAATAGTGAAACAACAAAAACTAAACGAAAGACAATATGTTACGTAACGCTCTGAATAAAAAATAAAAACTGACGGCGTGTACGATCGCCACAACGCTCGGGTTACAACTAACGTGGCATGCAGAGATGGTAAGAGAGGGTGTTGTAGGTGACGATTCCATGCCATGATTTAAGTTGACTTCGTGATCAAATGGTGATTTTTAGTAATTAACGATTTTATTATTTTTTACTTTCGCCCGCTTTTCGCCTGGAAATACTCCTATGTGCGCTGGACCTAAGCGATGTCTATTGACAGGTTTTTCCAATGTTCCAAATCATGTTACCCAATGTTGAACTAACTTTATTGAAAGTACGTATTCGACGAATATTGTTACGATAACAGAACTTACGCCTAGCCGCAGTAAGCGAAAAATTGCTTGTAATGACGCCTCGATAGAGAACGCATGCATCTCTTCCGACCAAAAAACTATGGTAAGTAAAAAATCCGCAGTACCTGCTACTTAAACGCCCCACCCCACCCCTCTCATGCCTCTTTCATAAAAAAGTATTTAAAGATCAAAATGTACATTATTTAATCATGTAGATCTAAAATATATAAACAATATATATATTTAAAACACTCGGCCTTATTATTAATGTTTGTTTTCAAGTTGAAAGGTTCCCATGCAACAATAAGAGAACCATCGTAATGCCAAATTTTAAATAAGGAAACCCCGAAAAAATAAGTAACAACTGACCATGTGCGGTCCGGCTCATCCATAAATTGGATGGAAGCAATGATTTCCTAAAAAAAATACTTCTAAACAATCACTACATCTGTTTTAATGTAATAAAATGAACTGTAGGTTATGTAATCTTTTTAGTAACTACAACAAAAAAAAAAAAAATTTTCTTGTTAATCGTAACAATCTGAGATGGGTTCGACATTCATTCATAAATAACTTCTGAAAAATTGCGACAAGCCACTCACAACCCTCGGCCTGCGCATTTATGCGCAATCACCGCGAACAGAAGTAAAATTAATTAGAGCGCGGTCTAATGTTGAAAAATGGAACTGCGTAAGTCTGTTGCTTTCTACGAGTATAAGGCGGTCGCCCATAACTAAATTCACAAGTCCGCGCACGCGCAAATTGAGATCTTACATGCTTTGTGGAAGCAGTTCTTACAAACTAGTCAATGTTTATTTTTCAAATGCTGTTAGTATTTTATAACAAATTTAGAACTTTAATCGGTTGACACGATGGTATTGTAATAAAAAATGCAATATAACTCTTTTAGGCTGAAACTATGACACTAAATTTCTTTTTAATTTATTTCAAAGCACTTAATTGAAATTACTGTATTAGTAGTAGGTACATTTTTTGTACAAGAGACTGCTTCTTTAATCGAAAATCTTACCGCACGCTCCTGTTGCAAAATTATTATGCTTTGTACATTACTTATTTCATAGTATTATATTTCTCACTAAAAAACTCATGTCAAAACTAAATAATGTGGAATGACATAAAAAGTTCTTGAATGAATAAAAGGTGAACTTAAGCAGTGACTCCAAATGGTTAAGATTAATCATATATATTGAATAAGATACAAAAGATTTCGGTCTTTTATGGTTTAGGGGCCATTGCTATTTATTATTTAATTTGTAAGCGGTATTTTATACGGCAACTTAGTTATTTTGGGAATAGGAATCATCTTAAATGGCGTAAAAACGCCCAGTTTTATCTGCTGTCTTCGGACGCATGGAATGCAAATATGAAAACTGTTTTCGAAAAATGCATGACGTACCGATACAGAAAATTCAATAATATTGGTTCAGTTTTAAGGCGCCGAAAACAGGGCAGCGAAACATAGATTTTTTTCTATTTTAGAAGCATAAAAGGTCAAGTAAGCAGTTGTTTTTTTCCCACAGTATCAGGGAGGCATCTGTAAGACAGTGACAAAAAACAATGTGCAAATACATATATATTAAAATTCCCTCTCACCGCATATCATCATAATTTATAATAAAATTATTTTTGGAGTCATTTAAATTTTGTCAGCAAATAAAAATATTCCTTAAGTATAATTGAAAGCCTAATTATAAATTAAGTCGGTGAATATATTTTTACAATATTTTTATACAACTGCTTTCTTTTAATTTTTCAATTATTTTTGTTTTCTATATAACGTCAAATACTCCTGATCGATGACAAAATTAATTTATTTTATTCGTACATCATTTTACTTTTGTATTCCTTCATCCGTTGAACAAAAATTTAATTGTTTTCTTGTCGTCATTATTTTGTTTATCGATTGTTTTAGATTCCATCAGTTTGCGTGCGCTAAATGTGACCATACCGGGTTACCGCATGCGGGGAGAGTCTGCCTCGTTGTTCTGCGGGTACGACCTGGATAGAGACTCTCTGTACTCCGTTAAATGGTACAAGGATAATGAGGAGTTTTACCGCTTCATGCCCAAGATGAATCCTGCTCACCACAGCTTCAAGGTTGAAGGAATCAAAATTGATGTAAGCTGATTTACGTATTTAAAAAAAACATTTATTTATATGTTTTTGCCGGTTCACAAAAACAATTCTCATAAAAACATTGATAACAGTTACGTAAATTAATCATTTTGGTGTATAAACTTATGTTACATTGTCTTACTTTTAAAAATACAAGAGATATTCTCTTAGTATTTTTTAGTAATTAGCAGATTGATTACAGTTATTGAAATGTAATGTTTTGTAAAAATAAATTTAAAGGGTAAAGCTAGGGTTTCCTAGGACAGCGGCGCCCATATTTTAACGGCCGTAGTGAACAGTGATGCGGTTGACAGCCGTCGTAACGGTGACTAGAAAGTGGTTTCCTATAAAAATAGTGTTGATAACACCGTTAAAAAATAAAACCACTCTCTAGTCACCGCTACGACGGCTGCCTACCGCATCACCGTTCACTACGGCCGTTAAAATACGGGCACCGCTGTCCTAGGAAACCCTAGCTTAATTAACAAACAACGCGACGTTAAAAAGCGTTGATTCTAAAATTTATTAAATCCCGTTAGAAAGATACTGGTGGATTTTATAAATCTGGCGCGTTCGCAATACTTACACGAACGCATTGTGTAGTATCTGTGAATAAGCTCATGGTATGACATCGCACGGCATACGCATTTTGAAAATAATTTCTGTCTCTCTTGCTCTCAGACGCGTTTATGAGCTATTACTTTGTTGGTTGCTAATGATATGATAATAAAATATACACAGGATGTTTTTGCGTCCGTTCCCTGTGATTCTTAAAAAATATAATAATATGTTTTCGATGTATATGCATTAAGCCATGGATTAAAAACATTGGTTTATAAATACATATTTTCATTTGATCAAATCATGTATAGGTCGATTATCTAGTGCTGGCGCTTTCGCAAAACTTTAAAAATCTTGATATAATATCAAATGTTTTTAAAATCCTTTTTAGAGAAGAGCAAAAAAACCATTGGAAGGATTCCACAAATGCGTAACTGTTTAATTTTATACATACTTTTTTGTCTCTTTTTACCACAAATGCGTGAAATCTTCATTTTATCTTTTCTTTTTTGTCTCTTTCTAAATGCTTTACACTTTAAATGAACCTATATATGAGCTTTACAAAAGTTTCTTCACTTTCACTCATCTGAAGAGGTGTCTGGTAGTTGAGAAATCTTTATGGTGAAATTCGAAGTTCAGTTTTCAATAATTGGTGACATCCGACGTTCAGTTTCCACACTATTTATAAATTTAAAACATCTAACCAACCAAAAATTGTCCATTTTAATCTAATGATGTGAACGCAGCCAAAATTTGACACGGGTCATTGTGGATACAGTATATTTTATTTAAAAATTATTTAAAAAAGGATATTAAAAAAAATAATTAACTAAGAATACATTGTACAGAAAAAAGTTAACCTTGAATTTCATATAGCTGCTCTTTTAGTTTCACCGGCCATAGTTGGAGGTGGAAGTTTTAAAAATGAAGTTCTTTTTAACAATGCCTACCAAATCATTAATACAAATAATATGTGTTAACGAAAAGCAAGCTGCATAATATAAATTTTGTACAATGTTGAAGTATTTGAATAAAGGAAAGGAACATGGGAATCGACCTACCTTTAATGCAATGAGGGTGTTAGGAATAGAGGAATAGAAAATATTTTTCCGAAAACTAAAATTGATCTGAAAATTCTTAACGAATGATTTTTAAAATTAACGAAAAGCACAATATTGGAAAAAAAGTGCACCGGACTTTCAAAATTCAAACATCAATTTTAAAATATCGCAAAATGTTGTCACATGCAGGTATTTTGCTTATCTCAATATTATTGTAACAAATAAGGGCATACATGACTTATTTATTTATTTTAATGTACAATGCAGAACTACTGCCAATTACAATGTGCTGTCAAGAAATTAATTATCTACATTTCGTTTGAAAAGACGAACACAGGTTACGCCTCCCTGGATCTTTACAGTTACCCGTCCCTGATTTTCACATCCAGGTGAAATCTACTACGGCGTTTACTTATTACTATATTTCAATAGTAATAAGTAAATATTTTTTTTTATTTATATCCCTACAGAGATGAGGTAGAATTTTTTCAAATTCAGGATTATGGATATTCGAGCGTTTACAGGGCTTATGACCTGTCATTGGCTGGGTTAAGTAGCCACTTTAAGTACTACAACATTCCCCATTCCGCTTATTAGCGAATATCCACACCAGGTAACATTTTTGATTTTTGTATATATATATACCTACTCCCCCTTGGGAGAAAATCCAGATTTGTGTGTGTACAAGTACACGTACCAAAAATAATGTTGTGTAATAAGTAAACGCCGATTTTTCGCCAACGACCTGTATTTATTTACGAGAAAAACAAACCGACACGAGCGTTGACTTAGAGAGTACCCACGCGTTGACTTATGGCTGCGATAACTTAAGCATGTTCATTATTGTTCATTGTGATCGCTCAAATGCTTAGCATGTTTTTAAGCACGTCGATAGTTATTTGTGATTGAGCTACTGAATGACTTACATCGACAATATGAAACGTTAATGAGGGTTATCAAAGATCACTTCCAGGTCCGAGCTATGCATAAAAAAAACATCAGCTATCTTATAGTTATAATACTCGTACAAAGTATGATAATTTCTCGAGAAACGCATCACCATGTACCATGCATGCACTTTCATTTCCAACCTTTTAGCATCCATGTCAAGTTATTTACGTTATCGTTGACAATATGTCCCCTGCGGGAACCATATATCTTATAAAAAAAACACAAACCCGGGAATTCCCCAAGGATTTTACCTGGGCCTACTTCTTTTCCTTCTATTTATAAATGATATTGGTGACTCAATCTCATTCTCCAACTCGTTTCCTCAAACTTCTTTTTCTTTGCTGATGATGTCAAGATTTTTAAATCCATTAAAAGTGCTTAGGATTTATCTTTCCTCCTTTATTATTTGAGTAATTTATGGCATTGATCTGTATTTAACAAATTACCTTTTAGCATTCTAAAATGTTGCATTATCTCGTATAATTGCTCCAAAAAAACATTTCTATATCCTTACAATATAAATAATGTAGTTTTACCACACAATTTATTATTATATATATTCATGCATTTATTTTTATTTATTCAATTTTTAAATTTAAGATCTTTGTATAATTTTTTAAGGGAATTTACGTTTAACTCCCATATTACTGGTCTAGATGAATATAGTAAAATGTTTGGATTCGTACTTTGAAACTTCAGATATTTCAATATTACTACCGCAATTTGCAAATTGTATGATACTCTTACCTGCAGCATTCTAGAATACTGTTCCATAATTTATGGACACTTTTGAATCAAACCACATCCTTGAAATAGAGAAGGTTAAAAAGCGATTTTGGCGATACTTGTATCTTAAAGAAAATAAAAATTATCCATTTTTGTATCTATCATTGTTTCTAGCAAGGATAGTGAATTACAATACTCTCGAATCTCGTCGTCTATTTTTTCTTGGGAAACATTTACATTAGCTGATTTCTGGAAGTATATATAATTTCAAAAAATGAAAGAGATCAGTTTGTATATTCCCAATAATTATACTAGAGCGAGATTTCGTGCACTGTTTCACACATCCGGAATCAGTACAAATGCAAGTCAGAATTCATCTATTAATATGGCAATTCGCTTGCTAAATATATCTATTTTTCTGTACATATTGACAGTTTGGCAGCTATCTGCTTTCCATTCATTTACTTCTTACTTTTATTTACAGTCTGCATTATGTAATGGATTAAACAGCCCGTAAAGTAATGCAAACTACAATTTGTAAATAAATAAATAAATTAAAATCTAGTTTATTATCTTTACTTCAATAAAGAATTTCATTATCCTGTTGCATCATTACACAGTCGTTAACGGAAATAATATAAGTTAAGACTATCAGCAAAAAGCTAAAATATGTTAAATGTTATGCATTTACCTATATGTCATTTATATATAAATAAAAAAGCATCCGCCCTAAATTTGAGCTCTGTGGTACACCAGACCAAGTTACAAAATTCTCCGAATTGTATCTCCCGTATGACACAAACTGCTACCTAGCACACATATAAATGGAAATAAAGTTTAGTAAGGAGTTAGAAAATCCTAGTATTTCCATTTTTTTTAGAAGAATCAAGTGATCCACCGAATCAAAGGCTTTTGCGAAATCATAATATGAAATATCAACTGGTACCCTGTTATCCGAAGCGGTATACTCATAATTAGTAACTACCATTAGATTAGTAATTGTGGATGTACTACATATGAAACCATGTTGTTGGTTAATAATCAATAGTTCAGTCTTCCTATATACTACTGTTTGGATTATTATTTCAAATAATTTCGCTAGTATGGACAAAATTGCCACCGGTCAGTAATTTGAAGCCAATTTACCTGGAGCCATTTTTGAGTAAGGGCACCACTTTTGTGCAAGAACTCAATGAAAAGTTTGAAAAATTCCAGAAGGGGAAAAACTAACGGCTCTAAACAACCTTTTAATATGAACTTACGTTCTTATAAACTTAAACTAACAATCGAAATGCTTAAGGCAGATAATGAAAGTAAAGTTTTTAAATTTAATAAAATACTTTTGGGAGTAAACATACGAGTAAATGCCTGGCGGCCGCCCAAAATAAGTTAGTTGACGAAAGCAATTTTCATATGGATAATCGTACTAACACCATCTTAATTTATTTTTCGCGATTTTTCCTTTTGAATTCACGCGCGGAATTTAAACTGTTTACTCTAATTTCGTGTCCACACTAGCCCTTTTCACCCCTACCACTAGAGGAGGATTTTTTGTCGCGTAAACTAATTACTTTAATGCAATAAAAATGTATAGTTTAAGTAAAACGTAGTATGATTTACATTTATTTTTAAAATTTATTAATATTTTTTTATCCATATAAATTTATTAATTAAATTATTACCATGCAGCGGCATGCATATTATGTAATCCCCAGTAGGTACGGCACGCTCCTGGCGCTTCAGGATGGAGATTAATGATAATGATGATGCGTTACGTTCGGGGTTGAAATATATGATGTGCAGGGAATAAATGAGTAGATTTATTTAATATTCATTATTGATAACACCTAATCAAGATGTTCCAACATAGATGGAAAACATTTTAGAGAATTTCTAAATTTTATATTGATTAAAAAATAAATTCTTATTATTACATAGGCTTACAGTATATCTGAATAATATTTTTTTTTTTTAATCCCACATAGGCATACCCTGTGCGTGCGTATACTGATTTAATCAGTTTTTTCGTGACAGCACGATTTTATGTACGCGCTCACGAAAGGTTAGTGTTACTTAAAAAGTATGAAAGTCTAGGTACTAACCAGGCTTATGACTTTTCATTGGCTAATTTAAATGGCCACCTTAAACACTATTTAACCTTTACCATTCTGCCTATGTTTGAACATAACCATATGTTTTTAATTCGTCTATTTAAGAGGAATTGAATAAAAGTAACAAATATCTGACTGTTTCCCAGTTGTTATATATTAAATCTTTTAAATTTGTACAGTAAATACGACAATTCGTTCATATTATTTTCAATCTTCATACATGCGGGCATCTCACCATATTTTCATTCCTTTGTACATCAAACGATTTTGCGATTCAATTTTTCTCAGAAATTTTACCAACCTTACGAGTACACAGGTGTGTTTCTGTATCCCATCCATACACTACGTACTTGAATTTCTAATTTGTATCAAGGAATGAATTGTGTAACTCCGGAAATTTATTGTATTTTATAAGGTAATTCAATAAAGAAACATACTTAAAAAAAACTTTAATTTATATGCATTAGTCGATAAAATTCCACTTGCATATTTTTCCGAATTTACTAAAATAACACAAAAAAATAGTTAGAACTCAGTTTAATTATTTTTGTTTATATTTCTTGTACAAAATAAGTTATACACGTATACTTATTTGCATATGTAAACTTGCGTATTATACATATTTTGTAAAATAAATAAATTCGCAGGTATTATTTTATTAGTATAAATAATAATCATTTCACCTTAATGTTATTATTAATTGCTGTCTGAAACAAACGGGGAATTCTCCTGCACTTTTTAATGAATAATACAATAATACAAATATTGTTTATTTATTTTATTTTGTTTGGTTTCTGTGCAATATATATTTATGTTCACTATCGGATCCGACAGACGTTGTCCTGCTCGAACGTTGGCTTGCCTGCTGTTAACTGGTTCAGCAAACGTTATTTCGATATTTGATAAACTGTATACTAAATGACATTTGACATTGAGTCTAACGTTTCGATATTTTTGTTTCGTCCTTGTGTGATTTGCTGTCGCCTAAAACAAAATAAAAATAAAAGTGCAATATCTCGTTATGCTGCGCCGTAACTTTTTTATCGTGGCCGGATGATATTTGGTGCTTGTCATTGACACATTTGGCGAAAGACGCGGTACTTTTCGTGATATTGGTGGTAAGTATAATAATGTGATTGCAAAAAAAGTAGTGCTGTTGTTGTATGTGTGTAAATGACAGAGATGTCAGATGTCTGTATGTAATTTTGTGTCTGGTTCGCTTCTTCTAGGACACCAGAAAAAAATGTAGCATAAAAAAACTAAAGTCACATAAAGCCGGTAAGAGTGTGGATGCTGCTTCTCTTGTGTCGACGTTTCCTCTGCTGCTGCTATGATCACACATATCTTCGAGTGAGGAAAATTTGACAGTTTAACTAAAAAAACTGTATAGTTTATTGCGCAGTTTGCAAACTGCTGTCCCGTAAAAAGCGAAAACAGTATGGAATATTGAATGGACGTTTGGCGGACCTGGCAGTTAAAGTTATTTATTTAAAAGCTTAAGTAGATATTGAAATATTAAATAGTTTCAAAAACGTAAAAATAAAGAACATATTCACGTTGTTCGCTATATTAACATTTTAAGGTGGAGGGCCTCGTGGAAAGGCCGCGTGCGAAAGCTTCTCGTCTCGATTTAACGGTATTTCCAACTCATTTTTTTTTATACCTGCATTTATCCAAGTTTCATCGAAGTAGTATATTTTATTTATTTATTCTTATTTATCGTACAACCTTCCCTACGGTATCTCTTGATAGCTCTTAAATAATCTCTACTCCATAGAATTAGGTATTCCTTCTCAGTCAATAAACTGTCGCGTTTTCGATTACAATATTGGAAACCCAATTCTTGGATTACCTTATGGAAACTGCCACACTTGAAATTTGGTAAAAAATCATCGCTTTTGACAACCTGCAAAAATTGTAGAATATTTATTTTCCGAATAAAAAGAGTAAACCTCCATGTAATAGCATTTTTATCGAAATCGTCGATTGTTGAAAATATGCTAAATTGCCGTCTCTTTTTATTTGGCAATTTAACTTCACCGGTTCTTGAATATCGTAACAAGTATATTTTACGGAATGCACCCCTATACCAGTCTGCTGAGAAATTGTATGACTGTCACAAGTTTGCAAGATATTAAGGTTCGTATTTTACAGAGATATTATTTTTGTGTATACATTAATAATCATAGTGCGTTAGGGTTTGTGTACCACCTATAAAAAGAAATCAAATTAATCAACAGCAATATCCCGTTGTTTTATAAACTGAAGAATCTTTATCATTAATTTTAAAAAATTCATTATTATGACAATTCGAATACTTACCTGTCGTCTTTTGTGTTTTACGATTGACGATAGTAATTTTGAACATTTCGGTTGAACATTTATTTTATCTCAGGGTTGAATGGATTAGTATCGTGTAAAGCAGGCGCTACGCGAGACAGTCAACGCGTTACTGAAGGAGGTATTATGACGCCGGCCATAGCCATGAGCACCGCGGGCGAAGCTAAAGTAGCGGGGAGGGGGGATATGCGCAGTACTAACCTAATTTCGTACTGTGGTTGGTTGATTTGAATTTAGATCGAGAATATAGCAGTCACTAACGCATCTTCATTCCAATTCTGCGGGGCTGTTTTCCTCACATGATTACGAAGCATTTAAAAATTAAAATCATTGATTTAATCTTGTGTGAGGTAAAATGATCCCGGGATCATTTTGTACCAGTACCAGGAGATCGTTTTGACTCAAGCTTACATTTATTACAAAGCTTTTGTTCGTATATAAAAAAAAAACAAAATATTAATATACTGACTTATGAATAATGAAGAAAATAGGTAATATTATATAATATTGTATGTGCTGTATGAATAATGTTCTTTATTCGAGCATGATGTTTGAAAATGACTCGCCTTAGATCAGATCGGTGAAAATTGTATTTTTTTTAGCCACACTCTTTTTTTACTTTGCATAATAATCTGACATTACAATCAAATGCTAAAAGCATTGTTTAAGGGTCAAGTCACAGAAACGTCACTTCGCGTAACCCAAACCAGAAGTAATATTACTAATGATTGGATTGTTAATTCTATACGGAGAGTTAGGTAAATATCTAGTTGATTGAAATGTTGAATTAAAGTCCCATGAGAATTAAATGATGCAACTTACGTTAAAACATACGAAAATGCCTTTTCTATATGCACCTTTGTAGCTATTGCAGAGATTTAATTCCAAAATCATTCCATTATCTAAGAAAAAATAAGTTAAATAATGTTCTGAATGCATTGAAACTGCATCAAAGTATTTCAATTTTCACTGTCATTCAGTTAAATTTGGGAATAATTCGAATCGTTAAAATAGCCATTTTGTATGAAAATTTGTAAGCGCAGGGCACGGTGCGGCGCGGCTGTCGCGAAATTCTAAAATATATAAAACAACCTAAATCATTTATATTTTAGTACAGTGAGCCTTGGAAGTGGGATGATGTTTGTTGAAATTGTGATTTTTTGTTTTTTCGTAAAACTAATTACATTTAAATTCGAAAACAAATCGTATAGGGAAATTCTCGGCAAAGGTTCGTCTCGATAAATAACTAGTAATCTTTTCAATTTATTTATTTTTCTACCTATTCGACTAACTGCGCAATTGTTTAAACATGTTTCAGGTTTTCAAAATGGGGAACAGAAAATTATGGCCACCCAGTTCGTATAAATTGTAACAATAATGATATTTAGTCTTTTGGCAACAATTCAATGTACTGTGCGAAATATTATTTATTCATTTACCTACAGTATAATATTTTATTTACTGAATATTCTACATATATATGCACCACAACTGGCCAGGAGGTCCAATCACAGTGGTAAATTACATCAATACAATTTCATTAAATTTTTGTATTCTTACCGGGAATTTAACCCGAAACCTTCCGTGTGTGAGTGAAGCGTTTTGACCACTATTCTACGGTGGCCGCCTAGCCACCGTTATGCATATATTTTTATTTTTTTTAATGTTATTAGCCAAAAAATCTTTTAAAATGTATTCCTCGGCACGGGATTTCCCAGTAAGGAATACATTATAACCAAATCATGTGTATTTTTCATCAATAAATTACTTAATAAATAAAAATAAATTATAATAAATTAAGACAAAATCTACCTTGCTTTAAAATACTTATTTTTACATTCAGACTTCATTACTTTGTGCCATTTTTTTAAATCTCGGTTATTTAAAAAAAAATGAGTTTATGATTTTATACGTTTAAAAAATATTTATCTTTTTTTTTTTCCTTTTTTTTTACATTTTTTTTTTTGCACCACAACAGGCCAGGAGGCCTAATTACAGTGGTGAATAACATCACAGAGCGCCCAGGCTTGAGAAAAATCACATTTTAATTTTTGTGTTCTCACCGGGAATCGAACCCGGAACCTTCCGTGCGTGAGTCAAGCGTCTTGACCACTACACCACGGGGGCCACCGTACGTCTTTGTACGTCCAATAAATTCAAATTTGCCACATGCAATCCTGCCAGTGTTTGCCGCAAGCTTCCCAACGTTGAGTCATACTTGGCCAGAGTGAAAAAGTATGTATGTTAAATACCTAAAGCGCTTAGTCCGTTTAGGTAGTATCGCGGCCTTAAAGTATGTTTTTGAAGTTCAAAAATAGAAACCATTTGTAGTTTTGTTAAAACCTTAGTTGGTCGTTTTAGTACAGGTCTCTCCTACTTATATAAGAACACAACAAATAAAAAATATTAAGTTGCGGGTAATACCGATTGAAAGAAGAAATAACAAGATTAATCAAAGTTCTGTAATTGACCATCAACTTTACTGCTTCATTAATTGGTTGATTTAAAATAAATAGCAACATTCAAATAAATATCTGACAGTAATAATGATTGTTAACGATCGTGGATAGGTATATTGTCTTTGCGGAACCTTGCAGTCTTGTAAATCGAAAAGTAGAAAACACGAAAATTTTAATAAAAATTTGCTTCATTGTTCTGCTTATTTAAAAGAACAACAGTAACAAACAGGGTGTAGATGTTGACTACGAAGATAAGGCGTATGAAAGTAGAGGAAGCGAGGTCCGTATGCAAAGTGCAACACTCCACTGATCAAACCAACTGCTTGACTCTCTTTAATCTGGCTGAGTCTATGCGTTCCCATTTTATATAGGAGAACAATTAATTTTGTTATGAAGCAAATGACCGGCGCCATGACGCGCCAGTTAAAAATTAAAGTCGCCTAAACAAACAGCATAATTCCAAAACATGAAAAATTATTTATTTCTTTTATAAAAAATATTAATGGGGAGCAAATCTTAATATTTAATAGCTTTATTTTTTATAAAGCCGCCTAAATTCGAAACGCGTTGTTCAAAGAAATAAATTTAACGATTTAAACATTTTTCTTTGTACTTAAAACTTTATACTCTCATATTGTTTACATACATATTATTTCTTATTCATTACACAACAGTCTTAAAATAATAATTAGACAAAATTATATCTTTACAGCTTCAAAACTGAAATAAAAGTATAAAGAAAATGTTAGTATTAATTATTTAATACAAAAAATATCCATTTGCATACGCGATAAGACATTTTCATAATATTCTAGTAGGCCAAATACAGAAATAATATATGTCTAGAAATCTATTCATAAAAGGTCTAAAAACCATAGGTCGTCAACCTTTTTATGCCTACCGCCCACTTTTGCTTATTTTCAATGCTTTAAATTATCCTACCGCCCACCAAATATATTTCGATGCAGTATATGGGAGAGATAAAATCTAAAAGAAATTTCGAAGATTTAAAGCATGTTTTTATAACCAATATTTTGTGGCAACAAAAAAGAATGCGTATACATATATTGAAAAAATACAATAAATTTACAATTTTTTTCAAAAACTAATGAGAACCTTGAGCCTGATACTGTGTGACTAAATATTTTATGTCTGGTTCCCTTTTTGTTATAAACAAACGAAGGTCTTCTCTATCAGCGATTTTCAGACAATTTCTTTGTTTTCGTCATGGTGTTATTCAGCACACTGAAACCTGATTCAACAAGATAAGACCTGGGAGATTTCATTGTTTCCCCCATTTTTTTAATACAAACCAGGCAATTTTTTTTGCCAAAGTTTTTTTCTTCCGCAAATGTCGAAAATATTTTTGCTCTCCTCGTCATATTTCAGTACCAACAACTCTTCTTGATAAATTATATCGACCTCATTTAAATTTACGGTCAAAAGATTTATCATCTAAATTTACATCTTTAAATTTGATATGCCTTCAAATCTTATTTTCATATTAATTTTATGTTGGCTGATATGGCAACTAAATCATTAGATTTCTTCTGATGTTATATCTTCTTTTATTAATAAATTGACTGTCAAAGTCAGATGTGTCCACGGGTCACTCTTCATGGCCAAAGTAAATCCGATCACAATGTGTTTAGTCTATTGGTGAAGCTATACCTAACGAAAAACAAAAATTGTGATACAAAATTGTCAATGTTTTGCGGTGTAATAGCATACCACGGAAGCTTTTACCACCCACTAGTGGGTGGTACGTACCAGGTTGACGACCCTTGGTCTAAATAATAGGGAAAATTGAAATCCTTTAACATAAATCTAAAATAATTGCAATTTTTCACGCTTTTTTCAGCATCACAATTCTGACGAGCAGAGAGTAACATTGAAAGGTTTGACTTTGAAATCATCCGGGATTTACAGGTGTGATGTGTCAGCGGAAGCTCCGACTTATGCCTCTGCACACGCAGAAGGAAGATTGGAAGTTATTTGTGAGTTGGCCATTATTTATTTATTTATTTTATTTACATTTTTTATTACAGTTTGAATGCATTGTTAGAATCAATTATCAATCAACCAATCAATTTTCAATCAATTCTCAATCAGTTTTCAATCAATTTTCAATCAATTCTCAATCAAGTGTCAAACAATCAATAGCACACAGTGCCACAGGATATGTTCGGCCGATTGATGGTCATCTCTGCAAGCACAGCCTGAGACAGGGGCAAGTCCAAGCTTAAGAAGTTTGTCTCTAAACTTTCCATGTCCCGAAACCATTTCTGCGGTATGATGGTCAAACACTAAGAACTTACTACACATCCTGTGTCTGATGGAAGGTAAAAAAGACCACGTCCATTCCCCAAACGAGTGATATTGCGGCAGAACAATGCTCCATGCCATCGCACTTCCATTTTCCAGGACTCCATCAAAACACAGAAATGAAATCTGCTACGCTACACTTGGCCAATTTTGGAGAAGTACATAATTGGTTGAATGACTGGTTTTGGTCCATAGACCGATTTTTTTATCATCACGCTATTCATGTTTTTCCAGAGAGATGGCACAAATGTGGCTAGCGAGGGTGATACTTTTTAAATTTTTCTATTTCTCTGAAGATTTTCAATTTTTCTTCAACAAAAAAAAAACGGAATCTTAGTTACGCACCTAATACATTTGAAATTTGTAGGTAATTATGAAGTTCAAGTTTCAGATATTTTACTTTATAAACGTATAGTGTACTCAAAGTTCATTGGGGATTGCGGTAATTAGGATTAAAGGTCCGAGGTTCGAACCCTGCTCAACATATTTTAATTTTTATTTTCTAACTCCGCTGTTGACATTTTTTGAAAATTAATATAAATAATAGTAAAAGTAAAGATTGAAGTTCATTTTTATAAAATAATTTCAAATCCATGTTAATTAAGTTAATCAAGTTATAAACAATTAAAACGCTGCCAGTTCGAGGATCACTGTGGCTTTGTATCATTTTTAAACAATTTAATTTAATAATTTCAACATTCCTCTCAAATGTAACCATAATACATGCTTCACGAATAACGACGGTTTAGTAGTACCAAAATTATGTCTTTGGTTATAGAGCTTCTTTTTATTAAGGACCTATCATTTTTAATTTACTGTCAAAAGAACTCAAATTTAACACACAGTGTAACAAGAGCAAAATAAGAAAGTGGCTGCTCGATCAAAAGTTTATAATTGACAACAAAACAGTTTATTTGTATCTATGTTCGTGATCTTTCCAGCTGTTAATTATATCTTTAAATTCATAGTTTTTTATAAATTTAGGTTAAATTAAATATTTATGTTAGTATTAATATAAATCTCCACTAACGAGCCACAAAATGCGGCTATGCGGGGGTTTTAGTTACTTGTAAAAATAAATAAAAATATTAACATATTACAACAGAGATGAAGAACATTAAAGAAAAGGTAACATAGAAGTCTAGGCATCTACAGGGCTTATGACCTGTCACTGGGTGGTTTAAGTAATAAATATTGTTGAAATAAAAATATTTTCAAAATATTAAAAGTGTTAAACTGTATAATTATGTACCTATACATAAATGGAAGAAATAAAAAAAATGAGACTTGCACTTATATAGAGGCTTTTTCTACATTAATCTGCAAAATTCCGTAATGTCGCGTCTCCACACGAGGTTTGTACTAAACCTCGGCAATAAAATTATAAATTACATGAAAAACGTAATTGTGCCAAAACTCAACAATGTATTTTATTTATGTGAAAATGCAACGGGTTTTAGGAAAAAGCTATACCATATATGTTTTTACGAAAACTCTAAAATACGAGTTATTTGAAGTCGTTTTTCTTTAAGAAATTAAAATTCGGCAATGAGAATAAACAGCTGTTCGATAAACGCTTACTGTATTTTTAAGTTGATTTTGCTAAAACGTGGATTTTGCTGAGAACGTGAGTGCATAACGTTCTCAGCAAAATCCACGTTTTAGTAGGTTAACCACAAGCGAAAAAAATATTTATTTAATTTTTAAAACAATATTTTAGATGTACCAAAAGATGGGCCACACATTTCTGGACTTGAAGAATTGTACCGATACGGAGATATGCTTCTTCTCAACTGTACCTCTGGGCGATCTCACCCTGCCCCGATTTTACAATGGTTTCTAAATGATGAAAAGGTACCATATTTAAAAATGTTTGTCTTTGTCTGTTTTTTATATATACCTAATTTATTTATTTTATTTATTAAATTTTACAATACGCCCAAGGGGCATTTACAAAAAATATACAGGTAAGTACAAACATAGTAAGTAATAATTTAAAAAATGAACAACGCTTTTTTGTATACATTTAAAAACAATAAAAAGCATACTGCCATGCAAAATAAAAAGTGAAACTTTACACAGTAAAAAAGAAAAAAAATATATGGATATAAGAAAAGTAATTGAATTAAAAAGCAAATTGTAAATAGCTTGTAAAGAATTACAATCAAATATATATATTTATGTATACATATACTTATACGTTTATTTATTGTTAAAAACAAATAATAAAAAATAGTTTACAGTAAGTATATTTTTTGTGCATTAAATAAAATAAAATAAAATATATAGGATAATAATATAATATCTGGTACACAAAAATGTTTGATACACTAATTTCAAAAAAAGATTGGATAATAATAATACACATCAAAAACAGAGAAAACATTGCATGAAAAAGAATGTTTCATTACGACATTAAAAATTAGGCTTATGCAGTGCATTTAAGAACGTTTTAAAATGGATAATGGTCGTATAAAAAATGTCTATATCACAAGTAAATTTGTTGGCCAAGGAATGTAAACGCGGAATAGGATAGTGTCGTGCATAGTTAGTACATACGTATGTACCCGTAGTTGCAAACAACTCCGTACTTCTAGTGACTCGATTTGGTATTTTGAAATTAATAAGATTCAGGAGTTCACAACAATCGAGCTCCGAATTTAAAATTTAAAATAAAAAAAGAGGGTCATTTATTTTTCTACGTGTAATTTATGTTATCTAAGGGAATATTTAATTAAAAATTTACAAAACTCAAATATTTTTTTTTAATTCTCTCTATGTTCCTAATGTGTAATTTATACTGAGGAGACCAAACAGTGGAATTATATTCTAACGGTCTACGAACTAATGCTACATACAAAATATTTATTACTATAAGTGAATTAAAGTCTTTGACAATGCGAAGCAGGAAACCTAATGATGATATGTTATTTTTTAATGATGTTCTTGTTATACTCGTACTATAATTATATTTTTGTAGTCATTATTCGTTCCCTACTCAACACAGGATCTGAAATCTACAGAAATGAAACTTTTGTCTCGATAAATGAAAATACATCAAAATTTGTCGCAACAGAGAAGGAAAACATTTTGAAAAGGGAATACGGAAGTCTAGGCATGTACAAGGCTTATGACCTGTCATTATCTGGTTTAAGTGGCCACTTAATACACTGTGTAACATTCACCATTTTCTTCTTCCATATTCCCTTCATTAAAATGTTCTCTATCTCCGTTGTAATTTAATAATCGTAATTTCTCTCTAGGGGGTGAAATCCAGTATTTTGTCTACAAACATTTGGACAAACTCAAAATATTGTAATAATACTACATATTAATGGCATATCTGGGACTACTGCTTTTTGCATTTAAAAAGCGGACTTCAGATTTTTATTTCAACTTAAAAATGCATTTTGATGACGAAAGTAGACTTCGGTGTTTTATTCAGTTTTAAAAAGCTTATTGAGATAACTTCTGCATTTTTAACTTGATAACGTTAAAAAGTGAACTCCTGTTGTGAACTTCTCTAAAGTAGACGATCTGCAACATACCGATAATCGGTGTGTAAAAGTGATTCCAAACATGTTTATCACTCGGCGACTAGTATACATATTATTGCATACATACTAGCCATTATAATTTGTTTTTAAAAGTCCCCGCCATGGTAAAATTGTTTATAAAATAACCAATACTATTTTAAATATCGTCAACTTTTCTGCTCACTCAAATTTAAAATACACATTTGGTCATAATATTCATAATTACAATACGCGTTATTCAGAGAATCTTCATATGTCTAAGTTTCGCTCAACAAAGTTTGGCAGTAGGTCCTTAGAAAATATTGGCCATTCCAAATATAATAAACTGCCTTAAGAGCTAAGACACGAAAAACTTAATAAAAAATCCAGAAGCGTCGCAATTAAAAAATATTTCTTAAATCTTATTGATAGTGATAATTATTAATGTAGTTTTTATAATATGGCGTTTTATGTTTCTTATACAATAATGTTTTCTTATTATTTCGGATGTATTAATTCGTATGATATTATGTATCGTCAAAAAAATGTTTTTTCTTATGTACGGTTCCAAATGAGTTTCAAATAACTTCTGGGAGTATAATATGTAATTTTTGTATTATGTGTTGTATTAATAATAAAAAAATATATATATGAAAATATTTGAATCAAAAAGTCAGTTGCACGCATTCTGTCAAAAGTGTAATTTAGCTAATGTTCAAAGGCGAGATCTTTGTTATTTTTAAAATTTGAAGTAATAATTGTTTCCGCAACATTCATTATTATATAAAAGATGTTCACAAGAGTCGTTATTTCTTGGTTTCCTTACATTCTTGTATTGTTTAACCTTTAAATGCCCGATGTAGCATTTTGTCCATTTAAACTTTAATTTATTTTTTTTAATATGCAATTGCAACTGAAGAAAGTTAACTTTTTTCTCATTATTTTTTCCATTATTTGCATAAAAAAACGGACAATAAAGGATTAATCCTTTAACTCTTTTATGAATTTAAATTTCAACATTATAATTTATTTGTTGCTTTACCGTGAGAGAGACATTAATATGCAGGGATTATTTCTTAATTTGAATACATTCTTATTATTCTTAGTGGTGGGGTCGGTGATAGTATAGATAAGCTTCTGACGTCATTGCGATCTGTAAAGATCTATTGTGACGGAAAATTGAATACAGAGTGTTGTCTTTTAGATTTATCTTCATTGATTATTCTGAAAAATGTGTATGTTTTTAATTTTGTCTTTATAACATAAAAATGTCGACTCACGGTAATTTGCATGTGTTTATTTTATTGTTTTGTAGATAAAACTTCGAGTGTTTTTATTTATTATTGATTTATCATCCCTTTTCCTCTGCTAATAATGCAAAGGGCAGTGTATTAGTACGCAATGGCACCGTATCTTTATGTTTTTTGCTAAGATAATCCGTCTTACGTAAAATTTATAATTTACTCTTTTTAAAAATAAAAACATATCAAAATTTATCAGGTGCAAAAGAGAGACGTTTGTTAAAGCTGGCTTTTGGAGCGGGCTTTTTTTTTTTTTTCTGTCATATTTCAATTTTTGTTTTTGATTTTCTATCTGTTTCCTATATTCTGTTATGAATTATATTTTTGGTAGTAATAAGAATTTTTACTTTATGAATGCAGAGACAATAATAATACATACAATCTTTCTGATAAGCACGTACTGACAAACTGCCGTCATGCAGCTCAATAGGACTTGATGAATTGTATTATTTTTTGTGTATAAATACATGAATAAGATTTTTTTCTAGTATTTCATGTCGACCATATCAGGAATCGAACAAGAAACCTTTTCCGCTGTCGGCAAACGCAGTGGAAGTTTGACCACGAGGCGAACAATATATTTTTATGTTTATTAAGTTGAAATATAAAATATTTACAACTATTTCGACTATTGATGATTCTTTTGTTTTTAAACTAACCTAAACGAATTGATAAATGTTATTATATATTTGTATATAACCACTGACTGACCTGTCTTTGTCTACCGGTTTCGAGACGGACCCATCCCTTCGTCGGGACACCAATTAAGCCAACATACAAAACCCACCATACACCTTCACCATAGTTGTTGCACATAAATATAAAACCATCTCGATATGCATTTTAATAAGTACATGAACTAATTATGACAAAAATGCATTAATTAGATTACCTGACGAAGAGACGGGTACTTCTCGAAACCGGTAGACATAGAAAAGTCGGTAAGAGGTTATATGATAACATTTAAAAAAGTATTTAACCACAAAGTAATGCTTTTAATATTTATAGTACTAAACGAATTATTTTAGAGGAGTTGTAACAAAGAATAAAACATAAATATTAGTAAATGTCAGTCCATAACTTTTTGCTAGAAAAAGCACTATTGTTATTTGAGTATCTACCAATGGTACAAATAAATGTGTTTTACAAAGAGTATCTATTCTGAAATTAACGATCTACTATTTGACAAAAATTTGTCATTTGTACATTGAAAAAAAATCAACCGGTAGAATAATTATTGAAAGAAAACGGATATTTAAACTTAGGCAGAATGGTGAATGCGATTATGATGATGATGCACATTCCATATTTCCCCCGCTTTGTGCAGATCATCAAGTCCGAGGAGCTGGAAGAGTATAGTCCGGCGGTGCACCAGTTCGGGCTCCTGACGTCCACGCTGGGCGTGCACGTGCGCCTGCGCGCGCAGCACTTCCGGCGCGGCCCGCTGCGCGCACGCTGCACGTCGCACATCTCGCCCAAGCTGTGGTCATCCAACAGAGCGTACATGCTCCAACAAATCACTCCGCAATTGGACAACAGAGAGGCGTTCGTTTTGGGTTCGTAATCTATGTAATGTTGTTTTTCCGGCATGTTTATACTTTAGTTTGACCGTCGCGTCGGCGTTAGTGGGTTTTTTTTATTTATTTATTTATTTACAATTTTAAAAAACCCGTTAGGGTTACATTAGAAATTTAATATTGTCATTTTATGTCTCGTCTAGTCTAGTTAGTCATCATGTGCTTTTTCAGATTGATTTTAAATTGGTCTCCAGTAAAAGTTTTCAAGTAGTAAGGTAAGTCGTTGTAGTGTTGAAGTCCATTATGTAGTATTTTTGACTGTCCTGTGTTTGTCTTTGCTTTTTCAATATGATAGTGTTATTGTTGTCTGGTGTTACATTTGTGTATGTCAGCATTTTTGACTAATATTATGTCGTCGTCTTGAATGTTTCCCAGTGTTATTTTGTGCACAATTTTTAAGGTCTCAATTTTAGTCAAGTAGTTTATGTCAAACTGGTGTGTTTTTTTTGTACAGTTCAGTCATAGAGGTCAGGTAGGGTAGGTTGTATGTTAGTTTAAGGATTTTATTTTGTTGTCTTTGTATTCTTGTTATGTCTGTCTTGTTACCAGTTCCCCAGAAGGCGATCATGTAACTCAATTTACTTTTGACATAGGCTTCGTACATCATAATTTTTTCCTTTCTTGGTATAAAATCTTTAATTTTGTAGAAGAGGCTATGTAGTGATGCCATTACTTTAGTGAGTCCGTCTATGTGTTTTGTCCGGTGGTAATAATGGTTTTGGTTTGGTATTTAATGGTTTTCCAATTAAATTATCTTCTTGCAATATTAGGATTAATTAAAAAAACGATTAATTTGCAAAAGCTACTTATTATTTTTTATTTTTTTTGTTATTTTTTTAAATTTTATTTAATTTAATTTAATTTAATTTTATTTTATTTTATTTTATTTTATTTTATTTTATTTTATTTTATTTTATTTTATTTTATTTTATTTTATTTTATTTTATTTTATTTTATTTTATTTTATTTTATTTTATTTTATTTTATTTTATTTTATTTTATTTTATTTTATTTTATTTTATTTTATTTTATTTTATTTTATTTTATTTATTTTACATTATTTTATTTATTTTATATTGTTTTATTGCATGCATCGTTGTTATAGGATCATGACTATATAACTGCAGGAAAGAACTGAAAGGTTTAAGAATGGAAGCAAAAATGGGTTATTTAACAGTCAGTTTTATAATTTTTGTTGCATAATTTTTCGGTTAATTTTTGTTTATAATCTTGAATAATTTTTAAGGTTGTTAATGTTTATTAAATAAAATAAATAAATAAAACTACTGTGAAAACTGACCCCGGTAGAAGCATTTGTGTATTTGGGAAGTATGAAAGTCCCCCATGCTTAAAACCGTGTATTAAACAATACAATATATTATTTGAGGCGATTATAACAAATAATGAGGAAGTTCAGTGGTTTTTTTATTTATTTTTATTTGTTAATAGACTATTTAAACTAAGTCAAAAATATTTATTTTTTATTTTTATACGTCGTATTATCAGCGCTACGATTTTTTGAAGTTTTGTATTTCTGAAATAACTCCGCGTGTAACGTCAGGGGTTCATTTCCGCTTATTCTCATTCATTGGGCCAGAAATGACAAGCAGACCGGAAATCTTCCATAGCTCTCAGATCATAGGTTGATTCACATGAACCAGTGACGTCATGCAAAGTAGTGCGTTTTTATCTAAATCTTTTTTATTATTTTTTTCGTATATTTTCAAGAAACGTTGCCGTACAATTTAATGCTCTAATTTTTACCCCGCGTAAGAAAACATGTTTTGTATCTAATTTCCCGTAGGGCTGAAGTTCCTCATTAGCAAAACACCTTTAAGGTGAAACGCCATTAAAATTATAAAACAAAATTTAATTACATAAAATAAACAATTAATGTTTCTTTTTGTTCCAGTGACGGGTGGATCTTCAAGATGGCTCATATCTTCACCGATGATAATTCTGAGTATGCTCGTTTTGGGTCTCACAAAATAAATATATTTGGATCATCATTCCAAAAGTTTTTAAACTGCCGATATACAGAGTACATTGATATTTGGATTACGAATTAAAAAAAATAAAAATTAAATGTTTTATTATTATATTGGTGGATTAAATTTGATGTTATTCAAAAACAACGTTTAAACGTAAACGTATGAGATTTGTGGGAGCTTAATTGATGTTTAGTTTTTAACATGTTACCCCTAAACAAGTTCGCTTCGATTTGTATATAATGCAAGTAACTTACGTTTTGTTTTCTATAATTAAACTTGAAAACAATTATTCCCGATTTTTTTTTCAGATAGCGTAGTTCTAAAATTATTTATTCGTATTTACATATTCTCAAATGAATTAAAACATATTTAAGCATGGTAAAACCATAAATCGGTAAACTGATATAATAATTATTGAAAAATGTGTTTTATATGTGAGTCGATAATTTTCATTTATGTAATTTTTTCCTTGGAAAATCATAAGTTATTCAATCATACGATTTTAATCGATTCTCAATGTTGTTGTACCGAATTTATTTTGTTTATTTTTTTGTTATTATTGCACAACTACTTTGGATGTATTAATATACTTAAATGAATAAATAAATAAATATAATCCATTTGTGTTAAAAGCGTTTTCAATTATTTAATAATGACACAACTTTCCTTTAGGAGCGTAGTTATATTTTTTACGTGGACCGTTGAGATGTGAATGATTTATTTTGTGAAATGCAAAAATTTATGTAACTGCTAACTCGGTACCCTATGTACCTTTGTAGAAAAATTATGGTGATATATAGGATAAAATTTTATTTATCTTTAAATCCCAATATGCACTCGATCGGACCCCTTCAAGTAGTAATTTAAAAGAAAGTTGATTTGAAATTTTATTTTTATACGGGAACCGGATGATTGTGCAAAACCAGAAAGAAATGAGGATGTGAGTGATTACAATTTTAGTTGTTTTGATGAAATTTCCAAGATGTATAATATTTATATCAAATGTTTAATGCTTTCCCCACCGTTCTGCTTGTCCGATCTTACTCTGGTTTCCACTTATCTCTTAAGCACTTTCTCGATTGTATTTGATATCAACATTAAATTTCGCATACCTAGGGGAAGGTGTTTTTAGGTGGCAAACTTTTTAAAATGCAATTTTTTGGAAAACTTTAATGACGTTAAAGCACCTAGTAATTGAAAATTATCTGCTGTTATATTATAAACAAGAACACACCTAAGCAACAAAAAATACATTTGAAATCAAACATAACTTAAATAAACTCCTCTTAAAAAAAAAATCTCACCCAACCTCTGCTGGTTAGATACCATTTTGGGAAAAATTGAATTATTAGGAATGTTATACCTGTTAGAGCAGCGGACTGTAGCAGTGGCGAACGAAGATTTTATTTAATTATATTACTAAGATATTAATCTCTCTTCAATAAGTGCCTCATGTCTGAGGATGGTTATTACGCCTGACTCTATGGCTCGTCTGTGGACTGTCTCCCTCCATCTGGAACGGTCTTGTGCTCTTCTATAGGCATTCGTCAGTGGTGATTTTTATAATTCAGTGACTAACTGCTTCACCTCGTCGGTTGACGTCCACACGGCCTAGTCCCTTCGATACTTCCCAGGAATATAGTTTTCTCCAAACTATCAGAGTTATCCCTGAAAATATATAAAAAAAACTGCAGGATCCTTTTCTCGCACACGGATGTAAGTTTTTCTCTTATGTATAAATACATTTGTTCGTCAGGCCATCCAGGAAATCCGCAGCATTTGCCACCAACGCCACATTCCGAAATCTTCGGTTTTTCCTTTTTAGATTCTCTCAGTGTCCAACACTCTACACCGTACATGAACACTGAGAAAACCAAGGTCTTTACCAGTCTCTTTTTGGTGTTAATGGTTATACTGCGATTCTTCCGAATGCTCAGCAGCCTCATAGCACTTTTGGAAATACCAAAACGTCGCCGTATTTCATCTTCACACCCACTATCATTACTGATGAGAGAACCTAGATAAATTATATTGTTGACTCTTTCTAAGTTATGCAACAAGGATAATAGTTCTACTTAACAGATGGAAGAAAACAACGATCCTGACAGATTGCAAATCTGGCGTCCATCCAATAACTGACCAAAATTCGGTCAACCCTATTATGTAAGATTCAATATGTCCATGTATTTATAATTTTCTCAAACTGAACGGTTTGGGTAGGTAGGAAGAAATTGCCTTAAGGCAATATGCCCGCCCTTATATGTATATTTATTGTATATGTATATAAAGTGTCAATAAATAAATAAATAATGGATATTAGAACAGATATCCAAAAGCTACAATGCAGACACCAAGACGTATACATCGGCTGTGGTCGGTGACACTACGGAATCCTTGGCAACGAAAAAGCTGACGAAGAGGCTCAGGAAGCTACGCTCAAGAAGACAGCCCTCGATTTTGCCAATTTCCCGCTCAGCTTTGCCAAAAAGAAAATAAGAAGCAGGACCCTTTAACTCTGGAAAGATCGTTATTTAAGTAAACCCATTGGAAGTATTAGCAAAACGTTTTTCCCTACAATTTGACATGCCTATGATTTTAGGAGAATGCAGAAAGCTGGCTACGAGCTCACCCAGATTCTCATGGGTCACGGTGGGTTCATGAGCTACCTGCATCGCTTCAAGCTCTCCGAGATCGACAGCTGCCCATGCGACGGCGAAACTCCTCAAGATATCCCTCATCTGTTGATGCATCGCCCTTTTGTCAGCTTTCAAAGACAACAGCTGGAGGCGCGATGCAGAAGCCTGGGCAAAGATCTTTGCGACATCCCATTGGTGATGGGTAATAATGAACTCACAAGAGAGGTAGTATCATACATGATAAATACGGTGCAGGCAACTGGTAAAATAAATCAAAGTAGGGAACAACATTCCGCACACTCTTCTAGTGGAACATAAGGCTGGTTGACAACTGTCAACAGGCCAGCTTCTCCTGAAGAGTTTTAAGTGGTTTCCTCTCCACATTAGCAAATGCTGAGAAGTACTTGATTGGTCCAAATTAGAATATCCTTCCTAATTCCAGCAGTTTAGCTAAAATAATGTAGTACAATAGCAGAAGAATGCTCTTTTTGAAATATTAACCTTGTATATTATAAGCAAGGTAAAAAATAATGCAACTCCAATATAAAAAAAATAAAAAAATGGTTCTACTTTATTAGCTCCATCAATGATCGTTAGCTTAGTTATGCTCATAATTATTGAGAGTCCCAGGTCTGAACTAGCAGCATCTATTCAGTCAATCAGTTCTTTCATTTTGATTTCTGACGATGCAATAAGTGTGGTGTTATCAGCATACCTCAGGTTGGATAACTTCTTTTAATTGTGAACCGTCTTGTCTGAACGGCTGGCCGTTAAGTTCCTTTTGAATGATAAATTCATCACATGTATTAAACGAGACTGGAGACGAAATACAACCCTGTCTTATGCCTTTTTGAACTTGGAAGATATCTAATAGTTCATTATTAAAATTCCCAATGACATAAAGTTTAATAACACGAATAATGAACCTTATTTTTTTTAATAAACCTGATTACGCCACATTTACTTTGGGTGTTTGTGTAAAGCACATTACACTAGGTTGCGGCGTTAATTTTTTTTGCTACCTGCCTTGGTTTAGGTATTGCAATTATCCTACTGTGAGTACCATTTTTTTCTCTCCAACCCTAATAACAACTGAACTGCCGCCGAGTGTACACATATTTTGATATTCCCAGCGCGATCTTTCGAAATTAATAGTCAAGAAACCGACAAGTGCCTATCCTGACCACAGGATCTGATCCGGACTGCCGCAAGAGAAGTTTGAACAATAAGGTGCACAGAATCTCAGTACAAGGTAGGTAATTGCGTTTCATTTGTTTTAGGGTTTGGTGACAAAGAATATAAAGAAAACGCAAATTCGCAAACTTGTATTTCGAGCATTCATCAGCTTCTGGCAAGTGCCACGATCAATCTCAGCTGAAGACTTGTCATACCAATGCCCAAGCCAGGAAGTTCTTCTTCTCCCAGTCCCCCTTCTGTTCGTAATTTTGCCAAGTTTAATGAGATCTAGGATCTTTTCTACCTTAATATTGACCTTTGTGGTCTGTTCTCCAGAGAGTTTTTCCTCTTGTCAGGTGGATTCTCAGCTCTCCTTTCATCTTTTGGGAGCTCTTTACTAAAACAAGTCCCGTGAGGCTGATTATGATAATGTAGTGCAATATAATTGAGTCTGGAGGTGTCCATTCTTTGGACAAGACCGTCCAAGTCCATCTAATAGAAAAATTGGAAAATAAATTTTATAATATTGAAAGTCTAAAAAATAATTATATTTATTTATTTTATTTATTTATTTATATACGGCATTTCTGCCATTTACATATATGTGGTATAAAGAGTGCTTAGAAATAAAAAGATTAAAAATAAAAAAAATCGAGTATGAAATATTAATATACTCGTACTATACACATTATTAATTACTTGAAATACATACACATTTTAAAGAAATTATACAATAACAAAATACATTAATCAATCAAATTATAACTATTTATAACTATTCCAACCCAATCTTCTGAAGATGATTTGCTCTTTTTGATAAAAATATGTTGGTCACTTTATTTTTTAAGTTAGGCAGAGATAAACTAAATATATCAAAATGTGATGCATATTCATTCCCGGTATTCTGTAATCTAACAATATGTGTTGGGTGTCCGATACAAACACATTTTGATTGAAATTTACGATCGTCAAAGTGTTGGCAAAAAAACTAAATCACCTTTTAAAATAAACCACGGAATAAATGGTGGGGTCCATATAAGTAGTTATCTCCATTCGGAGAATTTCAGTACACGTTAAGCTATTTTAAGAATCATACTAGTTTGTGTACCTACTTGTGTAAAATGTCGCTGTAAATTATCTTCCTCTAAGGATGGTTTAATGAGCAGACATACAGTGGCATAAATAATAACCCTTTAGCCCCTCCCCCAAATAACCAACCACTTCACCCATATCCTGTCAGTGCAGGCGGTGTCCTGTTATTAATTAATATTGAATACGCCAAAACAATATGTTTCGCTAGCACATTCTCTGACTACTAACCGGGAAGATACATTATATCAACACCAGCAGGACTGTTATCTTCTATACTATAAAACACAAAATACATGTATTTGTTTGTCTGTATGTATGTATGTTTGTCCGTCACAGTATCTCCTCCGAAACGGCGAGTCGCAGCGACGTGAAATTGGACACGTCATTCAAAGAAACATTCGTAGTTCAACAGTAATATTTTCTAGTCAAATTTAACTCGACTTCTACTGGATTACGGTTTAAACCGTTAGTTGTGAAGACGTCAAATATTGAACGAACATGTAAAATGCCATTTTTAAATGAACCGCGATATATTTGATCCAAAATTAGTAAATCGAAGAAGCTCGAAATTCAAAATCATCTCTTGAAATGCAATTTTTAGGTCAACTGTAATAGTCAATAGTTATCTTCGAGCTGCATTTGACTCAATTTCCACTGGATATAGACTCAAACTTTTTAACAGAAAACTCTAGAACCGTTAAATTAAGATTCAACGTATAAAATAGAATTCCAAGATCAACTGCGATATTTTCAAGTCAAAATGTTTGACTCTGCTTGATTTAAATTCGATTTTTTAATGATAGGTCGAAGAAACGTGAAATTAAAAATAAACTCTTGAAATGAAATTTCTATGTTTAATATCAAAGTTCAACTCGACCACTACTCGATGCACAGTCAAACATTTTAATGATAAATCGTGGAGACGCGCAATTTAGAGTGAACATGGAAAATGCCATTACCTGATAAACTGCGACATTTTCTCCGAAACCAAATTTGACTCGACGTCTACTCTTTATGGCCAAACTTCTTAACGGTAATATGTGGAAACGTTAAAATGAGAATCAACGTGTAATTTCCCAAACAAGATCAGCCGCGATACTTTCAAGCCAAAATTGTTGACCCTTCTTGATTCAAACTCAATTATTTATGGTAGGTCAAAGAAACGTGAAATTCAACTTTATTGCTTGTAATGCAATTTCCAGGTAAACTGTTCTGTTTTCGAGCTGAATTTAACTCGATTTCTACTCGAATTATTTTAGTAGTAATTTGTGGAGAAGTGAAATTTAGAATTAAAATGTACAAATCCATTTCTAGATAAACCATGACGTTTTTTTTAAAATAAATTTTTGACTCGAGCTCTACTTGATAGAGTCAAACTTTATAAGGGTAAGTTGTGGAGACGGTCAAAATCAACAGTGTTGTCTTCAAGCAAATTTATTTTTTGGGGAAAAAAGTGTTTGTGAGATTTAAAATCAATTTTTCAACATCAATCTTTCTCTTTTGAAGCAGAATTTTTCTCGGTCTTTTTTGGTATAAAATTTTTTTATTTTTTTTTTATTTATTTAATTTTACAATACGCCCAAGGGACATTTACAAAAAATATACAGTTAAGTACAAACATAGTGCGTAAAAATTTAAAAGATAAACAATGCTTTTTTGTATACATTTAGAAACAATAAGACACTTGTATACATTTAGAAAAAATAAAGCACACTTACGATAACTTCCAAACTGTCAACTATTTCAAATGAAATAACTCAGAACACACTACAAATTAAAATAACAGGACAAGACTGTTTTAGAACCATTCCGGGCAAAAGTGGATATATATATATACAAAAGGCAATGTTTGTATGTGTGTCCTCGATATACTAAATAACTACTGGACGCGTGGTTTTAAGCATAGTAATAATCTTTGTCCTGAGTATTTTTATAGCTCCCAAAGTCATAAATCTGTTTGGTAGAAAAAAGTTGAGAGCGTAAATGTTTTATTCGTCATTCACCAGGGCTACATTGCAGGAGAATGCATATACTGTAAAATTGGAGGATGCTATTTTTTTTTAATTAAAAAAATGCATTTAAATGTTTACAAACAAAATTATTTTTTTGTGGGTTTCAAATACATTTTCTTCTTCATTTTTTCTTTTTAGTGGATTTTCGGAAATGTTAAAATAATATTAAATGATATTAAATACATTTTTGAAAATTGTATCCCTACAAAAAGTGCTTCCCTGTTGGTAAGAAAAGCAGAGTTTGACATTTGTGAAATTAATTCTTTATTTGAAAAGAAATTATTTAAAATTTTAGAATTCCATCTTAAACAAGTCCCTAGGTCTACATACAATGAAAAGTTACACCATCTTTTTTACGTTTATCCGAACGGCTTTTACACACTTTCAAGGTTTATTCAGGCATTTTGGTTTCGAATTAAATGTCAAACTCACGTCGAAACCCGGCAAAAACTACTTAATACGCGCTGGGCATGACTGAGCATTTGGGCATGAGTTGAGTGTCATAATTTTAGAGGGCTTAGTTTGAGTCTATGTGTATTATTTCCTGTTTTTATGGTTACATCAATGCATTATAAAGTATAGTTTTGTAAGTATTCTTAATAATGTTTATTCTTAAAAGGAAACGCGGTCTGACTTTTATACAAACAGACGTGTTCCGTATTTTATCACTGGATTATGGCACTAGAGCAGTAATTTCTTTCTCACTATTGGTATTTACAATTGGCGTATCCCTATTGTTTTTGTTATTCTTTCTTTTTTTTTAGAACCATTCAAGAACCCGACAAATTGCCTAGATTTACCCTTTACAAACAAGATAAATATTTTTTTAAATATGCAAGACGTACCGATACAAAATTTTTATTCGGATCATCTGTCTAAAAAAATAACGAAATCGGTTCAGTTTTGAGGTGCGGAAAACAGGATAGTGAAACGTCGATTTTGTCTATTTGGGAGGCATCTTAAAGTCAGTGATGTTTAAATATCTATTTATCAAAATTCCCTGGCAGGGCGTATCCCCGCATAAATTGTGTAATCCAAAAAACAAAAATTATAATGTTTAAACCGCACGTAAATCGGTCCAGTAGTTATACAGTCCATCGAGGACACACAAATGAATATTACTATTTATATATATATATATCAAAGATGATCAATCTTACGCTTAAGGCGCAAATATTTCAGCGTAAAAACACATTTTAAAATAAGTATTTCATACAATCTATGTCGAGAATCGAACCCGAAAACTGTTGCATTGTATTCAAACGCAGTGAAAATCGCTTAACCAGGCGGTAAAAGTATTATAAAAAAGCGTAGTATTTTTGTTCTTGTTCCTAAAAACAAATATTTAGAAAATAGCAAAATGGAGATATGTTTATCTAAAAATTAATTTACGATGTGTTTTATCAACACGTTTTCCCTAGAAATTATGTATGTAAAACAAGTTGTTCCTTAGATCCTTTCTGAGGATACGTAACATGGCTTTGTAAACATATTATTGCGTGCTTGCTGATGCGTCATTACATGGATGGTTGATTTAGCCATTTCTATTTCCGATTATGAGAGAATCTTATATAGAAAATATTAAACAATTAATGAAGATAGATAGATCAAAGTCTAGACATTTATAAAACGAATGACCTGTGATTGGTAACTGGTTTAAGTGATTTTTAAATTAATATGAACATAAGTGTTTTTCACAAAAATGGCGTATCTATACTAATATTATAAATGCAAAAGTGTGTTTGTTTGTTTGTGTTTCCTTCTCGTCCCAACAGAGCGACCGATTGACGTATTTTTAAAATAGAGATGGCCAAAGAAATGAGAAGTAAAATAAGCTCCTTATTTTTTATCCCGAAATTAAAAAAGCAAAATATAATTGAATATAACAACAATGAGTAACATTATTTGAAAATCAGTTTGCGGTAAGAAGGTCAAAAAAAAATTTGAAATCAATTCTCAATCAACTGACTTGCTTTATCTATGGTTAATTTGATTTGCTTTTAGTTTAGTTGTAAGATTTTTGATTTGTGAATAGACCAACTATTCTACGTTGCTATAAACTAACGGATCGACACATACATATAATATATTTCATCGTGATAGTTGGAGGGCCGCCAATCGATACAAGCCAATTTCTATCTCGAAAAAAAATATTATTACCTCGGGAAAATTCTTATTGATGAACGACAAAACTAAGTACTAATTTCGACTAATATACTATGCCAGCGAAGCCGCGGATAAAAGCTGGTATTGTATAAAATTCAGGACTTTAGGCTTTATGTAATCGGCATTCCAGGCATCGTTTAATCGGCCCTTCGAGCCCTTATTGGTGAACACTCGGCCACCCAAATATCGCCCCTTTGGGCCTCACAATGTATTTTTTGTTGTTCGGATCAATCTAAATGTAATAAAGTAGAATTTGTCACTTCTGATTTTGATGATGCCACCGAATCCACAAAAAATTTGCAGATACATTGTTTTAAATATTTACGCAAAAAATTCGGTTGATAATCGATTAAAATTTAAAAGAGAATAATCCGTAATTAAAATAATATCATAAACTGTTGGTCACTGTTACATATAAGAAAATTGGGCCCTCATTTAATCTGTTTTTTGGGCTTTAATTCTAGCCTGGCGATGATGTAATACGAGTCTACATAGGATACAAGACTTAATATGATTCTATTTTTTATTTTAATGACAAAGTTTTTATTTGTAATTTTCAAATGGACATTTTCACATCGAATTTGAAATGTTAAATGTACATAAATATGCAGGATTTTAATAAAACATATATATACTAACTATGCGATCAATAATTACACAAATTGACAATACGACAATAAATCTGTTTCAATGTATAAGTAATATAAATATAAATCTGTTTTAATGTAGAGAGAGTTAGAGACTAGAATTTATGACAACGATAACAGAGACGCTGTTCTGTGGCCGGTGTTTGTGTGTGATATTTTACCGTAATAAATAACAAAAATTACTCTTATTCCTTTAATTCGCTTAGTACTTTAATATTCTAGTAAAACAGTTTTAGGAATTTCATAAGGACTATTTTAATTTTATAATATTCAAAAAAGGACTTTCGCTTAAATTCATTTGATTATTAGTAATATTTAAGTTTTAATCTACAGCCTTTCTAATTTCAAACATTTCTTAGTTGTTAAGTAAACTTTTATTTTTCTTTATTTGTAATATTTCAATACCATCTTCAAAGTTAATTGACTGACTATTTGTAAAAATATGTTTAGAAATCTCCGAAAAATACTGTTTTTATGACATCTTGTATCTGATTTGTTTGAATATTTTGTTATTCCCTTTTTGTTTGTGTTATTCCTATGTTTATTGTTGATTAATTTCACTTGTTTTTGGACAATGTTATCATATTTTAGTAAAAGGCCCTAACAAAGGGAAAAAAATCTCTAATTTTAAATTTTCGTGATGTTTTTCCGATATAAAATTAATTGCATTAAAGACAAGTTGATTTGTAATTACCTGATTTCTCTAATTTATCAGATTTTTGTTTTGTAATTTTCAGTATATTTCCCGTATAGTTTTTTTGTATATTTTTATTTAAGCCAATCAACAGGCTTATGTAAGCCCTAACAGATTGGCATTAATGAGTATTTATACACTTAATGTAAACAGTCTTAAAATCCATTTAAATTTACAAAGGTATAATTTACAAAAGGTATAATTTACAATATTAATCTACAATATTATAAATATACCAATTTAATGTTTGTGAAATATGCTGGTCTTACGTCGTCCGTTATCTCTTTAAATTTTCATTTCAAAAGGTTACCTTACAAGTTGGTAATTAAATTGTATAAGTGGAACGTAAAAAAAACTTCATTTCAATGTATAAAATATCTTTCATTCATGAGATATATATTGTAAATACATTTCATAAGGTTTTATTAGAGGCTTCCTCGTAATTGGTAACATAAATAATTGCCACTTATTAAAATAATAATACTCGTACATAACGTAAAATAACTAATACACAAAACTTGTAATATTATTTATTGTAAATACAACGTTTATTGTTGAAAATAAAATAAACCAAATCTACACTTGAATATTAGTCGCACAGTTACACATTTTAATATTTACCTATTGCTTTGCGTAACTGTAAAGTGTACGCACAATTTTAACGCTTTAATTTTTTTTTTCTGCAAAACTTTTACACAATCATAAATAAGGTTTTTAATAACTTTTTACAAAATAGGGGTTTTTCCTTTGGTTGTTTTTCCATGCAACATTTTAATGTTATACCATAAAGGTATTAACAAAATGTATCCGCATTTTACGTATTAAAACAATTTGAAAGCTGAAAAGAAAATACTAAATAGTAATTCAAGCAATAAGAACATACTGAAAACAAATAGACTTTAAAGCCTCTCATTTAAAAATATTCGATGTTTAAAGCATATTAGGTGCGGAAAGGGAATAATGATGATAACGTATTTTATATACAGGTAAATTATTTTTTTAGCATTTTTTTGTCTTTATCTGTCCATTGCCTCTACGTATATCGACCAACGCAGCTTCCTTTCTTGATTTAATTTATTTATAATTTTTTTACATTTTTTATAACGCGTATCACTATATTTTGTCGATAATGCTTGTGTCAGAGTAGATCTCGACGCTTGTGCACAATAATGTATTGTTCAGCATTCAGCCCGCTTTCAACATTGTTCTTCCAATTTCATACTTCACCTCCACACATGAGCGACGCGCGTCGGTACCGAGACTGATTATGAACCGCAAATTTTGCTTCCAGCCACAATCATTTCGCAGCCTCGGCACTGGTATTATGAACTCAATTATTCTACATACCAAATACGCGCTATACTGCGCTACAAGTGCGTCCGTAATACTAGCCCAGTACAATGTGGTGTATCTAAATCGGCCATTTTGCAGGAGAGCAAAAACAAACTTTTAAAATTTATAATTAATAATAAAAAATATAATAGTTTGTTGAAAATATTACTATACATTTATCAACTATTTTTTTTATAGTAATAGATATCTCAGGATTATGAGTTGTCTGCCTAACTAGGTACAACCTGTTTTAAGGCAGACTTTTTTTGGGTGGAGCTAAATAAACAAAACAAGACTATCTACATCATCATCATGAATTTCATCATCATAATCATCAGTGGCGCTACAGCCCGTTGGGGGCCCTGGCCTCCTCCAGAAATTGTCTCCATTCGTCCCTGCGCCCCGCGGCTCTTCTCCGGTTTGTCAGGCTAATCGCTTTTACGTCCCTTTCCACATTATCCAGCCATCTTAATTTTGGTCTGCCTCTGCTTCGTCTGCCTTCCGGAGTGGTATAAAGAATCGTTTTTGGGGTACGGTTATCATTCATTCTGTGCACATGGCCCAACCATTGCAATCTTTTTATTTTTATGAATTGTGCAATGTTAGGTTCGCCATACAATGCCTCTAATTCGTGATTAAACCGTCTCCTCCACACTCCGTTTTGGTTGACAGCACCAAATATCGTCCTTTATATTTTTATTTTGAATACCAATACCATATTTTCATCTCTTTTGGTCATAACCCAGCATTCGGCTAGTGAATTTAGTATTCAATTTTACGTTAAATATCCTTTTTTTATAAATATTTTTTTATGAAATATATTTTAACAAATGTTCTGACTTCTCACCGGCCATATTTTATATTTTAGGACCAGAGTTCAGAGTTTGTGGTAGACCCCCCATGACCCATTCCCTAGTTTGATTCCTGGTAGTATAAGAGTGTTCCTTTTGTGATTTGGCGGAATAGTTAACTTTTACAAACATCATGGTTCTATGAATATACTGTCAAGAAAGTTATTCTCGACTTTGTGCTATATGAAAAACAGACTGCGCCCCTGGATATTTGCACTCGAACAAAATCGACCGCTGTAATTCTACCCACTAGAAACCCGCGACGCATTTTCCTCAATCTAATCACCGATTGTTTTAATCTGTAGTGGTGTTTACTCGAAACCACCTCCCCAAATACACACGATAATACAGGAGTGAAGCTAGTCCTTTTGCACCCGCTACGCATAAAATCAAGGAGCAGGGTAGTTTGCGGTAAGATCAACGCGATCGGGGTGACGTGAACAGATACATATACTCTGTGCAGGCCTAAAAGCGCCGGCAGTCGGAAACTACCATCAGAGCGATCGCACGTCAAACGGCGCGCTGTTTCCGAACTCGACGCTTCGCGTGTCGAATAAAATCACAATGGTCCTCGTTTAATTCAGCAGCTTCCGGCTCAAACCACATGCGTTAATTTTTGGCATCCATCGCGTTTCAACGTTTCACTAGGAGATTCGTTCTGATGTGGGTTGTATGCAGTCACATGCACAGATTTTTTAACAAGGGTAGGCAGTAGAAAAAAGTACGTTTTATATAATATAAGTAATAAATCTTACAAAACAGTTTCCTTTACTCATCACATTGGTTTGAATCACTATGTTTTGTATGTACACACCCAGTTACCCAGTTAAACTTTTCAAAATATTGAACACTGAATTTACGTGAAAGAGTGTTTTTTTTTTAATGAAGTGTAATTCAGGAGTGCACCTTCTTTTGGTTATATTTTTTGTCCATAAAGAATAACCGAGAAAACGCGTTGTTTCTTAAAACGGTTAAACACTCATTTTTGTCAATATCATAAGTTTCACAGAACTTCATTTCAATTTTATATAAACAAAATAAACGTAGACCATATTCTATCGTATCTTTGTATTATTTATTTGACATTCAATCTTTGACCGTTTTTTATCAAATAATTTAAACAAAAATGTTAGTAGTGCATTCGTTTTTTTCTTTCTAAAACAACGCACCAAAGTTCATGGAAAGCAATGCTTATAAAATAGGTCATACACGCGTAATTAAAACTGGAAAAAAACCCCCAGATACACGTTTTTTTCACGTAAACAACAGCTACAATATGAACAAAATAAGCATTTGTAGTTTGTGCCTTAGCCAACCCTGGCCAATGGCGGCGCGCAGATCGGTACGATACGGTTCTTAACCGAATTATATCTGGTGCATTTTTAAAATTTTACAAATAGTTACTCGCATATTTTATACTATTTTTTGTTATTGTTTTAATGAAATTCTAGTAGGGTAGGCACTGTTTATGTGCCTATATGGAACGCACGTCTCTGGTTGTATGTAATGAGTTCCGGCCTCGGTGTAGGAACAATGATATTTTGCCGGAATAAAATCCCGGGTTCGTAAATGTTATTCTCCGTGTGATTGTATCGAAATAGTTATGTATATTTTTGTCTCTGTCTGTTTAAATATTAAAATTATACTTCTTGTTATAAACCTAGTTATGTAAAATCCCCGGCATCCTTTTAAGTAGACTAGTCCTTACGTTTAGGGTAAAGAACACGCGGAAAATCACTGGATACGATAAACAAGTAGGAGACCCCACCCTCAGATGCCATCTCATGCTCCCGGACAAGTTATTCAATGGTAGTCTACAGGTAAAGAAAGTGCCCCTCTGCTCCAGAGGAAAATATTGGTAGGTATCTGTGCGTTGGCAAATACACTCCTAGGTGTTTAATTTCCTTTCAATACAATACAATGCTTGTATTTTTATGTACGAGGCATATTTAGAAAGTAAGAGTAGTGTTTGGCTCTCGTGCTGTGAGTTTTTTTTTCCAATAGTTAACACCGATTGGTAGTTGGGAATCTCTTAAACACAATAAGCATCGGCGACCTTTGTTAATGTCAAAACTTGCCTCGTAGTGTTTTTTTCTGTGAAAGATGTCAATAAGAAATCCCGCTAAGTGCAAGGTGCGCGCTGTCATAACGTTCCTTCTCACGGAAGGAAAAGCCCAGACTGAAATTTTGGCACGGATCAAAACTCTTTACGACGATGGTGCTATGAACCAAACAAACGTATTTAAGTGGTGTCGTGAGTTTAATGAAGGAAGAACAAATATTCATGACGAGCAAAGGAGTGGAAAACTTTCAATTGTGACAGATGAGTTGGCGCAAAAAATCGACGAAACTGTTCGTGAAGACCGCCGATTGACAGTTGATAAAATATCAAACACCACAAATTTCCAGATCTTTGTTGTACGAAACAATTACAGAAACGCTGGGATATCGAAAATCGTGCTCAAGATGGGTCCCAAAACAACTGACAGAGCACCACAAATTGAATCGGGTCGCGAGTTCCTCCCTTATAACTCGTTTGGTTGGGTTATTTTGAGCCACCCTGCATACTCCCCTGACTTAACGCCTTTAGATTTTCATCTTTTTACCCCTTAAGACTCACATGGGAGAAAAAAAAAATCTAACCGATGAGGAGGTGAAACAAGAGGTCTTTAAGTGGACCAGGATGGCGGTAGAGTTCTATGAGGAAGGCATAAAACAGCTTGTGCCACGACTTACAACCTGCATAGAACGGAAAGGTGACTACGAGAAAAAAAAATATATATATACAAACTTCTTCTTCTTCTAGTGCCTTGCCGGGTCCCCATCAACGTTGGCGATCACTAGAGCAAAAGCATATGCATCTGTCCTGCGCTACTTTTATATTTCGCAGCCAGGACGATTGCTTATTGATGTACTCGCCGTAGTGATTCCTAGGAAAAGATGACCAAAGTGGTTCCCCGTTGCCTTCTCTGGTGGATTTTTCTGTCGGGGTTCCATTCTCTTAGCTGGTTGGTTTTGGTTTTGAGGCGCCGAAAACTCGCCTTTAATCCTCTCGTTTTCCCACCGTTATGAGTGTGATCCCATTGCCCGGGGTTCGCGACGTGGACGCTAACGATTTGGACTAGTCAGTAGTGCTGCTGATGGAATGCAACTGGGCGTTTGCAGCATTTTATAGAATCGCATCCTCCAGCAAGATGTGAATCACTGCGACCCTACTGACAGTTCGAACCCCATATACAAACACTGTAAAAAAAAAATTATACAAAAATTTACCACTCTTACTTCCTGGATATGCCTCGTATAGAATTTCAGTTAATACGCTAAAAAAATTATAAAAAACTTGTAAATTTTAAACAGAACTTTAAGTTGCGCATAATAATTCAAATTTTAAGCACTTTTGCATTATTTATTAAATACATTAAATCGCAATATTGAACTTCCCAGCAATACAGTTGGAAGCATGTCATTATTATCATATTACATATTCCCTCCGCAAAAATGTTTCCCCTCTGTTGCAACAAATTTAGGACGTAAATATTTATTTTTTTACTTACATACATTAGTTTATTGCACATTATTTGAGACATAAGTCTTAACTCCATGGGACTAAAGGTGCTGTGCTGTGTCCTGTCCTGAGATATTCTAAGAAAGAGAAAATAAATGTCATTACACTGCATTTAAAGCTAAATTTTTTTTGAACAAAATAGACAAATTTAGGCTTACGACAGAGTACTTCTGGAGGTGTGATTTATTTACCAAGGTCGACTTCATTTCCCTGTTGCCATTTTTACCTTCCTTTCTTTGTATCCACAATATATTTGCAAACATATATTTATCCTTAACAGCCATCCACACTAACATTGTAAATGTGAAAGTGTGTTTGTTTATGTTTCCTTCACGTCTCAACGGAGCGATTAATTGTCTTTTTTTGCGTGGGGATAGCTGAAGGGGTGTGAAGTCAAATAAGATACTTATTTTTCATTCCGAATCAAAAAAGTACCATAAAAATATATGATACGTCAACAATGAGCAACATTATTTGAAATTAAATAGTCGGTTTTGTGGAATGTCAAAAAAAAATATTTGAAATTAAATCTTTAAATTTTTATATTTGACTATCTTCATCTTTGGTTATTTTAATTTTGTATCAGGACTTTTTAGTTGGGAATAAAATAACGATGCGACGTCGCTAATGACTAACGGAGCGTCGTATTTTTTTTACGTAGTACGTAAAAAGCTAGTTAGTAATACATTTGAATAAAACAGATGATTAATATTTTCTCTTCTTTGTATAGAAAAACATTTCAAATTTGGAAAATGAGATAAATTAACAATCGAAAATATTCTCAAACAATCGAATTTCGTTTCAATATTTTACACGCTGCGCGCTGATCAATTGAAAATATGATTTGAAAGAAGGCTTGTATTTGAAGGAGAAAATTATTATCCCTTAATTTAATAACTCGGGAGGGCTTATGAAATTACTTTTAAATAAATAAAAAAAACATGAGTACGTTAATAATTTAAGCACGTTAGCCAAAAAGTCCCTACCTCTTGGGTTCTACTTCTCCCGCCCTCACCATTGGTTTTAGAATATGACTACGTAAATTCCATTTAAAAAAAACAAAAACTGCTAAGCTGTAACTAAATATTCTAGGAGAAAATAATTCTAGATACATTTCACCTACAAAACAAAACGACGTCAATGGTTGAAAGTTTAAGAAGTATTTTTGTTAATATAAGTTTTGTTTACAAATTACAATAAATCAATCAATAATGTATTCTCCTTCATTATTTTACAACAAATTAGTCAGTAATGTATTCTCCTTACGTAACGGACGTCAACAAAGTCTAGCAGCCCTAACTAGGGCTTAAGTACCAAGTTATTAGAATAAGCACCCTGGTATATGTAAGCAAGGTGATTTCCCCTCAATAAAGACTCGAAAATGTTACTTTTAGGGTAGGTAAAAAAATAACATACAGAATTGTAGTTTTGTTCCCGCAAAGCCGAGGCTTGTCTGCGGGTTACATTATATTTTTGTATTTTTTACTTAAATTTATAAAATGTTGGTGCAAAGTTTAATAATAGATAAAGAATGTATTTAGGTTCACTTGCTGCTCTTAATAAGTTTTTGACTAATTTTTTTAATGTATTTAGGTATACTTCCTTGCTTTATAAAAAAACTATCCATAAGCGTCTAATAGTAGTAGCATACTTCGTAAGTATGAATCATAAGTGGGAGTCAATTTCATCTAATTATCGATCATTCCCATCGAGAGATCTTATTTTTGTTTTGAAGAAAAGTAACAAAGAAACTGCAGAATAATGCCTCGTACTCTCGTACTAAAAGTTCCGACTTCCGATTTGAGGTTATAATTTCTCAGTTTGTTATTTAGAAGGGTACACTCGAGAAAACATGAAACATTCAATGCCCGTATTCTACACTGAGAAAACAAAGCGATAAATAAATACCGTTTTCAATTTCAATTCGTCTGTTTTGTGAGTTTTATTGTTATGGAATTATGTAAAACCGAAAAGCAGGTATTCAAAAGTACTTTTCTGAGATATTTACTAATTGTTGAAGCTTATGACTAGACTGCCGTTCATTGCATCACTAATTTATTGCAATTCCAAGAGCTTGTGAACAATGCCTGTAAACATGGAAAAGAAACGCGTACCATAAATTGAACAAAGTATTTTCGTAGGGGCATTTTGATTAGTTAAAATTGAAAGTAGTTTGTATTCCTTTTCTATGTCCGTTAACTTGCTGTGCATGTTGTGGTTGTGATGCATTTTTGAATAAGTTAAACTCGTTTTAGTTTTTTTTCACCCCTTAGGCGATTTTCGGGATCTCGATTTAAAGAGCTAAAATGGCATTACCAAGACTTGCCAAAGATATTTGTGGAGTTGTCTGTTCTGCCTTCAATAAGGTCCTTTTTTAGCGCCATGTTGTTATTGAGAATATTTTTTTTTTAACTCATGAGTAACCGTGTAACTTGTTGGATTTATTTTTTTTTCCTTTATTTCCTTAATTTGGTTTTTGCCAAAAAGGCCGTCAATTTGGGGTGAGGATGGCAAATTTCTTTTAGTTCGGCTTCTTGACATTGTAGACTGAAGTATACGCGTTCACCACTTCACTTATACAGCTTTACGACCGAGTTTGGTAGATGTGGTTACGATAACAAACAACTGAATTAACAAGGTTAAATTATTTAAACTTTGATTTTTATTTTTAAGAAATTCACTTTTTAAAACTACTTTTTTACACGTGATATGCTCAATAGGATTTCTTAAACTTTTCTTATTCCACCTGAAATATATTTTTTTAGAATAGAATAATTTTAAATACATGCAAGTTGTATTTTTACAAATTTCGTTTGGATGCAGAATTTATACCTTAAATTATAATTTATTTTATTGCCCTTCATTTGTCACGTAGTTTTATGTTATTTTTGTTCAGTAGCTTGTTGTAACAATTAGCTTACGCCATGGATGTAATAAATAAAAATTGACTATTGTAGACTTTGGAAACCTATACATACACACCAATACGCACCTGTTTGTGTGTGTTTGTTGGCTCCTCAACTGATGCTGCGTTACCTATACTTATTAGGTACGAGTATATCGTATTACTCAATTCAAGATGTGCAATGAAATGAATACGCTTGTATTTTGATAAATTATTCCAATAAATTTTCCAGTCGCAGTTAATCCTTTACAACATTAAGAGGATGCGCGGTCTAGCTTTTTTTCATACAGTCGTATTCTCGTGTTTTCTCCCTGCATTATGGCACTCGAGCAATATTTTTTTACAATCTGTTTGGTCAGATTATTGCGTTTGAGGTTTCGTACACAGATCAAAAAAGGAATATTGTGGCCACTTAAACCACCCAATGACACGTCATAATCCCTGTAAATGCCTAGACTTCCATATTTCCTTCTTTAAAATATTATCCATCCCTGTTGCAATTTGTAAATTTAGTACTTAACGCACACTACAGATATTTACCATTGGCGAGTTTATTTTTATTAGATTTTTTAGCTTTTTTGTATAGATATTTACCATTGGCGTGTCTAAAAGTGCGTAGTTTTATCTGCCATATTCGATGTATACAAATACGATGAATAATTTAGAAAAACCGAAAAGGTAGCGTCACTGAAATTTTCAATCGGATATTTAAAAAAAAAAAACAAAATCGGTTCAGTTTTGGGGTGTGGAAAATGGGACTACGGTACTATGGAACGTCGATTTTGTTGATTTTAATTAGGCTCAATTATTCCGACATGCAGTTGTCTTTTTCGGAAAGTTTCAGGGTGGCATCTGCGAGTGACTGAAAAACACCTATTTATCAAATTCACCTGCCACCGCATATCCTTTTAAGGGGTTGTTATAACTCTGTTCGCAGCCATTAAGTACTGGATCATCGGCGGAGGATATAAAATCTGTCTCCTCAGACTTATATTCGTGCAACGTCTCGCATTTAGCAAATCCCCGCTCTCCGAAGTTAGCTCGGGAACTCACTTCTTAAGAAGAGAAAACTCAAAATCTTTCCGTTTATCCTTCACTTCATCTTCTTAAACTCCGCGTATAAGCTTATACGCAATTTCGAGCAAAGTTGAATGTTTTGTAGTTCCCACAAAGTTACAGAACCTATTAGCTTACTAAATGATTACGTATCGTTAATGTATTATATTAAAATATACGTTTCCACGTGGTTTCTACGTATACGATTTCCTACTTTCTTTAAATATAAAATATGAATGGTGGAAACAAGTAAGCTAATAACTAAACAATACCTAATTATATTGAGTTTTTCAACTGACATTTCTTGGTGGATCACATTTTAATTATAATAATAATAATAATACGCCCATGGATATATTACTCTTTAATTTTTAAATTTTTACCAGTGACCGGGTTTTGTCGTGACTGACATTGTCAGACTGGTGGAAAACTAAACAAATTTATATATTATATACAAGTGTAAGCAGAGGTTGTGAATCGTGATTTTATATAATTATGGAAATAAAAGAGTTTAAATTAAAACGATTTAAGTACAAAGTAATAACAATTGTATGAATTTTAGTTTTGTTTTAATGTATAAAATAAAAACTTATAAATAAAAGTGTAATAAAACTATTTACGTATTTTTATTATTATAATATCTTTTTATATAAATATGATTGTTAATAAACGGTGTTACGGAATGCCAATATTTCTTCTAATGAGGATGATCAGTGTCTTTTTTAAAAATTTTATTTCTTAATAGACTATTCAACTAAGCCAAAAAAAAACAATATCCTTTACACCTCTCACATCATTGGTTGGTTCATATGAACCAGTGACGTTAATCAAAGTAGTGCGTTTTTATTAAACTATTTTTTATTATTTTTTTCGTACATTTTCAAGAAACTTTTCCGTACAATTTAATGCTCTAATTTTTACCGAGCGCAAGAAAACATTTTTTGCATCCAATTTTCCGAAGGGCTGCAGTTTCTTATTAGAGTTGCAAATCTATTTACTTATCACAAAGTTCGAGTTTGACCAAATGTTTGTAGACAAAATACTGGATTTCACTCCCACGGGAGTCATTAAGATTAACAAATTACAACAGGGATGGAAAATACCTTAAAGAAGGAAATATGGAAGTCTAGGCATTTACAGGGCTTATGACTTGTCATTGGCTGGTTTATAGCTCTAAAAATCTTCAACGTATTAAGTAGAAAAAAGGTAAAAGCGAAAATGTTTTTTTCATCGCTTACCCAGGGGGGGCTGTCAATTTTTTAACAAAGATCTCGTGAGGGAGGTGGTTGGGAGGAGAATTCGTGGGATTGGCGAAGGAAGAAGGAAGAGGGGGAGGTGTATCAATATGTTCTAGCTTATCAAAACATTTTAACATAATAATTAAAAATAATTTTCAAAATACTTAAAATATGCACATCAAACGACAAAGTATAGATATGTCTTGTTTTTTATGGTACGAGTAGAAAATTCTTTAATATAACAAATCAAATATTTAAAATTTGTTGTAAACGTACTTACCTACCTCAGATTTCAAGAATGAAGTGTTCCAAAATTGGCGAAGAAATTTCATGTTTCATAATACATTTAAACCATCTACTGAAATTGCATTTATGTACTGATTTAATCTGATATTGATTTATCTTAATTTAACAAGGGGCTCGCCGGCCCAAGTCAAAATTAACAAGCGACTCGCGCAAGCCCCTCCGAGCCCCCTCCAGCCCCCCTTCCCCTCTCTCCCTCCCACCCGCCACTGTTGGTGAGAAGAGCAGAGTTTGACATTTGCAAACATAATCCTGAATTTGAACATGAATTATTTTATGTTTTGGAATTCTAACAAAAACAAGTACGCGGGTACCTATTTAAATTCAATATTTAAAAATTAATTATTTTTCGATTTGGAATTTAATCATAAACAAGTACCTAGGCTCTTACTTATAAACGAAAAGTTACATCTTTTTTTTTTCCTTCTACCCGAACAGTTTTAACATGCTTTGGCGGTTGAAGAACGACTTAATACGCGTAGGGCAGGACCGAGTATTTGGGCGTGCGTTATGTGTTATAAATTTAGAGAGTTCCGGGTGCGTCTATGTGTACTAATAGGTCATATTTAAGAACAAAGTTGTGTTTAAGAACACCGAACCTGTTTCTATGGTAACGTAAAAGCATTATGAAGTAAAGTTTTGTAAGTATACTTAATAATGATTAATCTTAAGAGGAAACGCTGTCCTATTTTTCTTAATTCAAACGTATTCCATATTTTCTCTCTGGATTATGGCGCTAGAGCAATGATTTTTTTACACACTATAGATATTTGTAATTGGCGTGTCTCAACTGTTTTGTCTTTTTTTTTAACTGTTTATTATGGGAACTAAAACCATCCAAAAACCCCGTAAAAATGTACAGTTTTATCGGCTGTCTTCGGGCGCACGGTACACTATATAACTCTTTTTTAAAAAAATACAAAACATACTGATACAGAAAAATTTGTTTTGATACTTCATAAAAAAAAATTACAAAATCGGTTCACTTTTGAGGTGCGGGAAACGGGACATCGAAACGTCGATTTTTTCCATATTAACAAAAGGTTTGGACATGCCATTGCCTTTTTAGCACAGTATCGGGGAGGCATTTGTAAATCAGTGACAATAAAATAATATTCAAATACCTATTTATCGAAATTCTCTGTTCTCACAATTTATAAACCGAAACACGTCAATATTAATGTATTCGTCCATATCTAATTTGGACTAAAAACAGTAATTGAAATAAATGTTTTTATTGTGTTCATTTAATCCATATACGAGTATGTATTAAAATCTAGCAATAGCAAAGCATCGCCGGATTCAGCTCGTTAAACAATAAATCAGATTTATACATCATCACTTAAACTACATAAATATTGAATTTATACAATTATTTGTAAAATGTTAGAAAGCGTGTAAAGTGGCCACTAATTCAGCCAATGACAGGGGACCCGGCAAGGCACTAGAAGAAGAAGAAGAAGATTTAATTTATTTTTTTTAATTTTTGGATATTTGTTGTAAATGCATCACTGTACCTACATGTTTTTAGTATTTAGTAATGGAATAATTGTTATTGAGTTGCAAAAAACCGCGGTTCAAACGATACTTGACACTCCGTGGGACCACAGCTTGACTGCAATATAATAAATGAACGTGTGAATGTAAGTACCCAAAAACTATCGGCTGTTTAGCGGTCATAACCGACTTATTAAGAAAATGATAATTAAATTGTGATCAAATTTTGATTTATAGGGGACTAAAATCCAACTCGCATTTTTTCAGAGTAGTAAACACAAGTCACGGAGTTCTCGAAAGGGCGAAATACGATATTTTGATACCATAAATATTAGATACGAATCGAAACAAAAGCATGACATACTAAGTCAAACAGAGAAATAATCAACAGTTCTTTGAGTTCGTCCGAACCGATAAAACTAGCTGATTCAAGAAGAAGTATAAAAAAATATAAATGAAAATGAAAATCCCTCTCCTCTACTCCTCCACTTCTCCAATCTATTTCCTCATCCCTTAACCTTCTTACGAGCACTTTTTTTTTTCTTTCTAATGTCTTATATAATATATTATTTTTCTCTTTACTGTGTAACATGTTCTCTCATTATATTTGTGAAAAACTTTAACTGGATGTGTACTATTTTTTTATATTTTGTATTCTTATAAAGCAACTGTTGTTTTTCCCCAATAAAAAAAAAATATTTTCAGGCGTTGCCTAGTATGTATAGGTAGGTTGAATAAAGCGGTCAGAATATCAAAAACAAAACAAAAGAACAAATCATCTCACCGTTTCCCCGCATACAGACCTCGCTTCCTCTACATTCATACATCTTCTCATACACGCACGCCGATTATTCCTACTCTTGACTGGTCCATCTTCAAATATTTGATGGACTTGATCGTGCCATGTCTTTCTCGGTCTTCCTCATTTTCTGCATTCATCAACATTGGCATCACAGATTCTTTTAGCTGTTCTTTCGCTGTCCATTCGCTCTACAGTCCAAACCAACGCAGCACCCCTTTCTTGATTTGTCGATAATGCATGTCTCAGCCTTACACAGTTCACGGATCGGTACATTTCGCCTGAGAGATCGCATCTCGACAGCGTTCAACCCACTTTCATAATTATTTTTCCAATTCCGTATTTCGCTTCAATTTCACCTGCGTCAATATTCTCTTTAACTTCACAAAGATCAACAAATGGAAAAATTGAAGGAATAAACATAGGCAGAATAGCGAGTGTTACGCAGTGTATAGAGTGGCCACTTAAACCAGCCAATGACAGGTCATAAGCCTTGTAAATGCCTGAACTCCTATATTTCTTTCTATAAAATATTTTTCATTTCTGTTGTTGTAATATATTACTGTTAATAGCCCACCCCCAAAGGGGCTGAATCCGGAAAACAATAACATCTGATTTGTCTTATTTAGAAATATCATGTCTGATCTATTAAACCCTTTCCGCGTGGGTTTTTTATGGTTTGGTTCGAGACTTGGAATGATCTAGGAAAAACAAATATGCATACTTTTTTTTAATTTTCAAATATAATTAATCGAGCTATATACTCGTATAGCTTTAATTCAAAGTGTTATTTTGTCATATTTGGCACTTTATGCCATTATAAGATGCTTACGCGCTAGCTTTTATGAGAATAGAGAAAAAATACATTTTCTCTTTTATACTTCAGCCAGGTATGGCTCTAAATGCGGTAAGGGGTTAATCGAACCCCTGCTTGTAATATCGTTCTTTGCTGCTGTTTATACTAACACAACCCTCCCGTGACGGTTAAATGTAATACACCTTATTTACATACACATACAGAATGCTGATGATATCACGTAAGCACTCTCTCGCCCTGTATTGTGGATTCTTAATTACTTCATTTTATTTTTAGATTAGTTTACGACGGTGTTATGCTAAAATGTGTCAAGCCACAAAACCGAAAAAAATGAATTAGTGTCAAAATCATGACCCAAAAGTGATATTCTTCATTAAAAAAATTTTTTGATGAGTTTGAACTTAAGAATTCTCTATAGTGTTTTGATTTGCTAACCAGAAACCACACAACTTAAGATAACACAGCTTTCAGATACTTAACGCATTAATGTAAATTGAGATCCAAATGCGGCTAACATTTTGTTTTTGTTTTTTATTTTATTTTATTGGGTACACAAACAGTATATTATGCAAAATATATTGACAATATCTTTGTTTATTTATTTACAATTTTTCTGTTTACATTTAAGACATAATATTTATTTAGAAATATTAGTGTAGAACACGCATGCTTGCAATAAAAAATTGTTTACACATTTACGTATTTATTCTTATTTTTTGCTTACTAACTATAATTAATAATAAAAATAATGTGACCTCACTGGGGTTTCCCGTGCCGAGGACACTTAACAATATTCTTTTTTTAAATTACATTTGAGAATAAACAAAGAAGACCAACTAAAATACAAAGATAATTAACAAATATTCAGGCAGTTTTAAAAACAAGGTATTTATGTACATCTTTATAATTTTATATTACGAAACACACAATGAAAATAACTAAAATTTAACATAAGCTGTACACTTGTGGAGCAGTTGATTCAATATTGGTATGGGCGAATGGGACAATCCATTTTACTTCTACCTAGCTCCACTATCCATTTTTTATAGCCTATAAGACAATAATTCAAATTATGTTAAATATAACAAATGTAAAAGATTCGAAAAAGTCGGCCTCGTGACGCAATGGTCAGCGTTTTTGCCTACCATGCAAGAGGTCTCGGGTTCGATTTTTGGTATAGTTGATTTGAAATATTTATTTAAAAGGGTATTTTAACTCTAGAATATTTCATAATCCCTGGACTTGTACCTGAAGCGTAATACTGATCACCTTACCTTTATGTATCAAAAATGATCAAAATACGCTGTGATTGGTGAACAATGCACCGTTAGGCGTTGAAAGGGAATGATGATGATGAAATGATAAGAAATGAAAATATGTGTATTCAAATAAAAGTAATCAAATATCTACATCTGTCAATATTTCTATGACTTTTGACTTTAATAATCATTTATCTTGTCAACTTGTTTAAATAATTAATGCTATATATTTTATCTTTCCATAGCCATTTCAGGTCATTATGACTCTCTCTATGGATTCGGATATATGTTTGAATGACATAAATAGTTTTACCCAAATCTACGTAAGCTGAGAAAGGTGACTGTGGAGATAACTGTTGCGCCATTAAATCCTCGATTCATGTATTTTTTTAGGAGCCATCTGAGTTTTTGTATTTTTTGTATTTATTGATATTAATTAAAAACCATTTAAACAGAGAGAACGAAATTCAAACACCTCTAACTATCACAACAGTATTGTTGTAATGAATTTATATATAAATTGTTTACATCATAATTGTAAATACGGAGCAAATCGTCAATGGCTTAAGAATTGAAGGTATCTGGCATTCAGATTTTAGTGAATCAACTAGCTAAGAAAAGAAATACTGAGCCACCAAATGAATTTATTTCTGCGGAAGAAACAGTCGATGCAGAATCAAAAACACAAGAGGCAAGACGTACGAATGACAATTTAGTTAGCTTAGTACATCAGACGCAAGACGTAATAATGACAATTTAGATAGCTTAGTACATTAGACGCAAGACGTACGAATGACAATCTAGATAGCTTAGTACATCAGATGCAAGACGTACAAATGACAATCTAGATAGCTTAGTACATCAGACGCAAGACGTTAAAATGACAATCTAGATAGCTTAGTACATTAGACGCAAAACGTACGAATGACAATCTAAATAGCTTAGTACATCAGATGCAAGGCGTACAAATGACAATCTAGATAGCTTAGTACATCACACTATTCAACTTGACGAAGCTATCCGTAACCAAATTCAATCTTCTTTGCTGTTCAAGTGCTAGACTTGGGAATGAGCTACCTCTTCATATAAAAAAATGCATGTTCTCTAGCCACCTTCAAAAACGCTTGGAACATTACTATATTTCATTGGAATACTGACCTCTCTGTATTTTGTTGTTCTTTAAAATATGTATTTCTTTCCTATTCTTTCTTTAGTTCCTCTTTCTCTCTCCTTTTAAATTGACTATCTGATTCCACATTTCTCATCCCTTAATATGTAAAACATAATATTTTTATTTAAGTTAATGTTTGCAAGTTTTATGTCCCCATTAAAAAACCGGTGTTATTTTAACTTCATCTGATCCTTCGGGAGCCAGCTCTCATACACTTCTCGGGGGCTGTTCACGTGAGTAACACCGTGTGAACGTCCGAGTTTGTCTGACAAAATCGGCAACTTCAAACTTCATAGACTTAATCGAGAAATTTATATTTTAAAAGTAAAAACGTAGTTTTATAAAATATTTCTTCGAGTGCCGCGTTGTCCACAGAGTAGTGGGTCAATGAGTTATAATCGTTTCACGCTAAGTAAAAATACGTCAACACCTTAGTACAGATGCTCTGCAATTCACCCATTGTCCGTCAATTATTCATCCAAACTACGGACTCACCCTGGTGATCCACTGCAGCAAACCGTGCTTTGCTATGACCCTCAGTTGATGTCTGCGGATCCTGTGTAGTTCAACTCTTGGATGCGTTGTCACCTGCACCTTCCATGATGTCTGCCAGTGTACGTCTCAGGGCACGTTCCGTGTGGGGGGAATAATGGACGGGTGCCGCGTGTTGAAGATCATCCGCATTAGCCGACTGATTAAAGACCAGCTCAAGGTAACCTTTTCAGTCGTGTACATCATTTGTCCGTTGTCACATCACGTCTAGTAAAATTTCCTTTAGTAGTTTTATTATTACAGTTTAGCTTAGGATGTACTTTCGTAACTAAACAGCTCGTAACTACCAAATCTCTTTGTTCTTGTTATTATTATTCTTTTGTTATATTTATTTACATTTTCCTTTGTATGCACTTGTGAAACAATTTTGGATCGACAACCCAAAAAAGATCTCATCCCTGAGAAAAAAAAATATCATGCCGGCAATTTTTTGGGTAGAATACTGGCTGAGTAAGCATCCACTACCCTCCATCTTATACCTCGCCTTATTTTTAAAAGTAACTTTATAAATTTTCCTAACAAGCGGCATAACTCCACTCTATAATATTATCGTTTTCTTTGTCCCGGTAAATTTAGTTTTATTTTTTATTAAATTTATTCCTCGCGATGGTTTGTGTAAATTAGTTATTGGTTTTATTGTTTATTTCACGGCGTGTTTTTGTAGCGAAAATCGATATGCGATTAAACACGTACTTCAATCGAGCTCAAAGTGGACACTGGCTTCAGAATACAAAAAATTACTCATAATTTGTTTTTTGGAATTTTCACATAGGTGAGAAAGGGACAGGATAGAATTTGGGGAGAGAAAAAGAGACAGGTATCGGAATAAATTTACACTGTGACATATAATCAAAGACGGCCTTACCAATTAGTTTAGGTTAATTAATATGTTACGATTATCAACAAAGTCAGGGAGACAAGCTAATAGCAAGTATTCTCTTTAATTTTGCTAATGCTAATATTTATATAAATCGTAATTTTAAGATGGGAAAAGTTTAATTATTTATTTGACTGTCTTCCAATGTAAGAACAATTGTTTTGTCTTGTTTTGTTTTGTTGATTGGTGTCTCACCGGTAGACGTAGATACAGTGTCGCTTTCAAATGGCCTGGATCGTGCACGCAATTTAGTAGCGTAATTTCAATCAAAATGGGATTTGTCAGATACGGAAATGAAAAGATTACAAATTAGTAATCAGGTTATAGAACTTAATTATACTTATGACCATCCTTAAATATCAGCATGTCTCTATCCACACCCTGTGGTGCATTGGACATGGCATTGGAACATCAAATGCAGCGTATAATCAGTTATGCGCTTCAGGTGCAAGTTTTTCTGGAATTCTTTTCGCTGACACGAAGCCAAATAAAATCAACTTGTAATACCTTTTTCTTAAAGTTATTAGGCAAAGGCCATACGGCGCGTTTTTTTGGCTTCAAACTGTAGCTAATTTCGTGATTGATAATCATTTGTCAATATGGACGAAGCTAGTGGCGTATTATTACTCTGAGGTTTGATGCATAAAATTGGGAAAGGGAATAGACTTCCCACTTGTATATAGGTTAAATATTCACAAGATTGAATTAGCTTGGTTAGCGCCAATGACACAGTTAATTTACATTTTGATAGACATGTAAATTCTAGACTAAAATAGTATCGCGCCGATCCTAAGGTAGGTATACTATGTTCTAATAATATTATGTTGATTGCATAGTTTGAGTATTACCACGACAACACGTGTAAATTGCATTAGGAAATATGAAATACAAAGACCATAAATCTCTTTTTTAAATTGTGTATGTTTCTCACGTGTTTATCAACATTATTTTCAGTTTCTCCAAATGTTTGAAGACAAGGACCGGATTCCAACAGGGGTTGTCATCCAGTCCTTGGAATCATCAGCGTACAACAGAGATGGAGAATATTTAAGAAAATGTGATATGGAGGCCTAGGCCTCATAACATGTTTTTTGGCTAGTTCAAGCGGCCATTTCATGCAATTATTTAAATTTTCTTACTAATATAAAACTTTTTAAAAAATATGCGAAGCGTAAATTTATTTATAAATATTTATAACATATAAATTACTTATCTACATTACTACACCTACTATACAGAACGCATTTTTTTGCAAATTGTAGACGCTTTCAACCTTCCTGAGGCTGTTTGACAACTTATTAAACATGTTTCAACCTTTTTTAAACCTTTATGAAAATGTATTTTATATCATTGAATGAGTTTTAACAATTATTTCATTTAATTAATTTACGTTGTTAATTTTATTTAAATGTGTGTTTTATTATTGTTTACATTTGAACACAGGGTGCATTTTCTTATTAACTCATGTGTGGCTGTGATGTCACTTTTTTTTTAGTTATATTCAAATGAACATTTTCGCAACGGATAATCTTCAAATTGTCATTTTCACACCTGATTTGGAAAATTAAATAATATAAAGAGAGACGCTGTTCTGTGGCCAGTATTTGTATGAAGCAGATTTAATCGGTTATTGACAGTGATGGAGGACGCACGCATGTAAAATGCGTAGCATATTTATGATTTTTTTTTGATTTTGCTATAACAGGTCTAAATTATATGCTTTTTTTTATTAATTATAGAAAATGATTCATTAAACAGCATATCAAATTCGTTTTTACATAGATCGTGTTCCACTTTTTACAGCTTTTTTAACCATATAGATATCAATCATACAGGATTACAATTATTTAAAAACAGTGTATTGAAAACTTTTGAATTAACCTCCCGTTGATTCCTGTTTCGCTTACTTCACTTCACATTACATACATTCATATTGTTATTTTTAATCAAATTTCTCTACCGAAAATTTTATTACTAATAATATCGCTTTAATGAAATTTTATCAACTACCTTTGGTTAAAAATCTTCTCTTTATATTGCTTTTCCAAATTTTAAAGATTACTAGCTATACCTGTTATTCTTTCTTTTTTCTCTGCTGCATTGACATGTTTGTATACTTTTAAACTACTTTCAATTACTAATATTAAATATGTATATTAAATCAATATATTGCTGCTTTTAATGTGTCATTATTTTTGAAGATGTTTTTTTTAATTTACTTAAATTTACTGTATATAAGAATATATAATTTAAAGATTCCTCACATCGTTTCTTTGAGTCCCTTAAAATATGTACGTAAATATATGTTTTTCCTTTTTGAAAATGTTTTTTTTTACATCTAAGCAGGTTTTTCATTCTTTATTTTAATTCCTACCTTTTAATTACTTTTACAAAAAAAATTTCTTCATTTTTAATATTATTTCCATTTGTAAATACTAACTACAAACTTTTAAATACTTTTTGTACTTCGATTTTCATTTTAAAACAACTTCCATTTTATTTTTTCCTTCTCTTTTTTGTACTTGTTGTTATTGTATTAAAAAGAGTTCTTTGATAACCTTAAATATAATTACAATATAATGTGGAATTTTTACTAGTCCATTAGAGTTAGGTCTAAATGTGTAAAATATCAAACTATGTAACCGTATTTTATGTTTAATAAAAGAAAAGAAAATATGGAGATAAAATTTTCTTTTTTTTTTAATGTTTTAAACTATTCTTTTATTGTAATTTTTAAACCCTATAAATTGTATACATGGACAATGTCCGTTAATAAATAAATAAAATAAATATCTCCATGTTTTTTTTTAAATGTCTGAACTTTAGAATATTCCGTCTTTTGCTTGTGGTAACACGATGTTACATCACCGCGCAAAAAGGAATTATTTAGCACAGTCTTTTAAGAGTTCATGAATGAATTTGTAGAGTAATTTAAATTTAATTATTTACACGATCAATATTATTTAAATTTGTATTTTATTAGTGTTTACATATAATTGATGAGATTTGTCTTTTTTAAATTGAATATTTCTGTATTTTGAATACAATTTTTCATTAGACCAAATATTTTTTAATTGTTTAAATGCATTGTCTTGTTCACCATTAGAAACGGAAAATGATGATAATTTTTCTATTCTAGTGGCACTTTCTTAAGTGTTGATGGTGTTAAACTACATAAATATTATACATTGTACGGATCGTAGCCTTCGTTGGTATAAGTGTCACCCCCTCTCATTAAGGGATAGTAGAAATAAGAATTATCCCACAAACCACCATACGTTTCAAATGGCTTAAGTTAGACTATTAGACAAATACAATGAAGGTTTCAAAAACCTCAAACGACTTACATAAATTTGATCAAGAAACGTATTTTTCTGTGGAATTGGGGTGCAAATTGGATAAAAACGTCACGGTTTCTTCCTTTCTTTCAAATCACCTCAATAGGTAGGTAAAGTAAAATTTGGCAAAAAAAAAATATATTTTCCTAGAATTTTTTTCGGTTTCTACTGTTTTTTCTTCCCACGTTTTAATTAAAATTCGTTTTTCTGTCGATACAAAAAAGGTTTTTGTTTTTTTAGGTCACAAAAATCTCAAAGAAAAACAATTGGAGAAATAAGGTGGATGTTATGTAAATATTACGCAAAATGTTTTTAAAAACAGTCAAAAAAAATAATGATTTCGGTTGTGGTCCGGTGACTAGTATCGTGCACTCACGGATCAGGGGTCTGAGGTTTGAACCCCGTTTTTTCACAACTCGCTTCACATTTTCTAATACTCATTTACGTATCCGTGAAAATGCCCCCTAAAACATAAAAAAATGTGGAAGGGTGCCAATATTTCTTTAATTTTTTTTTTAACATTCATTTTCGATTACATACACTCCTACGGCGCTATTCTAAACCGCTCTCTCGGCCGTAGAAAATACTTTTATCTCGTGTATTCAAATACAAATTACGCGAGCTAAAAGTATTTTCTACGGCCGAGAGAGCGTTTGGAATATCACCCCAGGTGTTTAAAACTCTCGACCCTTTCGATGACTTGGCCTGAAGAAGTCAAGGGATGTTGGGTATCTGGAACGAAATGAAGCCATTTACAAAGGCATATCACATGATTGCCGCTTGTATTCGATAAAAATAAAATTCCTGTTCCCGCACCTACACATTTAAGAAATCTAATAATATTTTTTAAATGCTTTACTTTTTAGGCGTCCTAATTAACATTCATTAGGATCCCCGGATGGGGTAATTTGATAATGATATTTAAATATTTTTATCAACTAAAATTTTATTTATACTTTTCCTTTAAAATTGTTTTACTTTATTGTATTTATTATATACGGTTTAAGCAAATTACACCAGTTATATCGTCGGCCTAACTTGTAAAACTCATAAACACCAAACTGATTTTTTTTCAAAAGAGAGTGAAACTGTTTTTCCTTCTTCAGTAGCGAATTCAGGAATTCAAATAAATACGTTTCATTTCTTTTTATCGGGTTAGTTATATTAACGATTAATTTCTTTTTTTTTTATTGAAAACATTATTAAACCTATCTTCATGGATTTGCAAGGTTTTCGTAGATAATTTTCTACGTTAGTTGATGGATTCAAAAGTTTTCCATGCATAACTTGGATTAAAAATACAATGTGGAAAGTGGAAAAGTTATATTTATGATGAAATTAAGTTTGTTTTGTTGAATCTATTCGTTCTATGTGATAACCGATACTATGTTTTGCAATTATTAGGGTAAATTATCATCCTTCAACAAAACTGCAAAAATTTCAAACAAGTTAATTGAAAGTCCTTTTGACGATGTATTTATTCATACAAATATACGTATAAAAATATAATAATGTATCCCTAACTCTAAGAGGCCAAGAGCCCGGTGTTGAGTTGGGATACAACATAATGGAATGTGGAAGCATGCATATTATTTAAAGAATACTACTCGTAAAAATAAAAATAATTACGCAAATATTAATTTTCATTCACATATAGACAGAAGTCTTGGCGTCCTCCATGGTGTTGTGGTAAAGACGCTTGACTCACGCACGGCAGGTTCTGGATTCGGTTCCCGGTGAGAACACAAAAATTTAATGTGATTGTTCTTAAACCTGGTTGTTCCGTGCTGTATTTCACCACTGTAATTAGGCCTCTTGTGATACAAAAAAAAGTATTTGTTCTTGCTTAATCGTCGAATAAATTTAAATAATACTAAAATAATGTGAACAGATAAAGCTGTATAAATAACCATAGGAGCTTCCTTTATTAATATTTAATACAGTATATTCTTTATTGGCGTTAAGTGTTAGAATCGCATTATCTTTATGTGTTCATTTATTTATTAACGAACATTGTCCATTTAAACAATAAATACATTTTGAATATTACAATATAAGAATAGTTAAAAACATTAAAAAATAATAATAGAAGCATTGACAAACATAAGGGACATCAAGACAAGATCTGGACTATTTATTTAGTGCTCGTTTAAATCGCTGTAAACTTGAACCAAAATAGTGCAGACTTTGCCTTGAGTTAACAGTACGACAAAGTTTTGGAGAATTAAGACTATAATTTGTTATATGCTGATCGATGAACAGTACTTCATTGTTTCCTAACCTACGAGTCGAAATATGGAAATTGACTTGTCTCATTAATGATGGAACATCGATTATACCATGTAGTATGCCAAACATATAAATATTTATTTTTATTTTTATTTATTATAATAAAAAAGTTACAACATGTTAACAAAAAAAATACATATTAAGCAAAAGTACAGAAACAAAAAACGAAACGAAATACCACATTAAAAAAGAAGCAACCTTTTTTGCTTGCTGTGGGATCACAATATTAATAATTTAAGTACAAAATATAAATATATATTAAAAAAATAAATAAAGGTATATAAAACATTTTTTATAAATAAGTGCATATACAAATGCATGCAAATGCGCATGCGTGCGCACGCATGTATAAATATCCACACATATACACGCACACGCAAACTCACCCTCACGCACATACACATTCACCCACATACATAATATAACATGATGAAGAAAATTATAAAATAAGGTTTTCAAGTTACTTAACAAAAGAACTTCAAACACTGTAAAACAAAAAAAACGTATTTCCTTAATTTTTAAATAAAAAACTTAAATATGATTTAAATGTTTAAAAGCAATTTCCAAATTTATCAAATCAATATTAGTTCTACGTTTTTGTAGACTAAAAATTTTTAATATTGATTCTATATCAGCATCAGAATAATTACCTCTTCTAGTCCAAGCATTCACGCTACTTTTCGAAGCAAGCGTTTGGAGCATGCATATAATTTTATGTCCTTTGATATCTAAAAATACTCAAAACATTATAAAATAAGAGGTTACATAAGACCCCCCCTTTACCCCCTCCCTTATCCTTATCGACACCCACTAATTTGTTCACTGTTTCTTTTATGTATGTTTAATTATAAAAATACCCTGAAGAAGGTAACAGTTGGTTACCGAAACTAGTTGGTAAAAATAAAGTGAGTGTATCAAAAAACAAAGCATAAGTTTTATTTCTCCAAATTTAAGGTTGCATGAGAAATCACGACAATATAAGTACTCGTTAACTTTGCTGATTTCAAGTTGACATTGCGATTAAAATGAAATGAAAATAAAAAACACGACATTAAAATACTTAAGAAATCTTAACAAAGATTATTACAATTATATATGTATTATACGCCAAGAAAAGGAGTGGTGTAGGAAACTCCAATGACGAATATGTAGTTTAATTTCTTTGCTATTTTGAATTGATAATTTAATTTAGAAAGGTTTTTTATTAAATTTTTCAACCGTGTCATTTTAAAACCGTGTGTAACGCGGTAGGGGTATATTTTTATTTGAATTGTAAAATAAAATACTTAAGCAATTAAGATTTCCTCGTCCATTTCTAATAATAAATTCCCTCGATTGAGATGTATGTAAAACGATTATTTTATTCGGAAAAAGTAAGAATGAAAATATCTAAATTAGAATAATAGGCACGTGGGACGATTTCTATTTTCCCAATCAATCAATTTACGTAGCATTACCATTCAAGTCTTGATGTATAATTATTTAAATGTATGTTAAGGGGTAGGAATTGTTTAAGCGGGGATTTAATCAAACAGAAAGTAGATACGACCAACCCAATTAACTAACTAGATACTAACTAGATGGGAGGAATAAATTAGACTATTTCCTAAGAAAATGTTACTTACATTAATATGTACCTACATCTGAGGTGTAGAATTTCATGCGCCATTTGCTGTTTTTTCCGGGAGAAGCATAAAACGATTAGTCTGACTGAATTTCAACAAACAATCCATCGCGCCGTTTCCCAAAAGGGTAGGCAAAGAGGATAAAATGTCATATCACTCTGTCTTTTCATACAGATCTCGCTTCCTCTACATTCATACATCTTCTTATGCACGCGCGCCTATTATTCCACTTTTTGACATGTCCACCTTCAAATATCCTTTGGACTTGGTCATGTGTCATGTCTTTCTCGGTCTTTCTCTATTTCCGCATCCATCAACATTCACATCGTTAATTATTCTAGCCGTCCTTTTGCTGTACAATTCGCTCTACACGTTCAAACTAACGCAGAGCTCCTTTCTTGATTTTATCGATAATGCTTATCTCAGCCTTACATAATGTACGGATCTCAACATTTATTTATTTATTTATTATATATATACGGCCTAAGCAAATTACAACAGTTACATGAAGAAACATAAATGCAAGAAACTGAACAAAAAGAACATAAAACTATTTAGCAAATACAAACAAGGGCAAAACAATAATAGTACAATATATTTAAAAAAATGAAAGACCAAAAACTTTGAGTTAAATCATGCCAATCCAACTTCATCCCACACTGTTTAGTCGCAAAGAGATCTACGAAAAGCCGGAAGATCTATCCCAAAAAATTCCAAGTCGTGTGATGAATTGACTAATCTACACATTCTGGACATTGGGGCATAAAAACCAAAGTTGCTCTTAGAAGATTTTATAAATAGCAGATTTTGACTTCTGGTGAAACGGTTGGGAACATGAAAAGAAATTGATTGCAACAGAGATGAGACATCACTTAAAGCATTCAGTATTTTGAAAATGCATATAAGGTCCATCTATGCATTATCCACCTGAGAGATCGAATTTTGACAGCGTTTAGTCTATTTTCATCCCTTTTTTTCCAAGTCCATACTTTGCTCCCATACATCAGGGTCGGGACCAAGATTCTATAGTGAACTGCTTATTTTGCCTCTTGCAACAAACATTTATTTTCCAAAGTTGACTAAAATGCATTGTTCACTCTGTTCCCGGCACTCACCCTCCTTTCAGTATTTTTCTGTCATTCCATCCCTACTAAACATACTTTCCAGATACACACATTCCTCTATCTGTTTCAGTATAGCCCCATTCACAGTGATTTCACATTTATTCATACTTAAATTTCATTCAAAAACCATCACATTCGATTCATCGACATTCATCCACAAATCCCTTCCCTCGCATACATCGTGGACTTTTGTTACTAATAATTCCAGGACCTCTTTGTTGTTAGCAAGAAGCACAGCATCATAAGCATATAAAAGACCGTTTAAAATATACACATCCATGTTTGGCTTCTTTAGGAATATCAAGCCACAATGTGCATGATTCATTTACCCTGACGCATGCTGTGCCATCCGTATACAGAGAAGCAATAGCCCATGTCAGACTTCCGCTCGCTCCATACTTCGATAACACCTTCCATAACTTATCCCTATCAACTCTATCAAACGCTTTTTGCAGATCGACAAATGCTCAGAGAAGCCATTAGAACAAATATTCTTTGCATAGTGTGAATAATTATTTTCAAAATCCAGCATTTTTATACAAATTTAACTTTCTTTAACCGACGTGGAAATGTCTTTTTGAAAATAACAAAAAAATAAATTTCATCATTTAAATGAATAGGAGATATACAAGTTAAGTTCTGTATCCTATGTCGCACCACAGTCTCACAATTTGATTCAATTTATTGGTTTATTTAAAATGACATGTACATAACAAACAAAAATTCAAGACATACATATTATAAAAAAAACGAAAAATACAAAGACTCTTGCCAAAATAGTAGGAGAATCCTGCTGCGGAAAACCTCTTCGGATACATAGAACAGATCGACATCCAGAGGAAGGTTTTACTTTTTATTTTTTAAAGGAATATTGCTAAAGGAATATTGCTAAATGAATAATACTCGCGCGATTGGAAAAAAAAAAATAATGAGGACTTACGTCAAGTTTTGATGCTCCACGGGTCGGTTTCGGCTTATATTTTTTGCTTTAAGATGGCTACGTTGGAGTAAGGATTTGAAGACTAGCTTTCCAAATTTTGACCTTCTTCATCAACGGATTTTTTGAAAGAGTACAACCTTAGTTCGGAAATAAACAGTACTGATAACATTGCAAATGTGTCGCGAATAACGGGGCTAGTTGACATACCGTACCAACGTATAAAAATTATTTTTTTACAACGTCTATTTGTTGTGACGGGTCCCTATGAATGAGTTCTCGCCCTAGAATCCCAGGTATTTAAAGAGCCTGGCGCTACTGGAGTTCTCAATTCGATCAATTTCCCCTCCAAGCTTAGATCCATGAAGTTTCGGGTTATAAGGTAGAGAGCGAGCGCTCTAACATTCTCTGATTTAACCAATCATGTCAGGATGCGGCTTCGAAAATATGACTTCCGATAGCATTCAGTCTTCTTTCACTCTTATTTTTTCAATTAAATTATTCAATTCCATGAGTTTGGCACCAGGACTCTATTGTAAATAATTTATTTTGACTGCTGAGTAATTTGTTTGTTTAACTACGATATTTATTTATTTGTATGAAAATTTTTATTTTTTTTAATGAAATTCTTAAAATAACATAATTATATGTCGTTATATAAAATTAACTAGTATTATTATTAACACTACTACTATTATCATCAACCTATATTTATGTCAATAATGACACACGCTTGTTTCCTAGTATTTATTCCGAAAAATCTCAGCCATATCAATAAAATACTATGACTGTATTTCTTCATAAAAATTAAACGTAAAGCGGTGGTTATTTTAAAAAATCCTCATGAAAATGCTGTGTTTTCGTTTCTATTTTACCACCTGGGTCGAGTAAAAAATATTATTTTATTTAGAATATTGCTATGGCTACGTAAATTAGTTTTTGTCACTGAAACATACCTGAAAAGCTGTCGAAATAAAAAATGCTCCTTTTTACCTTGAAGCTACCAAACCTCGAAATTCAATTATTTAAACATGGTGGGTGTAGTGGTTGGTATCGTCAACGTAGTGTACAGATATCGCGCATCGTAGCGTAGCGGGGTGGCGCACAGTGTTTCATTTCATACGAAATTCACTTTTGAATTCTCAAACGATATTCTCAGATAATTTACGCGTTCATCTATATGGCTAATAATATTAACATCAAAACAAATTAATATTGAAATTTACAATATGTTGAGTTTGTCCAAATTTTGGTTGCATAAATAAAGGTTTTAGCTCTTTAACTTCACAAACATCAACAGGTGAAAGAATTGAAGGGATATAGATATTCAAATATGGGCAGAATGGTGAATGTTAAACAGTGTGTAAAGGGGCCACTTAAACCAGCCATTTACAGGTAATAAGCCCTGTAGATGCCTAGACTTCTATATTACCTTCTTTTAAATGTTCTTCATCTCTGTTGTAATATGATAATAGTGATATATTTTTGAGAATGATATAAGTTATTTCTATTATAAATACCCAATAGAATTTGAAATGTATCTCGCAAAAACGTTATTATAGGATTGTAGGCATTTTACTAGGGTAAAGTTGGTTAAGGAAAGATGTATGGGAATAAGGTTGTTGTGTGATGGTTAGAGTTCCTACCCCAGTATGAGATTGACAGAGAAGACACAAGGTTGCTGTTTAATGCGTATTTTTATTACATGGCGAATAAATAGTGAATTGTGTTGCGCGAGTGTTACGTCGATAATGGGTTGAAGAGATTGCACTTGAACTACATGCTGGAACTAAGGGGCTTCGTCGAACTGGACTGACTGGCTGAACTGAACTTGTTGGGCTGACTGACTGGCGTTACCACGGTAGTCTATTTATAGGCGATGTACCTAAGTAGTTCATTTTTTCATGAATGATGTGAATATACTGCAGAACAATGCCCTCGATTTCATGTGCAATACTGTTAGAGTTGCATTATAATGTTGTATTGGATTCTATGGAAAATTATTACATTGCTTTCCTCGGTCATCACACTATTTCAAGTGAAAGGTTTTAGTAAGTGTGTGTGTCATCGATTTTGGACAACGAGCCCTACAGATGTAATAAAAACATTATCATCATTCTCTTTACGCACCTAATGGTGCATAGGGTACTGTATTGGTACACCAATTGCAACGTATCTTGATCATTTTTGTTACATGAAGGTAAGGTGATCAATCTTAAGCTTTAGGTACCAGTCTAGGGATTATGGAATGTTCTAGTGTAAAAACATCCTTTTAAATAATATTTCATATCAAACATGTCGGGAATTGAACCCGAGACCTCTTGCATGGTAAGCAAATGCGCTGACCATTACACCACGAAGCCAACATAATAAAAACGCAGCATAGGAAAGGAATAATTATTAAAAATACTATGCATTACAAACAATTAAGTAAGACACGAAATAAGAATTTGCTTTGTTTATATTCATATAATTACCTACTGCAGAACCTAATTTTCATCAAAAGAGTCACAGCCACTTTTATCATTTCCACCATCTAATTTTGGTTCTTTAAGTAAATTGAAAACTTCTTTCGATAACCTTTGCGAGTGTTTAATGATAATAATAATAATGTTTGAATAATTTATATTGCGCCATTTTTGTGAAAATCGCCTCAAGGGCGTTTATTCCTCTTCTGCCAAATACTAGAGATAATTGGATCTGAAGATATTTTTTTATTTTTTATTTCGAACACAAACAGATGTACAGGTTAAATGAATATAAATAAAAACTATAAAAAATGTATACATAGTAGAGCCTGCCATCTAGTAATACGTGTTTACTAAATTGTACTACAATAAAGCGACGACGGTTTTAACTATATAAAGAATAAATATACTAACAATGTTTGATTACGTCCAAATGCTTGCAGACTGGCTGGATTTCCTCCCTAGGGAGTTGTTCATATTTAAATTTATTTCACCTGAGAGGAAAAATTTTTTGAGAGGGAATATGGAAGTCTAGGCATTTACAGGGCTTATGACCTGTTATTGGCTGGTTTAAGTGGCCACTTTACACACTGTGTAACATTCACCATTCTGCCCAAGTTTGAACATCCACATTTCCTCAAGTCTTCCATCTGTTGACTTTTGTGAAGTAAAAGAGCTGAAACCTTTATCACGTGGGTGAGATTCATCCGGCTGAACCAAAGCACCTACTCGAACCTGGTTCGAAAATGTTTAATTGTATGTTTTATTCTGCCTTCCATCTGTTTTTTTTCTTTTTCACCCATGCATTGCAATATTTTAATGTCTATAAGATAATATGTGTAAAAGAAACTCAAATATTCCTATTCACGCATGGAGACTGGATAAACCAAATCGGTTCATAGTTATGTCAGGCGTTTTCTTCATAACTCTATCTAATTTGTTTCTCTCATTTCTCATCTCATCTCATTTGAAGAGACTTTACAGACGTAACAGAGTTGCAAAGAAGTCATAATGGCAGAGTTACACAATTTTCCATCCATCATGATTAAAATAAATACTGTTTTTACATTGTACTTGTTAACAAGTAAATTGAATAGGTTTGTTATTTGCTCTTTAACATGTTTTATTGCATTGTTAATTACATTTGGTGTTCCTTTTACAAAAAAAAAAAATAATTGGTCGACAAAACTTTTGAGATGACGCATGACGGTAGGATTTTGCCAAATATCGTTGTTTCCATTGTGTTAATTTACTTTATATGAATGAAGTTGTTAAGGAACAAAATATGTCATTGTAGAATCAGTATTTTCTTGTTCATCTACTTCATCCACAAATTTCTGCTTATAGCAGCTTTATCTAGAGCTATCACCAAAGCCCCATTTACAAATTAACGTAAATTTATCTCTTTATACAAATAAACTGTAAAATCTTTTTGTGGAGAAATGAATTTGTTTACGGTTATACTAACGAAACTTTGCAGTTTATATTCCACTGATATACCTATTATAATAAAGCCTGTTTTTGAAAGATAACATTTTTTTTGTTGACATGATGTTGAATGTGATAAGGTTAATTAAAGGAAAGATTTTTGAGTTTAGTAGATATTCACGATAACAATGAAAACCGAAGCACACCGCTTATGGAGCGCAGTATCACAGGTGAAGTATTAGGAAATACAGTACTAAAAAATGGAAAGTCTGTCTCTTGTGTTGGAAAATTTTGTGAGTATTTGAAGTGATGGATGCTCTGTAAATATGTCCAAGTTCAAAGGAACCATGATGATAATTTGAAAGAGAACAATTCATGCCATGTCGTACCATCAACTCAATTTAACCATCTCCTCAAAGTTGCAGAGTCTTTAGATTGAGAAATGTTTTTGTACTGTTGGAGAAGTTATGTCATTGTTTACAGCATCAAGTAATCAATTTGCTACTCTAAAATTTCACCTTTAACACTCACTAATTGCACGTTGTCAAACAAGATGGGTGGAGCTTCATAATTCATTCAAGCAATTTGCAGTCGATCTTCCCACAGTCAGTAAAGTTCCAACAAAGATTTCTTCAAACAACTGTGTATAACAAGATGAGGGCCGATTTGGAGGTGCACTCCGCTCGTATTTTACAAGAAACTAAAACAATAATGGAAGAAATGAATGTAGAAATCTGCATACCATGTCTTGCTGCGAGATAAAGTCACCGGGCACAATTTGACGTAAATGACGACCCGACAGCTTATTCGAAAAGAGCTGTGTTTGTACCTACGCTGCATCATGTAACAACTGACATGAGAGAACCGTTTTGTGTCAAAAATATTAAACGTTTGAATTTAAACATTATTTTGCATTTCCAGCGACGTTTTTTAAAAGGTCACTTTTGAAAACTTAGCAGGAAAACTGGAGGACTGCTTGTCTGTTGCCCCATTTTTTAATGAACCTCTATACACGACAAATAAAAACTAATGGCAGAGGTGTTTCCGTACAGGCAGATTAACATAAAAAATGTTAGAATGCGTATTCTGTGATGGAAGCCCTAGCAAAATGTTCCAGTAATGAGTATCCGACCCTTCATAAACTGTACACAGTGCTCGTTTGTCTCCCTATCTTAATAGCCATGGTAGAGAAAAGCTTCTCTACCTTGCATCGTACGAAGACGTGGGTGAGGTCGACTATGACAGAAAATCGTCTAAACGGGATCCTGAACACCTTCCTCGACATAGACTGTTCCGCCAAGCAATCAATCGAACATTTTGTCAGGAAAGTAGGAAAATAGAATTTGTATAAAGTGGAGAAAAATAGGAGAATACGTTCAGCATTGGCGTTCTTCTACACCGACGACGGTGATGATGCGCTGCTCCGGAAGGAGTTCAAGGAATTGAAGTTTTTCTGATTCCGCTACTGGACAAACACAACTGTGACAACGCCATGTTTTATCCGTACCCTTGATTTGTTTTCAGATTAAGGCAAAACAAAATCGCGCATGTTGTTACTTTGAATTATTTAGGTACAAATCACTGGCGGGTCCTGACCGAAAACATTGGCAGTGTATTTTTTTACATGTTTTCAACTTGTATATTATTAAGTTCAATAATATTATAATAATATGATAGGTCTGAAGTGATAAACGAGCAGTAGTATGACAGCCCGCGCATCGGAACTAGAAACGCTAAATGCGCCCAACATAATACGCACGTTATAGCTAACTAAATTTGTACTAATATCATGTCATTACGCATGTTCAAAGTGACATTTCAAACAAACTTCAAATCTGCGCATGCGTCGGCAATGCCCGGAATATGTATATTATCTTCTCCCTCTAACGCACAATTCATCGGTATGAAGCATTCTCTGTCTCGCTCAAATGACGATTTTAGGAGATATAATATAGTTCTTACAAATTCAGGGTAAAAGATTGTGCAAAACAGAATATGCACTGGGACGATTGCGCATGCGTAGACAAGATGAGAAAATCGTCCGCTAGAGTCGATTTCGCCAGATCTTTTGGCGCTAGTATTGAATATTATGATGTTTACGTGTATAATATTGCAACGAATCCCTGTTTATTTCTACCTACTTATAACATATTTTTACTATCAATAAAATTTACCAATATATATTTACACAAATTTTTACTTGGCAGTGCACTGCACTTATGCACATACTAAGAAACCGCCTCTGGTACAAATGTTAACCGTTCTGCGCGAATCTAGAGAGGCTCAGACTCGACTATTTCAGCTTAAACTTGCTGTTTGTATTTTAATGGCGTATTAATGAGTTCGACTGCAAAACGTTTCAGTAAGTATCTGCCAGTTAGTGCGCTTTGAGAATCAGTTCAACCTGCTAATTTATATTTTGTTCAACATGTTTATTGCGTTTTGTTTTTATACCAAAATCCCAAACAAGAACCGCGGCTTGATGAGGTATTTTAATCCGTTCAATTCTATTCAGGCATTTTTTTATTGTATGTCCACAAAAAAGGCTTTACATATTAATAGAGAAGCATTAATAGAATATGCAAAATACTATTTTAAAATACAAAATCATTAGTTGAATATTTTCCGAACAATGGGATGTGTAATTTTAATCTCACCAATAAAAGCGCTCCATGCACAAAATTCCCGGAAATTATTTTCATGATCGAAGGGCCTTCCTATCGGTTTCGTTCATAATAAAACAAAACAGTTTTTGTCGAAAATCGAGTACCCACTGGTGGATTTTTATAAGCTGGCGCGTGCGCTATACTCACACATACGAATTGTGTAGAATCCGTGAATAAGCCCATGGTATGACATCGAACGGCATACGCATCATGAAAATATTCCCTGTCTCTCTCAAGCTCAGACGCGCGCATGAGTGTGACATAGACAACTATTGCTTTATTAGTTGCCAATGATATGGTAAAACAATATACACAGGATGCTTCTGCGTTCATCTGAATTTCGCTGAGATTCTTGATAGAAAAAATACAACAATATGTACGAGTATTAAGTAATGGATTAAAAACACTGGTTTATAAATATGTAGGTATAAACATTGAATCAAATCATGAAAAGGTCGATTCTGTAGTGATGACGCTTTCACAAAACTTACTCAAAAACATTTTTAATTTTACAGAATACTGATTTCAAAAATCTTGATGTTATATATTGTTATATTAAATGTTTTTAAAAATCTCTTTTGGATTAGAGCAAAAAAAAACATCTACTTAAGAAAATGTCATATGTTTTATATTTGATATTTTATGTTCATTATAATAATAATCAACAGAATGTTATTAAAATGCACAGTACAAATTATTATTAAAATTATAAACAATAAATCTTTTTGTTTATATACTTAAAACAATCTACACAACTTCGCATTCTAGTTCAAGAGTAATTGATTATAAAAAAGTACACCTTTTCCAATTGAAATTGCCTCTTTTTCTTGGAAGGACTAAAATCAGTAAAGTGCGACATTTTCAAAAATGATTTGAAAAATATAAAATAATGAAACAAAGTATTTTACTAATTAATATTACAATTTTTTAACCCATTGTATTTTTTTTCACATACACAACCCTCTAATCCAACACCGAGTTCAAAAAAAAGATATCACGTTTGGTTAAAATTTTTTTCAACGTTTTTTTAAATCAACATCTTTACATTTTTAATTCGTTAGTGTGAGTTTTCTGAACGCGGCAGCTTAAGTTAAACCACCACGCCACAATTTCATAAACAGCAGTTTCAATTGTTTAACTCTACTGCGTCCATTGACAGTTTCAAGCACATATTTTACATTTGTAAATACTAACATATTACAACAGAGATGAAGAACATTTAAGAGAAGGTAATATAGAAGTCAGGGCATCTACAGGGCTCACTTAAAACAGCCATTGACAGGTCATAAGCCCTGTAGATGCCCTGACTTCTATATTATATTCTCTTAAATGTTCTTCATCTCTGTTGTAATATGTTAATATAAACAGCTCCTCAGGGAGTTGAATCCAGTCCTTGTCTACAAAAATTTGGACAAACTTAAAATATTGTCTAATTATTTACTCAAATATTTTTCTTTTCTGACTATTTTCTAAAAGTCGTAAATAACTGGTGCCAGAAAAATGGAAATCGAGTTAAGGTAGAGTAGGATTTGAACCTCAGATCTTTGGCCCATGAGTTCGCAATACTACCACGGGACCACAACCCAGTTAATTAGTTATACAATGAAGTTACTAGTTTATTTAAAATTAAAAGTTTTGTATTTGGATTTATAAGGAATATTTTTATTAAGAGAATCTACTCTGTCCACACTTACCCCTGTCAAATTTGGACTGCGTTCACAGTAGCCCCTACCATGGGGTTAAAGTGGGCAATTTGTTTGTTTGCTTGTTTTCAATTTTATATTTACATTTTTTAACTGTTGCTCGGTTATAAAAATAGAACACATAAGTTAAGGTGTACTGATACAATTTTGTGGGCATTTAAATATTTTTTAGTATGATTTTAAAGCTTCATAAAAAAATGTCTACTCTAGTCTCCTTCTCTCTTACCTGTCTGTGTTCACCGGCGTAGCTCTTTAAGAGACATAAAACTCCCAAATTTGTGTAATTAAGTAATAATAATTTAATAAATAATTAATAATTGTTGAGCTTAAGGTAGATTTTTCTAACGCGCAGCTCGTGGTCGTTGGATAAACCGGCTCCGCCATAAGCCTTAACGTCAAGAAAATCCCGCCCGTGTGTTAAACTGTAGAGTAGGTGTTCAATTTGCGATTTTGTCCGTCCATCTAGTGAGGTTCATGTATACTTGTGAATGTTCTTATAAGGAGAAATAGCGCCGCCAATGGTGAGCTCATTTAAATTAGCTAATTCTATAAGTTCCATCATTTTCATTATTACCACTAAGACCATGATTCCCCGTGATTGCGGGTCTTACTATCGAGTTATCTCCAACCCTAGCGTTGAGGTCACCGATGACAACTACGCAAACAAATCATCAAAGTGGTCCTCGGCAGAGGCATCTGCATCCTTTGTAGGAGCGTAGCACTTAACTATAGGGGTTATCGGGCGTCTTAAAAGAAGCGCATATCAGTCATTCCGAGATAAGTTACTATTTCGGATATTAATATAGCCACTCCTTGAAGATGGTATTGGTCCTGGCCAGAGTATAGATACGTGCACCCATCCAGCGACTTTTTACCTGCCTCTTTTTGCCAGCGAACTCCAATTTAATCTAAAATGCCAAATCCTAATACTTTATGACACGTGTGGCATGCGGAGTGTTGTTTTATTGAACAGTATTTGTCTATCTTTTTCCGGTAGAGATGTGCCAGGTTGGTTTTTGGCTAAGAAAACCAAGGCTGAGGGGGTAATATTTTCGTAATCAGGATGTTTTATAGAGACTGGATTATTGGTCCCACGCTATCCAGGCCTGAGCTGCAAGAACCCTGAGGGTCGGCTAGACCCGGTTTTTATGTCAGGGTTTTCGTCCCTTGAGCCAAGCGGAGATCTTCTCGCCTTCACCCCCTGCCGTTTGCTACTATCAATGCTGCATCGCCCGGAGGCTGCCACGAGAAGGCCCATCGACGTCAAAAAGCTGAAAATTCTCGCCACTGTACAGCGTTTCAACAGTAATATTCGAGCAAATCTAGAAAACACAAATGGCGACACAACTCAAGCGTGCGGCCACGGTGGATTTCAATTGAAAAGTGAGTGACACTGAAAGGATCGAGAGACAGAGGAATAGACCGCGACCGAATTGTTGTTATTATAAACAGCTACCAATACCAAGACAAAATTGTCAAAAGATCTGCTCGCAAGGACAAACGTCGTTTCCTGGATTTGCAAATAAATCCAACAGAAGAGGCATCTCGCAGTTACGACTCTAAAATATAATTAAAAATCACACGTCAAATATGTGGCAAGACACCTTCCCAGGATCCTATTCGCAGTCCCATTGGGACGGTAAAGTCTGATATGGAGCTTGTGTGTGACATCTAGAAGAATATTTTTTGCGGGGTCCTTAATCTCCGTCAAATTATAATCGTGCGGGTAATCTCCGTCAACATATAGTCATATGGTAGGATTATGTTTTCTAGTATTAAAATTTAACTAGTGAAGGTTAAGGTATTATATAAAACGTTGTCCTGCCATCCTGGCATTAACATTAGGATAAATCATACGGTATTACACTAGATCATCATAGACGATTGTCAAAAATATTATAATCAAATACGTATTTAGGGAATAAACAAATTAAGTGGATCCTACTTTCACAGAAAAATTACACAATGCCATTAGGAATTCATTTTATTTATTCTAAATATACGACCTAAATCAACTACAACGTTTATATGAAGAAACATATGTACAAGACACTGAACAAAAAGAACATAAACATATTATAAGGTAAAGTAATCTCAAATAAACTAGACCAACAGTTTTAAAATATTCGTTACAATGAACTAAAGTATTTATTACTTTGGTTTCAATCATAAAACATAATCCTACATATGACATTATTTTGCCTCGTCCGCGTCCGTCATGTTGAAAAATTTCCCCTACTACGGAACTTTGTGTAAAATGTTTCGTTTCATTATAGGCTATGCCATTATCCTAATGACTTTAAAAACTCGCATGTGTACCTACATACACATAATGATTATTTAATTAAGTTCCATAAATGCTTAAAAACCCTGTTTTTTACTGAAGGCGGTTAAAAACATTTAATGTTTTATGAAGAGTACAGAAAATATGTAATATCGGGCTATGTATAGCGTGTGAGCTCGCCAATATATGACAGTAAAAATTTTATTGTCTTTGAATTTCCTAGAGTTTTAACCATCGAAAAAAAAGAAGATTGCAAATAAAATCAACAGACAATGGAAATTTGATGTGTATTATTTTAATAGATTGTTTATAACAGAAAAATACATAGAGAAATATGCATTTTTATTTTTTGTAATAAAAACAGTCTAGTAAATTAGAATAAATAAAAATACGCTTTATATTAACAATATTAATTAAAATGCAAAAATAATATTGAATACTTGAAAAATAAATATTACTGAGTGTTACAAACATAATTTAAAAAACGGATAGCGATTAAAAGTAAAAACTATCTTTAGTTTAATTCTATGGTCCATGTTCTGCACTTACGGTGTGTGTTTGTGTTCAAATTGTGTTTTTTTTTTTTTATTTCTGTCGTGTCTTTTCTGCGAGATCTTTGTACGTGATTGTTTATTTCTGCGTACGCGTGTTTGTCTTCTTCTAAATTGATGCCTCGTTGCTTAAGCTCTTTCCTTCTGATAATGAGATTCCATATCTGTTCAGTCAACCAATGTTTACGCTGTCTTGTCTGCTCAGATACACTACTTTCGGCTACTGCTGCAGTATTACAGATTACGCCTTCAAGTCTCAACCATTCCGTTTCAGGGTCTGAGTTCTGGTTTGGTTGGAAATCGTTTAGCCTCTCTTTTATTAAGTCTTTGTACTTTGATAGAGCTTCCTTGTTAAGACATTTACGTGGTTTTAGCCTATCCTTAGCATTGCGAAGTTTTATTTTTTATATCGGCTATTAAAAGCTGATGGTCAGAACCACAATCTGCCCCAGGATAGGTCTTTACATTAGTTATTGACGATCTCCATCTTGAATTTATCAATATGAAATCAATCTGGTTCCTATAGTTATCCCCCAGAGATTTCCAAGTTTAGAGCCTGCGTGCGTGGTGTTTGAAACACGTATTTGTTATAGTGTATTTTCCATCCAAACAAAAAGTAAAGTCAATAAATCAAAACTAAATATTTAAAAATGCAAAATAATGTCATTTCATAGAATAAAACAACCGATTTCCTTCGAGTACCTAATAGAAATTTCAAAAATTGATGTAGTTAAGTCCACCAGAGATTTAGGAGTTGTTTTGGACTATGAACTGACATACAACGAGAATATAGATAAAACAATAAATAAATCACTGAAATTAGTTGGCTTCATTAACAGAATATCCTGTGATTTTACTAATTTATTTATTCATTTATTTATTTATTTATTGATGAAATCATACAGTCTTTATATAAAACAAGGTATAAAAGAAGAATTTAAAAAATTAAGACCAATTACAGATTTCACACTAATTTATTATGAATGCAGGAGGAGAGGGGAAAAATAATTGAATTCTAAAAAAGTTAAAATAAAAATATTACATAAAAAGTACATGAAAGGAGAAGAAATTGTATAGCTAATCTACTTTCCTCTCTCTCTCTCTGCTTCCATGAACATTTAAATTTATTTGTAAAAAATCACAACCAACAATAAATTATTAGATGCAGGTAGTAGATGTAAGTTAATATAAATATAAAAAAAGAGTTGAAATCAAAAGTTAAAATTAAAATCAAAGGCAAAAATTAAAGTTAAAATGAAAAGTTTAATTTGAAATTAAGTTAAAAGTTTAAACTAAAATTAAAAAGTTAAAATTGAAGGATAAAATTAAAAATCAAATTAAAAGTTAAAAGTCAAGCAGGAGATACATTTAAAATGTCTTTAACAGATCTAATAAAAATATGGTATTTACAGTGTAGTATGTCGATGTCACTAAAACTGTAATTATAGGTAATCTGTATTCTTCGTAGAGTACTGTTTTTTAAATAATTAGTCATTGAGTTAGGAATGTCGAAGAGTACAGATTGACGAGTTCTACGGACAGGGACTCGATATGAAATGCCTCTAACAATTTCTGGGCTATCAATTACGTACAATCCGTACAATCAAAACTCTTTATTGGTCAACTGTTCGCCCTCTTCTAGAATATGCCTCCATGGTCTGGTCTCCATTCTATGTCAATCGCATAAACTACATTGAATAAGTCCAACATCGCTTGCTTCGAAAAGTAGCGTGAATGTTTTGACTAGAGAGAGATAATTATTCTTATGCTAAATATTTCTAGTCTACAAAAGTCAATGTTAAATATTTCTAGTCTACAAAAACGTAGAACTAATATTGATGCCATATATATGTTCGGCATACTAAATGGTATAATCGATGTTCCATCATTACTGAGGCAGATAAAATTCAATATTCCGACTCGTAGGTTGAGAAACAATGAAGTACTGTTCATCGATCAGCCTAGAACAAACTATGGCCTCAATTCTCCAATGTCCCGTCTTTGTCGTAGACAAGACAAGATCTGGACTTTTTTGGTTTTAGTTTACAACGATTTAAACGAGCCCCAAATAAATAGTCTAGATCTTGTCTTGATGTCCTTTATGTTTGTCAATGCTTCTTTTCTTCTTTTTTTTAATGCTTTAAACCATTCTTTTATTGTAATATTAAAACCCTTTAAATTGTATACATGGACAATGTCACTAGAATGTCACTAGAAAATGTAAATAGGGGCAAGATTTATTATTGTTCATGCGCTCTGTAGCTGCAAGACGTGCTGGGATATTTATTTATTGTACAGCGCCCTTGAGGTGATTTTCACAAAAATGGTGCCATATAAATTATCTAAACATTATTATTATTATTATTAATGTTCGTTAATAAATAAATAAATAAATTACTTGTACAGATTTCTTTAAATAAACACCGTATTACGGCACTGAAACAACCTTTATAATCAATATTTCACATCCACCGCGCCAGAAATCGAACCCCGGACTATTTCTAGCCCTGAAATTGCCATGTACCTGTAACGTTTATACATGATTTAGTTTTTATTTCACTTCCGCACTTAATGGTGCAAATGGCACTGTATTGTATTGTATATATTCTGTAGCGTATCTTGTTCATTTATGTTACATGAACGTAAGATGATCAGTCTTACGGTACCAGTCCTGAGACCATGAAATATTCTAGTCTAATTTTTTTTTTTAATAAATGTTTAATGTATGTCGGGAATCGAACCCGAGCCGTCTTGCGTGGTAGGCGAACGCGCCAACCATGAAGTCCATAAAGCGGGCAAAGTTTAAAAGTTTGGTGCTAGTTCAATTTCGTTTAGAACTTACAAAATGCTTACACTAATAATGGCATGGAAAAATGAACAAAATATTTTCTTGGCATGTATTAATGACCAAGCTTCAACCGACCACAAACACTGCCATGAAATATTAAGCTCTCTTTATATATAAATAATAGGCAGTTTACGATTTGTGGACAAAAATCAAAACGTAGACAAATTGCCAAAATCACTTAAGCTCGGGGCTAATGTCGTTTACTGGTCAAAGGCCATATGCCTACAGTATTTGGACTTAAGGGCCAAAAAGTAAACCCCGATCAATCAACGAAGATCGACATCCAACCAGCCAAAACTCCCACGCAATAGCCTCATTGGCGACATTAAACTTTATTATCACGAAGGTCAACACATTCCGGTTTCAAACTTCTTACCTACTTGTATTTTCATTGAAATTTACATCCGTAATATACTTACCACGTAAATATTTTATCCCTTATGTTTAAAATTTCACTGTCGTTTGATTTTAAGCGTATCTTTATTATAAAGTTAACGAAAAGAATAAAAAAAGCATTAAAGTAATTTTTTTGTTCGTTTACGACATTGTGTCGATATTGGAGAAAGTAGACATTCATCTCTTTGCCGACGATCTCCAAATTTCAAAAACTGTTACCTCTGATATCGACTGTAGAGTTTTTTAGTCTAATTTGGTAAGGATGTACAACTGGTGTCAGAAAAATGAACTTAACTTAAATGTCGACAAGTGTTGTGTAATATCATTAACAAGAAGTAAAAAACCTATATTTTTCGATTACAACATCAATAATATCAATCTGAGAAGAGTTACACAAATAAAGGATTTTGGATAATTTTTTATGAAGATTTATCGTTTATTCCTTACATTTATTCCATCACTAATAATGCGATGAAATGTCTTGGATATTTGCAGCGGACTGTAAAGAATTTTAATTCTTTCACTACCCTCAAATTACTATTTACTGCCTTAGTAAGAAGTAATTTAGGATTCAATTCAACAACTTGGTCACTCTATTTCAATGTTTATATTTTAAAGTGAAAAAGAGTACAACGCAAATTCCTTAGATTCATCAATAACAAACTTAATATACCCACTGAAAATATTGATGACGATAATTTATTATGTACACCATGTAACACCATGAAACACAATGAAACTGAATAACCTCCAGTCGATTTCGTTTTACAGGATTTTCACCTGAGAGTACTCGCTAAATTTAGATAATGATTTTGCTAAATTATCATTCAAATACATTTTGTTAAGTTTTACTATATTATTTGAATCGGGTTGCGCCCCGTGGCTAGTGTTGTGGACTCATAAATCAGAGGACCGAGGTTCGAACTCTACTCTACCTGAAATTGATTTGCGTTTTCTAACAACTCGTTGCAAATGGGCTCCAAAATTTTAATATTTGGGTAAATTATAAGAATCCTAATATTAACTTTTCAAATAATAAATAAACTGGGGCGTTTTTATTAATATTTGTATTATAATCATTAACTATAAAGTTTTATAAATAAATAAAAATATTATCAAATACAAATAGGTACAAGCAAATCTAATATAAGACAATCCACTATAATTTTAGCGTGCCGTTTAGATTAATATGATATGTGTGAAATAGGCTGTTGTCCGTTGGATATCACGCGGCTGGTTTGTTTATTTGGAAACTCTTGTAATAGTGAACTGACTAAACAACGCTTCGATGCAAACTGATTGTTTTTTACATCAGGGTCACTTTTCAGCGTGGTCAAACAACAATTCAAGATACGTGCGGAAGGCTCACATTCCCGCAAAACATATACTATAAGCGCTAAATATATATAGAAGCGTGAGAGTAATATTAATCGACGCAATTTTTTTTTTCGATTCCGATGTTATATGTTTATAACTCAAAATCGACTAAATTGTCACTTAGTATTTTTTTCCTTTCCAGCGTCAGTATTATATTATCCGGACGTCATCTTCCGGTCTTCGGATAAAAAGTCTTGACGGCAGAGTTCATAATTACATTTTTTAAAGTTTCGCAATTTCGATTCAATAATAGAGTATTCTCAATTTCAAATGAAATTTTGATTGCAGGATGGTGCTGATAATTTGCCATTAGAGCTTCGACGGGAAAAACTTTAAAATTATTTTTATCGGAAAAAACTAAATCAAGTGTTCCACCGTTATGATTGCATTGATCATTAAATTGAAATAAGTTACAGATACATGCAAATTCAATCAAATATATGTTTTTGGGCTAGTGTAGTTTGTGGGACAGTGAATATATAAAATATCATATGAAGCATCTGATACCCATTTAATTTCAGGTTTATTAAAATCACCTAAAATTACGTATTGTTAATTCATTTACGTTAAGGACATGTGTACTGAAGTTTATAAAAGCAGCTGTTATAGTAAGTGAAAAATTTTAGGAATATATGCTACATAAAAAAAAACGAAATTCTACCGAAGTAGGGAAATATTACATACTACGAATACCGATAAAAATATATGAAATAGATTTAGAAAAAATAATTGTATTTTCAAAATCAATATGGATATGTAGAAAAATGTTTTGATACTTAACTTTAAAAAATAAATTATTAAAAAATATGTCCCTACAAAAACTCGGGATAATTGTGTCGTCAAGATTTGTGACGATGTTTTATTTAAATTTAAACGATCTTGTGACTTGTGTACAATGTTCAAAATTTAAGTATTTTTCATGCTACTAATAATTGGTAAAAAAAAATTTCTCAACAGTATTTCATAGACCCAAATTAATTGATAATTGTAAAAAAAGGTGGTATTTATTTATTAGGCAGTTACTTATATTTTTAAATAAATTAATATATTAACCCCTAACTTAGCAGAGCAAAAAAATTTTTTACACATTTTTTTACGGTTGAATAGATGTTGTTTTTATTGAAGTTTATTATGAATTGTGATAATGCTATTAAGAATTTGGTGAAGTAGTTTTAACTTAATGCAGTTTTACTCATGTTTTACTTTAGGAGAAAAAATGACATCATTTTTATTTGATAGGATACATTGTCAAGAAAAAGGTTAAAAAGCCTATGTTAATGTGTAATTTCCAGTTGGTAAATCAAGTAATCATACAATTTTTGTTTGTATTAGCATGCATATTTAAATGATTTTTATGAAAACTTTTTTATGCAAACATGAGCAAAGTTGATTAAATATTTAAATATACTGTACGTGGTGACAATAAAATAATAAATGTTTTATTTATACTTAGGTACTCTTACCCTTTTAACACAAATGTGCTATTTCATTGCTTTAACTTGTTTTATTAACATTTTTTTTGGATAAACATTAGGATTATAACACTGTTTTATATTCACACATTCTGAAGATGCTCATTAGAGTGAATTTAGCTGAAAATGCTAATTAGTAAAATAAATGGAACAGAATTATCTAGGTACAAAAATGTATAACTTACATTAATATTTGAAAACATACCTACGTAATGAATAATAAAAAGGAAATCACACTTTAATCGTCGCATAAGTGCAATTATATTAACACTTTTTATATATCTTACGTATTATTATATAAACAGTGGGTTTTTTAACTGGCTCTAGTAAAGTAATTATTTTTATATTTATTTTTATGTTATAACCACTAAAAATTCCAAATAAATTAAAATAAATAAAACTTCTTTACAACTACCTTAGAGTATTTATAAATTTCATTTACTTTTATATAAAAAGAACAAGTTTTTTAAAGAATTTGTAAAAAATATATATTTCATTATTACCAAATAATTCTCCAATGTTGAAATAAAATCTCACTGAGTCCAATATAATTTATTCACGAAACAAATGGTTTACATAAATTTATTTTCAAATACCTTTAAACAAGAATTTATCGTATTAAATATTAAATTTCAGTCGAGACCTTCTTGATACTAAGAACCGCCATAATTTTTTGAAGTTTACAATGCAAGAAACGCTTTGGTTTAAGATGTTAGAAAACAATTAGCGCCATTATTTACAGCGGGTGGAAATGGTCCACCTTTTAATTAAGAATAACCAGATCTAGATAATGACGTGATTAATCTGCTCGCCGTTCAATTACTTCCCTTAATTAGAGTACTGTACTATAATTAATCAAGGAAGCACATTGCAGGAGTTAAATTAAAGAAACAGGTGGAAAATACGAATTTCAAATCCGAACCATTTAACATTACTGCTAGAACTAGGAACATTTTGTTTTCTGTTCATCCTTATAAAGATTTAGAAAAAGTTTTTTTCACATAAACATAAAACGAAATAAATTTGACTTTCATCAGCTCAAAAACCATATATGAGTGTTACATTTTTGCTGCTTCATTGACAATATATTTTAAATCTCCTACATATAATTTCGCTTTTGTATTTGTTTTGTTTTGTTGTTTGTATTTTGGTTTTCGAGTGAGGGATTTTTCTATTGAAGTGGTAAGGTAATATTGCTTTAGTATTTATATTAAATCAGTATGGATCCTTTATCATAAAAAAATATACCTTATAAGTAAACAAATTTCAAATCACCTTCAAAACGTTTGCTTTATTCATATAATTCTAGAATGTTTAACCGGCTTTGCTCGGAATCTAGCGAAAATATATTTTTGTTCCAAATTTGTTGCAACAGAGAGGGAAAACATTTTTGAGAAGGGAATATGGAAGTCTAGGCATTTACAGGGCTTGTGACTTGTCATTGGCTGGTTTAAGTGGACACTTTACACACTGTGTAACATTCACCATTCTGCCCATTTTTATATACATCCTGACCATAGGTTTCACAGCCGAAGATTCGGCCGATTTTTGGCCGAAACTCAAATTATTGCCTGAAGCTGGCTGAAATCGAAACCAAAACTTCGGTCGGTCACTATTGGTCGTGTGCTTCACTTCCTCGTCGCTTGGATACGACTTCTAGGCCCCGATTACAATGAAAATTTAACAAAGTTATCTTCGATTGCCTATAAAAAAAGTCGATATTTGTGTATGAAAATGAATATATTTGCATGAACATTTAAACTATCTTCATCGGTAACCTAAAATTGAATATTTTTAAAGGAAAATTAGTATGCATATTTTGATTTTCATACGGAAAACTTAATTTTACTTCGTAGATAGATGTTAACTTCCCATTGTAATCGGGACCTTGGTAAAAATTTCAATTTAACGTGCTATTTTTAGTTAGTTGTATAATTTTTAATTATCTGATATATTAAATTTAAGTATTTTATTAGGATGATAAGCATGATAAAAGACGGAATATTCTCGAGTTCAGACATTTGAAAAAATAAAACCTGGAAACATACTATTTAATAATTCCATTTCCATTAATTTTATATATATTTTTTTTTGTTTTTTTTTACAATAAACATCAATGATAAAACAGAGTATTAAAAAAATAAAGCATAATTACAAAACAATGAAATTCATATTAATAGTAAAAATAGTAAACAAAAAAATCCCACAAAGGCATGGCCTGTTCGTGGGTATCCAAGAAAATGCTAATGAATTTTGGCTCCTATAATAAATAATGGACAGTTATAATATTTTTGTGTAACATAAGAAATAAAAAATTAGATATTCTGTAAAAAGATAAGATGGTTTTTTTCTTATAGTTATTAAAAAAGGAAATAAAAATATTTTAAAAAACACAAAAATATACCTTATTATTATTAAAGGGCAACAAAATTTCATTGAAAAAAAGAGTTCGTATCTTTAGTTTGAATCCAGGATAGTGCATGTTTTTTAAAAGAAGGAAAATTTTCAAAGTTTGTAATCAATGAAATATTATCATGAAAAAAATAATTTTTGGGCCTATAAAATATGCATGTCTCTGTGCGAGCCTCGATTTACAATGTGGTATTTTTCATATAAATAAGCATGTTACCTTATTATGGCAAAATAAATTAAAAATCATAAATACGCCACTCATTTTATATGCGTGCGTCCCCCTCTACTGTTAATAACTGACTGAATATTTTTTACACAAACACTGGCCACAGAACGGCGTCTCTGTCTTCCTTGTTATGAGCTTCGTCTTCGCGCTCTCTCTTATTCATATTTATTGGTGTATTGGCGAACATTAATTCTTCGTGTATCCAGCAAAGTTATTCAAATTGTACTTTCCAAATCCGGTGTTAAAATGTCTATTTGAAGATTACAAAAAGTCCAACTTCATAATTTAAAACAAAAAGAGAGATATATAAAGTCTTGTATCGTATGTCGAATAGTGTTACATCACAGCCACACAAGAATTAATGACTGACCCACTATATCTGAAACTGGAAGCACCCGTGAAACCATGGATATGTCTAACTTTGCAGGGTTGGCACAAGTGTGTTCAGTGTTAAATTCCATGGGCCGTCAGCTTGACTCGGTATATATCAATATACCGTTCTGGAGCTATATGTGATAGTGAAATTAATTTGAAAAAATCGTCTGCAGTAATTCTTTATCAAAATCGCCTCCATCCTCATCTGGATATTATATTTTCCTAGATAGATAGTCTGTAAAAATACCTAAATGGTAATATTTTGTATTTTGACAGTAAGAGTTGTTTCTCGGTTTATCATTTCTTCCTGTTTGTGATTTGAATTACAATATTACCAAGCCACACTAACTTCTTAAAATGCAAGCAAGGCGAGAATCTTTCTATGCCAGTTAATAAAGGATTTGAATAGCTTTAAAATTCATTAGAAATCACGCTAATACAATAAATAGAAGATTTGTTATTAATTTATGAAAAAATATGCTAAACTTAATCAGCTCTCCGGTAAATTTGGCTGAATGTTGCTTCGTATTTTTTCCTTTCCAGCTTCGATATATAAACATTTTTACCGTTAATTCAATGCTAGTTTATTGAATAACGAAAATTCCCAATTCCCATCATCATTCCATTTGTGCGTTGATAACGACATTATCGCCAACTTTCAACTTGACTAATTTTCATTTTTATCTTCGTATTGCAAATGACGAAAGACTTTCCGTTCACTTTATCTGTTTTCTTAAAGGAACACTTCCAGAAATGTAATGAAAATATCTTCCAATACTCACTCATCCAAACTGAAAAGAGATGTTCAATTCATTTCAAACAATGAATAAATGGGGGACATGAAATTCCGACTACCCTTTAGGGTACAAAATACCTTCTTATTATTGGCCATATTATAAATTAAAACTTAACAAAAGTAAGGGTGAAACAGATATTTATTTTATTTTTAATTAAAAAATTAAAGTGAGTTTTCATTCTTCAGAACAAAATTAAAATGTTTATACTAGTTTTTCATTTAATAAGTTTTCATAAATTAAGTTAATGAGCAATCGTCTCGGCGCAGTTGATTAGATTCCTGCCAGTTACAGCAAAAAAACGTTGGAAATATTTTTTTCTTTATGTATTTTTCAAAGTTATCCTTCATAGCTACTGACTAGTCTGTAAAGAAGAGCTTTTAAAATATCAAAAATGCTCAAAATTGTGTAATAAAAAAAAAAATATTATCATTTTCTACTTAGGAAATTATCTATATTGTTCAAAGAGTAGTTTCATATTTTTTCGCTAGATGGGGTTGAACTTAGTTTGCTTTGGCAACACTGTACCAATTTTGACAAATAGGCTCGCGTTGGAAAGGTGACATTTCAAATATTTTTTTTTATGAAAATAAAGCTTGGTTTTGATGTTTCGAGCGAGGAATTCCGTGGTATTTTGAAGTTGTACTTCTTGAAAAGCAAAAATGCGTTGCAGGCCCATGAAAAAAATTGTGCAGTTTGTGGTGACGATGCTCTAACAACACATGTACCACAACAATGGTTCAAGCGGTTTTGTTTGGGAAATTTCAATGTCAAAGATGCACTTCGCTCATCACGGAAAAAGTCGACAAAATATTGGAAAAAGTCTATGAAAATTCACATGTGATCACTCGTGAGATTGCTTAGGAGTTAAACATTATAATTGAACTGTTTTAAATCATTTGCATTCCGCTGGATTGGTCAAGAAGCCCCGCCCCATAAGTGAGTGCAATGTTTTGTAAATAGGAGAGTGCTAGAGAGAGAATCCAGCCAGCAAAATTTTAGTTTTGGAATTTAATCACAAACAAGTACTTCTAAAATGAAAGTTCAATTTTAGTACAGTTTAATTTATTAACGATTTCGGTTTAACTATCGTTCTACTATCAATGCATTGTTTCACCCGCGTTTTTACTTGAGGGAAATATAACCACTGTTTTTTTTATTCCAAATCTTAGAAATGGAATATTATGTTTTATTAATTTTTTACACATTGTGGAATGTGACTTAGCAAACGTCAAAAAGGTAAACAGATTTAACCACGTGACAACATGGCATATTTAAACGCAATCAAATAATAACACCGGTTAACAGAATCTTAAAATAATAATAATGTTTGACAATTTCATATAATAAAAACCGAAAAACAATATTAACATTTTAATATCTTATTTGAAAACAAGAATGATAAGAAAAATTAAATGACAACAAAAATACGTTAATCCAACAAGCTCTGAAATATTATGATGTAGGCTAAATATAATCATAGAATTAAGAATAGTCCAGAAGGAGCGTGAAATCATATTTGAATACATCGGACTGTGTCCAAAAAACCCCCTACTTTGCCCCACTTTCGCTGCACGCATGCGCGAAGTCGCCGCGTTATGTCAGATCGCAAAAAAATATAATTAAAAAACATTTGTGTCAATAAATGTTTGATAATAAAAAATTTAAAAAAAACATTTTAATTTCTCTAAAATTGTATTGTACTCACGGAAACATTGATTGTCACAGCAGAGTAGATAGTAAAGGGTGATTTAATAAGAGTTATTTAATTTATAAACTTTGAACTTAAAAAATAAAACAAATTTAAAACAAACAAAAATAAATTTGACTGCCACAAAATTGAATGGCCAAGGTTTGGTGGAAAAATACTGTCAAATCGTTTTCAAAATGTTTTCGTTTTTTTGACGATTAAGTCAAAAAAGTCATCGTCGAACGAACTCTCCAATTTAGATTGCTTAAGCATTGATAAGCAAAGTCCATTCCGTATTCGGAAATAAAACAATACTGAGAGACGTGAGTAAATAAAGATAACCGGTAACCGTCAAAAAATGACACCATCTTCATTATTTTACTATTAACGTTTTACTCGCCAACATTAGTGGGTTGAATTTTTAACTAACGTTTAAAGACTTTTACTATCCACCTTTAGTTACTATAGATGAAATGACTGATTTTTTTCTATTTTGAACTATTACTACAGATTTTTTACTATTATTAACGACCATACAACCGTTTTCAGCCAATCGGCGCAGGGTAACGAGGTATTGCACACTTTTTTTTGTTTTTCTTTGGGTAACAGTAAATCACACAATGACGAAATGAAAAAGTTGAAATGTCAAACTCAATGTCAAATGTCACTTAGTATATAGTTTATCGAAAAATTGAATATCGAAAAAACGTTTGCTGAAGCAGTTAATGGCAGGCAAGCCAATGTTCGGGCAGGACAACGTCTGTCGGGTCCGCTAGTATATGTATATATGTGTACAATATCATATTTGAATAAACTTAATAGTGATGCTTAACAATTTGTAAAAATGTTTTTTAACCATAGCTAATCGAAACAATTTTTTTTAATTAATCTGTTTACTAAATTATTTATTTTACCATTTAAATGTATTCTTTTTCTTCTTCACGTGTCATGTCGGGTTCCCCCGACGTTGACGATCACTTGAGAGAAAGCTTCTCTATCCTGAGCAGTACAAAACAGCTCCTCCACAGTTCTAGTCCTGGTCCATGCTCGGATGTTTCGAAGCCAGGAAAGCTGTTTTTTTCCGACCCCTCTACGTCCCTCGATCTTTTCCTTTATGACAAGCTGAAGTATGGCATATTTATCACCAAAATATGAAATCTTACGGAGCTTCACAGTGGTGAATAGTTCTCTATTAGTATTGGCTCTACGTGATACTTCATTGTTGGTTATCATATCGGTCCAAGGTATTCTTAACATTCTACGGTGGATCCACATTTCAAATGCTAATTTAAATGTTTTACTATTATTATTATTTTATTTTTTTTACTATCAAAATTATTTACTTAATAGAATTATAAAATAATAAATAAAAATTTTAGATAAATTATCTTAACTATATACACCATGTAAAAATAACAAATCTGTAGTATTTTTCTTTTGGATGCATATTTTTTTATTATGTATTTTATAAATTGACGTGTCATATTGTTCATAAATGTATCGATTTTAATAAATAAGAGTTCTTTAAGAACACGAGATTTTCCAACAAGTCGGAACATAAAAAAATATAAGTGTGCCATAATAAAATTGTGTAATGTGTTCAGTGGCGGCTGAAAAGGTTATAATGAGAGAATTTTTTTTTAACTAATTAAGTACATACGTGTTTCACAATAACTTTAACACAATTTTTTTTTTGTAAAAATATATGAATAAACTAACCTTTGTCTATAAAGATGTTTCCAATATAATACACAATTTCACAAAACACCATTTAACAATTCAACTGTTTTATTGTCTTAATACTTACTTTATAACTTTATAACACTTTATAACTAATTGACGCTCGATACTTTCTGAATATTAAACATGGCTTTTTTTTTAAATTTGTAAATTTAAAATATTTTTATTTCTTTTACTCGAAGAACAATGAACGTAAAAACACGAGAGAGAAAATGAGTTTTTTTTCTAGAATTACCTAACATAGTTTCTTAAAAAGGTCTTAATTTAGTGTAGCATCGAAAAACATCTCTCACTCTGAACTGTCGCCATCGTAATTCCACAATTAAAAATTACTATTTACTTTTAAAACACAAAGAAACTGCTGAAAATATATACGATTTTAATTTTACGAATCAATATGAATTAAGTAATTTTAATCTTGTAAAAAGGGACGAGAAAATAAAAGGTTTTATCCTTTCCATCAAAAATTTGTCCAACTTTAGTGTAGGTTCGTTATTATTATCAATCATTTTCTAATCTTCCTTGTTTCATATTGTCATCTCTACCGGGACAATGCCCGCGTTCCAACTAATTTTGGGTGAAATGTTTCGCTATTCATGTACGGACTATCTGTTTTATCTGTTTCTTTCTCATGCGAAAATGTAGGGAAACGACATAAGCTTTGGGACAGTTACAAATATGACCGGCGCATTTTACATAAAATGAATATAGCGGATTTAACGGGCACGTGCGGTTATATTTCTTAATAATATTCTCGATTATATGAATAAAAATATAAAGATTAATAAGTAGAAATAATAGCATAAAAAAATTTAAGTACTTACATAATAAAACCTAATTACATTAAATGTTAAACTTTCTTTATAACACATTTTAAGTACATGTTTTATAATATACATAAAATATAAAAAATATTATACCGAACATTTTTACTGATTTTGTGGTGGAAAAAGTAATAAAATAAATAAAAAACAAAGTCATTTTATTATGTAAGTGCAGCATTTTGCTTCTTTTCCAACAGATAACTTGCAAGTATTATAATTATTTATAAACTCAGCACTTATCAGGACTGACGCACTTTTTTTGGGAGTTGAGAACAAATCCTTTCTTGCAGAAACATCCTTTAACGCAGTTCAAAGTGCACGTCCTGGATCCTGGCTTGTCTCCACACTGAGCTGGGCACGCGGATCCACAATACAAGTAAACCTCGTTCTTGTCTTCACAGTCGGTTACTGCAACAAAAATTTAACAAGTAAGGATGTCAGAAGCAAACTTAAAAATCTCCACCAAAAACGTAAAGTTTGTTATTGATGCCAAAATAAACTCCAAAGTAGTTAATTTTTATCAAAACCATTTTTATTATTTTTTTCATACATTTTCGAGTACACGTTTTACAATTAAAAGCTTTAATTATTACCATTTACAAAAAAACATTTTTGCATCAAATTTCCCGTAGCACTGAACCTCCTTATTGTACATTTATACTCATAATATATTTTTTAAATTTTGTATATCTGCGCTTAAATTAAAGATAAACATGTAAAAATTATTATTTTAGAAAAATTGCTGGTTTATCTTACAACCTTATCTTATACATAATTTAATCATTGTTTACTGTCTACTATAAAATAAATAAGTAGAGACGGCATTTTATTATTATTGTGACTAATTTTTCGACATTACACTATGTCAATTGTGTAATTAACAAATTTAATATCAAATTTCATAATAATTTCTTATGCATAGTAAATATTTCCGTTTTTTGTTGATATTTCTTGATAAAACTCCATAGTTAATGATTATGATAAAATTTTAAATAAACTTATCAATGAAACTTCTTGGTTTTTCATTTTCTCATTTTTATTGTTTTGATCAACGAGCGCTTTCGCCTAAGTAGGCATCTTCAAGACTGGTTAATTGTTTACAGCATTTACAGTTTTTATACTATTCTTAACATATTTTGGAGATAAGATCAAAAAAATATTTTAACGGGTTACAGAAAACATAAATATTTACAACTTGTTCGCTCAACAGTTCATTTTCGGGAGTTTTCGGATCGAAATTAGGATTAAGCTTTTATTATTTAAAATGTGGGAAAAAACAGAAAAAAAAATACATGGCGAAATACAACAGAGTGGGAAATACACATTTTAACAGACAAATTTAGCAAAATACTTTTTTACAGAAAGTTTATAATTTTATCATAGTCAGTAAATATTTCCATTCAAAACGGGTTAAAAGTACAAAAATGCACCCAACCCTATATAATTTATTTTTGTATGTATTGTAATAAATAGATAAATAAATTCGTTGAATCTTCTAGTGAGTAATTTTACAATTAGGTAATGTGAAATTAAACATGCACAGGACTGAATGTGGATTTTTCATCATTACGCCGAGCCGAGTAATTAAAAATGTTTCATTCTTATTTAGTTATTAGCATCTAAATCACTATAATATATTGCCTATGTAATGCAACAGGTCTAAAAAGGTGTTGAAAAGCTCACGTACCTGGTGACTACCTAACTAACCTAATAAATCTGTCGAGGATCTGCAAAGACGCCTCTTGGCTGGAAACAGCCTTTAGACACCTTATTACTACAGTCGAAATGGGAAACTGCTTATCTATACGACAAATGTAGGGCCACTGCGACAAACAACACCTGGGTACATATTTTAATGGGAAGTTACAATTTATCTTCAATTTTATCGACAAAGTAAAATTAAGTTTTCCGTATGAAAAATGGAACATGTTAACAATTTTTTTTCTATACATTTTCAATTACCGGCTACCGACGGAAATCTCTTGAATTTTCATACAAATATACACTTTTTCGAACAAAAATATCGAAATTAGTTTATACCGTCTCGGTATATATTGATGAAGATAGCCATTCATAATCGCGGCCCTGATACATTTACTCACATAAATATGTAAAATTTGTGCGTAGACGCTTTTTAATTTTTTTCGCGTTATAAACAATCATTAATAATAAAAATAATGCGACCTCACTGGAGTTACCCGTGCCGAGGACACTTAACCATATACTTTGGTATATTTTTTTACGTGTGATAATAAACAAAGAAGAATTAATATATAGAGAGAAATAACGAAATGTTTAGACAGTTTTTAACACTGCGTATTTATGTTTATAATTAATTTCTGTAAACCTCTGTTTTGTCGGCTTCGTGGTGTAATGGTGAGCGCATTTGCCTACCATGCAAGAGGTCTCGGGTTCGATTTCCGACGTGATTGATATGAAATATTATTCAAAAGGGTGTTTTTAAACTAGAATATTTCATAGTCCCTAGACTGGTACCGGAAGCGTAAGCCTGATCACATTACCTTCATGGAATAAAAATGATCAAGATACGTTGCGAGTGGTGTACCAATACAGTTCCCTATGTACCACTAGGTGCGGAATGGGAATTATGATGATGATGACGATACTTTTATTATTTACATTATAAAACGCATAATAAAATAACAAAAACATAATATCTGTACCTCAGAGGCAGACGGATGCAAATCCAAACGTCAAATTTTCAACAAAAGCCTAAATAATCTACTTCCTCCAAGTGATCATTTCTAATCATTTATAGCATTAATTTATATTTTCAGTGTCTTAATACAATGGTTCTTTCGCCATAAGACTTGCATTTAGTCAAAATCAATGGACATGATCATAAACTGTATACGAAAATCGAAATGTCATTTCATCAAATTCTGGTTTTGCCTCTGAGGTACAGATAAAAACTATACGTTTGTGGAGCAGGTGATTTAATACTGGCTTGGGTGAAAGAGACAATTCATTTTTCTTCTACCCAGCTCCACTGTCCATTAAAGTCTTTTTGAACATTTCCTCGTTACTAATTGTTTTAATGGACAGTGGAAGTGGGTTAGAGATTTTAATTGCATAATACTTAAAATCCCTTTGACTGTATTTATTTATACTCTTTAAAAGACTCGTTTTCTTTCGAATTTTCTGTTATTATTCTATGAAAAAAAACTTAATCGTATTTACCTTCTCTGCGAACTTTGTGATCACATTCGTTGGACAGTACACAGTGGGCGCCTTTCCTCGAAAAGCCGTGGGCACAAATGCACTTCTTTGCGCACTTGTCAGGCTTTGGGACGTCACCGCACCACTCTTCTTTCAAGCTACAGCCCATCACTTCATGCGCCCCTGGACACTTCTCACCTACACAAATTATATAATCAGAATTAAACAATAAAACAAACTAAAATAAATTGACAGCAATGAGAGTTTATCGTCATATTATCTCTCACCTACCCGGTCATCCATAATGAAAATGTAGATAATACCAATGAAGATAGCCTTAAAGCTTATTTCGATCAGGTCACACAATTCCACGGCGTCATGGAATAGCCATAGAGATAAAAAGGTAAAATACCAGTTATGTTTTTACTAACAGGGGCCTTATGCTGGACTCATTCGTCTTTAGAATCGTATGCGACTTCCGTAATTCGACGAGTGACAGCATTCTTGAACCACCTATACGAATGCAGTCGATTGAAAACCAATCGACTTTATCTCGAGTGCCCCAAAGCACTCGACATTGACAATCGAATGCAATCTTAACTTTAGCTGTCAAACTTCCATTTTGTAAAACGCTCGGCATTCATATTTGAATTACGGGTAGGTATTTTTGGTGTATTTCAACTTAAAATTTACAACACTGATCAATATTATTATGATGACGTATCAACAAATGTGCAACAAATATAACTGTTCTTATTTTTAATCCATTATCAAATGAAGTTTAACTAGAAACATGATTTCAAAACAATTTATTCGCTCTTCAATGTCAAAATACGAATTTGAGGTACATATTATACAATATGTTTTTAAAATCCATTAAATAAATATGAAATCAAATATTGACGTCACAACAACCAAGACCAAACACGTCGCGTTTTTCTACAAACGTATTTTTTTAATTTATTTTTTTCATTTGTGTAATAAAACGTTTCTTTACAACATCTGTATTGATTTCGAAAATACAATTAATCATTCTTAATCCATTTTATATATTTTTTCGGTATTCGTAGTATGTGATATTTCCCTATCATACAGAATCTAAAAATAGCTTTTGGAAGTCAGTAACAAATAAACAAAATTTACAATATTAGAGTGTTAAAAGTGATTACTTATACCAGCGATGACATATCTAAAGCTCCGTAGATGCCTAGACATCTTAATTTCCTTCTTATACATGTTTTTTTGGTGGAATAAATTTCACAGACAAATTCTTATTTAGAGGATTTTTATGTATGTTATAAAATCCGGGCCAATATTGAGTACTCAAAATGTATTGAATTTTGTTTAAAGGTTTCACAATACATTTTTGCCTGTTTAAATAAAGGAGTGGTTTTTTTTCGAAATGAAAAGCAGCTTTTCTGTTTTCTCAGCTCTCCGGCTATTTCTATGCAAAAAATCAAGACGATTGATGGCTCCATTGGGACGTGAATTAAACATAATCAAACAGACAAACACGTTTTCACATTTACAATATTAGTATGAAATACATATCATTATTTTATATTTATCCTTTCTGCCTCTATAATGGAGCAAAATGCTCGTGTTTAGAGAGGGATATTCAAAAGTTTCATAATTTATTCACTATTTGATTAAATGTGTGCTCTAGTGTGACCCTTTTTAATGAAGCTACGTCTGTTACCAATGCTCATATTATCTCTTGGTAGGTAATTGTACATTCCAGGTAGCCTCCGTGGTGTAGTGGTTAAGACACTTGACTTACACATGGAAGGTTTGATTTCCAGAGAGTTAACAAAAAATTAATGTGATTTTTCTGAAGCCACTGTAATTGGGCCTCGAGGCCTGATACGGTGCCAAAAAAATTTTGAGATAGCAACTGGTGATGATAATTTGTCATACTAATGATTCAATTGAGGAATTTTTAAAGGTTGTAGGCTAGTATTATAATTTTAATTACCTGATTCACTGCTTTCTTTAGAGTTTTCATTGGAATGGGAATTTGAATCGTGGGGATGGCCATGGGCATGTTCATGAGTATGGTCATGAGTGTGGTCATGGGTGTGGTCCTGGGTGTGGTCATGGGTGGGATCATGGGGGTGTTCATGGCCTTCTCCAGTCTGCTCATGGTGAGGAAGTGCCATCCCTCCGCTTACCAGAGCCACCAAAAGGAAACATAATACCAGGAACCGCATTTTTCTAAAAACAATCATACTCTTAATGTAATGTATTTATTTAAAAGAAAGCCACCGTATTTTTCATGGATTTTTATGAATGAATATATATCGCATCCCCAGAAGTAGACTGTCGTAAATCTAAATTTGCCTGTTATAATTTATGAATGCAGTTTAACTACTCTCTTCTCTTTCTCGGAACACTAACGTATCAATATATATATACATATATTTATAAGCGCGATATACCACAAAGTTGATTGTTTTCTAAAATAAATTTTGTAAAATATCGTAAAGAACATTACAGTATTTATGGTGCCACAGTGTTTTTTTCATTTTCATATCATATTTTTATTGTCAAATGAACAAACGCTAAAAAAAAACATGTATTTAATGAACATATTACAACAGAGATGAATAATACTTTAGAGAAGGCAACACAGAAATCTAGGCATCTACAGGACTTATGACCTGTCAATGGCTGGTTTAAGTGGCCACTTTACACACTGTGTAACATTCACCATTCTGCCCATATTTGAACATCTATTTTCCTTCAATTCTTTCATCTGTTGATGTTTGTGAAGTTAAAGAGCTGAAACCTTTATATATGCGGGTGAGATTCATCTAATTGAATTAATTAACCTACATACTAAGCAACGCCTGAAAATGTTATTTTTTCAATTTCTCTACTTCTTCACGAACCAGGTGGATTTATCAACAATATTTTGAGTTTCTCTTAAGTGTTCTTCATTTTTGTTGTAATATGTTAATATAAACAGCTTCCCAGGAAGTTGAATCCAGTCCTTGTCTACAAAAATTTGGACAAACTCAAAATATTGTTGATGGATTAAATGACTAGCAATAGTAAATTTTAATAGTTTGTTTTTGCAAAATACAAAACTGCATAACTGCAAAATAACCTATTTAGACGTTGTTCTTCTAGAGGTGCGATTTTTTTTAAGTTCATAAATTTTCATGGTGATAATTGAAACCGTGTGTTGTGAGTCCTCTTCACAGAACTTTCAGACAGGACTGCCACATCTATCATCTGGATGAATGACATAGCAGCCCTTATTGAAAATGGGGATAAACCCAAAAAAATAATTGATGAAAGGATGCACCCAAAAATGTATCAACCGTAAAATATCTTTAGCTCTCATATTTTGATTTAATGTCACTGATATTGCTTCTTCTGTAAATTTACACATTTATTAATTTGATTTATTTATTGATATAAAGATACATTTAAAAAAAAAACGTTCTCCTAGCTCTATGAGGCCAAAAGCCCGGTGTTGAGTTGGGAGACTACAAAATAGAAATTAGAAGCATGCATATTATTTATAAATGATAATTATTTACTGATTGATTTGGTGTTTATTTTGTAGAACTCCATATTTAAACTTATAATAATAAAATAAATCAATCACTGATTTGAGTCTACTGAACACTTTATTTTGTTTTTACAAATATAAAAAATACAAAAACAAAAGTTTCGTGACAATTGTTTCGCATTGTTAGAGCATTTTCAAACGAATAAACGACATTCGTTTGAAAAGATCCTAACAAGGCAAAACAATTGTAACAAAATTTTCGTTTTTGTATTTTTTATATTTGTAAAAATAAAATTGAGTGTTAAGTATATGTTTTTTATTCCCATAATTATAAAAAAGCATTATTTACAACCCCTGGTTGCACTTTGTATATACTTTAGTCTCCCACCAATTTGACGATGTCGGTCACGACAAAACCCAGTAACTGGTAAAAATTATAAATAAAAGTGTAATAAAACTATAAACGTATTTTAATTATTATAATTAAAATGCAGTTCCACAAAGAAATGTCAGTAAAAAACTCAATCTATTATTGATTTATTCAACATGTTTTGTAGATTAAGGATTTAAACACATAACATATCTTCTGAATTAGGGCATGATTTAATCATGCCAGTTTTCAGGAGAGAAAAAAATATAGTTATTTATTGATTTCGTGTCTATTGCTCGTTTATTTTAGTAAATTGCACTCATTGTAATATATAATATACGAGTATCTTGTCAAAACTTATTTATCGTTGTAAATGGCATTATTTAAAACTTAACAAACGAAAACATCCAGTAACCAGTTTTTTTTTTCTTTATCGATTATGATTTATAAATAAACATTTTCATAAATGACGTATAAACTATTTTATACACCTAGAAGCTCACAGTTTACAACATAGAAATTCACAATATATATTTTTTTTTAATTTGAAAATTATTTATTAACCCTTAAGGATTATTACATTCATTTTACAAAAATAATATATACATTTTTTATTCATACTCTGGTGTTTTAAATAATATTTTCTACATCTTTTGAAAAGTTTGTGTAAGTTTTTTGTTTAGTTTTGTCCATTTGAGTTTGTCCAAATTTTTGTAGACAAAAGTCTGGGAGATTCATCCCCTTGGGAGTCATTAAGATTAACAAATTACAACAGGGATGCAGAATACCTTTAAGAAGTTAATATAGAAGGCTAGGCATTTACAGGGCTAATGACCTGTCATTGGCTGGTTTAAGTGGCTAAATAAATGTTTCAGCTCGTTAACTTCACTAAAATCAACAAATGGAAGAATTTAAGAAATATGGATGTTCAAACATAGGAAAAATAGTGAATGTTATAGTGTGTAAAGTGGCCACTTAAATTTAGAAATTTGTTTAGTCTCCTACCAGCCTGAGATGCTGGTCACGACGAAACCCAGTCACTGGTAAAAAATATGGATGAAAGTGGAATAAAACTATAAACGAATTTTTATTATTATAATTAAAATGCAGTTGCACCAAGAAATGTCAGCAGAAAAACTCAATCTATTATGATTTATAGTTATGAAAATAATTTACTTTGATCCATGTTGCTGTTTATGCTCGTAAATCTTATATACCGGTACATTTGGGATTCCCTATTTAACTAGGCTATTTTACAATACAATGATAACTGATTGTACAAATTTGTTGACCAATAGTATATATGTAAATACTTCAATGGACACAAGCTTCATGTATGTATGTGTGTGGGTGCTGAAGTATCAGCTTCTCTATCCTGGTATCCAAACTAGCCATTTTCAAATACCAAAATTTAGGCTGGGAAATCGGCACTAAACCGGCAACACTAATGAGCTGAACCAGCATTTCTCAAAGTGGTGAAAACGACCCCTTGTGAACGGGGGGAAGAAATAAGTTTGAAAACCTATGAACTAAACTAAAATAAATTTATGAATTTAAATAAATCTTTTGATAATTTCAATTAAAAATTATCCTTTGTATATTTAGATATTGTTCAAGTAACGAGGAACAGTAGTAAATCAACATGATTTGTAGATTAAGGATTTAAACACATATATCTTCCGAATTAGGGCGTGATTTGATCATGCTAGTTTTCGGGAGATTAAAAAAAATATTTGTTGTTATTTATAGATTTCGAGTCTATTTTTCATTTATCTTAGTACATTGCATTAATTGTAATATATAGTATACCTTTTCTTATGCTAATTTATCGTTGTAAATAGCATAAATGAAAACCTAACAAACGAAAAAAACCAGTAACCAGTTTTTTTTTCTTTATCTTTAATGATTTATAAATAAACATTTCAATAAATGACATGTTAACTATTTTATGAACGTGTTTTTTTTTGTCAATAATCGGTTTAATTGCTATCTGGTTTTCAATATTTATGGTTATGATATCACTGGTTTTAAATTTACTAAAAAAAAATAGTTGTTTTCAATATTAGTAACGTAAACACTTTTTAAAAAACTCGGCAAATAAAATCTGCTTTTCTTATTTGAAGAAATTGACGCAAAATCAATGAAGAAACTAATGTACCTCTAAAAAAAATGGAAGTGTGTTCCAATCTTTCACTCAGAAAATTGCACCTCGAAATGGATACTACGTTTAATTATATCATTAAAACGTTCTCCGTTATTCATATTATTAAATCTGTGGAATATCTACATGCTGCGACATTATGACAATCTTCTATCTTTAGTCAAATGAAGCGAAAAAAATATTAGAGGGATTGCGTTAATAAGAATTTTAAAACAAAAATCCAGGACTTGGATATAAAACTAAATAATTCAGAAATCTGCAGTCGAAAAAAATAATTTAATCACGTGGAGTTCCCGAAAGAAGACATTGAAGTACAGACGGTTCTGTAGTTGACTTCAACTTGGGTCCTCACCAGTAGATAATTTTGCGAGAACCTGCCAGTTAAAGGAAAAAAAATCGTTTCCGAATTCCCAACCTCCAAAGATTATTGTAATCTTTTCAAAAGAGTTGGACAAAAACAACTTCTTGGCCGCAGTAAAGTCCTTCAATCAAAAAACAAAATTGAATTCAGATAACTTAAATACCACCATGCGTCAGGGAACGCTTAAGCCCCACACAAAAAAAAAATTCTCTTGAATAGTCGCTTTAGAATAGAACATACAATTTGTACTTTTGTAAGATACCTACCATTGATTTCCATTTCTTCCTAAACGTATTTGGCTGTTATTTTGTATTTTTTGCCAATTCTATTGATTGAGTCTTATGTATTAGGAACTTATGAGCAAAGTGCCTATTTTCCCGATCATAGACGAAAAAAGTATATTACAAATAAAAACGTACAGACGTCGTAAGTGTTCAGGTAGAAATAATTTACTTCTAACTATTTCAATATGTATGTGAAATAATTTATTTAGATGAATCTCTTTACAACAATAAAGGTTTCAGCTCTTTAACTTCGCTAAAATCAACCAGTCGAAGATTTTAATAAAAACGGATGTTTAAACATAAGCAAAATGGTGAATGTTACAAAGTGTTTAAAGTTGCCACATAAACCAGCCAATGACAGATCATAAGCCTTGTAAATGCCTAGACTTCCATATTCCCTTATTTAAGGTATTCTGCATCCCTGTTGTAATTTGTTAATTTATTTTAATCTTATTTTATGATTGTAGATTGATTATTGCTCCTATTTTTTATATTTCTTACTATAATTGAGTGAATTTCTAGAAAACATAACTCAATTATCATTTCAATTATACTTTTATATATATTTATTCTTTTTCTGTTGATTTAAATGATGCTCTTATTTTGTTTTTTTATATTTTTAATACTACTTTATTTTGCTATTATTTTGTTGATTTTAATGATACCACTATTTTGTAAATTTAATTATGTGTGATTCTTAATTTGTATAATTTAAAAAATTATTTCTGATTATTTTTTTTGCATTGTATTCTTTGGAATTTGATTATTTATTACATTTACCTTTTTTTTCTAGATTGTAATTTTGAATGAATAAATAAATAAAAAAAAATAAAATAAATAAATATCGTGAACTAAAATCGTATTTGCATAATCATCTAGATAGGTAAATTATATGAAATTGAGATGTTTTCAATCAGGTTAACCAATTGCCATTTATTTAGGGGAAAATCTAAAAATAAGATATTCAAAAATAAACCGGATGAAATACATCTAAAATAGCAGCATCGAACTTGAAAGCAGAAATCAATTGAAAAACTTTTATATAAAAATTAATTGAATTTCTAAATGTTACCTGTAAAAGAATTCCAATTTTGTTAATATTACATCCGTATTCAAGAATAACTCAAAGTCGACTGCCGATTAATTTTGTTTTGTTCCAATATAATTATACTTTTAACCAGCTCTTAAAAGTACATACGCTTTATATAATTGACAACATGTTTATGTTAACAAATATCTAGAGCGTAAACAGCTTGATAATTGTAATTAAAATTGTTTATGTAATTCTTACTTTAGAAATGAATCAGTTCATGCAGTGATAAAAGACATAGAATGATAATTTTATCATGTAATTAAAACAACACACAGAAGTGTTTCAGAAATTAAAATTATTTTCAAATTCACTAGAAATCGGCCTTTGACTAACAACAATTTGCCAAATATTATTTATTGTAATTGTCCAAAGTAAAATTTACTGTGTTAAAATATTGTTAGCACAAAACTACATATAAAGTATTAAAAATATGTATTTTGAAATACTTTGAAACGTGATGTTTATAAATTCTTAGATAAGTTTGTACGTATTTACTGTGTGTATTTTTAAAATAAAATTTATAGTCGGAAGATCCTTCGAAGCAACCTGCGAAGCGTTTATAGCCCTTGAAAGTCCAAAAAAATTGGAGTCATCATCAATGAGGACAAAACAAATAAACTTTTGCCTCCCCCACCCTAGGAATAATTTCTCACATCTTCACAGCAAGAAACTACAATTTTGAGGTGATCAACTCGTTAACCTACCTGGGCTCCACTGTTACCAGGGACCAAACAAACCCGATGTCCCATAGCTGATAAACTAATCCATGACTCAACAATGTTTTTAGTATGTCCAAACGTTTGCAGACGTGCTGGATTTCCTCCCCAGGGAGTCAGTCATTCAGATCTAAATTTGTGACAGGTCATAAGCCCAGTAAATGCCTAGACTTCCAAAGTCTCTTCGCAAAAGTGTTTTCCTTCTCTGTTGCGACAAATTTCAACTGGTAAAATAAGAAGTATAAAAATAGGAAACATTGCTTTCAGGCGGTGCCTAGTAGGTGAATTGGTTCAGCCGGATGAATCTCACCCACATGGTAATAATTTTAGCTTTTTTACTTCAAAAAAGTCAACAGATAGAAGAGTTGAGGAAATGCAGATGTTTAAACACAGGCAGAACGGTGAATGTTACAGTGTAAAGTGGTAATTTAAACCAGCAAATGACAGGTCATAAACCCTGTAAATGCCTGTTTAAGTTAACTAAACGTATTAAACATATCGTTAATGCTAAAACCTATTAGGGATTTCATAAGCTTGCTGATTAGCTTAAAAGAAAAGAAAAAACATAGCACAACAAATAAACAGTTGTTATACAACGTCAGAAATATAATACAAAAATAACACACGCTAAATTATTATGAAAAAAACAAAAAAAAAAAAAATTATTAACATGAAAAAAAAATGGGGAAAAAAACAAATATTTAAAAAAACTATCAGAGACTTTCTTACTTTAATCCCTCGCGCTTAGGAAAATTTGATTCTTAACCCCCTATCTTGAAAATAGGTTTTGTCCTTTAGAGCTCTAACTAAGAAATGCTCTTCAGAAATATTTAACACTCTCGGTGAGATAAGAAAGAGGTGTCTCTGAGCAAATGTCGCATGGACTTTGGGTTAAACAATTCGTGCTTTAATATGTATTTATTTAAAATTTATAGAGCGGCTACTCTTACGTAAAAATCCTGAAAATTAAAATCGAGTGAAGGTTAGTCGGCCTCATGGTGTACTGGTTATTGTGTTTGTTTGGCATTAAATAAATCAAATTCTCGCCTCCGTGCAGTTTCCGTATTAAAGGAGTTAAGATGTTTGACTCACATACGAAATGCCACGGGTTCGTTTCCCAATGAGAAATTTCTCAAGCCTGGGTGTTCTGTGCTGTAATTCACCACTGTAATTGGACCTACTGGCCTATTGTGGTGAAAAAAAAAGTGAAGCAATAATTTGGGATTTTCCATGTTAAATAATATGAGTAAATATTTTCAAAAAATACATTGTATGGTATATACATTCACCAGTAGCGAGCAGTGATTTTTTTTATATTTAATAATTATTTATTTATTTATTTCGATGGCTTACGCCTTTTACAAAATATAGGATAATATTTAAGAACAATTAACATGAAACAAAACACCTGTCAACAAGTATAAAAAATATAGATACATAAAATAAAATCAGCATTTTTTTTTTATTGAAAATTTTTTTTTTTACAAAATACATTTTTGAAATACAAAATAGGTAAATATACAGAACATATTATATATAACGTTTCTACCTCTCTAATAAAGTAGATACTTGTGTTTAGAGAGGGAGTTCGTTTCACTTTTTTTTTTTTTTTTTATAAACAAAGTAAATTAAAATTAAAATTACAAATAAACAAGGTAAATTAAAAATAAAAAATAAACATTCTTTGGTATGGAGTCTAGGAAGGGGTGAGTCTTAAATGTTTTTTAATTTTAGTTTTAAAAGTTTGATAATTTTTATAGATTTTAAGTTTTCCGGAAGTTTATTAAAGTTTTTTTTACCTTTGTACGTATAATGGTTTAACGCTGCTGTTGTTTTACATCTGTGCAATATTAAATTATTAGAAAATCTAGAGTTACTTGAATTTTGCACTTCAATTGTTTTTTCTTTAAAAGTTTGTAAGATAGAGGCTTTATTAAAAATTTCTTCAATTGTTGGTATATTAAGTTCTTCGAATACTAGTTTTGATGGGTAAGTTCTGGGCTTTTTCAGAATTATTTTTGCAATCTTTTTTTGAATAATAGAGAGTGATTTTAAGTTTGTCCTATAAGCTCCTCCCCAGCCTATAATATCATACTGCAGAATTGACTGTATTAAAGCATAATAGACTGTTTTTATAAGTTTTAGAGATAAAATATTTCTTAGTCTAATGAATACATAAATAAGTTTCCTAATTCTTTTGACCATAGTGGCTATTTGTACTTTCCACTTCAAATTACTATCATTTATAATGCCTAGGAACTTAATATTATCCGCTTTTTTAATTGTCGAGCATAATTGGGGGCAAGAATGATTAATATTGTCATTTTGATTATGGATCATAAAGTAAAGAAATAATAAAGAAAAATTAAATAAGAAATTATAACATAGGTTTGCAGTAAATTAACAATAAATAAAGTCAAATTGTTGATTAATCCACCTGGTCCATGAAGAAGTACAGAAATTAAAAAAACAAAATTTTCAGGCGTTGCCCAGTATGTTGGTGAAATAATTCAATTACACGAATCTCACCCGCATAAATAAGGGTTTCAGCTCTTTAACTTTACAAACATCAACAGATGAAATAATTGAAGGGATATAGATATTAAAATATGGGCAGAATGGTGAATTTTACAGTGTGTAAAGTGGCCACTTAAACCAGCCAATGAAAAGTCATACGCCCTGTAGATGCTTAGACTTCTATATTTCATTCTCTAAAATGTTCTTCATCTCTGCTGTTATATGTTAATATTAACAGCTCCCCGGGAGTTGAATCCAGTCCTTGAATACAAAAATTTGGAAAAAATCAAAACATTATTAATAAATTAAGAGTTTAAATATAAAAAGTATTGAAGTAACAGAGGCGATGTACTCGTATTATGGTATAAACAGTAAAAAAAGTAAAACACTTAGTACATTTTTATAATTTAGAAAAGAAGTGATTAAAAAGAAATGATTTTAATTTGTGTAAAGATAAATTAAATAAATGTAAGTTTCCATGTTTGTCTGCTAACAAGTGGAGCCGTGGAATAGGCGAGTATTTAGCATAGTTTGAACTATGAAAATCAACAGAAAAAGTCATATTTTGTCTCGTCCCACGCTGTCACATAAAAATTCACACAATTTATAAGTTCGGGACTATCAAGAACATTATTTAATAACTTAAAAAGCAGCACTAAATCTTCTTCTTCTAAATCCGTTCTTTCGCTAAAACATATTACATACATATTAAAAACAATATCTTCCAGCCAACCAAAAAACTGATTGGTCGAAAGAAGAGTTGGTAATTTTTTTTTTACTAAAAAACAAAAGCATGTACATTTTAAATAACCTAATCTAATTAATAAAAAAAAAGAGCTGTTTTTTTATTGGAAGATACGGCTTGCACATAATCACTTTTTTAAAAGTACATTTTAAAAAAAAACAGGGAGAGAAATACATATTAAAAAAAAACATTGAAATACTGGGAGTTAAGGATTCTCAGGATATATAGTAATGTTTCAGGCGTTTCTTGAAAGAGGTTAGATAAGGTGCCTTTTTCTATAAGAAGAGGTAGCTCGTTCCAAAGTCCAGCACCTTGAACGGAAAAAGAATACCTGAAAAATGGTGTACTATGTCGAGGAATGGAAACTGTTCTCCTGAGAAGAGCGAAGTTTTCCAGAAAGGTAAATGAAATTCTCAGTAAAATATTTTGAAGCGCAAGGGTTGTGAAGAATATTATTAAGAAGTGAGAGAGATTGAAAGTTTATGCGCTGATAAAAATGAAGCCACTTGAGTCTGGAACGAAAGAGTGATACATGGTCATACTTTTTGAGAATGAAAATAAAGCAAATCTTTGATTTTGCAAACGCTCAAGACAATCTATTAGTTATATTCTAATTATATTAAAAATATATAAAAGCAATATAAACGTTTTTTGACGGTGAACGAATATTTAAGTTTTATGTAGTCAGTGAAGTGTTAGAAAAGTTAGGCAGTTCAATCATATTAACCAAAAATGTCAATGGCTGAAGATACCCGCTTTTGTTTTTTAGCGTTATAAAAAATAAAGGCCTTTGGAGTTCAAACTCAATCAAATATTTCTACGACCTGTTGCCATATGATTTTATTTTAAATTCTCCAATAGTTGTCGCATCAATATGTTATTGCATATTTGTGGTCGCGATAAGCGAGAATAAATAATTAACTTCAAATGAGGAGATGAATAAGTACACAAAACTCAAAACAGAATATAAATAAACAAAAAAAATGGCCATGGCAAATTTTTTTCTAATTTACTATTGAACATTCATTTGTTAAAAAATAGAAAATTGACTACATATTAAGTATTTTGACTTATAAAATTGGTAATATAAAATTAAATTAAATAAACTCGAAATAAAAAAGTTAGAGGAAGTAAAATTTAAAGAAAAAAGAACTAAAACAAAAACTAATTTACATCACTCATCGGTCTCAATATATACATTCTTATAACAGCCATTGTGATGAAAAAAATACAATTTTGTTGACGTAATTATTGACGGAACTCTTTACATCGATTATTTATATTGGGGCGAGTCTTGTGGGCCTTCATAATGAACGCTTTTTTTATCTGTACATATAGAGACGGTATACTTCTGTATTATTTGTATCTACCTCGGTATGTTCTACCTACTTGTCATCTCGATATCATATGATCGAAGTGGTAAAGTTTTACGGATATATGCTCTTGTATTTTAATAGGGCAGCATCTAGCCAATCTAGCCACTGCATCTAGCCGCTCGTTTTGAAAACTGACATTTGTCAGAATTTAATTCTACTTCAAAATTTACTTATTTTTCTCTCATATTTTTAATAGGCTTTTAAAAAAAAATGCCAACCTTAGAACGATTAAAAATTTTAATAAATCCTAATTTGATTAATAAGAAAAAATTCCTAGGCGGAACAATTTTTTTCTCACTTTCATTGCGTCGATAAACGTATCTAAGGGTTGTAGACCCGTCGGTACAAACCGATGTACTTACATCAAAACTTGATGACGGGGGAATCGGTAGTGTATCTTCGTAATCGGTCAGGACAATTTTATCTTCAACTGTGACGTCATACTGAAGTACCGTGACGTACGCTTCCCCTTATTTCATATCGATGTACTTACCCAAAACTTGAACGTAAGGGGTCGATAGTGTATCTTCGTAATCGCTCGAGAGAATTTATCTTCAACTATACCGTCATGGTGAAGGTATGACGTCCTTATTTTCCCATCATAATCGAGGCCGTGGTATTGTTAATCCAACATTTTTGGTAACGCATTCGAGTTTTGATGGTCTCAGTTACTGTGTTAGTGTAAGTAGTCTAATTAATTGATAAATTACTTATACATGTATGTTGTATCAAAACAAAACTTAGGTAGGTACGTCATTTGTCCGATATTTCAACATCGAGGATGAAAAATGTACAAAAACAGTTTGTAGAGACACGACTAGCGCTTACATTCGAAACATGAGACTCAAAATTTCGACAATCTCGAGACGTTTTCAATATCGAGACTCTCGAGACGCTAGTATCGAATTTTGAGACCAACAGTACCCACTATTTTGAACTCTGAACGCTCCCAATAACTTCTTTAAAAAAATATATCGATAACAATATCGTATTATATAATATAATGAGCGGACCCGACAGATATTGTCCTGCCCGAACGTTGGCAAGCCTGCTATTAGCTTGGATTTTTTTCAATAGATAGTAGGTACCTAGGTACTTGTTTATAGTTGAATTCCAAAAGATAAAATAATCCATTCCCAACTTTAGAATTCTTTTTGCAAATGTCAAACTCGGCTCTTTTCACCAACAGGGGTGCACTTCATTCATGTGTGCGATTTTCGAAAATGTATCAAATGTCAGTAAGTATTATTTTATCATTGCTAAAAATCCAGTAAAAATAAATAAATTGGAAGAAATTTTAAGATATACAAGTAAAGGATCTGATTGGGATCTATAAAAAGTGAATTTTGTTGGTGAACATTCAAAAATAAACTTTTTTAACACAAAAAAACGACATCCTTCCATTTTTGTGCTTATGTAAGTCGTAAACCCAGGTAAGTCGATAAAAAAAAGATTTATGCCTCTAACTTTTTTTTAGAGATTCGATTGAAAATTTTAATATCTACGAACACGCGCAGCGCAAAGATCTACGTTTTGCAAAAAACCGCACGTAAATCTGTTAAGCTATTTAGGAGGAGTTCAGTGACATCACGCGTACAGAAGAATTATATACATAAAAATAATGAAAGTGAAGGTAGAATTTTTATGATCTCAGTGCTGCCTGCGCTAGCGCAGGCAGCAAGAATCAAAAGCAAAAAACAAACTCGCCAGTACAAAACTGCCGAGAAAAAAAGAGTTATTGGACTAAAGCGCAAGAATATTTGTTTTACTTGCTTCATTGATGAATGAACAGCATGATGAGAATATAGCAGATTTCCTAAGAAACGCATCAAAACACTACATATCTTTACGACCCCCACTCAGTATATTTATGATTGATCATTATGATCAAGGTATATTCGAAAGATCGCGTTATATTTAGTTGGAAAAATAAAATTAAAAATTTACTACAACTAGATTTCCATTTTTCCAGCACAAGTTATTTACGACTTTTCGGAAATGGTCTGAAAATTTAAATATTTTAGTAACTAATAAGAACTCTAGTATTTCTCCTTTTAAAGAAAAAAAGAAATGTATACGTTATTTGGATACTATTTGGCCCAACCAAGATACTATTTCGATCAAAACGCCCCCTGTAGTTTGTCCCCTCGAGCAAATCCTATATAAAAATAAATTAAGACTTATTCTATCGTACTGCGATACACTCCCACTTACTTGCTTTTTAATGATGCACACGCTTACACATACGCACGCACACATTTAAAAATGTATCATAATTTAATATGTATGACTTTTATTTAGTAACTTTGCTGGTTTGTCTTAAACCTTATATTTATCATGTAATTGAATAATTGTTGTATGTTTCTGTAAAATAAATAAATAAACTTATGTAGGAGTCTCTCGTGACGCACTATGTATCCAATCCATGTAGCACGTCTTTCGGAGATGGACTTAAGCCGGTGCCTTCCTCCTTCGACCCCACCTAGAACCTCGCCATTCGTGATGCGGTCTCTCTTAATATAATTAATAGGGAAATATAATCAATCAAACACTTTGCTTGATTACGTTATTCCACAAAGTTAATACCGATTCAGTAAACAATAAAATTAATAAGGATCTGGGAAATCCACTAACTTTCTATGCATTTTCCAAACGTTATGGTTTTCATAACCTCGACATAGCCAATAATGCATTATACTTAGGCTTACCATACGTTTGACCGGGATTTTACCGGTTTCAGGTATTGGTCCTGGCGTCCCGGCCGGTTTGGTATTTTGTCCCGGTTAACAGTTAGCGACTACATATATTGAGTATGTAAAAAATGGGTCCAATTATTCGAGCATTTTTATGAGTATCACGTCGATGTCCAAATCTAATAAAAATGCTGCAGTACATTTTGTGCCTCCCGGGAACTTCCGCGCCCTTAAAGAGTAATTTTTCGATGATGAAACACATTTGGTCAAACGATCGAGGCCGCATGCTGGAGTCTACCTGTTCAGACCAACTCTCAATCAAATCCACATCTACCTACACGTCCTTCCCATTTCCTAGCGCACTACTCCACGCAACAATAATTATACGTGTGAGTGCCGTCAACAACATACAATTGCAGTACACAAATAATATTCTACGAGTGAAGTGCTTTTTTCTTTCATCAAAATCTTTATCAAGCGAGCTGTCTCACAACCGCCAACTTCACCAGCCAGGTTTCAGCACACGTCACGCTTCATCATCAGCAGGTTAGTAGATTTGCTCAACCTTTCTTCCCCAATAATACAGTCCACTCTAAATGTTCCTTCTCCTAGGACAAAGTATTCTTCACACCTCGTCCACTCCTCAACACTACCGTACAAGAGCTTTTATATTTACTTCGGAATTCCGAATTTCATCCAATGACTTTTACAAAGAAATTAACAGTAACGGAAAGGTTCTGAAAAAGGTACACTCTAGCGACAAATAACAAATGGTACAAAAAATAATTACATTTCTGTATGACGGTTTTTGTAGCCCGTTTTTTTGTGTGCATTTAATAAATCAATAATTTTCGGAAAAGACATCTGCGTTATTTTTTCAATTCTGTTACATCTCTCACTTCTGTCCCGGTTTGAAACTACTTGATTATGGTAAGCCTAATTATCCTTAAAATTTATCTAGCTGTTAAATGGTTTTACATTGAAAATTCTAAAATGAATTAATCAGGACGCAACGATTGGAGCGTTAACCAAATACCTACAATGTAAATTTCTTTTAGAAATGAAATATAAACATGTTTCAATAAATCAGTTTATCAGTATGCATTAAAATATATTATTCAAACGGCATCGGGGTCACCAGTAATGGTATCTCGGAGATAGCATTATTATTTAAATTAATGAACTTATTTTTATATAACATAGTATCGTTGCACGTATTATCAATATTTCGAAGTTTTACTTTTTGCAGACTGTATTTTTATAAAAGAAATATCGGACTTTAGCCATTGTAAAACTCTCAAATCAAATGTTAACAAAAGTATAATTTATGTTATGACAAATGACGAAGAAATTCCGGGGGGCGAAGCAACCCACCCGAACTTTTCCATCCGCCGACTCGGCCAAAATGACCGCGTCCGGCGTTCCACCCGTCTGTCCGCTCTCGCTAGCTTGTCATAGAATCAAACCGTCACGAGAGCCCCTTCGTTTCATAGACAAAACGGGATTGCACGCGCAAAAAAATGTAACGAAGTACCTGTGTAGATTTACTCGTCACAACGTGAAAAAAATCGGTTTCTCAAAGTTGACAAATGCCAAATTTTTACACTGCATCGTTTACAGGTATAACATAAATACTACAGAAAAATAAGAGATGTCAGACTTGGGTATTCTATTCGATGAAAAACTGAGTTGTATTAAATACATCCAAAACATGACAAATAAGAGCGTGAGAACCTTCGAATTTTCGCTGGGTGCGATGCAAGTTTTTGAGTCTATGAGAATAATAAAAACGTCATATTATATTGCCCTAGCGCGAAGTTAACTCGAATATAAGCATTTAACTCAGTTATATTGTCACCGTATGACCTGGTTTACGTTGAAGACATCGCAAGTGTTCAGCGTAAATCTTTAAGTTTTTTCAATTTGAAACAAAATACACCGATGAAATAAATAAATTACGCATACTTAAATGATTTTCTGAATAATCAGAAAACAGGCGAGAATTAAAAGACTTTCTTTTTTCATTTCAAATATCAACATCCATGTTGGATTGTTGTCACCTCATAAATATTTTTACTCTACAAGTACCTGGGTCGAAATTACAAACGCTATTTTCAACGGAACATATTGCGATGGTATAAACTAACATGGATATTTTTGTACGAAAATGTATATATTTGTATAAAAATTCAACGTATCTACGTCAGTAATCTGCAATTGAACATTTTTATAAAAATATGTAAACATGTTTTGTTTTTCATGCAAAAAAAATAATTTTACTATGTAGATAAAATTGACGATAAATTTTAATTTCTTGTTAGAATTCGGACCCCGGTCGCTCTGTGTAAAACATTATTCTACTGCGGTCAATCATCGACCAATAATTACAGCTCAAATTCACCAATTGGTAGTTCGTACAGATACATATACTTGTGAACAAATATGCCAACGACATCAATATCTTTAACATAAACCTTGTATGTTTTAAAAAAATATGTTTGTTTTCCCTATCAAATAAGAATTGTAAAATTCCCTTTTTATTTATTCACAAAGCAATTACATCAAATAATAAACTGTTTATACTGTATTAAACTTAATTAGGGTATTAAACCTACCTATTTTAAACTTTTATGACGTTTTTCCATAAGTTTCATTACTTTGAATTTTATTTGTTTAATTGTCTTAAAAAATATATATTTACAACCTTTTCTCTCATTTACAGCATACTCTATTTATTTATATTATTATATACTATATATCGTGATTCTTTCTCTCTACTACTTTACTTTATTTTGTTCCTTTACACTGTATTTCTTAAGTTTAGTGTTGTTTACTTTTATTATTATTTATTCGTATGTTTAAGCTTTATGGATGTGAAAATTAATTAAAAAAAAACAATAATATAAAAAAAATACTACGGTTTAGGATTAAAATGTTGATAGGTGCTTTATTTATTAGTTTTAGTATAGTTTTAATTAGCGTCCTGACAAATAGGCGGGTACGTTTTTAAACCGGTAGACGTAGAAAAGTCGGTAAGTGGTTAAATAAATATTTAATAACACTAAGTGAAATAATTTTAATCCATTTTTTCCTCAAAACATCTATTGTTAATGATAATAATTCTTCAAGAAAATCTATGATTTTTACATTTATTTAAAATACTTAATCTAAACATAAATTGTTTACCATGACGAGGCAATAAGATCTTTACAAAAAATTTCGTTTTACTTTTCAAATTGACTATGGGGTTAGACACGTTTTTATTTTGAATACTTTAATTTACCATTTTTAATAAAAGTTAATTTGGTAACATTATATTCAATCATTCAGTTTGCATTTCTATACTAACCCTAGAAAAACCAATTGCTTCGTAAATCGGTTTTGTCCTCTGACCAGTGATATTTTTTATTATTTTATTTTGTCTCTCTTTTCTTTCTTCCTTTAGCTAAAGCCTATAATCCCCGTTTTACTGCTTTCGTTAAAAATAAAGCCGAGGAAATATCCGAGAAAATCTCTCGTCCGTGGTTTAACGTCAGGTTTTATCTCGGATTTGCTTTCTGAATAGGGAAGGCCAGAACTGAGTACGCAAACATAATTGTGTATAAGGGAGTTGAACTCTTTTTTTCAATTTCCTCACTAAATCTCTTAACGAAATAATAATTTATGCTTAAGTATATTGTTTTTGTTTTCCAAACATGCGTTTTAATTGTATTATAAAAATGAGGAATTACATTTTTACAACCATATTGTTTTTTGGGGATGTTTGATTCTATAAAATGCTGGGAAGCAACAATTGCATTCCATCAGCAATACTACTAACTAGTCTAACTCATTAGCGTCCACGTCGCGAACCCTGGGCAATAGGATCATTCTCGAAACGGTGTGATCACAGCAGCGAGTTTTTGGCGCATCCAAACTAGAACTAACCAGCTATGGGAAGGTAGCTCGACAAAAATCCACCAGAGAAGGCAATAAAAAAATCCCAGAGATCACTACTGGGAATACATCATTAAACAGTCGTCCCGGCTGCGGAATATAAAATTAGTAAAGGATTCAAATGCTTTCGATGGAGTGATCGCCAACGTCGACCAGACCTGACAAGGCATTAGAAGAAGAAAATAAAATATAGGGGAAGGTGGGGGCCGTGTTGTGACTTAATCACAAAAAAGGTATTGTATAAAATCCTTAAATAAAACCAAAGTTATAATTTTAATAAGAAAACAAATTGTCTTTTACCCATAATATTTCGGTTGTATTACCTTCGTCACCCAAAGGACAAAGCGATAAAACGAAGTTATACAAAATATGTAAACTGTCACAACCTGCCCTGCCCGTGAGGTTAGTTGTGACAAGGATGGGACAAGCTGTGACGAACAATATAATTAAGTATTTAAGAAATAAATTTGACTTAATAAGAAGAAAATATTCTAAATTAAAAATGTATTGTCTTTGCTGACAACAATTGTTATTTTCAATTAAAATCATTCTGCACCGGTCAAATAATATTCAAAATCATTGATCAATCAACAAAATATTCATTCACTCCAGCACATAGCTCATGACACATTGTATGACATTTTATGCAACTCACCACCTTCACCAGAAAGATAATTGGAATGTCACTGTCAAAACTAACTTCCATCTCGGTGTCACAACTAGCCCCTTTTAATTATTTTCAATTAAAATGGCCATGCAAGTGAATTAATCTTATAGAAGTATTTTGTTTATTGCTAATAATACAGTCAAAAGACATTACATTTTGAAAATAAATTATAAAATATATCACCTTTTTCTGACGGACAGAAAAATATTTTTAATATTTAAAGGAAAAAATAGTTAAACGCCTCTAAATCACACTTTATCGTCTAACTTTTTAAAAATCAACCGCCCAATTCCATTGTTATGACAGCAACTGACGGTATCTGATTCACACGAAATCAAGCCATGCGGGTGGCGCTAGGTCATTTAACGCGAATTTGAAATGCGGTATCACAACCTGCCCCTGTCACAACACGCTCCACCTTCCCCTACACCCGTTCGCCCCATAGTACGTGGGCGCTTTCAATGTACTTTAGTTTTTTTTCAAATGTTTTTTTTATTCATTTTATTTATGCGTTTTCAAAAAAAGATTATCTGCAGGTAAGAGTACATACATGCATTTTATATTATTACATTAAATTTATTTTTTTATTGCAACATTACCAGTCCAACTAGGCTCAATACCCTGACAAGTATTTATTTTTTTAATTTCGCAACTACAAAGTACCTACTTCTTTTTATAATTTCAAACTGATTACACTTTTTTGCAACACTTAAACCGATATTTTTTGCCGTAGATAGTTTATGTGATTTAGTTTCCAAATGTTTATTAGGGTGTAAAAATAAATTAAACAAATTAACGTTAGTAAATATTAGTTTATAACCACTTACCCACTTTTTATTTCTACCGATTTCGAGACGTACTAGTTTCTTAGTCAGGACACTCACTACACCAACATACAAATACTTAACCATCACCGTAGTATACATATTATTCACGAAAAAAAAACATAAATTACTGTTACGTTAAAAAATACATAGATTACAGATAAATTAAAGGTAAGACTTGAAACCGGTATACGTAAAAAGTAGGAAAGTGGTTATATACTAATATTTACTAACCTTAATTAAAATGCTTGACTAAAAAGTGAATGCTCTGTTATTATTTACTTACATATTTATTTACGTATTTGTTTCAAAGTTATTCAACTTTGGAAGTATAAATATTAAGAAATGCATAATCTGCCTCTCCTGGGCCCTGATTACAACAGGAATTTAACAGAGTACTCTTCGACTGTCTATATAGAAAAACCGATATTTGTGTCCGAAAATAAGTATATTTGCATGCACATTTAAAAAATCTTCGTCGGTAACCTATAACTGAACATGTTTAGAAGAAAAAAATGTGTGCATATTCTGCTTTTCATTCAGAAAACTTAATTTTACTTTGTGGATAAAATTGAAGATAAATTTTGACTTCCCATTGTAATCGGGGCCCTGATATCTAACTAACATTTATTTTTGGTTCAAATGGTGCTACACGACTGTCTGACATATCGGAATAAATGCAATAGACTTCGTTGACTTTTTTCTTCTTTTGGAGGATCGATATTTTACGCTGCTGTTTCAACATTTTTTTCCAATGCAGTGTATCGCGCTTTTCTGTTTAATCTGTTATTTCTCACCTCATGTCTTGGTAAAAGAAATCCCCATTGACTAGAATTGAGGTGATTCTAAAGGAATATATGCAACTAATTACTCGTAGATGGCGCTTTTATATTTTTTTATTGTAAAATGCCACATTTACATTTATTCACAATGGAAATTTTACAAAACTTGGTTTGCGGAAACTTTACAGTTTATTGATTGTAACAAATACCATAACAATATAATTTTGGTCTTTTTCACAAAATAGTGTACAAAAAAAATAAGATAAGTTATTTTTTGTCCCGAAATCTGAAAAACTGCGTGGAACGTGATTTTGTGGCAAGCGAAACAAACGGGATAGACTTATTATTGTTATATGCTTTTTTTATTAAAAATACGAAGCAAGAAAAGATTTTTTTTCTGTTTCAACTGACTCAAATCATAAATGCCGTTGCTTAGAATTTTATTACAGTAATAAATTTACTTTTGTCAAAAATCATTCGGATTCTGCGCGCAGTGTAAAACAGTGCAATAAGGAAGTTCAGTGCTTTTTTTATTTTTTGTCAATAGACTCAAACTAAGCTAATTATGAAAATTCAAAAATCGTGAGTCGTATTGTCATCGCTACGATTTTTTCGAATTTTCGTAATTTTGAAATTACTTCGCCCGTGACATCACAAGTTGTCGTCGGTGAGTTGTGTTGCCATTTGATGTAGATTCCCGTAGCTCTTGAAATACATTAAACGTTAAAAAAATTGCTACCCGGAAACTGGAAATCTATCACACACATCAACGCTTTAATTGAATGGTTATTGTTATTACAATATTATTAAAACAGAGATTACGTATAATTAAGAGAAGGAAATAATATGTAAGTCTAAGCATTTACAGGGCTCACAACCTGACTTTGGCTTGTTTAAGTGGCCACTTTACATTCTGTGTAATATTCATTATTCTGCCTATGTTTAAACGTTCAGACTTCTGCAAGTCTTCCATTTGTTGATTTTTGTGAAGTTAAAGAGCTGAAACTTTTATTGATGTGAGTGAGATTCATCTGATTGAATTATTTAATCTACATACGAAGCAACGCCTGAAAACATTTTTTTAAATAAAATCTTTTTCCTGGACTATTTGGTTTAATCAACAATATTTTGAGTTTGTCCAGATGTGGATACAATGACGGGATTTCACCACTCCCCTTAGGCGTTATTAAAACTAAAATATTATAACAGAGATTGAGTACAATTAAGAGGAGAAAATATTTACAAGAACTTGTGACGTTTCACAGAAATTATTTTTTATTGAAACCATTTTTGATAATTTTTCATACGCTTTCGAGAAACTTCTCTTTACAATTAAACGCTCTCATTTTTACCGCGGGTAAGAAATCATTTTTTATATCAAATTCTCCGTATTACTGAACTCCTTCATTACAAACATACCTAATTTTGATGTTGATTTTTGCTAATAATAATATTCAAACTTGCATTTGAGGAAAAAAATATTCCGTTTTCCTTTTTTAAAATTCACTTTTTATTTTAATTGTTTTGTGTTTTACCTCCCGAATTTCAAGTCAATTGAGTCGACAACCCTTACCACAACCCGTTTTAATTTTATGCTGTTTTTTTTATAAAACATATATCTCCTTAAATATTTTTAAAAACGTAGGTTGTCATTTTCTCGTTATGAGAGCGCTATCCAAAAGTAATTTAGTTTTAACAAAATTGTCATTAATGCTACCGTTAGGTTTTGGTTATTAATGATTACAAATAATGTACGTATTTTAAAATTATGTTTTATTTCTTATGATTTAATCAAATATCAATGCCATTAATCGTAAAAAAGGGCGGGATTCGAGCCTTAAACCTTTGATTCTGAATTCACGATACATGCACGAAACCCCAACCCGTCTCTATCTCATTTTGAGTTATTTATGTTCGATAAAAATAAACAAATAATAGATTATTTAATCTTAAAATATTAAATGTTAAGTCAGACATAATATTGTCGTAGTAAACTACCCACTTTCATAGGAAATGCTTACAAAAAGCTAACGGGATTGTGTGTGTCATCATTTTTTACCTTTTTAAAATAAAAATTTGCCATCGCATGCACGTTCTTTAATCAACTTTTTCAGCGATTATTTCTGTAAAATTTGCGATAAATATTATTTTTTATGGCCCCAAGAGCGTTCAATGTTCTGGATAAACAAATGAAATTCTCCGAAACAAAATCCATCCACAGGAGTAATAATTAAGACTAGATTTTGTCTGTATTTTGACCATTGCAGAAGACCTCTTCGAGACATCGGATGCATTTGTTTTTTTTTCTATCTTAATGTATGATTTAATTCATTTTTAAGCCTCTCATAATTTCACAGAAATTTTTAAAGGGAATAATATTCCGGCAACTGTACCTAAAATAAGCACTTACTCACTTTTGGTCGAAGAATAAGGAGAAGTCTCAGCAAAATGTGCGTACGAGGTTTTCCCAGAGCATGGATTATGTCATACCCAAAACCCGTACGATTTTTGCTCAGGAACATCTCTCATTTATCGCACCGATGTTTAATATTTTGGAAGAGCGTATTAAGCTCTCAAGACCAAAAACTATTTTCAGAAAAGTTGTTAAGAACTGGATTTTGCTTAGTGGGAGGGATTTGAATAGAAGACTCCTTGATGATTTTCCGAATGTTTGAGTTTACTGTTTACTGATATACTCATGTGTGTGTCAACTAATTGCTAGTCCCATCTGAACACTGGACTTTTAGTCTCATGGAGTTGGGACTTATGTCTCAAATAACGTACAATATACTTATGTATGTGAATAAATAAATGAATCAATTATTGTATAGTTTTATTAATGCTCACTTTGCGCACATAGTGATGTATGTTGTTCAGTGTTTAGTGCGGAGCCAATTCTACCATTTAAAACAAAAATTTATCTGTAAAAATAATATGAATAATACATTAACAAAAAAATTTAAAGATAAAAACTTCCTGAAAATGTTTAATTAAAATAACAAAGATTAATATAAATAATCAAATATAAGGAGAGAAAGGAAAAAAAACAGAATATTTATAAAAAAATAATTTAATGATTTTTCGCATTAGCGAAATAAAGTAACTTAAATTAAATTATTCAGTGGGAGATATTTGATTCTAAATCTGGGCAAATCCCAAACTGCAATGACTTGTCAGTTGTAGGGCTTTTTCCTTTACTTAAAAGAATTAAATAATATTTCAACGGTTTATTTGGGGAAGATCGATAAATAAAAATTTCATTGAAATTTGAAGAAGATTGAAATTTGGGAGGACAATTTGCGTAAATTGTCCTCCCAAACCCGCGATCTTTCATTCACAAAACCAATCGCCGCCGGCTATGCTACAACCCTAGAACATGACAGGTCCGAATAGCTTCGAAGTTTATTGCATCAATCACAGAAATAAATTAAGAAAAAAGTATTTGAAATGACAACCCTCGTCCTTAGTCCTGCTCCTGGTCTCAGCATATTAATCTAATCACAGTCATATTATACATATATTTTTGAAGCTGAATTTCCTATCTGATTACACAATCCATTAGAAATACTTCATAAGCTATTTCTAGTTTAAAATATTCTAAATTACTGATGTGAACGAAATCTTGAATAAATTAAAAATGGCGACGCGTTGAAATCGAAATTTTTGAAAATGTCATCTTGGCCGGTTGCTTCAATAATCTGGAGTGATCCATCTGACGTCATGGGTCATCTGGTTAGATTTGTCATCAGATCCAGTCATTGATGCTTCTATTAAAAGCCATAACCTCGTCGCACGGAAAAATTCCCGAAACAAGACGGCATTTTGAAAAAAATTACAGTTTCTTGAAGCGTTCTATTTCAAGTTACACAAAGTCCGTTTTTGTTTCTTTTTTTGTATGGTGCAGTAATTAATTTGTAGATTACATTATCATCTTGACCCCTCATCCATTAATATTGAATCAAGTATAAAACAAAACGTGGTACTGATCCTAGTAGGCAGTGTATTCACCACATAAATATGTAAATATGATCAAAATATGTAAATAATATACTAGGTAAAAAGGGGACTCTGAATTTCAATAATAGATTAATGAAATGTCTAAAGAAATTGCATCTGCACGAATTGAAGTAATTTAAAACACTTACACGTTGTGTAGTCCCTTTGGCCGAAGAGCACTACACGTGACGGACGTGACCGCCCATTTTCTGGGTCTGTCTGGTGATTCAAATAATATGAATATCAATAACACTAATTATTTCAACTTAAGTACTAATGTAAACGTAAAACTATCCCATATTCAGATTGAGATGATTGACTTAAGAAACATTATTCAAAAGCTAGTTGGAAAATAGAGTTATAATCAAATGATGACAAAATACTTACAATACTGTTAAAAAGGTGTATTGATTTCCTTGCATATCCTTTTTAGATCATTTATAATAAGTCGCTATGTAAGGGACATTTTCCTAAACAGTGGAAATATGATTAAGTAACACCTAAATATAAGAGTGTGGATAGATGTGATGTCACAAATTATAGACCAATCTGTATACTATCTGTAATACCAAAGCTCTTCAAAAAAAATATTATTTTTTAAATGTTTTCAACTGTAAATCCATAATGATTCCAAATCAGCATGGTTTTATGTCTTCAAGATCAACACTGACTAATCTTAAAATATATAAGAATGTTATTATGAACTCTTTTAATTTGCGTTATTATGTGGATTTAATGTATAAATATTTCTCAAAGCATTTGATAAGATGAACCGTAGAATCATGATCGACATGAATGACTTCACATTTGATACGGTGAAGTAATCTAAGTTGGGTTTCTGAGGATCGATTTCAAAATGGTTCCAGAGTTATTTAACTGGGATCATATCCAACCTTTGCAAGTCATGGGAAGAACATTCATAATGCATTCACACATTCGGTTTGCACTGAAACTCTTCGTTCTCCAACAAGGAGCCCTCTTTGCAAAGCGCATCACCTCCCCTGTAGATACCTGTCAATCTACAGTGAGATATTTTTCGGCATCGACCACCTGACAAACTACTGTAGGATATCAATCTACAGCAAGATGACTTCTGCATTCAAACATTAGTGATAGTGGTTCACTACAAAATTTTTCATGCAATATATCCATAATGCATTGTATTATTCTTTGCATGCAGGATTACTTTGAAAAAAACGAAAAAAGAAAATTTCAACAGTATATCAACAACAACGCGTAACGCCTCGATTTTCTACCTCGTCAACACTCACGATTCCAACCAAAATCGGGTTCAACAAATTCAAGAATAACGAAAAACCGAAACTCCAAAGCCTTCGTAGCTGGCAGAAACCAGCCTACATATTGATAGAAGAAACTTTTATTACAGCAACGACAACAACAGTATCAAACATGATTGCCACACCAAATCCGACACCGCAAAACAATGGCCGTACAAATACAAGAAGAGGAAGAATCGTTCGATTTCCCCAAAGATACCAAGCATAATATTTTATTTAAAATGGACCATTTTAAACGTTTCATTTGACAAAAATTTATTACGAAAATAATGACAAAGAAATATAAATTCGTAATGTAAATCAATAACAAACACTTCAAATGCATACGTGCAAATACCAGATATTGTATAACGAAACAACCAACCAAAAATGTTTTTCCTCTCTGTTACAACAAATTTAAAAACAAACCATTGTGTTGTGGCTCGTGCTGATATTTTATTTACTACACCGAATTTGCAACGATTCATTCAAGATTATCCATCCATACTTGTTATTATTTATTACGGTAATACAAATATAGTTTAGCAGAATGCTGAGTCAGCTTAATATAAATAATATCAATTTAAAAAATCTAAATTATGTTTCGCAATTACATCTAGTTGTGAAATATCTTCTTCAAAATTTCATTTGGAATAACTTCGCAGTCAATAATAAAAAGCTATTATATTTTTTATACTAAACACTACAGTCGACTATCAGAGAGCAATACGTAACCATCATGGGACAACAATCAACAAAGGAAGAAGTGATCGTGAAACATCTATGTGAAGACGCACAAGTTGCAATAGGCAACGCTATCCGTCATAACAATAGCAATAGTGTTTGCCGAAATTGGACTTGCTTGGATACAATGCAAAAAATACTACAAGAAGCAAGCAGTGGAGATGCGAGCCAAAGGAGCATCATCAAGAACAGCACCACCTTTTTTATCGTGAGAGTAACTCGCTGAGGGGGGAATCCCATGGGAAGCATCGAACTCAGGTCAACGACACATTACATCACGCGTAATTGAAATTGATTCACGCAGTGCAGGCTTCGATCCAGATGGCTACCACTGACCTGAGTGCTGATAACGCAAATTCAATTTTTTGGCTGTTCAACGCTCCTGAGGACACTACCTTCCCTCCGTCGTAGTGGGGATTCAAAGAACAAAAGAATACAGCATATTAAAGGAGGACCCGTTTCATAGCAATTAAAATTAATAATAAAACTTTATGTAATCTAAATCTTTCCTTAACTATTCACAGCTGTAATTATAATAACTAAATTCCGAATATGGAATGTATTTGTAAATTGTTGGACTAAGTAGATTCAATTAAATATTTGGGAATTTATATAGATGGGAATTTAAGTTGGACTCATCAAATTAATCATATTAAAAATAAATTAAAAAAGCTAATTTACTTTTTTAAAACTATAAGAAATATAATTAGCCTAAAAGAACTTGTAAAAATATATTACGCAATTACTCAATCAGTTTTGGAATATGGGATAATTGGATGGGGATGTGCAAATGACACACTGATCAAGCAAATAATAATTGGACAAAAAGCTTTAGTAAAAATTATCCTAAGAATCCCAATCAGAACAAGCTCCCTCGGTATATTTGAAAATCTCAATGTAAATTCTATAAAACAACTTTATGCAAAAGCTTTATTACTATACGCACGTAAACATTATTCTCTACCTTCCGTTACAAATACAATAGTCACTAGATACTCCACCCTGATGCTGCAAAAAAAAAAAAAAATACAACCTTCGGTCAAAGAGGATTGACCTACTACTCGGTTAAAGTGTACAATCTACTTCCATTATCCATAAGGACAATAAGTAAGTTCTCAAAATATAAAATTGCTATTAAGAAATGGATAGTGGAGGTGGGTTGCGCACGGATCGATGAGTGGATCAAGCCAAATATGTAAAATGTATGCACTGTTTATGAATTTTATTAATTAGTCTATACAAATTGGTTATGTTTTTTATGAATATTTTTGTTTTTTATTTTGTTTATTATGTTAATTATAATTAGGTTAATTGGTTTAATTACGTTTTTTTATTGTTCTTATTTTGTTAATTTTTTTAACTTTGTTAAATATATTTCATAACTTTGTTAAATATTATTATCTTAGGCATGTTTCACATTTATGTAAAATGTTTCCCTCGGCACGGGATACCCCAGTGAGGGTACATTATTCTGTATAAAAAAAAGAATACAAACAATGTAAAAGTATAAATAAATAAATAGACCACTTCATATCTTTCCACCTTTCCAGTATTCTCTCATGGGCGTTATTTTATGTTATTCGTCAATTTTATACAATCTTGTAATTAAATGTAAAATAAATAATAAGAACTACATCCTAAGCTGTTTTTCTGTCTACGCTTTGACTGTTGTAGAGACTCCTCAACACACTACCCCCAAACACTTACAAGATTAAGTGATAGGAGAATTATAACAGATTTACTCAATTTACACAAAATAATTCATTCCATATTTGAGACTCCTACAATTTTATCACTAATTAACTTTAATGTACCAAAAAAGACAACTCGGTCAATACCATGCCAACTTTACTTCCACTTCATACGGTAAAAATGCGGTCATCCATAGACTTAATACTCTGGGCCATAAATACCAAGACATCACTGATTTATTCCTTGTAAAGTTTAGTACCCACGGTTAATCATCTATTGTATTATATATTTCATGGGTGGAAACTTAGAGTAACAACATGCCACTGACTAATAGAGTCACCCATACGGACAAAAGTCATTCTATGATTATCAACGACGAAGTTAACTACAGTTTACGGCAATACAATAGGGCGTAGATACTCAGATCGAGAATTGCGAGCGCAAACCGAAACTAAACGCTTTTGTCGTTAAAGTTAAAACCAAATCCAAACCAACGCTTTTGTTATATGCAGAGCTAAAGGCCTTCTCTAGAGAGTTATTACTCTGAGAGTGGGAGAGACTAGTACTCATTATTCAAAATTGTTTTATTTCCTTCTTTTCTTCTCTGTTTTATTTACGGCTTTAAAGTATTTATATTCAGCAATTTTATTATCTGCAATTTCATAACCGTTTATTTATATACTTCGTACTTTTTACCTTTTTACGCTCTTTATTTGTAAATAACTTATTAATTTATTTTTAAATGCTATCTATTATTTATTTATTTATATTTTTAATTTATGTTTATTATCGTGCACACAGTGCTATGTTGGCATAATACAGTGATATCATTACAAAAAAGCATAAATCTAACGCAGTACCATTTACGTACACAACACAATATATTACTCGTATAATACAATTTCTGAACAGGACAACAAAATGTGACGAGAATATGTACAACACGTTACTCTATTTGTATTAGGATCTCCATTGTTGTAAATAAAGAGTGTGGATTGATGTGTGTAAAATTTGGTGTTTAATATATATGTATAGACATTTGGTATTTTTTTCTTTGTTTTTTATCTTTATAATTTATTTATTTTCAAATAGAGGCTATGATGGTCGGGTTGTGGTCCTGTGGCTAGTGTCTTGGACTCACGGACCAAAGGTCCGTGGTTCGAATCCTACTCTACCCCAACTCGATTCCATTTTCTAATAGTGAGTTATTTACAACTCGTTGAAAATGGCCCTCAAAATTAAATATTTGGGTAAATCATAAGAACGCAAATATTTCTTTTTAAAAAAAAAAATAAAAAATTATTATTGTCAATGAGACTTGTATACCGTTTGTAGCTGAAAACTGAGCCGTTACTTATTACAGTTAACCCCCTATAACGTTGGGATAGGTACCACTTTATCGGGTGGAATGTTATAGGGGGGACTTGACGCGGGTTGACGTAATCTTTCCGGAACTTGCGGGCAGGGTAGTTCAACGTGACAGTTTTACATTTTTGTTTGTTTATAAATAAGTATTATCTATATCGAGAGATAATGCGTATAACATCTACCGTGCGAACGTTGGACCGGGTCCGGATGCCTCGATGCAATGTCATATGTAGAAAATAAGTTTTTTTTTTTTTTCAAAGTTTTATTCATTTTAACAAATAAGTAACATACATAATTGTATTTTTGTTCCCGCAAAGCCGAAGCTTGTCTGCGGGTTACATTACACTTTTTTTTTAAATTTATAAGTAAGTACATAGTTTAATAATAATCGAAGAATAAAATATATTTATACACTTAAGTTTCACTTGCTGTTTAATAATTTTTTGACAATTTTTTTTAATGAAATTAGGTTTTTTTCTTCATGAATTTTAGTTTGTATTAAATTGTACAGTTTTGGTACTACACTACCCATTTTTCTGTCACCATAGTAGTTTTTCTGTCGTGGTTCCATCAGCTGCTGTGCCGATACTTGTCGGGTCATGATCTGGTGGTTTATTTTGGATTTAAAATTGCAATCGAGGAAATGATCCGTCATTATCATCATCTGTCATTATCTTATACTGACACTGTTTGTTAATTGGCAAAACGTTAACAAAATCAAATAATATTTTATTGTTGTCTTTTGCCTCATTCTTGATTTTTACAGGTACGATAATTTTTAAAATTTGTACCTGTAAGTTCAAGACTCTATCCGTATAAGATTTAAAACTTAGTCCCTATATTCTTAATCCATATTGAATAATTGGGTCAACTAGCCCCAAGTAAACTAGTCTCAGCACTAGGTATGGTATGTATGGTTTTAAATGGTACATGTTAAGTAGGCAAACTCTTAGCTTATTGCAAACTATTTTTATCTGTTCTTTCCAATTAAAGTGGAATCTATAATAATACCTAAATACTTTATTTTGATACGTGATCTATTTTTGTGCATTTGCAGTCTTGTAGATTAATATGCAAGCATTCGTAAGTGTGTGCATATATTAACAAATCTTCTTTTGGTCTATTATATGGGGACGTAATGTGTAACGCTTTCGTTTTTTTTATATTTATTGTTAAGCTATAATCATGTGACCATCTACGTACTCGAAAGTGAGTAAGGTTGACCACACCCTAAAACTGTCATAGTGCAGCACTAAGATTTTAATGAGAAAGTTGATTTTTCTTTGCAAAAAATATGCATTATTTTACATCTCAGTTTATGACGATTTCAAGAAGTTGATACCTAGTTGGTGCTAGTTAGAACTAACAATAATAGTAGCTCGCTGTTCAAATAAAGTGTTAGAGACAAAATATTTATCAAACAATGGCACACACTGTTAATAAATTATAGAACACGCTATTACATGTTATGTTTTAATAAAATTTAAAAAAAGTTTGCATCGATTTACTTGATCATAATTTATTCCAAGTAGAACATATTTACTTACTGTATCATGTAAATATCTCTGGGACAGAGCAGCGATGTGCGGATGAGTCATCAATGTTAGTTCCACTGAACGTGTCTATTAAAGTCAATGGACACGGACCTACTACGTTATACGGGGCACCACCGTTATAGGAAAAACTACCGAAAACGCTGTAGGAAAAACCTTATACGAGTGTACGTTATAGGGGGGATTACTATACTTATTACGTTTTAACTTAACTCTAATAACCTGTATGTATATCAATGTATTTTTTAACTAATATGTCAAAGGCCCTAACCGTACATTCACGAAGAATGGACCACGTGCAAACCACGAGCCCACTGCGTGATATCGCAAGATTGACCCATTTTACACCACGGCAAAAATCTACACGGTACGATAAAATACAATACGGTGGATCGATATTTATTGTTTTACAATCATTTAATTATTTCATGCCTGGCAAACTCAAAAACCAATACACCATGAGACCGACTAATATTTATTCGATTTCCTTTTGCAGGATTTTTTTTGAGAGTACCTACTCGCTAAATTTAAATAATGATTTTGATAAAATTATCAGTAAAATCTCTGTTGTTAAGTTTTACTGTATTCTTTCAATCGAGTTGTGATCCCGTGGCTAATGTTGTGGACTTACGGATCAGAGGTCCGAGGTTTGAACCCCACACGAACGACCACAACTCGATTTACATTTTCTAATAGTGAGTTATTTACATCTCGTTGAAAATTGGCACCAAAATTTAAATATTTGGGTAAATTATAAGAATGGTAACATTTTAATTTGTTAAATAATATATTAACCGATGCGTTTTTATTGATATTTTTACTAAAATCATTAACTAAGGAATTTTATTTTAAAAAAAAAAAGGTGGGTAGGTACAAACGAATCAATTAAATGTCAATCCACTATAATTTAACCGTGCTGTTTAGATTAAGATGATATGTGTCAAATATGCTATTCTCAGTCGGATATCACGCGGCTGGTTTGTTTATTTGGAAGTTTTTGTAATAATGAACTGACTATAATTTCCGTTTATTTTAATAAAATAACGTGATATAATTTTATTTTCGAATGTGTGTTCTTCTCGTTTCTATCACAAAATAATATGTTGTATTCCAACCGAACCGACGGCTTTTGATTTCATAGAGTTGGGGAATGAGGATATGTATCGGATATCACCCCATCGCAACGCCTCGCTATGAAACGGACCGATCAAGGACCTCCGTACTATGCGGCAGTGCGCACTGCAGTGTTGCCAGATCCCAAAGACAAACTTTCCGTTTTTCAGGTTGCGAATATTCGTATGAAGTCCGTTAGTATTTAACGTTTAAAAAAAGTATTTTCAGTAGTCTTGCAGCGGCCGAGCGCTGAAGTGTACAGCGATGTTAAAGCACAAATTCGATTTCAAATGACATAACTAGTAACTATCAAATGACACAACTAATTGTATGCAATCTGATTTTCTTATTTGCTTTAAACCAATTTACTGAACTAACTAGACTAGACGAGACATAAAATGACTAGACAATATTAAATTTCTAATGTAACCCTAACGGGTTTTTTAAAATTGTAAATAAATAAAAAAATAAATAAAAAAAAAATTAAAATAGATTCAATATATTTTACATAAAAGCCCTGCAAACTAATTGTCCGTTTGGATCGTTCAAAATCCGTGTAAATACGGATAAATCCGTATATCTGGCAACACTGGCGCACTGCGCTGAGCATACAAATAAATACAGCAGGACCTCGCTAATCCGGACCCCACTTATCCGGCAACCGCGGTAATCCGGACGCATGAGGCTGTAGGCATTTCACCTGCGTCGAGCGTCGCTCCAAGCAGTCTGTTGTCAATCATTGACCTGCGTGCACGACAATTATTTAAATACATCTTTTTACTAAATGTTATTAAATATTTGTATATAACCACTTACCGACTTTTCTATGTCTACCAGTTTCGAGACGTACCCGTCTCTTCGTCAGGACACAAATTAAACCAACATGCAATTAAACAACTATGGTGAAGGTGTATAGTGGGTTTTGCATGTTAGTTTGCATGTTGGTTTAATTGGTGTCCTGAAGAAGAGACGGGTACGTCTTGAAACCGGTATACATAGAAAAGTCGGTAAGTGGTTATTTACAAATATTTAATAACATTGAGTAAAATGTTTGACCACAAAGTTAATGCTTTAAATATTAATAATACATTTTTTCGCTTTATTACAAACGCGCTGCCTTCCTACTTGTTTATGATTTACTATCGTTAATATTTTCGAGGTGTTATTTAGAAAATTAAGTGTAGAGGTGAGAGGGTGTGTATTTGTGTGAGAGTTTAGGTGTATGTAAGCGTGAGTTTCATTAAAAATCAAGTAGGAGCGTATCGCAGGCAAATGGCATGAGTTTTTATTTATTTTTAAATAAATTAAGGCGCACGTCAAATATGTTTAACGTGTCAATAAATGAAAAAAAAATTGTCCAAGCAAAAAGGATAGAGGAAAGAGTGTTGTGTATAGTTAGTGCTACAGACTGGCAAATGGAATAAATATTTATTTCTTGTCACGCGAAAGGGGATATCAAATATGACGTAATCTTACGAAAAGAAGTCATATTTACTATAAACAAACTATTTTTTCTTTATGTAATAGGTAAACGAACAAAAAACGTACCTAAATATGGGCGAAAATGTTGAAAATACAGTATCCATGGGTGCAATTAAAAATCTTACGTGGATGCTAATTTCAAAAAATTTCACATATCTAATTGAGACCTTCTTTAAAATATTGTTAATAGTAATTTAATAAACATTTTGAAAATGAGAATGGTTTTGAATAGTAGAAATGGAGATTTTTTTAGTTAATATGTAGAGAGGTACGTTCGCTGACTGAGCAGGTACAAGGAACTAGATACGAGCCTCGACAGAGTTAAATAGTTTAATAAGACCCTGAAGAGCAGGCACGTAGAGGGATGTGTATGTGAGTTAGCGGGTCTCCGTTACCACGGCAAAACGGAGACTAATCTACCTTCCTAGCTTAGACTATGAATACTTCGAACGGCGGCTCTATGTGAACTTAATTCTGGAGTTAGCAAGCAGTTTCTCGAGCACCAACTTTCTTTATATCTCAAGTTTCTTCGTCTACTTGCCAGGTACAGTATTTTAATCAACATTATCAAAATTAACCGCTCTCACCCCCTAAGCATTCCATAGTCGTCAAGTTACCATAACCACAAACATCGCTACTGAAGTAAACCTCTTCAACGTTTATTATAATATGGATATTAGTTATAATCGTAGTTTATTTAGGAATACTGAACGCAAAATATGGCAGAATGAATTGTTAAGCCGTGTATTGATTGTTTTGATTGTACATATTAGTTTATATTATCAATATGTAAACATATTACAACAGGCATGAAGAACATCTTACAGAAGGTAATATAGAAGTCAAGGCATCCACAGGGCTCATGATCTTGCCATCGACTGGTTTTACAATATGTTACTAAGTGGCCACTCTACACACTGTGTAACATTCACCATTCTGCCTATATTGAAACATCTATATTCCTTCAACTCTTCCGTCTGTTGACGTTTGTGTAACACATTGTAAAACTAGCCGATGGCGGGTTTTTTTTTATTTTTTTTTATTTAAATCTTAAAGTAGGGCACACATATCATACATATTGTTATGTGTGTTCTAATAATAACATTACAAATATATTTAATTTATAATTTGTTTATCACATATGTCTTGACCATTATTTTAAATTTTTATATGTTTTTTTCTTCATAAATATTTTTTTCCATTTCGTAATACTTTTTAATTGCTTTAAATAAAATTGAATTTTGTGACTTTGCCTTTTTCCTAAATGGAAGTCTAATTTTGTTCTTTTCTCTAGTATTATGATCGTGTTCATGCTGGTTCCGATCAATTTTTTTCCAAAATTCTGTTTTTTTATTAGAGTTTATAATTTTATGAACAAATATCATTGTATTGTAAAATATTCTTTGTTTATATGTTAATAATTTCATTTCATTTACCATCGACTTTACCCTCGTATATCTGTTTTTTTCAAAATGATTCTAAAGGCTTTATTTTGTAATACAGTTAGTTTATCTATGTTTTCTTTGTTTGATAAAAATAAAATGCTACTACAGTAGTTAACGTGTGGTTCAATAATTGCTTTGTAAATAGTTTTGCAGGAGTCCTTATCAATAAATCTTCTGATCCTTCCCAAAATTGATATTTTTTTTGCAATCTTATTTATTACCATCTTAGCGTTTTGGTGAAATGTAAGTTTTGAATCCAACATTACACCTAAATATTTAATTTCAGTGACTTCATTAAGTTTTTCATTTTCTATTACAATTGATGGTGTAATTTCTATTCTTTTGTTTCCTATATTAATGTATTTAGTTTTGTTAACATTTAATTTTAATTTATTAATTTATAGCCACAGTGATACACTATTAAGATCATGATTTAGTCTGTCCATAATTGTTTTATAATTTTCTCCCGATATATATATTAAGGCATCGTCTGCAAAGAGTCTTATTTTTGAATATTTTAATGTTTCGACAATATTATTTATGTATATAATAAACAAAACCGGTCCGAGAACCGATCCTTGTGGTACTCCCAATGAAATTTTGAGGGGCTCGGAAATTTCATCATTCACCTTCGTTATTTGGTATCTATCGCCAAGGTACTCTTCAAACCATTTTATAGTTTTTCCTTTTATTCCTATTTTTTTCAATTTTTTAATAATTATTTCTCGGTCTATTGTTTCGAAGGCTCTTTTAAAATCCAAAAAAACTGCAATTACGAACATGTTCTTATCGGTTTCCTCTTTCCAATCTTCTAAAACCAAGTTAACAGCCATTTCACAAGATTGATTGGTTCGAAATCCACATTGTTGGTTGGTTGGTTGTTGGTTTTACAATGTATTATAATTAAATCTAAATTCCCTTCTATAAAATATTCTTCATGCCTGTTGGCAAATGAACGCTCGAAATTTGTCTGTTTTGCGGGATGCATAATCTTTATTTACTTTGCCACTGAACCCTAATACTTACCTTGTACTGGGGTTTTGACACCTTATTGTTTGGAACTTCTCTCGCGACAGTCAAGATCCGATCAGATCCTGTAATCAGGAAGAAGGGGCACTTGACTTGATTATTATTATTTTTAGTATATTATGACACGACACAGTGGAATAAATGAGTTATTGATCGCAAAAATAATTCATTCGCGATCGCGGTCAAAATATCAAAAGCACATGCACAATGAAAATTCAGTTCTCATTTTTTCTTTTGTTCTTTTTTTTGTTGTATACATTTGAATAAAGTATTATGTTGGGCCGGAGATAAAAATGTGGTACCTACCCACAGTAACAATTGCAACATCTTGACCAGAGCCCAGTAGGTAGCAAATAAATTCAACGTGTAACACACATACAGTAAACATGGCGTAACCAATGTTAATATCAACACCTCCCTAGGGGGTTGAATTGTCCTTGTCTACAAAAATTTGGACTAACTCAAAACATTGTTGTTATCAATATATAAAATTACACATTTTTTCTATACTTTTTAAAAAGACTATACAGGTAAGGCATGAGTTAGTCAAATAAATTAAATGTATTCCAATAATGTTTTTATTTTTATTTGTAAGTTTTATTTATTTTATTTTATTTTTATTTTATTTTATTAACATAAACGGCAAATCTGTCTTTTACATACATTTATAATATTAACATATTTGGCTTAATATTTTTTTTTTTTTTTAAACATGAAGTACTGTTTCACACAGCTAGGCAAAGTGAACAAAAAACTTTATATGAAATGCATGAATAAATAAATATAATTACCATTCACCATCTTTGAAAAAGTTCAAAAGGTTTGTTTTATAGGAACAATACCCTACACTAAATATATCAGATACGTGGGAATAACTATTGCCGAGTTCATGAAGTCTATTTAATACGGCATTACAAGTATACACTGTCCGTGAATTGTTGCTACAAAACGTTGGCACCTGTCTAGTCATTCTTCCATTCTTCATATTATTTTATTGAATTTAATACGTATTAGCATGTTTTAAAATGTGTCCCTGTGAGAGATGATAATTTTATCTTTAACCCAGATATGCCCAATGACCTATATAATAAAGTAGACTAAGAATACTGATTGAGAGAGTAAGAAAAGTTACTGAGGGTAGAGTGTGAGACATTCAGGGCGATTTTGTGAATGGAAGAGGATGTACGGATCAAATGTTTGCTTTGGGAAACATGAATGTATACATTCTGTACATGTATCGGGTAAATGAATCATACACATCGTGGCTTGATATTCCTAAAGGAATCAAACAGGGATGTGTATCTTTTGAATTGTCTTTTGTATGCTATCTTGCTAACAACAAATAGTAGCTACAATTCTTGGTAACAGAAGTCTACGATGTATGCAAGGGATGCGACTTGCTGATGAATGTCGATAAATCGAATGTGATGGTTTTTGGAAGAAATGAAAGAATGACTAAATATGAAATCACTGTGAATAGAGTTATAATCAAACAGATAGAAAAATTTGTGTATCTAGGGATGGAATGACTGAGAAAGATATTGAAAGGAGAATAAGTGCCGGGAACAGAGTGAACGGTGCACTTGGCAAATAAATGTTCGCCGCAAGAGGCAAAATAAGCAGTTCACAATGGAGTCACGACTCTGATATATGGGAGCGAAGTACGGACTTGGACAAAATGGGGTGAAAGTAGGCTGAATGCTGTCGAAATGCGATCTCTCAGGCAAATGTGTGGCAATGATATGTACGACAGATGCACAAATGTTGAGATCTGTACATTATGTAAGGTTGAGAAAATCACTATCGACAAAATCAAGAAAGGAGCGGTGCGTTGGTTTGGACATGTAGAGTGAATGGACAGCGAAAGAACGTACCGTTTAAATTAAGATGATATGTGTGAAATAGGCTTTTCTCCGTCGGGTTCAACACGGCTGGTTTGGCTTGGAAATTCTTGTAATAATGAACAGACTTTTCGGGAGAAATTAGTTGTTTAATTATTAGTTTTTTTTTAACAATAAATTTTTTTCAACAATTAAAAAAGGAATGAAATGTTTTTCTGGATAAAAGGTAAGCTGTATCGATTGCCGGCGTTCCAACTATTCATGTAAATAAAAACTGGTCAATCAGTCGCTTCGTTGCGACGCGAAATAATAATCCGTTTTTCTGCTAAGAATTTTTGATTGATTTTTTTTTCGAAATAAAACTTACGCCACTTGACAGCTCTCCGACTATCTCTATGCAAAAAATCACGTCGATTGGTCACTCCATTGCGACGCGAAATAAACACAATAAACAGACAAAGGCACTTTCGCATTTATAATATTACAGTATATTATAGATAATAGAATCTGGTAAATAAAACTAAAAAAGCATATTTAAAGTATTTTTTTCTGAAACAGATGTAATTTATACGGATTGTTTTTCTATATCTGTTCCGTCGAATGAAAAAATCCAAATTTAAAATACTAAAATTAAAACATGAAAATGTGAAATGAACTCAGTCATTAAACACGAGCAATTTGCTTATTTAGAGACGTATCATGTAATATGTGAACTTGTCAATTATTGTTAGTGATTTTCATTGTTTTTTTGTTTTTCTTAAACAAAGTAATCACCTTCTGCCTATCTCATCTAGATCAATAAAAGGTTCAAGCTCTTTAATTTTTCAAAACTCAATAAATTTGAAATTTAAATAAATTTGTTTATTAAATACAGAATGGTGAATGTCACACAGTGTGTATAGTGATCACAGCCAACGAGAGGCCATGAGCCCGGCAAATACGTAAATGTGCTCTTTTTCTGTCACAATGAAAACACATTTTTATATTATTCTTTATTTGGAAAACCACAAAAGGTTTATAGACAATTTACATAATAATAGTAATGTACGTGCTAAATTAAAGTTTTTCTCAACTTTTTGTAAACATACGCAAAAAAAAATTGTGAACGATTTATGAATTAATAATTACATTCTCAAGACGTAAAGACGGATGTAAAGGATAAGGAAAGATTAGGATAAGGATATGTAGGAAGAAGAAGGGATTACGCTGAGGAGTTTACCCATAAAAATGCCTATAAAGAAAGAAAACAAGATAAAAACGTGACAGTGATACTCATTGAATTAGAGAAATTCTAAAAATGTATTTTTTAAATTAGAAAGTTTGGAATATAATATATCAAAGAAGGGACAGATGTTGTTATATTCTGTGCAACTACGATTAATGAAGGAGTTTCACGCGAAGTTTTTTATTATTTTTTTTAAATCCTTATTTGGATAGCCAACAGCTACATTTATCCTATGTAAAAAACAAAGAAATAACAAATAAGCCAATTACAGGTTTTCACAAGTAGCACCACAGTTATTTAAAATATATTCTCAAACATAAAATAAACAGTAAACTAAATCCAAGAAGAAAAAAACACTACAAATTATTTCGAGAGTCGGACGTCATTATGATTATTTGCAAATAAATCTATGTTTAATGATTTTGTTACTGTATTAAAATTATTAAAAATTCGTCAAAAATATTAATGTTTCCTATAATTAGACGAAGCAACAGGATTATGAAGAAGAAGGTTATTCCTAAGAACTTTTGGAGGAACATTAATAGTTTGGATTGTAATTCATAGGTCAGTCACTTACAATAGGAAGTTAACATTTATCTTCAATTTTATTTACCAAGTAAAATTAAGTTTTCTGTGTGAAAAGCACAATATGCATACATTTTTTTCTCCTAAACATGTTCACTTTTAACATTTTACAACAGAGATGAAGAACATTTAAGAGAAGGTAATATAGAAGTCCAGGCATCTACAGGGCTTATGACCTGTCAATGGCTGGTTTAAGTGGCCACTTTACACACTGTGTAACATTCACCATTCTGCCTATATTTGAACATTTACATGCCTTCAATTCTTTCATCTGTTGATGTTTGTGAAGTTAAAGAGCTGAAACCTTTATTTATGCGGGTGAGATTCATCTAATTGAATTATTTCACCAACATACTAGGCAACGCCTGAAAATGTTATTTTTTCAATTTCCATACTTCTTCATGGACCGGGTAATTTATCAACAATATTTTGAGTTTGTCCAAAAATGTTCTTCTGTCTCTTAAATCTTCTTCATCTCTGTTGTAAAATGTTAATATAAACAGCTCCCCAGGGAGTTGAATCCAGTCCTTGTCTACAAAAATTTGGACAAACTTAAAATATTGATGTTCACTTTTAGGTTACCGACGAAGATACTTTAAATGTTCATACAAATATACTGTTTTCGTACACAAATATCGGTTTTTCTTTATAGACAGTCGAAGAGAACTCTGTTAACTTCTCATTGTAATCGGGGCCAAGGGCCGCGATTGTATAGGCTATTTTCATCGGTGCATACCGAGACGGTATACTTAACTTCCATCTGTACTATCTCTATCTATCTCGGTATCTTCTACCGACTTGTCATCTCGAAAATTTAGTCCGCGTTCCTTACTCAATGAAAATTTTAAATAGTTCTCATTTATGTATTAAATAGGCTTCTGTGATAAAAAGTGGCAACTTCAATGCAATTATAAACTCCGAGAAATTCCAATTCAAGCAAAAAATGCTCTCTTGAACATGATTTTCATATTACTTTTGACAATTACGAAGATAGTGTGCTTAACTTTTTTCTGTGTTTATCTACCGAGCGATTATAGAGTCGGCTCTTTGAACGTCTCGATACGTACATTCAAGAAAAACAGATGGAAAAAATAAATTAACTAGATTTATTTTTTATAGTGGCAATTTTTTCACCTTGATGGTTTTATATGTTAATACGCCAGAATTTTGATACATTATCTGTGCATCTAGCCATTCGTTTTTAAAACTGATGTTACGTCAGAATTTATTTCGACTTCAAAATTTACATATTTCTCTCTCATATTTTATTGCACCAACTTCAGAACGATTAAAATTTTTAGTAAATCGTAATCAAAGGAAAAATTGCTCGTTGGAACATATTTTTTGACACTTTTAATGTGTAGATATGCGTACCGAGGGATACCAGACCCATCGATACATACCGATGTACGTACCTGAAAACTTGAAGGTGGAGGGGAGATCGGTTGTGTATCTTCGTTATCGTTCGGGAGCATTTATCTTTAACTATACCATCATGGTAAAGGTATGACGTCCTTCTTCTCATTATATTCGCGGTCCGGAGGCGGGTTTCAATAGTCTCAGCTATTTCGTGACGTTTTTGCAGAGGTAAGAAATGTTTTTTTTACATATTTGAATGTTTTGATCGGATTTAAAGTCAAATTTCAACCGGAAACATATTACATACTCAACAAATTTATGTAGTATATTTTTAATGCGTGATATCTGCACATTTTACATAGGATTCCATATTTGTGATGCATATTCCAAGTTGCTTCGCACCAATGTACAGTAAATTAGTTATTACATGATGCAAGATTGTGAAAAATCGGACTGATCTGGTGAATCTCATAAGGGAGTTATGGATATATATATTGATCAATATTATGAATATATAAAATATTTGACTATGGTTTCACCTGTTACTCGGATATAATATTCTATACGTTTTGAACTATTCTCGGCATCGAAATGATTTGCATACTACAGGCTTCACAGCTTTAAGTAATTATATAGAACATCGAAGGTTTTCAAGATTAATAGGTAACTACGGTGCTCCGGATTACGAGGAACCCGAGCATTACTTTAAGGCTAGTTTCAGGGTTCTAAGACAAAATCAATGGAGGCTCCTGGCCTCCCTTCCACTCGCAACTACTAAATCTAGATGTAGGCTTGATTTTGTTAATCGCCAATTAATAAAGCGAAGAAGATTACGGCTTTGTATAGAAATAGTTACTTCAGAGAATAAAGTAAACTTATATAACATATTGTATAGTATATTATAATAAATAGGAGCCTTCATGATAATTACTGATTGCCTATGTAATCCTTATCACTGTCAATTACCGTGCTCATCTTAAAGTATTATTTTCAATCTAGTGTATGTTACTTTTGACGGTTTATTACAAGTAACTCTTATAATATATTATGTATGATTTATAACGAAACATTAAAAAAATATGAAATTGTGTATTTATTATATTTAAACATCGACATATCGCAACAGAGATGGAGAAAACTTAAGAAAAAAGAATATGAACACTTAAAAGATTATGGTCTGTCCTTGGCTTGTTTAAGTTGCCACTTTACACACTGTGCGACGTTCACCATTTTGCCCATGTTTGAAAATCCATATATATTCTAATTTTCAATCTGAAGATTTTTGTGAACTTAAAGTGATGAATATTTTATTCATTCATCTTACAGAGAGCGTGAAATATTTTTTTAAATTTTTAAGTTTTAAAACTTCTTGAACCAGTTAGATTTATTGTAAATATGTATTTTTTGACACTGTCCAAATATTTTTTTTTTTAAAAAAAGAAATATTTGCGTTCTTATGATTTACCCAAATATTTAATTTTCGGGGCCATTTTCAAACGAGTTGTAAATAACTCACTATTCGAAAATGGAATCATGTTGGGATAAAGTGGGATTCGAACCACGGAACTTCGAGTCTATGAGTCCGAGACACAAGCCACAGGACCACAACCCGATTTAAATTAAATTAAATAAATATTTGCAGACGAAGACTGGGTATCACCCCCTATCGAGTTATTAAGATAAACTCCAATCGGGTTGTGTCCTGTGGCCCCATGGCTAGTGTTGCGGACTCACGGATCAGAGGTCTGAGGTTCGATCCCCACTCTACCCCAACTTGATTCCAATTTTCTCATACTGAATTATTTACAACTCGTTGAAAATGGCCCCAAAATCTTAACATTTGGGTATATATTATGAATGCAAATATTCCCTTTTAAAATTAAAAAAAAAAAAAAAGATTTCTTTGCCAAACTCTTTTTGCTACAGTCGAGTCGGTTCTTTTGATATACCAGATTTTTTATTTACAAAAGTTTTTTTTTTCAAACATCCATGTTATCCCCTTCAAAGTAGTTCCCTCGGGCAACTACACACCGATGGAGACGTTGTTCCCACTGTTGGTAGCAGCGATGGAAGTCTTCAACCGGTATGGTCTTTAGCATGTCTGTTACACTCTTTTGAATATTTTTTTAAGTCCCGAAATGACGTACTTTGAGGACATTTTGCAATTTAGGGAAAAGGAAAAAGTCACAGGGACTGTGGTCAGGTGAATAGGTGGGCGGGGGAACCACAGGAATACCTTAAGAGGTCAAAATTTCTGTTATAGAAAGATCAGTTTGACATGTTTTTTCGAATCTCCTTCTGCTCAATTGTGAGGATTTTGGCACCATCTTGGCACAGATTTTTCTCATGTGTAAATGTTCAGTCAAAATTTGATAAACGGTAAAACGGTTTAAATTTAATTGTTCACTCAACATTCTTAATGTTAACCGACGGTCTGATCTCACAAGAGTGTTCGCACGTTCGATGTTTTCGTTGGATTTCAAAGTTGAAGGCCTCCCTGAACGATGTTCGTCTTCAACGTGTTCTCTGCCTTCCAAAAATGATTCTTGCCACCGAAAAACCTGTGCTCGGGATACATAATGTTCCCCATATGCCTGTTTTAACTTTTCAAACGTCACACTTGCCGATTCTCTGAGCTTAACACAAAATTTAATGGCACGACGTTGCTCCAAATTTCGTTGTTCCATTTTGCGTGACAGACAACCAAAACACAACTTCACTAATAGCAGCTACAAAAATCACGTGGTTAACGTAAGGAGTTGAAATTCGCACTGGGCTATGAAATATTACTGATACACGTGCTCTATAAAGGGCAACAACGCAGTGTTGCCAGATCGCTTGCAGTGTTGCCAGTCTCATTACTTTTCTGTTACACCTCAAATGTATGTATTATTATGTATCCTCATATATGTGCTACCAATATGCAAAGATTTTTTTTTTTTTTTCATTTTCCTTTCTCTCCTTAATTCATTTTTATTTTTTGCTCCTTTTTTTGTGTAAAATGCATTTCTGTCTTCGTATTTAAAAATGCACTTCTGTTCTTTTCACTTTTATACTCATATGTAAAGATGATATTTTTGATATTTTACTTTTTCTTCTAAAAATCATTTATATATTTTTGGCTACTTCTTTGTAAAACACATGCCTGTCATTATTTGTATATATTTATCTAAAAACATTGAAAGGCCTAACTGGATAACTAGATATTCAGGAGCATCCAGATTTGCAGGACATCTGATCTAATCCTGCATACACGTGATGACAAGTCTCATAAAACGAGTTGTTGACTCTGCCGAAATGTTTATGTTCGGATGGATACTAACATTTTTAGTGCCTATTTATCACCCTTAATCCACCTCTGACAGATGGTGGGGGTGGGTAGGTAACTGTCGTGTCACAGATGATGTAGGATAGTTTATTTGCAAATGAGATGACAGGTGACTTAATATCCGCCTCAAGCAGCATCTTACTCTGAGACGAAAATACGTCATATTTATGTATATTATGTAACGTAAAGTTATCATACGCAAAGGACAAACCTATTATACACTACGTAGTACTCGTACACACGATGATATAATATACCCTTCTTGGAAACATTTATAACTGAACGTAGTTATGCAAAAAGCAGCCAGTCCATAATTTTAAAAAATAAATAGATATTAATGTTATCGGGTGCGGTAATATTTATTTTTATTTTTTAAAAGAATAAGCCCTTTATTTTGAGGTTTTTGCTTGTCAGCAGGTGGGATAGAGGGGATATGGAAGGAGGTAATAAAAAATACACCACAAAACCCAAATACTAAATAGTTCATATTTTTAAACGCCTACTTACAATACCCATCCATAATTTTTTCACGCTCTATGAAAAATTTCTTTTTTTCTCTTGTGCAAGAGCGCGTCTATATTTTACCTACGATTTTTAGAGGTAAATGAAAATTATCAGTCAGGTAACTGTTGGAAATATTACATAAATAAAACACCCTAATGGAATCAAACCATCATAGCATACGCGAACCTCATTCATCATAGCATACGCGCTAACAATTACGAGTACACCAAGGGGCGGATATAAATTAATGGTTTCACTTCCTTAAAAATGAAACCAATTTGTATAAAACCGGTAACTAGTATACCAAACTTAACAATGACCCGTCGCATAAGTAATTTATATTATTATGACAAAAAAAATTAAACCATGGTGAAATGTTTGTATCCAAATACGGGATTCCTCCCCTGGGAAGTTTATCAAAATATATAATACATTTTATACATCACACCAAAAGTCATGAGCCCTGTAAATGCCAAGACTTCCATATAACTTTCTTCAAAATGTTCTCCATATCTGTTGAGATACCGTAATTTCACACAACTATGATCGGAACTAAGACGCAGGAAAGACCACTCCCGGATTACTTGGGTGAAAATAAATAATGCTTCGAGCCACGAGGTTTTTTTATAAAGGATAAAACATACCGCACTACAGCTGCGCTACCGGAAATCCATAAACAACTGCAGCGACGATGTAGCGCCTGTTGACCTATAACCTTTTACTGACAGTTGATAAAGAAAAAGGCGGGAAAAGTGTATTCCTTCGCTACAGCAATAATATAATATTTATGCTGGTATTTCTCACTAGAAGTCACTCATAGTTCAGTTACCCGGGGTTTTTAAGCGAACGGTAGATTGGAACATGCATAGTTGTGGCATTCACGCAGTACATTTATTTATTTATACATTTTATCGTATGTACATTTTTTTGTAAACTTTGCCCAGCTAACAAGGGTACATACCCCGTTCCAAGCAAGGCTGTTACATTTTGATACCAAATAATAATAGCTTACAAGTTAATAGAAAGAACAAACAAATAAAATATAAACTTACTAGTACACACATATTGATACATACACATATACACAAATATACATACACATACATACACACATACATACAAGCATAAAATATACACAATTCAATTAATATATACTGGTAGTATCATACATGATAAATATAGCGCAGGAAATTGGTAAAATAAACCAAAGTAGGGAACAAAATGCCGAACACTCCTCTAGTGGAACGGAAGGCCTGTTGACTACTGCCAACAGGCCGGCTTCTCCTGAAGAGTTTTAAGTGGTTTCCTCTCCACGTGAGCAAATGCTGAGAAGTTCCTGATTAGCCCACATTAATATATCCCTCCTGATCCCAATAGTTTAGATAAATTTTAAGATATTTAATAGCAGAAAAATCCACTTTTTGAAATATAAACCTTGTATATTATAAGCAAGGTAAATAATAAAGCAACTCCCATATAAAAAATACAAATTAATTTATACTAAACTTCATAATTGCCATTTGTTTTTTTTTTTTAATAATGCTTATTTTTAACATCCAGTAAGAATCTTCAATTCGCGGCATGTATCAACCTCTCTGACTCCCTTCTCCCTTCTACCAATGTCATGAAAGAGCAAAGGCAACAGTTTCTTCAACATGACAGCATTCCCGCTTTTCCATTGTGGACATTCTTGTCAACGTAATAGAGTTGCCTCGATGCCAGAACAGCGTTGACCCCTTCATTTTGTATCAGATCCTTATTGGAGTATCTCGTATTATGGTTATGGTTAGCGGTTCGGTATTTGTCTCTATTTATGTGCAACCACTACCATCCTCAATATATACTATTCAATAATGTTAAGTACTCTGAATTCTTTGAGTAATTCAAATAGATCAAGTCAAAGAAGGAATCGTGTATTAGAAACACCACATTGTAAAACGAGGCTCGCACCGAGACATGCATATTTTATAGGCCCAAAATTTTGTAATTCTTTTTTTACTGATAATATTTCATTGATTCCAAACTTTCAAAATTTTACTTCTTTTTAAAAACATGCACTATCCTGGATTCAAACTTAAGATATGAACTCTTTTTTTCTATGATTTATTTTGTTGCCCTTTAATTATAAGGAATATTCTTGTGTTCTTTTAAAATATTTTTTATTTCCTTTTTAAATTACTATAAAAAAAATACCATATTATCTTTTACAGACTATTTTATTTTTTCTTTCTTATGCTAAACAAAAATATTATAACTGTCCATTGCTTATTATAGGAGCAAAAATTCATTAACATTTTCTTGTATACCCACGAACAGACCATGCCTTTCTGGGATTTTTTGTTTACTATTTTCCTATTAATATGTATTTCGTTGATATGTAATTATGCTTTATTTTTTTAATACTCTGTTTTATTATTATGTTAATTGTAAGAAAACAAAAAAAAATAAATAAAAATTTCAAATTTCAAAAAAATAGCAAAATACTTTGCATGCGGTATATCAACATCATAATTTGATTATGTACTACTCAATTTTCGTATAGTGTCAGATTTAGGTATATTTATTTGTGGTATGTTCAATATATTCTGAAAATCTATTAAAAGAAAACCTTATTAATCTTTTCATGGAATATGATTTACAAAACGGCAAAAACCAACTGAAATATTACCTTATTTTATTTACATCAAAGAGGTTTTTCCCTGAAATATTTCATGCAATTTGCACAAATTCGATTTTGCATACAAGAATAAAAACCACCACGCCAAGTCCAATTTGCTCTATCAGCGTATTCTATTCATCCCATTTGCAAACCATAATTTCGATTCTGAAAATGTTTTAAATATAGATTCTTTTTTACCAAATGTAACGACTTTGCACTTGACAAGTACTTGCTGTCTGCGGAGTATTATAATTTGATCCTCCAATTATATTTCACTTGAAAGCGAGATGTATTCAAATTAAATGATCCGCAGTGCAGCTAGCTGCCTACTGCCTTGCTGCTAGAAATATATAGGTATACTCGTCATAGTTGGCTCGTAATCTTTGGATTTAAAACAAGAATTTATTGTTTTTAAATGTTTAAGCAATGTTGCTTATTCATAAATACGAATATACATAATTGTATAATCAGATAACTAAAAAATATTGTTCATGCATACATGTGCAATGGAGCGTGCAATCTCCACAGGTTCCATGATATGTTATTTTATTTCAAATGGTTTATACTTATTCATTAACATATTCTTGTATCAAAAATAGGGTCACAAAAACAAAACTCAAAACATTTGTGTTTATAAACAGCAAAAACAGTGGCAAACAAACAAAAAAACAATATTTAAACCCATAACTTTATCATTTTTAAACAAGATAAAAATATAAACAAAAAGTTTCGGAATGACTGGGGTAATGTATCGTAATGTATTTTCTGAGCATATGTATGCAATATTTTTCAATGTTAACTTTAAATATTGAGAATTATAAATAGGTTGTTTGAATAAAATAAAATAAATAAATAAGGTAATCAGCGTCAGAGGCCGAACTACACATTGTTGATAATTACAGTTTGGAAAAGAAACTTTTAAAAAGTATCATATCAATTTCAGTTCAATAAATCTATATCATTTCCATGGTTGTTTGCTAACATAATATGCAGTCGTGAAAAAGGTTAGCCAAGTTTCAACTATGCGAATCAACCAATAAGACAACAGATTGCCTCGTTTCACGCTGTCTCATATAAACATTTATTGAATTCAAGAGTTAGGGACTGTCAAAAACATAATTAATTGTTTGGAACAACAGCACTAAATTTGAAACATCCCTTCTGTTACTAATATATTTTTTAATTATCTTTTTTTTTCTTTACATAACATTCCATATCACGGTGCAGCGAGATTAGAGACTTCGGAGTTATTTTTAATAGCAGATTGCTGTTTATGTCTTACATAAATTCTATTGTTGAAAAGGCTTACCAAGCTTCATTTTAAGAATTTCCAAACCCTTTAAAAAACCAAATACATTGAAGACTTAATACAACACTTTTGTACACAGTAACTTGGAGTTTGCATCCGTTGTGTGGAGCCCACAATGCATAACGAACATTGAAAGGATTGAAAATGTAAAACGAATTTTTTTTAAATACCTACATAGATTATAAAAACAATAAAACGCTTTGCACTTACAGCCAATCTACTAAACAAAATGGATTTTTTAGCGTTGACGCACTTTATCTAAATTATGCTATTTTTATTAATTATTAAATAACAAAGTAGACTTACTTTCATACAAAAATACACACTCTTTTGTTGTACCACAATTTAATATGTATGATTTTTATTCCGAAACTTCGCTGGTCTGTTTTTAAACCGTATCTTTTTTATGTTATTATATCACTGTAGACTGTTTGTTTCTATTTAAAAAAAATAAAAAATACAGTAGTACAAAAAAACAATATACGCATATTAAAAATAAATAGACCAATTAAGTTATCATAAATTAGTTACATACCTATTTATACAAACCAGATTTTTTTTTTAAAGTTTTTTAAAAAACTAAATTGAATGCATACATCCGTAGTGAAATCTTTTGTTAATATGAAATGGCTGATTTGACTTACCGCAGTTTCGTTGCAAGGTAGCGTGAAATTAAATTAATGATTTACTTACATTGTTCTGAGATTTAATAGATAGTATGATGAATACAAGATATACAAAGATTTGATTGAATTAAGTAAAACACTGAATGAATTAACCGTTACACGAATTAACATAATGTGAGTATTTGTAAGTTTTAAAGAGAGAAAGAGAGCAAAAACCAACTAAACCGAAGCTGACCGAGGTCACGAAGATTCTGGCGAACTTCGATCGTGCCTATGTCGTGCAGTTCCGGTGTGTCTTGCGCTAGTGGTAAAAATACATCTCTTAAACGCATACATCTATTAAATATGTCTGTTTGTTGATAATATTTATTATAATATTAACAAGCACGTCTTAATAATGAATTATGTGCGTAATCATTTTTACTCTTAGGTACGTGGAAAAGTGAAGTCAGTCTAGTACAAAGAAGAGGATAGCGTAATTCAATATTTCCAATTAGGTTGGTGAGTCTACGAAACCATTCAACATTCCATGAAAGAAAACTAAATGACAATTTAGTCGGCTCTTTTGTAACGATTCCATTTTATAATTAATTAGGGAATATTATAGTCATTATAAATGATACCAAAGCGATATTTGATGTTTTTGGCATTTTTTTGTTGATACATTTAATCTGATATACAGTTCGTATTGAGGTTGCCACCCTATTTAAGCAAATTCCAATTGACTACGAACTTAAACATAGTAAAGAAGTTTGAGAGTATGAGGGGGATGTGAGAGGCTTTTAAATGTGTAATCTAAACCCAAGTATTTTATAAGCTATTTCGACTGTTGAGTTTACGTGATTTCGAAATGTGATTTTCCTTTCCAAATACACCCAAATATTTTGCTTTTGTTGTGCGACTTACCGGTTTTCCAGATAATTTGAAGTCGTAGACAATGTATTTTTTATTTCTAATTAATGACATGACAAGACAGGTATCAAAATTTAGCAATAGCAGATTTTCCTTACTGTAGTAACATATTTGGTCTAAATCAGCATGTGGTTCTTCACAATACTTGATTGAGAATACAACTTTGAAGTCATCAGCATATAATACAAATCTAAAACTATACTACAAATCAATGTTCTAAAAATCTATCTAAATCTAAATCTACAAATCTATGTTCTTTTAATTATGTTTATTTTATTATAATATCCAAATTTTGAATTGGTCAACTATATTATGAAAATCCCTCTCCTCCACTATAGCCTTCTTACGAGCTCGTTTTTTTCTCATGTCTTATATAATATATTATTTTTCTTTTTACTGTGTAACATGTTCTCTCATTATATTTGTAAAAAACTTTAACTGGATGTATGTACTATTTTTTATATTTTGTATTCTTATATAACAACTGTTGTTTTTCCTTAATAAATAAAAAAATTAAAGTTTTTAATACATAAACTAATATCATTTATGTAGATAGTAAAAAACAAGGGTTCAAGATGTGAACCTTGTGGGACACTAAGAATATATAATAATTTTAACTACTTCATTATGCATTTATATTCTAGCTCTTCAATGAGAACATTAAAGGCACAATTAATAAACTTTTTTCAAATAATCATACACCTAGGTACTTTAATTATCTAGCGAAAGCCCCAAACGAGAAGCATAAAGTATGATTTGAGACGTAAAAGGTTATTCGTGTGGCAAAACATGTGGATGAAGATAAATTTTAAAGTGTCTCCTTTAATTTCTGCCTGTAAAAAAACTTTATCTTCAAATTGATTGTTAATCACTTTGTTGATCCGGAATATACAAAAGGAGTTTCCCTTACACAAGATTAAACATTAAGGGTTCCTTGGTCGTTCCTTGAAATACAAATTACTTCGGAGAACTAACATTAAACTACGTTATTCGTAGGTTGTTCAAATCTCCCAAAAATCATTGTTCAAATTAAAGATCTTCTAAAAAAAGAGCTTGAAAAATTACCTACTTAGTACGTTACAGGAAATATTACTAATTAAATTATTATAATATACGAATGAGTGAAAAACAAACCCGTTTAAAAAAAGTGTGTCTCGCCGAAAAGTTTCTGAACATAGGGGTGTAACAACATTCTTACATATCTTTCCAACCCTAACCTTCCTTCACATTTTTACAAAGCTATTTGTTTTCTTTTCCTTTCTCTTTCCTGGATACTCTTCCTGTCTCCTTCCAAACTCACTACATGATCCCACATTTCTGATCACATGGGTATTACGTTAGTATTATTATCACTTAAGTTTATAATCTGCCTACTGAAAACCAGCTGTTATTTGAAATTATTTAAGTACACATATTTTTATTTTTTTTAAGTACGCATTTTGTCCAGTCTGTTTTTCCGCTGGCCGGAAAATATTGCTTTATTTATTACATATATGGCCTAATTCAATTACAACAGCTTTATAAAAAAAATATAAAATCTACAAGAAATGAACATAAAATGTCAAACAAGGGCAATACAAAAATGATTGTGTTCTTGAATATAACGATATATTCAAAAACACGATCAACATGTAAGTCTTCGAGTCAATCCATCTTCATTCCACACTGTGTTAATGGCGAAGAGATCAACACAAAGCCGGAAGATCTATCCCAAAGAACAAGTATGTTTTTTTTGTACTGTAAGATTTTTTAAATTATTTTTATGAAATTAATATAGTTACATAAATGATCCATGTTTTTTTTTTATTACAATGTACTATTATATTTTTTTAATGTGATAACTGTAACTTTCGAAAAAAGACAGTCTTTGTTGTGCTAGGAGAGTGACTTACACTGTTGTATTTATTAAGTAATTTGAAGTTATATAATTTTGAAAATACGTGAGAAAAAAATTAAGATTTTACGAAATAAAAATAAAAACAGAAAATAATAATACGAATTAAAATACAATCCTTATTCGGGTTAAAAAATATTATTTTAATCCACTTTGAATTTATTTACTGATATAACTATTAACAAGACCATTTTGTAATAATAAAAATTACAATTGTGTAATAAGCCATTTTTAAATTATTGATTCTTAAAAAATTATCCTCGTTAATCCGGACCCCAAAAATCATATGGGGGTCCGATTAACCGGGGTGTCTGGATTAGATAATGTGGGAGAAAAAATATCATTTACATATCGAAATAAAATCAAAATAATTAGTTTCAATATGGTGTTTTATCAATATATTTATACATACATATACCTTTCTATTTACATGTTTATTGATTCTTATAGGCGCTGGACAAAGTCCTTTATAGTATTTTTATTCCCATTCTTCGAAGCAGAATACTATCTAGAGTGCTCACATTATTCTCATCAGCCCACTGCAAAGCTGTGTAAAAGCCTCTACAGTTTGTCTGTAACTATTTTTTTTTCTTGACTGGTTTCTGCTTGCTTAGCATCATCTTCATTTTGAGATTCGAGTGCAATGATTTCTTTATCGGTTAGTTTTATTATTATTAATATTAATAATGCACTAACAGCTATTAAGCTTATGCGTGTATATCAAGTGTACATGGTTATTAAACATTATAAATTGATGTGTGCATCTAGGCGGATTTTGAACACATTAACTGAACTAGCACCAATCGCTGTCTCGGGAAGGCCATTCCATTTCTCCACAACTCGGTTCGTCAGGAAGTTCTTCCTGGAGTTGGATGAGAAGAGGGAAGTGTTGAGTTTCAATGAATGACCTCTGAGATGGCGGTTTTCATTCATAGTGAACATTGATTTCAACTTGGGCACATTTTATTGCTCAGTCAACATTTTGAACGTTTCAATCGAGTCACCACGCTGCCTCCGCTCTTCCGGTGAACTCAACCTAAGCTCCCTTAAGCGGTCCTCGTATGGTTTATTTCTTAGAGAAACTACCATTTGAGTTGCTCTTTTCTGGACTTTCTCCAACAACTCTATGTCTTTTTTTAAAATAGGGACTCCAGATTTGGTAGGCATCCTCCAGTTAATTATGAATACACTATCAAATGTTTTTTTTAAATCAATAAATATACCAATACACTTTATCGATTTGTCAAATGAATTAGTAATATATATGGATAGTTTTGCAATAGCATTCTTTGTGCTTCTATTTTCCATAAAACCAAATAGGTTATCGTGAATCAATTTATTAACTTTTACAAATTCGGTAAACCTTTTTAAAATTATTTTTTTCAAATATTTTGCTATATTTGAAATTACTGAAATAGGAAAGTATTTTTTCGGGGTTCCCTGCTTTAAATATTAGAGTAATTAATGTTTTTTTTTACAATTGGAAGGGAATATAACGCTTTAAAAATTTATGTTTATTTTATATTTTAGTGGTGTTGAAATTTATTTTGTACTGTGTTTTAATGTGTTTAACGTAAATACTGAAAAAAAATATACATACATAAATAGAATAAATAAACGATATTCGGCGGCACCGAGTGTAAAAAAGTATGTGTTATTCTACTTATGTACATATCGTGGCTTTTTTGATAATTTTGAGTAGTGTCACTTGTATGATTTTTTTTAGCCAAGGATTCAAACTAAAAAAGAACGGTATTATTTTAGAAAAGCAATAATTAGTTAAGGTATAGTACGCATTATTAGTTTTAATTCACATTTGATTCATTTGATCTTTTTTTTTTAAATGCGTTAGGTGTTAATATTTTTATGAACACATTTCACCATAGAATAGATAATTCAGTTTTGATTAAGAATACAATATTTTAATCAAATGAAAAAGCAATTTTTAAGAAAAATAAAAAAGAGGGAATAAAGAAATAGAGACTGGAAAACTATTTTTTAATTGTAAATTTTTATCTGGAAATAAGATATGTTTTTTTAATATATTATAGCATACGGCTGGCTTGCTAGAGCATAAGTGACACCATCGTCAGGGAATTTAGTAAATTCAGGCATAGGGCTTACAGTACCTCCCGTCCCATCAATCATGGTTATAAATGTAATTCTTTGAAATACTTTTCCTGAAAACGATCAAGGGTTTACATAATTACAATCAGATATTTGCAGAAAAATGACGTTTACTATCTAGAAACAACTTCGACAGGTTTCAAAACTTTACAAGATTCTTTATCAAGGTATAATTAACTAATGAAGCTTTTCTTGTTTTATTTTTACAATGTTTACTAAATTGTAAATCTCAACATATGGAGCTTACAAGTCAAATCTCTTTGTCTTGTTGTTCTTGTAAAGATGGGAGGTGGGAAGTGAGATGGATACGATCTTTAAAACTAGACAGGAATGGACTAAAGGAAATATTGTTTTTTATGTTTTTTTTTAAATTGTAAATCGCTTTTTAATTTCTAAGTTTTCCAAGTAGCTTAATTTTTTTTTCAGCACGAAGAACTTTTATTACAATATCTTTACTAAAATTATGATTATTTTCTATTAGATGGTTTGCGAATACACAAAAAATAATAATTATTTATGCACCTTAAGCAATGTAAATTGAATCATAATCATTACAATTTAATCTGTATATCCCAGATTTATTATATTTAAGGACTTTATCTTTGTGATTTTTTAACAATATTCCCATACTGTTAGTTTTGTCAAATTCAGGTTTACTGTTTGGTGGTAGAGAATTAGATAATTGTTTGGAAAAAATGGCATATATAAAAAAAATCCGCCTCCATTGTTTAGGTGGGTTAGCTTTATTTGTTGTGGGAGTAGAATATAGATATTTATTTATAAGTTCGCGTTTTTGTTTTTGATTTATTATTTTATCAATTAAGTTCTCATTACATCCATTATTATTAGGTTAAGTTCTTTTTAAAAAAAATAGTATCAGCTAGTGGAACGTTAATTGACCTTTGTATCATAGAATGAATCACGAAATGTTTATAGGCAATTGGGTGTCTGTACGTACATATTGGTTTATGTTAGATACCAAAATCAATTTTTCGATACTTTGAATTGTTGAAGGCAAGTCAATAAAGTTTAATTTTTATCATTTTTTTCGACTTATTAGCTTCATATGTTAAGATTTAATATTAAGTAAACACTGTAAAAGTAAAAAAAGGATAATACTCGTTAGTTAACTATACCTTGATAGAGAAGCTTGTGTAGATTTGAAACCGGTCGGTAGAAAAAAAAGCGGTTTAAAATAAAATGCATGGACAAACTCGAGCAGGTTGATGTAATCTATACAGACTTCGAAAAAGCTTTCGACCGAGTGGATCACATCATTCTTATGAGAAAACTTTTAAACTTGGGTGTAAAAAGAGACGTTCACAGGTGGATCTTATCTTATCTCAGCACTAGAAGCCAAGCTGTTGTTCTTGTTGGTTTTCGATCTGAGTTTGCTGATATTTCCTCCGGAGTACCCCAGGGTTCACATTTGGGACCATTGTTTTACAACGCGTATCTCTATTGATCCATTTGGTTGTAAAAAAATAACATTTAAAATGCGCATCTTAAAACATACTTTTTTGTCTTGTACTTAGTTTCAATAAAAAAGTCTTATTTTATTTTATCAAATTTTATCTCTAATTCTTAATATTTTATATATATATTTATATTTTCGACACTTGACACCCTCATTCCAATATAACACCCACTAACCCACCCTCTCACTCACTTACACTCACACAAACACACTAGTATGTATTGTACGTGTATTTAATGTATTTCTGTGGATATGTCATTGGTTTTATTCTCTGTATATTTTATTTGTTATATTTTTGTTACATGTATTATTACTGTTGATATCCCCAATAAATAAATAAAAAAAATAAAAATAAAATTTAAAAAAAAACAAAGTGGTTTCATATCAAATCATTTAGTAGTATAATTTGGGAATAATTTTATCTGATTGTAATATTTATTAGCATAGAATGCTGGTCGAATGTTGTCAGGTAAAATCAAAAATGTTTCAAAAACCATTTCTCTTATCATCTGAAATGGTGAAGCATTTTTTTGTTGGCGGGCATATGCATTGGTTTTTTATTTGCCTTTTTTCTTTCTGAATGTCTTGCTATTAATTCAGTCATTGTTCTTTTAAAATATTTTTGACTCATTTCTTATTTTTATCCGTTTTTTTTTACTCTTTCACTATAATTTGTAAGACTGAATTTCATTATGCGTTCGCCTCTTTCTTTTCGTGCGTAATTTAGTACAGAAGATTGTATTATCATTATCGGTAACCTGAGAATTGGGTTTATGAAAATTAAAAAACAAAAGTGTTATAAAAGTCTTCCTTTAGAAAATGATTCAAAGTATTGATTACGATCATTATCTCGACAGAAGTATAAATCCTTGCTTTTTCATAGTAATTGAAATAATATACACAGCTTCATAGAGAGCATTCTTTAGGATTAATATTCAATACAATATATTATTTATTGGCGTTAAGTGTTAGAATTGCATTTTCTTTTTGTGTTTTAAGCATGTATATAATTTAATGTCCTTTGACATCTAAAAATAATATAAAACACACGAATTAAAAGGTTACATAAGAAATAACAATAATATAGGCACTCCTAAACTTTACCGGTTTAAAGTTAAAATTGTTACGATTCAACTTTACATGCCATTGAAAAATTTAAGAAGTTTATCAGTTCCCACCTTTAAAACAATTGTATAGTGTTTGTAGAAATCTATTTTCCTTCCATAATCCTCGCTTAATGGTGAAAACTGACGTAATCTTGAAATAAAAATAATAATCATAAAAACTGAACACAACTCAAAAGCTCAATGAAAACTCTTGGTAAGAGAATTTACGACCTCGATTTACGGGGTTTACAAAAAAATGTTTTACTATGGATAGGATTTACGAGTTTTTTTAATTTGATTTTTTTAATGAAACTTTGTACTGACGTACAAGGTTTACAGACATATAGATAATTTAAATTCTTAACAGTCAACGCCGATTTTTTTTTATCAATTCGGGGTTTACGAGTTTTGCAAGTAAAGCTATTAGGTAACCAAAAATTTCCCATATCCAATATATTATAATCGATTAAATTAAACTTCAAGTCCTTTTGTAAGAATATTCCCGTTGTTTTGTACCACAACAACACGGAACACCCAGGCTCAGGGTGTCGGACCCGGAACCTTCCGTTTGTGAGTCAAGTGTCTTAACGATTACACCACGGAGGCCGTCAAATTCATATTATCTATTTTATCATCTTTCTTTGATTCTTTTTTTCTTTTCTCCTAGTATTTTTTTAGATAAATAGTGACGCTAGTGATTCTAAGTTACTATAAGTCCCCGTGATGAGGTAGTAGCCTCGGACCCGGTCGAAGTTTAACTGAAAATTAAAGTTGATCATACAAATTTATAAACAAATAACATTTTAGTCAAGATTAAAATGTCACTATCTAAATATTAAAGTTCATCCTTTATCCTTCTTCTTTCCTTCCCACCCCCTCTCCACTCTTCATATTATAGTGTTATTTTTTTATGTATTTTTATTTTTCTTAATCTTTGTTTTTAATTTTTGTATAAAATTGTAAGATTCAATATGTCCATGTACTTGTAATTTTTTCAAACTGAACAGTTCTCAACAGGAAAAAATTGCCTCAAGGCAATATGCCCTCCCATATGTATATAAACTGTAAATATTTTGAAAGTGTTAAATAAATAAATAACTTCAAACCGGGTTGTTGACCCGTGGCTAGCGTTGCGGACTCGCGGATCAGAGGCCACGGATTCGAATCTCACTCTACCCCAACTTGATTCTGTTTATTTATAACCCGTTCAAACTGGTCCTAAAATTGAAACATCCAAATCCAAATCACTTTTAGACTGCGTTTTGATTAATCCACTTGTTTTTTTAAATATAAATACGAGCTGAACCCGTCAATACAGTGCAGACAATTGGTAAAATAAACCAAAGTAGGGAAGAAAATGCCGAACACTCCTCTAGTGGAACGGAAGGCCTGTTGACTACTGCCAACAGGCCGGCTTCTCCTGAAGAGTTTTAAGTGGTTTCCTCTCCACGTGAGCAAATGCTGAGAAGTTCCTGATTGGCCAACATTAGTATATCCCTTCTGATCCCAACAGTTTAGATAAATTTAAAGAAATTTAATTGCAGAAAAATCCACTTTTGAAATATAAACCTTGTATATTATAAGCAAGGTAAATAATAAAGCAACTCCCATATAAAAAAATATAAAAAACCCGGCAATGCTTTGCTATTGCTAGATTTGAGTTCATACTTTTATATAGATTAAATGAACAAAACCGAATGCTGTCAAAATACGATCTCTCATGTGAATGCAAAGATAGAGTGATGTGGTGGTCTATCCTATCTCCCTACCCTTACGGGGAAACGGCGTGATAGTTTGTTGTCGTTGTTATTGAAAAAAAATATTTCTCTAATGCCATAATTCTGAGAGAAAATACGTGAATCCGTTTGTAAGAAGAAAAGTCGGACCGCGTTTCCTCTTAAGGTTGAACATAATTAAGTATACTTACAAAACTTAACTAACAAATCTTTAGTAAAAACCGTTCGGACAAATGTAAAAAAGATGTTGTAACTTTTCATTGGTAAGTAGGTACGTTTTTATGATTGAATTCCAAATCTAAAAGTAATAGATATTAAAATACTTAATTTAAGTAGGTACCCAAGTACTTTTTTATTTTTGAATTCCAAAACATAAAATAATTCATTATTTCCAAATAAAGAATTCTTTTAGCAAATGTCAACCTCTGCTCAGGGATGCACTTTAGTCAGGAATGCGATTTTCAAAAATGTATAGAATGTTAGTTAATATAACTTTAGTATAACCAAAAATCCAGTAAAAAGAAATATATGGGTAGAAATTATAAGGAATTAAATGAAATTATCTGGTTAGGATCCATAAAAAAACGAATGTTGTTTGTAAACATTCAAAAACAAACGCTTTTTATACACAAAAAAATAACCTCCATCCATTTTTTTTTGTATCCGCATTCTCGGCGAATGCAACCCTGGTGATGGATACTAAATAAATTGAAGATTTTATGAGCTATAAACCTTCTCGCGACAAAGATGTACATTTATCTGAAAACCGCACGTAAATCGGTCCTGTAGTTATCGAGTCCATCGAAGACAACCATTTGAACATTGCCTTATATGTATATATATATAGACAAAGATAATAGATAATTAATCTTTTTTTGTATCATTTGGAGTTCCAATACAGTACCCAATGCACCACTAGAAGTGAAATGATGTTGTTAATTATTCCTTTAATATGCTATATTTTTACATTACTTTGGCAAAATACTATATTTTCACAATGGTACCTATTTTTTTAGTTCTATATTTTTACCATAGTACAATATGCTATACTTTTACTTTACTCTAGTTTTATGCCATATTTATTTTTTTAATATCTTTAATTTGCATATTTTATACGCCACTGTATAAAGTTGGAAAATGTTTTAAATTTTGCTGAAACGAGAATCCGTCCGGTCATTAAAATTAAATTTCGTTTTCAAAATAATCATCACATTATACCAAGTATGAAATAAGAGATTAAACAAGAATAGGAATAAAAAAAATATAACAATGTTTCTGTGGCTTGGATTTAAAAGGGCCAATTTTGTATATCACAACATTACAGCAGAGTAATTACAGCCATTTTGTGACGTTACAATAAACACTGTTTCAGGTGTTTAAAACTATTATAATTTAAAAAAAACCTCTATCACTCGTATGTGCGTGTATTAAAAAATGCTAAATGAGTTCATTTTTCAATTGACTTCAAACACAGATATATTAATATCTATTCAGTGACTTCAACCCGCCACAAAATGTTGGCAAGAAAAAAACGAAATCCGACATTGGCCATTTTAGACCCAAGACACAGATTTAGTTGCGCCGATAACTTGTTTCGATTGTATTTTAGCCAGGGCCCCGATTACAGTGGAAAGTTAAAATTTATCTACAAAGTAAAATTAAGTTTTGTGTATGAAAAGCAGAATATGCACACAATTTTTTCTTCTAAATATGTTCAAATTGTTTAATTATAGGTTACCGACGAAAATACTTTAAATGTTCATGCAAATATATTAATTTTCGAACACAAATATCGGTTTTTCTTTATAGACAGTCGAAGATAACTCTAACAAATTACAACAAATAATTGGCTGGTTTAAGTGACCACTTTACACACTGTTTAACATTCGTGCTGAAACGAGCTGAAACCTTCACAACAATAAAGGCTTCAGCTCTTTAACTTCACTAAAATCAACAAATGAATGAAGAATTGAAGAAATATGGATGTTCAAACATAGGCAAAATGGTAAATGTTACACAGTGTGTAAAGTGGCCACTCAAACCAACCAATGACAGGTCATAAGCCCTGTAAATGCCTAGACTTCCATATTCCCTTATTTAAGGTATTTTCCATCCTCGTTGTAATTTGTCAATCTTAATGACTCCCGAGGGGGTGAAATCCGGTCTTTTGTCTACGAACATTTGGACCAACTCAAATATTGTGAAGATAACTCGTAAGAATGGGATTAGAATCCCCCATAGACCGATTTTAATTTGATAACTCAAGTATTAGTCTAAATATAATACTATAAGTAATAGTCTATTAACAAATATTTTATTTTTAAAAAGACACTGAACTTCCTCATTGCATGTACGCACGCCCCGCAAGTTTATAAATTCTTCCCGCTGCGCCGGTTGGTGTTCCAATGCAATGTCATATGCACCATGGGGTGCGGATAGGGGTCTGATGACGATGATGAACAGTGTGTAATAATTTCGTTCGTCACTGCGCGATTTGGGAATTTCACGCACACATATTATTTTCTCGCCCTTTCTTTCTGCCTCCTCACAGTGCAGAGACAGTTAATAATATCTTCATCAGAGTCGTCCATATCGTCCGACACTCAAAATGCAAATGGTTGATATAATGAAGCGTACTGCCGCGCTACTGCAGTTGTTGTGCGTTTGGTAAGTGAAATGAAGCGCAGTGCCGCTGAAGTGCCGCGCCGCAGCCGTAGTGCAATTAGACCTTAAACTCGAGGGGGGCAATTACAGACGCTATCTTCGGTACATATTGAGACGGTACGTTTAACTTATGTACAATCTCTAGCTACCTCGCTGTGCTCTACCGATTTGTCATCTCTGACGTCATATGATCGAATTAAACTTTAAACTTTACTCTAATTACTATGATTTAAAATTGTTCTCTTTGTATATTAAATAGGCTTCTGTGATAAAAAGTAGTCACTTCAAAGCGATTATAAACTCAAATAGAGCTGAGACATTTGACAATTACTAAGATGGTATTCTTAACTTTCGTCTGTATTTATCTACCTAGATATTAACGTAGTATAAAGTAAAGTGAACTGAAGTGTAGTGATGGATTCATGTTTTAAGCGCACATTCTTCATTTGTCAATCCTATTAAAAAATATCATCATTGAAATAACTCACAGGAAATAGCATTTAATACGTAGGTACCTACCTTTATTACTAAAAACTCATGCTTACCTACAAATATAATAGACGTATTGTGAGTTGTGAGGCTCTGCTCACGAGAGACGAGAACTTGTGACGTCATGGGCGGAGTATTTCCGAAATCCCAAAAACATAACGCTGATAATACTTACTTTACATTAAAATTAAAATATGTGTTTTTGGCTTAGTTTGATTGACTATAAACATACATTTTTTTTTAAAACCACTGGACTTCCTCATTATCGATATTGATATTTTGACATTCTGGTTTTGACGTTAGTGGTTAATAGGGTATTGTCACTCGGGGGGAATATCAAATTCAACATACTGTACATTATAAGGAAATTTCAAATACTAAATTTTAGTGTTATAAAAGTCCTAATAATCAAAAATTTCATTCATTAATTTCGTTTGCAATATTCGATATCTGAGAAAAACGTTTTGTTCAGGCATACAAATCCGCCTAACAGTACACCGCGAACCATGCATTTATTTTAATGTTGGTAATGCCGTTTATAGAAATTAAAACGACCCGATTTTCTCCCCCTCTCTCGCCAACCTGGAAGCTAGTTGCTACCGTAAAATGGGGTGACATTTGAATCGTAAGGTGACTTTGACCAGCGGATATATTGTTTATATGTCTCTCTATAACTTGGAAACCTCTGACAGTGTTTAACTGTTTTTTTTTTATAAAACGGAATGCGATTTAAATGCAAATGTTATATGACTTTATTTCAAGTAAGATTCCAAGAAATTTGCAAATGAATTGTCAATCTGTTTTTTTTTTTTTTTAATTTTTCACCAATAGACTTCAATTATTTATTTAATGATAAAATTAGTTACGCGTTATTTGCATTATCTTGACATCACTGGTATTAATATCACTTTTAGTCCATTATTATGATTGTTTGAGGGAAATAGATGTGAGGCTTCGTCCTCGAACGGTAACGGTGATGTGGTTCATTTAGTAAATCAGATAATTCTGACGAAATGCTTGTAGAACACCTCATACACTTCAATTGCACTTCTTGTCGACCACTGCTGAATATGACCAGTATCAATTTCCCAAGTATACTTTACGTCTTCGTAAGAAACAGATTAACAGATACAATAATCTCTTTACTGAAATAAAAATAATCGATTCCAAGTCATTTGGTAAAATAAATATTTTGAAAACTGTGAATGATGAAATTCCCACCATACATAAAAACACCACAATAACTTCTCCTTCTGATCCAATAAAAATATCAGCTAATAAACTAATTCTTATGCACAATATATTCATTAACTGATTATTTTATTTGATCAGAAAGCAAGGTTATTATGTCATCTTTATTTTATTTTATTTTATTTTTTTAAGAATTAACGGTACAAGTACCTTTTACATTACATACAAACATAAGTATTTAACGAGTGGAGGCGTATAAAAAAAAAAAAAAAAGTATTTACAGTGGATTATATACAGTAACAACTTTTTCAATCCTTACTTAGAAAGAACATAATTAAAATATTGATTCCACACTAAAATGTTTTACAAGTAATTGTTTGTAAGCTGGAAATTTCAATAAAAATATGTCACCTAAATCAGAATGTTTATTACCTAGAGCATGTAGACGATTCAGTACTGAATTGATAGAATATATTGAGATATGATTGTTGCAGTGATAAAGTTGAACTAGCCTAGTCACTCTAACTGGTACTTTAAAACCAATGAGGGCCAAAATTTCAGGGCTGTCCAATACTGAAATAACGATTTTTAATAGAACAAATAAATCATTAATAGTTCTCCTGTCCCTTAATTTAATCAAATTTAATATATTTAATAAATAATCATAGTTACGAAATTCATTACGTTTAACTAATTTAAAATTAACATATCTCAAAAACTTATTCTGAACTCTTTCTATGGTAATTTAGTGAGAGGCATAATAAGGGCTCCATATTGTAGAATTATACTCCAAGATGCTTCTCACCAAGAAGGTGTATAAAATTAATTATTTAAGAAATATTTAATGAATACGTTTTCTTTATTAATATAATATATTTGAATTTTAAACCTGATTTACATATCAATCAAATTCTCTTTTTTAGTTTACAATTTTAAAAAAATTGACTTTGATCCTTTATACTAGTATCTTTCTTATATCTTAACATATTTTAATAAGAATAGTACCGATTGTCTTGTGGTTATCTTAATTAATTTATTAGGTAATTATAAAAATCCCTGATTCTCACCTGTTCAGAATTCATTTTCGGAACTTTGCTGTGTGCAGATGTTCGCTCGAGGATGAAGATCTAAATCAGTTTTTTTTATTAAAATCAAAATACCTTTCCGATATTAAAATTCCACTCCCCACTCATATTCCAATTCTCCTGTACTTACCCAATAAACTTAAATATACAATTTTTGGTAAACATTTATTAATTTCCGTCTGCCATTTTATTTTCCTGTTAAAAAGTCCCGTCCAGTGTCATTTGTTTAGTTTGTAACTATTTCGAAAGGTATTTTATATATTTAGTACCATAGAAATAAGAAATTCCTTATTCTTTGTCTATATAGTACATAATATTCGCATTGTATTCCGAGTCACACTTTTTTACTTGGAAATATTGTTATTATTATTATTACTTTTTAAAAAAATATTGAAAATTAAATAATCCTTAGACTTAAAGGGGTTCGTCAGTTACTTTTAAACCATTTTATTTTACCTGCAGTGCCATCTATTGGAACTTCAAAACGAAATGTAAAATTTAGGAACATTGACCCTGTTTTAGTTTGACTGCACTTTCACAGGTGTCCAATTATTTATTCAAACTGACATAACATATAACCTGCAAGCAGCGTTCCCAGCCCTACCGTTTTTTGGTAGATCTACTGATTTTGGGTGAAATCTACAGATATACCGAATTTTATCAAAATCTACCTAGATATCTAGAAGATAAAACAAATGCAATGCTCATTTCCAAAAGAAAAGACCAGCAATCCATCATCCACATGAATGGAGTCCGGTTGGAATTCGTCGATCATTTTCTAGGTTTTAGGTCTAACCATAGACCGCTACCTGAATTAGTCTTAACATGTTGACAATGTTTGTAAACAAGCTGCAGCTGTGATAAACAAAATTGTTCGAGCCGCTAAACCAACATGGGGTGCATCACCAAAGGTAATGTAGCAAATATACGTAGGAGCAGTCGAGCCTCTGATTACGTATACTTCAAGTGTGTAAGTAGATGCGGTCAATAAAAAATATAACAGGAAGAAATTGGATTCTTTTCAAAGACAAATTGCCATCAGGTCTTGCAAGGGTTATATAACAACCCCCTTGGTGTCTGCTCAGGTTTTTAGTGGCTTCATACCACTCGACCTTAGAATCAAGGAACTTGCAGAAGCTAATGAGGTCAAGAAGAGTCTCACTCTGCAAGACTTGCTAACTGACAGGTTTTATCAGGGAACCGGAAAATTTTTCTCTCTTCTACATCCTGCGCAGCGACACCAGGTGGACTATGAATTCAATGACCAAACGCTACCTGATATAAAAAAGGATAAACTGAGGATCTTCACTGATGGCAGTCTCTGAAATGGTAAAGAAGGTGCAGCATTTCTACCCTACGATGGCGTAAGAGAACTGCCTGCCAGAAAGTACTCGATCACTTTTGCTCGGTATTTCAGGCCGAAATATACGCTATTAGAGAATCCATAGCTTACCTAATTATTTATTTGTTTACTTTAAAAAAAGTATTCTATCAAATTTACTTCAATGAAAAACTTTGTTTAGCTGATACAATACAAAAGGATCGGGTGGGATGTTTTGGTTGTGGCCTGTTTTAGGAGTTCAGCTCCGCATTTGCTTTAGTGACGAGGAAACCACAGAAAACTTGTCAGGAGAAGGCGGACTGTTGTCATTCGTCAACAGATCATCTCGAACCACTTGAGGGGTGTTCGGCATTTGAAATCTTGCTATCATTGATACCTATTATTGCCTTTACTATACTAGTAGTAATCTAATCAGTAAGTAAAAAATACTTTGCTATTTTTATTGTTTCCTGTAATATTCTAGTACACGCTGTTCAAAAACAATATGAATAGTATGAACTCATACACAAAAAGGGTAAAAGATCGAACAGAAAAATGAAATGATTAAATTATTTTTTTAATTATTTTGTAATTATTAACCATGAGTGTTCCATAAGCGCATACAAAGATATTATTATAAATAATATTGTATGGTAAACAATATCAGTCACTACAAGACTATAATTTGAGCTTAGTGAAACTGCGGTGTCTGGCGACGCTAATAAATATTTATCAGTCAACCGATTTATTTATGAGCGAAACTATTTCGTAAAAAAAACAATAAAAACTGGAAAAATCACAGCTACCCCCCTTCCCATGAATATGAAAAAAATCTGAAACTGTTTCTTCAATGACAGTTTTTGGTAGCGTGGCTCGTCACAATCAACAGCTTATTACAAATCTACCGATTTATTTTTCTGAAACTACTGGTTTCAGCTTGATGGAAGTTGGCAACGATAGCTGATCTCAGTTGTAGTTCTTTTGTCTATGGTTTATTGTTTATTGTTTGTTGTTGGTCCCTGGTTTATCCGATAATTACCTTTGTTGTCTTTGATGCTAAATGTCGAAAAAAGAGGCCGTGCGTACTATATAATCTAATTGTTTATACAAACCAAAACATACTTTTTTATTTAGGCTTTTCCATTATTTGTACAAGTTGCAAACGATTTTGCTATCCGCCTTATAAATTACTATCATGCCGATAAAAGGAAGGCACTGTGATACTCTAAGTAGGGTGTCAGAATCATTTCGTCCTTTTATCAAGGAAGTATTACGAGATCTCAATTTTGGTAATAATTTAATTATGGTATTTATAAATAATTTATTTTATTCTTAGATTTTTTTTAATTAAGTGCCACTTTAAGTATTACAATGGCATTCTTGACACGTTTAAATGTACTTATTTGAAATCAAATGCCAAATTGATTCTTTAAATTGCGAATATAAAATTTCAAAGAACATGATTTCTGAACATAGCCAATTTTTTCATGCATAAATAATTTTTGCAGGCTTGTGCAGATCCAAGGTTGATTTTGAAAAACTCCGGAGCTCTTGTAATTCTAAAACTTCTTTGGCCGATCAATTCACACTAATTCTTCCGTATGCTGGAAATTTTTTAAGATGGGATGTATTATTTGATTCTTCCTGTCCGTGGTTTGCTCCCGATTTTCGCTTTGACGATGAAAATTTCCTCTCCAATGTGGATGCCGACTTTATTGATAAGCACGTTCCTAGTCTGGCCAAATGGGACGATGAAGATCCAAAATCTCTGAGCAAGACAATAAGTGAATTGATAATATTGTACAGAGAACATCAGGTATACCTTTTCTTAAATGATAAAATATTTTTAACTATTTGCTTTGTTGTTCCACTGATTTAATTATTTAAAATACAATACACATAGGTGCTATTTTTGTATCAACATTAAATGCTTAAACTTAAGTAAAAAGGCAACTAATAAAATAGCATGATAAATAATGCATACATTTGGTTTTTTGTAATAAAAATAAATTAATTAATTGTGTATATGATCAGTTTTTATTGTTTTTAAAGTCTGGCTGACCACACAACCTAAAAGGTGCATTCTGCAGAAAACAGCCAGCCCTAGTAAAACCTGATGTATGTTGTGTCATTATGTATTGAACATATTATTTTATATTTGTATTTGAGTACTTAATTATTTATTTGTCTGACAATTGTAGTCTGTATCACTTTACCAATTGTTTGTATTGTAAATATAAGGTAGAAGTCAATGAATAGAACCCAACTCTAAGAATAATTAATAGAAAGCAGGTAGCTCCTAAACTGCCGATATTTACAAAAAAATAGGTCTATATTATCTGCAGAAGCTGTATTCAGCAAGTAAACTGCGAATGGGTGAATTCTGACTTGCATTTGTATGGCTTCTTGGTTCGTAAAACAGTGCATGAGATCTCGCTCTAGTATAATTATTGGGAACATACAAACTGATCTCTTTCAGTACATTTGGATTATATGTACTCCCAGAAATCAGCTTATAGAAATGTTTCCCGAGAAAAAATTTAAGACAAGATTTGAAAATGTTGTAATTGTAAAGAATCACTTAATTAATTTGTTAAAATAACTTGAAATAATTGAATTATGTGTTAAAGGAATTTTGGTGATTTTTTAAAGTTAACTGACCACACAACCTAAAAAAGGCAACTCCCTGGCAATTCAGCAGAACATAGAATTGACCTTACTGCACCCGATATATTTTTTTCAAAATAGTGGACTAGGTGCTTTTTTCATAACTACATTCAATTATAAGGGTTTCCTAACATCACCTAACCTGCCGTTAGACCTTACAGAGTGGAACTGTATACTTAACTATTTTCTCAATTTAAGGGACATACCTCTTTATCTGAATGCCCAGAAATATCTATCTGTCTTGATGAACTCCCTAGAAAGAGAAATCCTGTATCTACAAAGATTTGAAAATACTTAAAATAATGACGATTAATAATAGATTTTCAATGCGGCGATTAAAACGTTACAACAAAATTAAGGGAACTGTATATTATTAGTAAATACGTATGTGAGCTAAATATGTTTTTTTTTTATTTCTTTCTAGAAAAACCTTTTAGGAGAGGACGAAAATTCAAGGGCATTTTTTGAGTACACAGCACTTATTGGAGATTCCAATACACTCGAAAATGATGTTGAAATATATGTTGGTCGAGGAGACTCCGTCAATTTTATGATAAAACTCAATATTGACCACAAAAACCTACCTGCCTTATTTGCTGATGAGTAAGTTACTTCATGTCATCATCGAAAATATGTCTTGCTAAAATCTATTAAACTAATTAAAAACTGTTCCAAGTGATTATTCTCAAAATTAAAATTTCAACACCGTCAATCAAATTGTTAATAACCCATTAAAATGTTGTTTTTATCTGATTACAGTATTTACGAAAATCCTGGTGGAGAATGTGCAGTCTTGCTTATTAAGTATCCAAATCCTTCAGTCGCAGAACTTATTATGTCTCCATTGGTTACCAGAGCAGTTGGAGATTTAACACTACCACCGTAAGACGCATTTATTTACATTCTTATTTTAACCACATCTGGTTCTCATCAGAAATGACATGACTTGACCGTATAATATTTTTATGTAACCCTAACGGGTTTTTTAAAATTATAAATAAAAAAGAAATAAAAAACTCGCTTAATGTGGTTAGAAAAAATTCTTAAATTTTGACAATATAAAAGAAATTAATTAACACTTGTATTTTTAGGGGATTGTGTGTTTCCTCACTTCTTTTGCTTGCGTTCTATCGGGTGTCCCTTGACATTAGCAATCACTTCTAAAAGGGCCTCTCTCTCTTGCACTGCGCGGAACAACTCTTCCGCAGACCTTATTCCGGACCAGTCTCCTATTTTACGCAGCCGAGACGCTTGCCTTCGGCCAGGTCCATGTTATCATCAGTATAAGTCGGAGGATTTTATACTTGTTTCCTCGCAGGATATGACCCAGATAGGAAACCTTGCAGACCTTTATACATTTCAACAATTCTCTGTTGCAATAAGCTTTCCTCGGGACCTCTACATTGCTGACCAAATCTGTCCACGGTATACGAAGAATTCTGTGAAGCAACATCTCGAATGCCTCGAACCAGTTCATAGTGTGTGCTTTGAAAGTGTAGGTTTCTGAGCCATACATACAACAGAACAGACCAAACATAGCACTTCACCATTCTCTGCCCAAGTCCTCACTTATAATTATATTATTTAATTTCAGAATTCACCAGAATTCAGTTTTGATGGATTATGTTCCTATGGTCACAGAATTGATTAATAAAAAGGTATGCAACACTCGATAACTTTTTTACGCGTAAGAAAAATAATATGTACTCATATCATACATTTTTATTTTATGATTAAATGTTTGGGATTATTTTCCTTCTATTTACCTTTAAGACAAAATTTTTATCAGTTTTATTAAAATATAAATGCAATTTCAGATTTCGATGATTTTTGAAAATGAGAAAACCCGCCAAGAAATGCTTTCTCGGTTTATCATTAAATATGAAGGTGGAATTTTAGAACATGATTCCAACACTGCATCATTCCTATTGGAAGTAAATAACTTCTTCTGTATTCTCCACATTGAAATAGGTGAGTAAAATAACAAGCCTCAAATCAATAAAAATGTTAATATTCATGTTCATTAAAATGTTTTTACAATTATTATCTATTTATAAACATTTACTGTGTTTTAATAATCGGTAGACAAACGTTTTGAATTTTTAAATCATTTTCAATGGTACATTATACCATGCTCCATGGGAAAATAAAAATTATAATTGATTTATTTCTTATCTTTGTAGGAGTGAGTTTTCCAGAGAAGCCACCAACATTAACTCTAAGGTCTATCTACCACAGCCATAAACGAAGACCTAAAGTCAAAACCCTACATTTGTGTCCATATGACAGGATACAACAGTATATAACACAACAAATAGAAATATTTAAGCTTGAATGTTCAGATACCGTTATCGCAACTGAAAACTAAAGTGAATCTTTATTAGAATATAATGTGTTAATGAAAATAAACGACTTAGTACTTAGTAGGTGTGTTGTAATATTACATATCAGTTCATTATTTAATTTGCTATACCAAATGCTAGGTTAAATTAAAGTGTTTTCAAATTTTCTCAAATTCCTTCACAGTAAATAATTTGTAAAAAATGACCGTAATTTTCCCCTTATCCCAATTGACTCTAATATATAAATTAATTTTGTGTAGTGAGGTCGATAAATAATTACAGTAACATGTTGAAGATTATTTCATTTACTATTAGTCTGTAGAGAGCCATTACTACTTTACTTTATTTCTGAAAACCGAACTGAAAATCCTAGATCCCAAAAGTAAATATCTAAATATACATATTTTTTCAAAGAGGAAGTTGTTTCTTTACATTAATAGACTATCAAACTAAGCCAATTAAAAATAATAATAAATTACGTATCCTATTATCACCGCTATGATATTCTTAAGTTTTGTAATTTTGAAATCACAAGTACTCTTCGGTGAGTTCTGCTGATTGGTGAATTAGCTTCCCGTAAACCATACATTTATCACAACACTATCATTATCAATAGATAGATAGATAATTGAAGACATGAGTTGATAAAAATGTTATGCAACAAAAACAAAAAGCTGACACACAAACACCAGTACAGTTTTTAATAAAATAACAGCTTCATTAGCTCTCAAAATAATTTTTCTGCTACTTTTTGAAGGTGTAGTTAGGAAATTATGTGAAAGGGCTGTACATAAAATCTTCATTTATGTAAAAAACTTAAATATTTTAAAATTTGCAACATAATGCCTTCATCCTCTTGTGTCTTCAATCGTTTACACAGGAATGGTCTCCACTTTTATAATAAATCAGTCTGACGATGCTATGTTTAAACATTTCTAAAGTTATTCTTCCTTAGTCCTTGCCCTCATGACTGAGGATGGCAACTGCACTCGATCATTATTTTTGTGACAGATCACGGAGGCAGACCTCCAGGTCTTCCTATTGTGGGCAGAGCGAAGGGCGTCAGTCACTAAAGACCCCAACGTAGATTTTATTAAGTCACTCCATCGGGTAGGTGAGCAACATTCGGTTCTCGTATTTTCCACTCCGCCTATCACAAGCTTTTCGAAGCTCTCTGGTTCTCCCGGAGATGTGTCCGATATACTGTAGGATTCGCCTGTAACACATAGCTGACAGTCGATCCCCGATCATTAGTTCTTTCAGTATAGACACATTAGAATGCATCGCTGTCCATGGAATCCGAAGCATTCTTCTTCAGCACCACATTTCGAAAGCATCATCCCGGGAATTATACTAGTCTGAAAAATAATATTCATGAGGTGTGTGGGGCTTAATTATTTTTAATATCACACATTCTGATATTATCTGCTCCAGTGGTTTTAGAATTATTCATAGTTATTATAATTTTAGTGATTTAAAAATTTTTTGGCTTTTAGCAAATACATTAAGTGCAGCTTCAATTCATGTTATATTACTGCTTTTCATGACGCATTTGAGTAACAGTTTACGGTGAGTCTAAACGAAAATATGAAACTAATTATTCATAGGTGGCGCTTTTATAATTTTATATTGAAAAATGACCTTTTTACGTTTTAACGGAAATTTTGTAAAACTTGGTTTGCGGAAACTTTACACTATATTGATTTTAACAAATACCATAACAGTATAGTTCAGGTCCTTTTCACAAAATGGTATACAAAACAAAAAAATAGACAAGTTATTTACATACAAAGTCAAAATTGCAATTTTATTTAATATATAATCCACTTAGCTTCTACTTTAGAGGTTTGTCAACACAGGTGGGACAGAGGATATGAAAGAAAGTTAAGAAAAATTGTTTTGTTTTGAGTTTCATCCTCAATGTTCTCTTATTTTAAATCTGTAACAGGTGTAATCCAATATTCTCCCTTTATTATTTTTATGGAATTTTTATTCATGCCGATTGGTGGATCTATTTTGAAACGGGCGTGAGAAACCTGCTGGGCGAACTGGTGAATCTATTTTGAAACAGGGGCACGAGAAACCTGCTAAGTCAACTTTTCAAATGTTAAGCTTCCATGCAAAAATCTAAAATAGGTTCATTATTTATGTTTACTTATTTTTACATCATATATCTTGGATTCTCACACTCGTGTTAAACAGCATCACAATGGCTGACTACAACACCCAAACCAATAGAGAAAAAATCTTGAATTTTTTTCTTTGCAATCTGCAGGAATCAGAGCCTGGATACTGGTTTCAATCGGTCGTCTAACCGACGAGACCTGCGAAAACAAAAAATAAACAATTGGGCTTAGCTTCTTTGCAGCACTAATATGTACAAAGTTATGTATTGGATTCAAAATCTATGGACTTCTCTTTCTTGCGTTGTTTTGAAATGAAGTTTGTGAAAAATGTGTTCCAGACTCAAAGTAATAATTCTCTAAAGAAGCCCTTAAGCTCTATTGCACAGAACAAAGCCGTTCCAAATTTTTCGTTTGGTTAGTTTAACAGCAAACGTGTAACGGACGGTTTTGGTTAGCGCTTGCAATTCTCGACCCAAGTACCTACGGCCCGTTGCATTGCTGTAATCTGTAACTAACTTCATGGTCAATAATCATAGAATGGTTTTTCTCCAACAAAAACAATATACAAAGCATTCAGTTTGTTGGTGAAAATTTATCGTTATTTATTGAATGTATTCTTGATCCTTATTGTTTTGTGTAAAGTTTATTTTTTTTAAAAGTAAAAACCCGCTAAGCATATATTTCCAGGCTTATCAGCAAGTGGGATAGAGGGGATATGGAAGGAGGTAATGAAAAATACACCACAACACCAAGACAAAAAGAGAAAAAAATATTTCTTGCAACAGGCGGGAATCGAACCCGCGACGCTAGTTTTACAGTTGGCCATCTAACCAACTGCGCCACGGCGAATACCAATTTTTTTTTCTTGTCACGAAAGTGATGAAACCGGTCACTGGTTATTTCAAAATTTGTGGATTTAAGTATATCGCTCGTCTTTTCTATACTAAACTAGCGGACCCGACAGATGTTATCCTGCCCGAACATTAGCTTGCATTCTATTAGCTGGTTGAACAAACATTTTTTTCATAAATAAGGACACACATTATTTATTTTGGTCTTTTTTGGGCTATTTATATATTCGAAATAAGGATTAATTTTTCGTTTCATTTCTTCATGTGATTGGCTAAGAGGCCTCGTGCTCAAATCAAAATCGTGCAAAAATCACTGCTCTAGTGCCATAATCCATGAAGAAAATACGGGAATACGTGTAAATGAAGAAAGGTCAGACTGAGTTTTACCCTGAGCCTTCTAAAATTTTGACACTCAACTCATGCCCAACTCGAATTTAGTCATTCTTTATCCCCCAGCCTTGGTAAGATGTGACCTTGAAATTTTAGTCGAAACCAAAATAAATGAAAAGAAAAATGACGGTGTCGTGAAAGCGAGCAAAAACTGTCCGGATAAAAGAAAAACCAATTTTCATTGATAAGTAGGTACCTAGATACTTGTTTATGATTTAAACAAACAAACCATCAAGCCGTTTCCCCGTAAGGACAGGCAGAGAGGATAGAACGCCACATCATTCTATCTTTGCATACAGATCTCGCTTCCTCTACATTCATACATCTTCTAATGATTATTCCAACTTCAAGTATTTGTTGGATTTGGTCATTCCGTGTCTTTTTCGGTCTTCCTCTATTTCTGCATACATCAACATTCGCATTGTAAATATTTTTAGCTGTTCTTTCGCTCTACATGTCCAAACCAACGCAGAGCACCTTTCTTGATTTTGTCGATAATGCTTATCTCAGCCTTACATAATGTACAGATCTCGACATTAGTGCATCTATCGTACATAGTTTGACTACATATTCGCCTGAGAGATCGCATTTTGACATTATTCAACCTAATTTCATCCGTTTTTCCATGTCCATACATTGCTCCCATACATCAGTCGGGGTCAGGACTCCATTGTGAACTGCTAATTTTGCCTCTTGCGACAACAATTTATTTGCCAAGGTTGATTTAAGTGCACCGTTCACTCTGTTCCCAGCACTCGCCCTTCTTTCAATATATTTCTCAATCATTCCATCCCTAGTAAACATACTTCCCAGATATACAAATTCCTCTACCTGCTTTAGTATAACTCCGTTCACCATGATTTTTCATTTAGTCATACTTTCATTTCTTAAAAAAAAACAATTTAATTTATCGAGACTGACCAAAAAATATTAATATATAATTAATTAATTAAAGTAGGTACCTAGGTACTTGTTGTGAATTCCAAAACATCAATTAATTGTTTTAAATATAAAAATATTTTTGCAACTATCAAACTCTTCTTTTCTGTTAAATAGGCACTATCAGGTTTTGGTGGGTTTTTCTGTTAGTGCCTATTTTAATTTATGTTGAAATTTTTGTTGGTTTGGTTATGTGTTTATTATTACAATTGATATTTTGATGTCATTCTTTTACTTTTATTTTTGTTGCCTATTGTTTGTATCTATATTGTTATTCCTTTCTGTTTATGTTGTTCTTATGTTTATTCATGTAACTTGTTTTTGGCCGATGTTATCAAGTTTTGGTAGAAGGCCCTAATAAAGGGGGGAAAAAAAACTCTGGTCTACTTACGTACAGTGGTGCATTTCATGTAAGAATCCGTTTTTCAAAAAGGTATCAAGTCAGTTAAAATTATTAAGGCATTACTAAAAATCCATTAAAAATAACCTAATATATAAAAATTGTAAGGAAATTATTCAATTTAGTATCCATTAAAAATAATTGTCGATTGTAAATGTTACAATACAAACTTTTTTAATATACTAAAAAACAACATCTGAATTTTTCAATATGTGCATTTTAGACAAATGAAATCCTGGAAAATTGATGAAACCACATATATGCTTCTGACTTTTTTTCTACTCAATATATTGAAGATGTTTGTAAACCTTGTGGACGTAAATTAGAAAATTTTGCAAAAAATCACATGTAAATCTGTCAAGGCATTATCGAGTTTTTGTGAGACACAACACGGCAATTCATTTTTATATATTTAGATGAATATGCAGAGGTTCTTAAATAAATATAATTTATATGTATCTTATTTGTTTTTATTTGTACGTAACTAATTTATTGACATTTTGTCAACATTTGTGACATTCAGACTTAAGTTAAACAGTACGTACGAATTAGATTATATCATGATGGCTCTATTATTTTTAGATTAAATATTGATTTCCAAAATAAATTATATACCTATAAATAGAAATGTCGATATAATAAATATGCAGGTAGTTAACATTAACAAATACACGGGCATGTATTTTTACAGTAAAATGTTCACCGGTTTGAGAATTAAGAGAATTTGACAATATTTATGTGAAAACTGTGTTACAAAAAATACCAACAAACTTTCAGATTGAAATTGGTCAAACGAAAACATCCTTTAGAGATAAATTAATGATCTAGAACAATCGCACTATACTATTTCACCAAAAATTTATGCAGCATGTACTTTCCTTAAATGTAAATAATTGAAATGGGCAATATTTTCTTTTAAAAATTCGAATGACGGTGATTTATCCTCCGAGCCCTAAAAGTTCATAGAAGAGTTCTACTTCCAGAATGAAGATCATGTATGTAAACTAACTTTACGATTGGATTAACACAAAATCAGTCAAATGTAGGTGAACTTAAATTGGAATTTCACTTGAAATTATTATTTAATTCACTAATATATTCTTGTCCACAGCACTGAGGTGTCTTTAGGTCACAATTTTTCAAAGCTCGTCGTGATCCTCTGCATCAATTTCATCTTCTTGCGAATGTTCATTAGAGCTATCTTCTTGGCTGGCGGAGAAGTCTTCATCCTCTGGCATTTCATCCAGTGAAATACCTAGCGTTTGGCGCATCATTTGCTCCACAGAGAAGGCAAATTGTGCAGTCTCTTGTAACATGTAACCAGATCTGGAATGAATACATTTTTTACTGTCTCTATTTTTACAGTGTCGTGTCATGCATAGTTAGTATCTACATATTTAGTATGTAGTTGCAAACAGCTCAAATATTAATAGACACACACAATACACAATTCCATTATTGCACAATTATTCATTTTTATGTCCAAACTTGCTAGAAAATTCCGTGTTAAGTCGGAATGCTTATATACTAAAATCAATACAAAATATATTTTTTACATGTTTTGACTGTGTATGTACACACTCTGATATGAAATATAAATGTTCTAATTAGATCTCCAATTTAAAAGATTTAATATCTAATTTAAAAAATCGAAAAGTAGTAGGAAAACAGTGTGGGAAAACTGCTGGCTTAAAAACTGCAAATCTAAAAATGTATAGATGCAGCAAGTAAAGAAAGAATTCATTTGACAATAATAATCTGAATTTATCCAAATCTTTGTGTATATGTAAATACTAAGAGAAATATTACAAATTAGTTTCAAGTGTTTCCTAGTCACCATCATCATTCCATTATCTGGACTTCATGCTTAGGACCACTGTATTGATACACGAATCACAGTGTATCTCGATAATTATCTAAAATTATCAGTTAAAAATTTAAACCACCCTCTTTGGTGGCAGTCCAGGGACTATACAATATTGCTGCATAAAAACACTTAAGAAAATAAATGCTTCGTGTCAACGTTGTCGGGAATCGAACTCGACACCTCTTACATGGTAGGCAAAATACACTAACCAATAGACAAAGAGACAGACAATTCCTAGTACAAAGGTAAAACACCAGCGAACGCCAAGTGACGAAAGATGCACTTTACATTAAAGGTTCAATAAGATCATCGCACCTGAGTATTGCAGTCTGGTACATCATGCTGGCAATTTCCTTCGCTTTGGAATCTTCGGGATTATCATTTACTCTTCTCAGCAACTCCTTGATGAGTGGATGGCGAGGGTTGATTTCCAGAGATTTCTTTTGGTTCAAATAGTAACTGCAAAATATTCATTATATCAATTCCTTTTGTATTGCACAGTATGTATGCACTTTAATAAAATAAAACAGAAAAACATGTTTTTGGTTCAAAAAATCTTATAAATAATTCTAAAAATAATTCCCGTGTATAGTAATGGGAAGGGACACATACATTTATTTTAATCTAAAAATTTTTAATTAAAAGGTAATATGAAAAATAGCATCATTTTATTGATTGTATTTCTTAATACTTCATTTTTATTATTAAGAAATAAAACCTTTGTTATTAATGTTACTATTTTTAGCTATATTTAAAGAACACAACTATGGTGATACAAAACTTTTGACTTATTATACCTTTTGTTATTTTAATAATATCTATAATCCATTTAATATTTCTTGAGTAGTTGTGTTCTTTAAATAGGGGAAAACGTAGTAACACTAACAAGAAACACTATTTTATAATAAATACCATACATATTTAAAAATATTGTGTTTAATGTAATATTTTTATATATTTTTATTTACCCTTTATAGGACACCTAAAACAGGTAGGTACATAAATATACCACCAGAATTGAGGTATTTATTTTCTAATATTTCATATTAATAAGTCTTATGTCACAAGACTCAGCCTGCCACGCAGCTTTTTCAAATGGAAGAGTATTATTGTCTTAAAAATAACATATTTTATTAGGATTGCAAGATGTAAATTAACACAAAATATGTGTCCTATAAAGGGTTAAATACATATTACAAAATGTAATTGAACAAAATAGGTTTTAATCATATTACACAGAATTTTTTTTTATATCCCACCATGTTTTTGAAAATCCCCTTAAGGGGTTGCTTCTTTTACATTAGTGAAATCCTAAATAAAAAATATATTATTTTTTTGAAGGCAGCCTCTGTGGTGTAGTGGTCAAGACACTTATCTCACACACGGAAGGTTCTGGGTTCGAATCCTGATGAGAATACCAAAATTAAATGTGATTTTTCTCAAGCCTTGATGTACTGTGCATTCACCACTATAATCGGGCCTCCTGGCCTGTTGTAGTGAAAATAAATCAAATTATTAACACTATGGATATTTGTGTATTACCTTCTCTGAGCATCATCGCTTTTCTGGTGAGCATTAGACATGGCAAGACGTTCCATGTTCCCGGTCCAGCCGAACATACTGGCCACCAGAGCACAAGGAGACGAGCTGAGTCGCTCGGAGACCAAAGCCTTAGTGATCTGATCCTTCAAGGCAATGTCTCCCAACCAGTTTAATAGAGGTTCGTACGTTTTCTTAAAGGTATCAATCATCTCCTTCTGGGTTTCACCTGACAATGTTAAAACAAAACTAATTTAGCAACAAAAAACACTTCATTAGAATAAAATATTTTTTTAGTAATACGTATTTTAGGATATATAATGTAACTAATGAGATATAAATGTAAACAAAATAGATACATAATATTTACTTACTTTCAGCAAGTGAGAATCCTTCTTTGGCAACATTCTGGAATTTTTTTCCTTCAAACTCTGGTAGAGCGGAGATGGCGTACTCATCTACGGCCTCTACTAAATAAAGGACTTCATAACCGGCTTTCAAGAGACGTTCTACAAACGGTGACTTGGCCACCTGCAAAAAAAGACATTTAAATCAGAATCTTTTTATCAACTTGTTTTGCTGTGTATTACAAATTTAAAAGATTGAGTTTTTCTACTGACATTTGGAACTGCATTTTAATTATAATAATAAAAATATATACATACAGTAAAACCTCGTTTTAAATTCCTCATTTACACATTTTTCCATTTTTTACACCAAAACGTTCAGGTGCCACTTTTATTCATGTTCGGGGTTAGTTTTTGAAGAAAAATGCCACACATTTAGGAACAACAAAGTCTTCAAATCAATAAATTGCAATGCATAAAGTCTAAAAATGTAGCAGTTTAAAAAGCTATAAAAGTGTGAAACAGTTTTGCAGTAATCTACAGTGACAGTTTTTTTTAGTGATGCCATAGAAAAAAAAGTGATACCATGTAAATAAAATTTCCCAACATTTACGGGAAAAATTAATTTTAAAAAAGTACATATTTTATGCAAATTCAAAATTTTATTTTAGTTTTCTTAACTTGGACAAAATAAATTTTATAAGTTAAAATTAAATAATAATATTTAAAAAAAAAAAAGATTATCTAATATTGATTGAAAAAATATTTTTGATGAAATCAATTATCAAAAATTGGTAAAAATATTAACAATCCCAATTTCTTAAGTTTTTCTGTTATATAATAGTCTAGCAAATTGATTTAATTTTTGTGTTACTCCATTTTTGCCTCAGTTTTACACCTGTTTAATAGTTCCCTTGAAAAACATAAAACGGGTGGTATTACTGTAGTTTCTCTTCATTTTAATTTATAATTTTTACCAGTGACCGGGTTTTGTCATGACTGACATTGTCAGACTGGTCTACTCCAGACCAGATTAAAAATTTACTGAAATTGTACTAAACACGCCTGTACTTTTTACTTGCGAGCAATTACAAACCTCTGCTTTGTTGGCTCCAGCAATGTAATAGATCTTGTCCTGTTTAGACTTCATACGGGTCACATAGTCAGAGAGGAACGTCATCTTGTCACCATTGGATGAGAAGAAGCGGAGTAACTTGGCAAGACGTGTTCGGTTAGACGGATCTTCCATTATTCCCAACTTGATACTAAAAATAAAGTTTCAAGAATGATAAATAAAAACTTATAGGAATTTTGGCTTTCATCTAAATCACTTGATAGGATTTGTGGTTGTTAGAAAAGGCATAAAAAATTTAAATACATGTGTCCACCAGCAGATTTGACACTTAAAAAAGTTAATGCCAAGGTGATAAAAAAAAACCTTTATGTAACATGGGGCACAATGCTATATGGCTAAATCGATTTTAAAAATTCTGACAGAGCAAAATATTATATTGTTGGAATATACGCCGAAAACGTTGAATATCAAAAGGAGAACAAAAATGTTGCCTTGCCACATTGGTCATGTTTGCGAAAACCACCAAAGCCCGGTGAACTCCTGTCCACGGACTCATGATTAGTAAAAAAAATCTGCCACACTCAAGTCGAATGATATCCCAATCACTCTACTGCCTCTACTATAACCAGCGCCAGCACGATTTTAAGTGTCAAATCTGCCGGCAGGCAACTGTATATCATGCTACTGAGAGATTAAATCTCAGCTCAGGAACTCTTTTTTAAAACAGATTTAAAAAATATATTTTTATTTTGTACATATTATGGTACTTTTATTAATTATTAACGTCCTATTTAATAACATCTTATAAAAGCTCTAATCAAATCATTATTACAAATTAAAGATTAAAAATAACACATAAAATTCATAATTCTGCTTCATAAACTAACTTTAATTGTTTAAATTATATGTTGACTTTCCGATTCTGCAAAAATCATCATCAAAGTAATAGTTAAGTCTTGACTTACTTAGTAGAGAATTCTTTCCAAAACTTTTCATAATCTTCAGGGCTTAGTTTTTTAAGCATGTCGAGCGCCTTCCGTACTAGTTTTTTCTTAATCACCTTGATTAACTTATGCTGCTGAAGAGTCTCACGGGAGACATTAAGGGGAAGGTCATCAGAATCCACAACTCCTTGGATGAAGGAAAGATAGCTGGGCATCATGTCATTAAATTCGTCCGTAATGAACACACGCCTCACATACAGCTGTAATGTACAAAAAAAATATATATAAACTAATTGCATATCAAACAATGGAAAACTTTTTCATAGGATTTAAAGGCATTTTTATGGCTATAAATATGCAACTTATTGGTAAGCAGCCAGCCTACAATTTTGAAAAAATGAGATATTGGAGTTATTATTGGTGCAGTAAGGTCAATTCTGCGTTCTGTTAAAAACAGCCAGGCTGCTTTCATACAAAAATCTGTAATAATCACCTTCTGAAAATAGTGTTGTTCACAAAAATGGCATTTCTTAATTTGCAGACAACACCGACAGCACTAGAAAAATCTTACGGTATAGATGCTGGTGGGAAGATTAATACCACCAGAAATTTAATTCTCTTAAAATAAATACGTAAGTATTTTAATTTTATAAATTCGTTAATTTAAAAATACATGTAGTAAATACATGTCACCACATACATCCAAAGTTTGAATGAGGTTTCATTCAATATTAGATCTGGCTGTTTTCTGCAAAATGCTCATTTTAGGTTGTGATCAGCCAGACTTAAAAAATCACCAAAACCCTTTTAACATATTATTTTTTAATTTGTCATCAAATTAATTGATTCTTTACAATTAAGTACACTGATATAAATATAAAATAAATTTTATATTTGAAGCACTTTTTAGTTCAGCACTTTGGTAAAGAAGCTTCTAGAGCTTTGAAAAAAAATAGGTGGTGAAAAACAAAGTTCTTTTTGTATATTTTATTGTAAAATAATATGTTTGATACATAATGACACAACATGCATCAGAGTTTTACTAGGACTGGCTGTTTTCTGTAAAATACACATCTCAGGTTGTGTGATCAGCCAGACTTTAAAAATCATTAAAACTGGTCAAATACGTGGTCAAATTCTTTTTTGTATTATTTATAATTTGTCCAAGTAAAAAACATTTTAACTGTTGTGTAGATTGAATTATTACCTATTTTCAAAAAAGTGCTATTATCTCAGTTTCACTTTTCTATGGCTAGCTGCTTTCTGCATAACTACTTTTAATTGTAGTATATCGAGCCATAATTGGCAGAACAACGTAAGTGACACTTTTGGCGAATTGCATTTTTTAAAGGAAAAGTGTTCCTTATTGCCCCCTGCACAAGTGTTAAAATCACCATAGCTCTATGAAATTCACCTGCCACATTTAAGGATATTTATTTTTATTTATTAAAAGAAAACCACAACCATTGCAACAACAAAAAATACAATATTTACAAATAAACCAAAATTATAGGCCAATTAAAGTTTTCTTTATATTACTCCGCATCATTCCACTCTTAAAAAAAAATATGTGTCATTTAGCGCTTTAACTTGTTGACATATTATTTTTAAGCTAAGCAAAACAATGTAACTGATGGCAATGTAGGCGGTTACGCTAGCTCGCCGCCAATTTTTTAAAAATTTATTTAACTTTTTGTACATAATGTTATTTGTACATTGGCGGGCTTATTGCCAAATGGTAATTTCTTCCAACCAACAAATAAAATAAGTTTTATATATTTAAGTATATATATAAGTTTAAAAATAAACCTGTCAGAGTAATAGGCAAAACAGTGTTACCGCCACTATCTTAGAAGTGGGAGGTATTTAAACAATTTGGCTGTCATTTCAGTTTTGGCAGTAACCAACCATTATAAACCCTATTTACCAAATTATTTTTATAAGGAACAAAAATAAAAATAAACCATCTGTACAATTCACTATTTGTCGCTTACGTTGTTCTGCCGATTATGGCTCGATATTTTATCTGTTACATAAATATAAGATAATCAGTCTTACGCTTTAGTAGCCAATACCTACCTTTATAGATAAAAATTAGTGCCTTTTCTCTACAAAATGCACTTTTAACTGATATTTAATGTTGTTAAATTTATATTAATAAAGCATTTTGTTTTTAAATAGACAATACTATTTGGAAGTCAAAGGATAAAAGAAAGAAAAATGTCAATATTAAAATGTGCAGCATTCTAGCCAAACATTTAGTCAGCTTAAGTGCCTATGATAACATTATCTTTTTATGAAAATTTGTTTTCTTAATTATTACAAATAAAACAAGTGAAATACAAACTTTGATATTATCTGTCTTAGTTCCGTAACGGTTGAATCCTTCACCGGGCTGTACCTTGGGAACAAACAGAAGGCTTTTGAATGTGACCTCTCCCTCGGCTATAAAATGTACGTTACACAATGGGTCATCTTTATCCTTAGTTAAGGATTGGTAGAATGAGTTATATTCGGCTTCTTCAATCTCAGCAGGTCTGAAATTTAACATTTTTAAATTGAAAAAAAAACAAGATTCACAAACACTCTTTCCGGCGCATTAGCAAAAAAGGGATTTTAATTGGATTTTGCATAAATATAAATAATGAATTTAAAACCAAAATATTGACATATGTGCAACTTAAATATTTTTCTAACTGATTTGCAAACTAAAAAATATAAAAAGTGAATAATTTATTTGCAATGATAATAAGCACGCAAAGCAAACTCACTTCCTTGTCCAAATTGGTTTACTATCATTAATAGGTTCCCAATTCCAAACTGTCTTCTCCACCTTTTTAGTTTTTGGTTTGTCATCAGTAGAATCTTCTTCAACTTGCGCATCCTCATCTTCTGATTCCGTAATGGGTTTTACTTCATCCTCAACTGATTCTTCTACTTCAATGGATTTTGAAGCCCATAGATAGATGGGGAAGTTGATGAATTGAGAATACTTCTTAATCAGGTTTCGGACTGTGTCAAGTTCCAAAAAGTCCAGTGCTTCATCCTTCAAGTGCAGACTAGAAAATGAAAATAAATACCATATTGAAATTTTAATTACTGTTAGTTTATTATATTTTTACTATTAATTTTATTTCTGCAGTTAAAAAGAGGTTAATACATCTTAAATTTGAAATATCTTTTTGGGGTGGGACATACAATTTATATAATGAGAAACAAAACAAAATTACTTTCAAAATAGTTTACATAGTTAGCTTGGAAGGAGTTACATAATTTTTAAAAAATCGGGTTGTGGTCCCGTGGCTAGTGTCTCAGACTCACGGCTCAAAGGTCTGTGGTTCAAATCTGTGATCTGGGTAATTTGTTTAATTTTTTAATATCGATAGTATACAAATTGTCTGTCTCGCCTGATCTGTGTTCCTCTTTGCAAAGTGTTTCCTCGAGGGTCTTCTGCAATGGAGAACTGTGCCGCGTCGGACTCCCAGATATACTGGACATCGTCATTGTGCTTAGTGGTGACAGTAACGCGGTCAGCCACCAAGAACGCCGAATAGAAGCCAACTCCGAACTGGCCAATCATGTCATTCATTTCATTCTTGTTAGATGAATCCTAAAAGTAAAGGAACATTTGAGTTTTGCAAAATGGGGATCATTATGTAAAAAATACAAGATTACAAAATATTTAAAAAAATATTTAGAACAAAGTAAATTCAAAAAAATAAAATATGAAAAAAAAAACAAATGTTTGCTAACTTCTGCAGGGGAGAAGTAAAGGGGGACGGTTGATGGTGTATCAGACTCCCCCTGCCCCCTCCTCGTTTCTCTCCTGCAGAAGTAAGCAACCATTTGTTTTTTTTTTTAATATTTAATTTAAGATTTTAGTTGTTCTAAAAATTTATTTTAATGTGCCAATATGTCTTCTTGCTCATACTGATCATCGTGGTTTCGGATGTGACAGGGTTTAAAGAACACCTGTATATTTATTGTATATGCAGACAATTAGTAGAATTCCATATTTAATTTGGTAATGTATCCAAAGTAAAACAAGTTTATTGGATTATAATTCTACTTTATTTTTTATAAAATATACAAAGGGTATATTGTGACGCGTTTCGTCTTGTTAGGACATTTTCACTCTGTATATGTTATATAAAACTGTCGATTTTCCAAATAAAATAAAATGATACAAATATTAATATTTTCATAAAGGTGCATTAAATAATAGCCATGTTCCGTTTATAATTTTTAAGCTCCATTTTAATTAATGAGATCGAAAAATAGTACAACATTACCTGCATCTTGGCAAGGAAATCGGCCGTTCCAGACTTAGCAATTGTACCGAGGTTATTGATGAGATCTTGTTTGGTCATACCCAAACCAGAATCAATTATATGAAGAGTCTTGCCATCCTTATCTGCTTTGATTTTAATGTTCATATCTGGATTGGAATCTAACACGGATGATAATGTAAGAGACAGTAATCGGATCTTGTCCAAGGCGTCTGAAGCATTAGAAATCAACTCTCTGAGGAAAATCTGTAAAGAAAATGGAACACAAGAAGTAGAAAAAATATTTTTTTCATTTTTAATTCATTAAAAACGAATGTTATATTTCAAACCTCTTTGTTTCTATACAACGAGTTGATAATAAGTTTCATCATGCGATTGACTTCAGCTTGGAAAGCAAACTTTTCAGCCTTGTCCCTTAGCTCTTTCATCTGTGCCACGTTTAACCCGTCTATCTTAATTGCTTCTTCCTCACGCGATACCACTTCAGCATCTAAAATCAAAAGTTATTTATTTTTAAGAAAGGATTACTGTAAAAAAATATGTTTTTATCGATTCGGACTAAACGCTGGACATACTTTAAACAAACTTATTTTGAAGAAATTGGATTGCTCACAGTAAAGCGTCAAATAAAGTATAACGTAGTAATTTTTATAAATAAAATAATTAAGGGAATAAATTGATTAAAAAAGTAATCAAATTTAACCAACAATGTCATACATATGAAACTAGGTATAAAAAAGATAAGATTAAATTTATAGATATGAGGATAAAAACAGAATCTCAAAACTCATTTTACAGGGGATTAAAGTTGTATAATGGAGTTACCCGAAGAAATAAAAGAGATAGAAAAGATTTAAATATTTATATTTGATTTGAAAAATTTTGTTTTTGAGAAATTTTGATAAAAATTGTAATGTTATTAAAAGTTTATATTGGTTCTTAAGATGTTATGAACTAACTTAATAAAGTATAAATCAATAAATATTTTACGTATTCAGAAACAACAAATTATTACTTAAGTGTCTGAAAAATTACCTAGTTTAATGGCCAGCATAAATCATAAGCTTTTAATATACAGTTGAACTTCGTTATAATGATCACAGAAATAGCGAGATCTCAGATATAATGAGGAATTATTAGTTGACATTTTAGTTTGTGGTTTTCTCCATACATTTATTCACTTTTATAACGAGCTTCTTCTCGGACATACCGAACAAAAATACTGTCAACAATTGAGCAAAAACTCTTCAATTGTTTAAAAACTTAATTTTCGAAATAAAAACCTAAGTAATACAATCCAAAAGGGGGACTAGCTTATTGCCGATGCTTCTGGGTGTTGGGATCGGTTTATGTTTATGATACTATGTAAGTGTCTGATTATGCTGATTTCCAATTGTTTTTTAAAAATATACATGTGATACACAAAAAATGTGCATTACATATATAAAAGAGTACTTGAATATTGTGTCAATTTACACACATGCCTTTTATTTATAATATATTATGTACAGTAAATAACCCCTGCTCTATGTGTGGGTAACAATAAGTTTTCATATAAATCATTATAGTGTGCATACTAACACAAACAAAATTAGTATATTTACTCGATTCATGGACAGGCACTAACGCATTAACATAAGGTTAAACATTCTAAAGCACTGTAAATAATAATAAAGTACATACTAAATATACATAAATTATTTAGTATGTACATATAATTTATAAATATGTAGGTAATATTAATACCAACAAAATAATTCAATCAATAATGTTTTATATTACCAACTGGTAATAAGTAATGTTAAAATATTTCATTGAATGTTTTGAAATCTGTACTAGCATTAAAAATATAAACAAAAATACATTTTGCGCATCAAATATTTCCAAAACAGCATTCACAACAATTGATGTTCATTAAATAACAAAATTGATGGCATTTATGAAATATGTAGTGATTTAACATTTGAGACATGTGACATTATTGATCAAACATATTAAGGTGGCATGTACCAAAATAGTGACTTATTTTAATAAGATATAAAATTTAGTTAAATATTAAAGATATAAAGTAAGGTAGGTATGGAATCAGAAGGAAGTAGTGTAGCCAATAGTGCAATACACATAGCAACAGCTGTTACCAGGAGTGGGCAAAGTAAAGCAACTAATGGATCCGCTGTGGATGGTCCATTACACAGGAAACCCTTCAAACTAAGGTTCGGAACGGAACACGACCTGGGAAGATCAACTGTTTCTTCGCTTAAACCACTGGGTTTACGTGAGTTCATTATTAACCACTGAGTCGGGTAATTAGTACCTATTAAAGTCATACTTCGAATAACTATTTATTACACTTTATAACTATACACTCTATTAATAAGTTTTTATTTTATTATTTATATTTGAATACATGCAGTAACAATAATTAGGTTTTCTAATATTTGTCTGTGTATGGGCGAATGAAGAATACAGTTCTCTGTGGAAAATACAGCCGGAATCCAGGACAAGTGGTTTCAACTTGATTTCTACTCTTGGGTAAAAATCGTGAAAAAGGAATTCAAGTGGAGAAAATTCTGCCTAGTAGTGTAGTGGTAGGCGTGTCTGCCTACCATGCATGAAGTCCTGGTTTCGATTCCTGGGACGGTCAACATGAAATATTTGTTTATTAGGTGGTTTGCAGCTCCAATATTTCACTGTTCTTGAATCTGCACTTGAAGCGTAATACTAACAACCTTACCTTTCTATAACACAAGGTTGAGATACACTGCGTGTACTTTTCCAATGCAGCGCCTTATGCACCATCAGGTGCGATTAGGATTTTATTATGATGATTCAAATATTGAAATTCATAATAGCAATGGGCGTAGCATTTTCTTGGAAAAAATTATTTATTAATACAGCTTATAATCAACCATAATCATAATCAAGAAATTAACCATGAAGAAATAGCTTTATTTTTATTAAAATAGCATTTGTGATATTACGACATACCCAAAAAATGTTATCAACTAAACTAGATATAATTCAAACTCCAGCCCTCCGATCCTGAATCTGACGCACTACTTAATAATTCATCCTTAAAAATATAATGTAAAAAATTCATATATAAATTCAAGTGGTTGGGTGCAATCTAGTTGCGAGTTAGATTAGATGAGGAAAAAATAAATAAAATGACTTATTCATATTTAAACTATTTTCTTAACAATTTGTAAAAAGAACTTAAATGGAGAGCTAATGCTAAGCTAAGCATAATTGCCTTCTCAAATTAGCGACCACACACGAGTAAGGTATTTTATTCCATGCACAAAAATAAGTTTTTCGTAAGTAAACATAATAGGAGTACGTCAAGCAAAATGATGCCTGTCCGGCTCCCATGTTTATCTCAAACTAAATTTTTAAAGACTAAGTTTGCATTCGACAGTAAATATCAGATCATCCATACAATTTTTTAAGAAAATCGCCCCTGGCAAAATCAATGAACATTAACTATATTTAAGTACATGACAACAAATACATATTTTAAATTAAAAAAAATATTGGCTTTAAGAACAACTTTGAAGTAAACATTTTTATTTTATTTATTTTTCAAAAATATTTACAAAATATTCTTAAATTAAAGTCCTGCTGAGTTGCATACATACAGCTCGTCTTCAAAGACTTTTAATTGTGCCTACTGCTAAAGCATTTTTGACCATATTTAGATATGATTATCTGTGTTCATGTATTACATATATATAGAAATAATAGTTTGTACCTATACTTTTTTTTTAAGCTTTCTTTTTTTCAAATTTCTGATTCTATATGCCAGTAGTTACGCCCACAGAATACCTTGTTTTCGCGCCCTTAAATTCCAGTAATAGTCTACAAAGATTTAGACATACTCAAAATATTGACATCTTTATTGCTGGGTTTGATTAATATCTATTTTAATACATATTAATTCGCCGACTCCGCTCACTGTGTTATTACTTTCAGTGCCGAGATTAACACCCAAATTTTACACAACACTAATTGAATCCGAAAATACCCCAGGAAGAAAAATAGAAATAAATAATATTAAAACCAAGATAGACAATTTATTTACTCAGGGACCACGGCAGAAATTGGTTCTACCGAAACTAGAAAGTCATAAGTAAGATAAACATGTTACATATTTAGGAAATCAGGTTCACAAAGACTCGATTATTGCAATAAAAAAATTGTCTGCTTTTAGAAATGATCACAATGTGACATTGAAATTGTGGTTTTACAGAAACACCTTTGTGATCCTTAATCCCTGGCTCTCATTTTCACAAACTAAAGTGAAAAAATTTCCATACTTTTTAAACCTAGAAATATTATTGGTTTTTATTATAATGTACTATTTACATAAGAAATGTGATCGAATTAATAATTATTAGTTCGGTGGGATAGATTTTTTTTTTGTGTATATTACAACAGAGATAGGGAACATTTAGATTAAGGTTAACACTTTACAAGCTCTTCATTATGCCTATGTTCAAACGTCTGTATGTTATAAATTTATAAAAATATAGAAAGCCAGCCTGAACTGTACATTTTCTGATTTAAAAAGTTTTTTAAAAAGACAAATATCAAATGCAAAAAGAGTTTACTTGGTGATAAATACATTTTCAATCAATTTTGTCGTCATCATCATCATCAGCATTCCCTTTCCACATCTAATGGTGTATAGGGCACTGCATTGGTACACCAATCGCAGCATATCTTGATCATTTTTGTTACATTAAGGTAAGATGATCTGTCTTACGTTTCGGGTACCAGTAGAGGGACTATGAAATATTCCAGTGTAAAAACACTGTTTTAAATCAATAGTTCATATCAACCATGTCGAGAATCAAACCTGAGACCTCTTGCATGGTAGGCAAACGCGCTGACCATTACACCGACTCATTCATTTCATAGATTTTTAAAAATATTTTGTAATTTAAAATAAAATCATTTATAAATAAATACATTTGACAATTAATTACTACCTTAATTATTCAATGTACATCTTAAATTTTGTTTGTGAAAATTGCATAGAAATTTTACTAAAAAATTTATTTAAAAAAAAAAAAAAATTTTAAGAACAATAACAAATAGAAAATAGGATTAAAGATATTTAGAGATAAATAAAAAACAAAATTAAATAAATGTTTATTATTTTCAAATGAATGTAATATTTCATTTCGGTAATGAATATATAATTTTAATATAATTGTCTATGTGTATAAATATAAGATTAACCTAATAATATAATTGTCGGCCTCGTGGTGTGGTGGTCAGCGGGTTCGCCTACTATGCAATAGGTCTCGGGTTCGATTCCCAACACGGTTGACAACAAATATTTATTTAAAAGGGTGTTTTTACAATACAATATTTTAGAGTCCCCGGACTGGTACCTGAAGTGTAAAACTGATCATCTTACCTTCATGTAACAAAAATGGTCAAGATACGTTGCAATTGGTGTACCAATGCAGTGCCCTATGCATAATTAGGTGCAGAAAAGGAATGACAACTGATTATTTTCTTTACGTTGAGACAATAACTGGAACAAAACTACCTGAATAATAATCTATAATTCTGTGCCAAATTATTTACAGGTATGGGTGGTATCACAATGTGAAATTTACTGAGAAGTGTCCAGAGGAAAGAAAATTTTATTTTGGCATTAATAGTTCACCAATGGTTAGATACAGAATATTAATTCTTGCAAATGATTCACGCGATACTATTGCTATGATACCAAAAGCCAAATCCAAATAGTCATCAATTTTAAATTGGTACAAAATTCCTTAATACTGTTGTACATGTATGTAAAACACACACAAAAATGTGAGATCTCTTATACATTATAAATATAGATGTCAAAATTAATGTCATTTTCAAAAATGTAACACTGCGGGTGAGACACTGCGGGTGCAATATAATTTACAAAAAATAAATAGTAAATTTAATATGCAAACAATTTTTTTTATTTCAACCACATAAGTTCATAATTTAGTAGTGCCATCTGTCGTATGTGTTGAGCACTAATAATGGAAAAGGTCAATTTTTGTATGATTTCTTCCAGGATTTCTTAAAGGGGCAATATCTCTAACTGCCCGAGATCGTATACAACCATAATATACGGTAGAATTATTCATGAAAACGTCATTTAGATCCATCAACTGGTAAAATAATGCCATCATCTATTACAGAAAGTTAAAATCCCAACCATAAAATCTCAGCATGGAGAGGAGTTACTCTCTTTCATGGCCCAAATTAAGTTTTTAGAAGATATTTTTAGCGGATAAATGTTTTTATATTCACACAATGCTTTTAAACTTCATACTAGCACTTAATATCTCTCGCTTTCTATATTTATAGTAGAAATTTTTATTTCTACTTATTCCCTCTAAGTATTGAAACATCATTTAGAGGTACCCACCAAAAGCCAAATATTTAGTAAACTGAATGCGGTCTTCGAAATGAATAGGTTGGGAGAGTTATCTAAACTGATATATTTTTGTCAGATTCACTAACCAAACAGAGACAGCTAATTATTATGAAGATGACGACTCCTTGAGATTAAAAGTTGGCACAAAAATGCTATATTTAAAGCAAAATAACATAGCAAAAATTTGGCTATTCAAAACCCTAGTATTTTGCTAAGACATGGACTATAAAAGCAGCAGATAGAAGAAGATTAGACGATTTTGAGACGTGGTGCTGACAGCATATACCAAATTCTTTGGAGCCAGATGTACGAATTCCTGAATTCTGAAGGAGGTCTGACCAAAAGACAGACTCTTCACTATCTGCTAAAAGTGCACCCTTCAGTTCTTTAGACACCTGACTCGGAGAGGTATCTAGTCTCGTGCCGGTTGGCAAAGTGGCGGGAAGAAGAGGGATAGAAAGACCACCAACATGCTGAACTGACCAGATCGGGACCGCGACAGGCTTTCCAGTAACTGCAGCTAGCCAGGTGAAGTTCAGTAGCAGACAGAATTAGAGCTGTCAATGTTGATCGGGATTGTTGTACAAATGTAAAGACGGAAGAAGCATTGCAATCAGAGAAGTACACCTTGTGTTCACAAAATTAATATGGTATCTCTGTTTTCATATACTTACTGAAGATAAACTCTAAATAGAAGTAAATTAACTAGAATTAGACGCTAGCTAAAACGCTCCAGATGGTTAAAACAAGCTATTTTAGACAAAGAATCCATAAATGGGATTTCAACAAGTAATATTTTCATTTACATCATAGTAGGTAATCAATAAAAGCTCAATAGAAATAGTTTTTTTTTTATCACACGTTTGAGTGGAATCTATTAAATACAGGAGGCCCTCGACTTTCGCACATTCTGCTTTCGCACAATTCACTATTTCGCACTTTTTTTTCAATTAAGCAAAGTTGGAAATAATTAGACTTTTTGATAGCAGTGAATAATTTGCTTCGATCGGCTGTTAATACGACATAAACAGGTTTACGATATGTTCGATTTTGAAGAAAAAAAATTAAAGAATAGGTCCAAATTTGTGGAAACATATATTATATCTTCAAAGATTGTTTCCGAAAGACACGGTATAGTGATAGATGAAATGGAAAGATCTTTGTCATCATGGATTGACAACACATTTTTTACTATCAAGGAAGAATGTGATCCCAATGAAGAATGTATGTCTTAAGAACGCAGGGCGATTGAGAAAGACAGCGTGTTATAGAACTCCTAATCAAGAAAAGGAAAAAAAGGCTGATATTCAACTACCTGTTGACAAATTTATAAAGAAACCACCTGAAAGTACTTAAACACGCCTCATTGACTTGACTATGTAAATTGATAAATATTTAAAATGAATTATTGATAAATACATTTTTCAAAATACAGGATATTGTTTACATCTCTCAACTTTCCAACATTCGCACACATTTTCGGGAACCAATTATATGCGAAAGTCGAGGGTCTACTGTAAAATGCTAAGATATCAAGAAATATGCTCGTTTTGCACATGAATTCTAGAATGAAAATAACTAATATATATTTATTTTTAAATAAACAAACATTTAGAAGCTTCGTCACAATGCATGGACAGTGAATTTAAACGATTTTATTTGTAAATATGCAAACCTGTTCTGGAACCATCTCTGGAGGACCCTATGTCAATGTCTACTGTTTCAACAGTTCCTTCACCCATCGGCAGACTGGCATCGTCAGCATAGCAACACCCTAAAACAAGAGAATGGCTTTTACTTATAAATATTATCACAAACTACCAGAAAATACACAAACCGATTATTAGAAATGAATACGTGTAACATTTTCACATAACCCTAAAACTAACAACTCACCGGCAATAATAAACAAGCCTAATAGGCAATATAATCTATTCCTCATTATGCGCAGTAAAAAAGAAACTTTTTTATTAACAATATTAATGAATAACTAAATTCCGGCGAACCCCGCTTAGCCGAAAAAAATAGTAGCTGATTGTCACCAGTTAGACATTCACACTCACAAAGTGACAATCGGCTCAGCTCAACAAATATAATGATCAGTTTGCTTCGATTGGTCCAATTGAGTAAAACCACGCATGATATTCTGCCAATCGTCTAACAACATTTGCTTCATTTACAAATGGCTTCAGCTCATTGGTTGAAGTGTCTTCAAAAAGAACCATAGAGTTATTATCTCTCTCTGCCTAGGCATAGATTCTGGGTTCCTCTATAAATGAGTGGTCTATGGGCATTTTAATAACGACCACAACCTCTACGAAATATTAAAAAACAATGAATACACAGAAACAAAAAATCTTTATGTGCAATAACAAGCATTTTATTGCTCACATTTTCAACAGCTGGAATATAAATAATGCCATTGTAGTTTGAACACAATAATCTATATATATATATATATATGTTCGAATGGTTGTCCTCGGTAGACTGAATAACTACCGGACCGATTTACGTGCGATTTTCAGATAAATGTACATCTTTGCCGCGAGAAGGTGAATAGCTCATAAAATCTTCAATTTATAAAGTACAAAAAAAGTTAGTAGCGTAAATATTTTTTTATCCATCACTAGGGTTAAAAAAATAAATGGATGTTATTTTTTTGTGTGTAAAAAAAGTTTGTTTTTGAATGTTTACTAACAACATTCGTTTTTGTATGGATCCCAGTCAGATTATTTCAGTGAATTCCTTATAATTTTTACAAATTTATTTCTTTTTACTGGATTTTTGGTTATACTCTTAGATGTATAAGGTTATACTTAAATAGTATCAACTGACATTCTATACATTTTTGAAAATCGCATTCCTGACTAAAGCAGAGATAATGTAGAACTATTACGACTAAAGTGCATCCGTGAGCAGAGTTTGACATTTGCTAAAAGAATTCTTTATTTGAAAATAATATATTATTTTATGTTTTGGAATTCAAAAATAAACAAATACTTAAGTACCTTTTACTATTTTTTTTTCTTTATTTGGGCCTACTACCAAAACTTGATAACATCGGCCAAAAACAAGTTACATTTATAAACATAAGAATAACATAAACAGACAGGAATAACAATATAGATACAAACAAAAGACAAGAAAAATATAAGTACAAGAATAACATTGAAATATCAATTGTAATAATAAACACATATCAAAACTAATAAAAATTTCAACATAAATTGAAATAGGCACTAACAGAAAAACCCACCAAAACCTGATAGTGCCTATTTAACAGAAAATAGAAACTTACAGTAAAATGAAATATTTGAATATGTAGGTATTATTTTTAGATTTAGAATTCAATCATAAGCAAGTACCTGGGTACCTACTTACCTTACTTGAAAAGTAACAACCCGAACGGTTTTTACTCAAGATTTTTTGGTAAAGTTTTGAAAGTATGCTTAGTTATGTATAACCTTAAAAGGAAACGCGGTCCGACTTTTCTTCATACAATTGGATTCACGTATTTCCTCTCTGAATTATGGTATTAGAGTAATGTTTTTTTTTTCAATAACAACAACAAACTATCATGCCGTTTCTCCGCAAGAGTATGGAGAGAGGATAAAACCCCACATCACTCTATATTTGCATTCAGATCTAGCTTCCTCTACATTCATAGATCTTCTCATGCACGCGCGTCAATTATTCTGACTTTTGCCATATCCACCTTGATTTGATCATGCCATGTCTTTCTCGGTCTTTCTTTATTTTTGCATCCACGAACATTCGCATTGTAAATATTTTTAGCCGTTCTTTCGTTGTCCATTCGCTCTACATGTCCAAAACAGCGCAGAGCTCTTTTTTACACATTATAGATATTTACAATTGGCGCGTCTCAATATTGTTTTGTTTTTAAAATAATGATTTATTAAGGGAACGAGAACCATTCAAACCCGTAAAAAAGCACAGTTTTATCTGCTGTCTTTGGGCGCACGGTATACAAATATTACTTTTAAAAACGCAAAACATACCGATACAGAAAAATTTATTCTGACACTTTGTCTAAAAAAATAACAAAATCGGTTCAGTTTTGAGGTAGGTACGGAAAACGGTAAAGCGAAATGTCGATTTTGTCCACTCTAACAAAAGGTCTGACATGCAGTTATTTTTTTCGCACAGCATCGGGGAGGCATCTGCAAGACAGTGAAAGGAAAACAATGTTTGAATACCTATTTATCGAAATTCTCTGTCATCATTATTTTTGTAAACAGAAACACAAAAATAATAATTTATACGTACATATCTAATTTGGACTAATACAATTATTGATAAAAAAAAAACAAACAAAACAAACCGTCACGCCGTTTCCCCGTAAGGGTAATCAGAGAGAATAGAACGCCACATCACTCATTCTTTGCATATAGATCTCGCTTTCTCTACATTCATACATCTTCTCATGCACGCTCGCTAATTATTCTGACTTTTAGCATGTCCATCATCGTGTATTTGTTGAATTTGGTCATACCATGTCTTTCTCGATCTTCTTCTATTTCCGCATCCATCAATATTAGCATTGTAAATTGTTTTAACCGTTCTTTCGCTGTTCATTCGCTCTACATGTTCAAAGCAACGTAGAGCTCCTTTCTTGATTTTGTATTTAATGCTTATCTCAGCCTCACATAATATACGGATCTCAACATTTGTGCATCAATCGTACATATTTTTAACACACATTCGCCCGAGAGATCGTATTTCAACAGGAGTCGATTTTGTTAATTTAATCTATAAACGAGTTTGAACTCAAATCTAGCAATAGCAAAGCATTGCCGGGCTTAGCTCGTGTAGTATAAAATGCAATTATTTTATTTTTGTTCTTAGTTTTTTTTATTTTATGTTTTATAAATTTTAGTAATATATACAATGTAATAATAGGAAAAAGAATGTCATCTAACAAATATATAAGCTTATTTACTAATTACTGCCTCTCTAAACACAAGTTTCCACTCAATTAGAGAAATAGAATCATTTTTACTAATTATAATCCATCTCACTGCATATGGTAAAAAGTGACATGTTATTTGTTAGGTAGCTTTTTAGGTGAATTTTATTTTCTCAGAATTTTCTCTGTTTTTTCTAAAAAATCTACAAGGACGTAATTATACACAAAAAACTGATTTTAATTTTTCAAAATTGCGGCATGAGCGGTGGTTAATCAAGGTCACAAACTTAAGGCTTTATTAAGAGCTATGTGTCAGTCGATCCTGTTAAGTTTCAAAACAACATAAATCATAACCTTTGTTATCGGAAAAGTAAAAAAAGTACATACCGAATGACCTGCTTGAACGTCCTATACTTATAATAAATCTCGACAACCACCGGGTGGATCCACAACCCCTTCTACAGAGTAGTAGAAGTGGTTTTGGTGGATCTCAAACTGGTTTTCACTTCCATATAACATGTTTTAAAACGAAGCTACCTCCTCGTATTTGTTATATTTTCGAAAAATAAAAATTGATAGAACATATTCGTTTTTTTACCGAAAACTATAGAAAATTACGCTATTTTACAGCGCTTTTTGGTAAAATTACGTAATGTTTCATTTATTGTAGTTCCCGGGATAAAATCAAAATAATGGTCAATGTTTACAACATACCTACAACTTCAAGCCCCGTTTAAATTATTCGTTTTAAAATAAAAATTGCAGCTATCTGTCAACACTCAACTCTCACGTTTATGCGTTTGCGGGAAAATTTTAACCGGTTTCAAGTTTCAACGTTTTCTTTGACACTTCGCGTTTTATTTATTCAATTTCTTGTGTATATTTTTGTATTTTGTTTTCAAGTTGAAAAAAAATAGTTCAGAAATTGGAACTGAAAATCGAAAGACACAAATTGTTCTCTTTTTCAAAATTCTGAACACGATGGGAGACGTACAACAAAAAACGAAAAATGCTGTGACTCTTCGAGGATCTGCTCAAATTATCAGAGAATATTTACGTAAGTACCTAAAAGCCTGTAAACTCTCGTTTCTTGATTAATTACGCGATCAAAGTGATACACATTCAGCTCGTCTTTGTGAGCTGGCTGCTGTATTCTTTTTTGTCATGGGATGTTATGCCTTGTGTCGTTCATCATCTGGGCTGATGAAGGACGCTGCAAATACTGTCGAAAACGTCGGCGAGAAGGAGAAACGACACACGGCATAAGAATAATAAACGCTAACTGTAGGTAAGTATCTGAAGGGCCGTAAAAATCTAAAGTGTTTATCAGGTTATTAATAGGTACATACTTTCATTGCGTTATGAAGCGACCGCAGGAGAAGTGAACTGGAACCATTTTCCGGATTCAGATATTAATAGTTACAATAACTGCGCAAAATCGTTTAGGGATAAGTAAGAAATAAAAGTTCAATTTTTTCTATAAATTTGTCCACCGATGCACACATCCCCGTGCCCATTAAATACTTGTTTAGGACAATGAAGGATTGTTTACAAATTGAGAATGTTTATAAGAAGGTATATTGAAGTCTAGGCATTTACGCAGGTCTAATGGCATGTTATTGGTGGGTTGAAATGTTTACGCAGTATGTAACATTCACCATTACGCATATGTTGCAACACATGTTTCTGTTGGTTTTTGTGAAGTAAAAGAGTTAAAACTATAATTTTAAAAATTGTAAATACAGTAAAACTTGGTTAATACGAGGAAGACAGGACCAACTGAATTTGCTTGTTACAAGCATTACTCGTTATACCAGAGAAAGATTTTTTAAATCCAATTGCCATTTCAATTCAGATAAATTAACATTAATATTTTTTCGCAATGTTGACAATGTGATAAGGATAGAGAAAACTTTTTACACACTTATTTCGCGCCACATTCTATTTTACAAATAATTGCCACTTTTTCGCAAATTGAAACTTTTCTGCTTGTTAGTAGTCATGTTTACAATCCAATAGGTTTTAACTTATCTGACATCACCCACCTGTAATGTTCATTATGCACGGACTATAAAAACATAGTGAAAACCTCCGAAACAAGGATGTCATTCATAAACTACAAAAGAAGTTGTAAATTGTAATGAGGTGCCGAGCCTGTGCTTTAATAACTTAGTAGTTCAAAAGGCTTCGATTTTTTACACACAATTTTAACCATATGTATGATACTTTGTCAATGCTGTGGCGAAAACACTGATTTGGTACTTGGACACTTACAAAGAATCATAAACGTAAACTGATCATAACGCCCTGCGGCATCCGTAATAAGTTAGTCCCCCATTTGGATTTTATTACTTAGGTTCTTATTTCGAAAATGATGTTTTTAAGCAATTGAAGAGTTTTTGTTTAACTGTCGACAATGTTTTTGTTCGATATGTTCAAGAAGAAGCTTGTTTTAAAAGTGAATAAATGTATGGAGAAAACCACAAACTAAAATGTCAACTAATATTTCCTCATTATATCCGAGATCTCGCTATTTAAGTGATCGTTATAACCAAGTTTGACTGTATATTGTATTTTTCACTCAGGAAATTAAATTTTTCTTTGTAGATGAAATTGAAGATAAATGTTAACTTTCCATTGTAATACAGGCCCTGAAAATGCTTATTGAGTTTTTTTGGGTTATTTATTATGTATATGGCCTAAGCAAATTACAACAGTTATATAAAGAAACATATGTACAAGAAACTGAACAAAAATAACGTATAACTATGTAGCAAACACAAACAACGGCAATAAAATAATGGTATGTAATTTATAAAACACAATCAACATATAAGACTTCGAGCAACCCATGCTAATCCATCTTCATTGCACACTGTTTTAGTGGCGAAGAGATCTACGAAAAGCGGGAAAAATCTATCCCAAAGAATTCCAAGTTGTGTGATGAATTGACTAATCTACACATTCTGGACATTGGGGCATAAAAACAAAAGTTGCTCTTAGAAGATTTGATAAATAGCAGATTTTAACTTCTGGAGACACGGTTGGGAACATGAAAAGAAATGTATAGGTCCATCTTCATTCTATGTTTCTCCAATGAAGACATATTAAGAGATTACTCTATTTAAAAATAGGAATAATTAAGATATGGTCAAAATGAGTCCTATACAATGGGGAGATCAATTTGAAGAAGCATCAGGAGCGTGCAGTGAAGTTTTCTATTAGGGAAGCAGTCGCTTGGTACTAGGTACACACATAGGTAAAATTTGTGCCTATTACTAACTCAGAAATTCAAGTTAAGTGCTTTGAAATAAACTACAAAGCAATTTTATGCCATAATTTCAGCACACAAGAGTTATATACCGTATTTTAATATTGTAATGCCACAGTGTCAACCGATTTAAGTGCTAAATTTGCTGTTACAATACATAGAAAATTAACCCGGATATAACCTGGACACTGGTGAATAGCGTATATTTTGTGATGGATTTGATCTGCATTTATTTGTTCGGCTCACTTTTTGCATTGTCTCACTACGATGCACAGAGCGAAGCTGTCAACCAATAAAGGTATCATTTAATTTTTCTATATAATTGAGGTTCAATTTTTTTTTTTTAATTTTTGAAATCTGTTGATACATCGAGTGTTGACATTCTCTTATTTTATCAAAATTGGACATTCACACTCCTCACAAAGGGACGCTACAATGGCTGTTAGAATTGGTTCCACCGATATTTAAGATTTCTATTTGCGCATGCGCGGACTTGTACAATTCTGTACTGAGGCACTTACGCAGTTCCATAATCCAGAATCAGACGAAGCGCGGTGTATTTTATACCAGTTTCATATCCTCGGGTTTAACCAGTGGTCCCCAAGAAAGCGGTTTCTTTTATGATATCTCTTTTTAAATGTGGATATGTGTCATTATATATCGTTCCATAGAAATAAATCTCCAATTATGTATGAAGGTAGCATTAATAATAAAATAGTATCACATGTTAAAGATCTTAGATTACTCTTTGATGAAAGTTTTACTTTTATTTATTATGAATGCAGTCAGCAATGCAAGGTATCCAAAATAAAATACTATTATTGGATTAAATACTACCGTACATTCAGGGAGACTGGACCGCTGCGTGATATTGCATGATTGGCCCATTCCACACTACGGTAAAAATCTACACGGCATGATAAAATACAATACGGTGGACCGATGTTTATTTTTTTACAACTATTAATTTACTTGATGCCTGGCAAACGCAATAACCAGTACACCATGAAACCCACTAATCTCCAGTCGATTTCCTTTTGAAGGATGGACCTGAGAGTACTCGCCAAATTTAAATAATGATTTTGATAAAATTATCATTAAAATCTCTTTGGTTAAGTTTTACTATATTATTTGAATCGGGTTGTGGTCTCGTGGCTAGTGTTGCGGATCAGAGGTCTGAGGTTCCAACCACACTCTACCTGAACTTGATTTCCGTTTTCTAATAGTGAGTTATTTACGACTCGTTGAAAATGGTCACCAAAATTGAAATATTTGGGTAAATTATAAGAACGCTAATATACATATATTTTTTAATAAAATATTAACCTAGGCGTTTTCATTGATATATTTACTAAAGTCGTTAACTACAGAATTAAAAAAAAAAATATTTATAAATATTATGAAATTTTAATTGGTACTAACGAATCTCATAAATGTCAGTCCACTATAATTTTTCTGTGCCGTTTAGATTAAGATGATATGTGTGAATCCATCGGGTATCACGTGGCTGATTTGTTTATTTGGAAATTCTTGTAATAATGAACAGACTTTACTTTTATTTAAAAAAATATATACAAGAGTATATATGACGCATTTTGTCTTGTTAGGACATTATCCTATAGATTCCCCCTGAACAAATTTATTATAATTCATTATTGTGTAAACTTAATCTAAAAACATTATCTAGTAGAAGGACAATCGGTGATTTGATGAACATTTTATGGCTGGTTGGAAAATATGATATTTTGAAGAAATCAATGTAATAATGATAATAATGATTATATGTATTTTATTTTTAGAATTTGCTGTTAATTCAATCATATTTCAACGTGGTATTTATCCCCCCGAGACATTTAAAGCAGAACATCAATATGGAATCCCTCTCTGGATCTCTGAAGATTCTGGAATAAAAGCTTTTATACACAGCTTACTTTCACAGAGTGAAGGTAAAATATTTTTTCTCAATCCACATATTTTTCACTTAGAAACAGTAGATAACTTAAAAACTAAAATGTCAATGACATTTAGAATTTGATAGCCGTATATGTTCTAAAGTGTCATGCTCCTTGTCAATATCAATCTCCGTGAGTCAAAGACTGGGAATTTCAAGATATTGGATTACAATAAAATGTTGTGCAACCATTGCAACTATTATTTTTTATTTTAAGTGCTCAATGTTATTTTTTTGACTATTATCACATCATTGTTATTAATATGCATCTTTTCTGAGTGATTTCGTGTAAGTTGGATTCTTTTTGACGTTTAGGCTACAATTGCACAAGCCATCTTTACAGTAAACTGTGTGTTTTGTAGAAAAAATAAAATGTTTTAAGAATTAGAAATTTGTACAGTGTCGCAGTCGGCACATTTTGTGTGTAGTGCCGGGAACCATGTTGAGTTTAATTTCAGCCCGTCGTCTTTGTTTATGTTATATGGGTGTATTTCAATTGCCTTTTTTATTATTCAAGCACTGTAATTTCTAGGTTTATGCAAAATCTTTGGTTCTTAGGTGAAAACGCACAGTTTGCCCTGAAGATAGCTCCTGCAACGGTAGCCGAAACGTCGGAATGAACCCAATTTACACAGGATCACCCAAAAATATACATATTGATTTTATTCTTAATATTGTTAGTGTGTAATATATTATTATTTTCTTCTAATTTACTATTTTTCCATCTCAAGAATTATGGCTTAACACAGGTGCGGTCTAAAAAGCCATAAAAGTCTTGTAAATATATGAAAAATGTTATTTGAATTAAACAAATAAATAAACGAATACTATTAATCAATCAATGCACATAGACAGGCCCTAAAGATTAAAATATATATTTTTAATGTAGTGACACGAAGACAGACCCGCAGTTACGAGTTTGTTTATTTTAGTTAAAACAAATTACATTCCCATTGAATCGAAACCAATCAGGTTCGTTTATCAAATTTCTTATAATTTCTACCCATTTACTTATTTCTTTTTACTGGATTTCGGAAATGCTAAAATAATATTAATTAACATTTTATTATATTTTAAAATACATATTACTACCAGCTACCCTGTTAGTAGGAAGCGCTTCATTTTTGTGCCGCATTGCGTAGTTTGAAATTTTGGAAAAGGACTTACTAATGAAAAGTTACTTCATCCTTTCTGCAATGTTTACCCAAATCGCTTTATGTCCTTTCACATCACATGAAGGCTTTTTTGTTTATATTCTTAATGACGACCTCATGTCATACTCGCAATAAAAAATATGAGTAAATACACATTGGACATGACATGACTGAGTGTTTGGGCATGAGTTGAGTGTCATAATTTTTGAAGGCTTAAGCATAATGTTTGAACGGTGATGCGGTGGGCAGCCGTCGTAGCGGTGACTAGAGAGTGGTTTCCTAGGAAAACGGTGTTGATAACCTTTCACTACAGCCGTTAAGATACGGGCATGACTGTCCTAGGAAACCCTAGCTTTAGGGTGCATTTATGTGTATTATTTTGTTGATTTGAGGAACACTTTAAACACTGAATTATCAATAAATGTTTTTTTTAAATTTATTTTACCACTGATTTGGATTTATATTGAAATAAATAACACTTTTAAAACCTTATTTTAAAAATAGTGTTGTTGAAATTATTTATGTATTAGTGTGTTCAAAAATATATCATTTATGTACTAATGAATTTGAACAATTTCTAAAATAGATAGATTTAACTAATTCTAAAAATGTATTCGGCATGGATTGTTATCTAATATATTATTATTCTAGTATTAAATAAATATTATATCTTTGACACGCTTAAGATAAATTTTTTAAATTAAATTTTTCCATCAGTGTATTAAAATGTGTTTTTGTACACTTAAACTGAATTTCTTTTCAGAATGGATAGTTTCACGTAAAGTAACTAAGCTGTCGCTTATAATTTTGAATGTACACACTCAGGAAGTATTGGAATGTTGGGACTTTAACCTGGAGTACGAAGAAGGTGATGTTGTATCTTCAGATAATAAACCTGTCACAGGCAGCAAAGAGTTGAAGAAAATACAACAAGAGATTCGAGATGTCATGCTGCAGATATCTGCAACAGTCTCTTACTTACCCCTACTAGACTGTCGCTGCACATTCGATATCCTGACTCATGTGGCCAATGACTGTGAGCTCCCGGAGAAATGGTCAGAAGCTAAGCCAGTCTTTATTGCTAATTCTCAAAATGTCAAGCTTAAATCATTCTCTACCAGCTTACATAAAATGGAGACTGTTGTTAATTTCAAAATGTCAGACTGAGTTTTTTTATAATATTTAGATGGATAAATACCATATTAGCCTAAATGTCCCTGAAAAATATTATTGTATGTCTAAAATAACTTAATGTAAATTTACACACTTCAAATGGAGTAAAAAGATTTTTCAATGCTGCTGTTGTGAATGATTTGTTTTGAATATTTAATTTATTATACACCTCTAAGATATACCATATTTTATTGAAAATTCTTACATTACATTTTAATAACTCATTCCTTAATAAAAGATGGTGTAAAATATGTTCGAGAATGAAATGTTTAGATAGATTCAATTTTTTTTTAAACTGACGATGTATATTCTATATTTGTGATTTTTCAGGTGACTTAATATATATGTTTAAAAAATAAATGTAACTAGTCACATTCCATCTATGGCTAAATGGTATTTTTGTTGATATTTTTTGTAATTTTAATAACGAACCGTGTTAAATATAAGAGATGCGCCGAGTACTCGGTAATTATTTGTATTTGGCATATTCGGCGTGGTTTTATATGTTCGGTATATTCAACATGGTTTTATATGTTCGGTATTCGGCATAATACTCGTTTGAAATACCGAATATTTACCAAATATTAAACTACTTATGGTGGACACACTAGGGTAGTGAATGGGACCGCATGCAAGAGAAAATGTGTGACTTTATCAAAAGTATCCAGGGTTTTAATTGTAAAATCAAATTACTCTTCTGTGCATGCGAGATTGACAAAACGACTGAGAAATTGCCAGTGAGAATAGAGCGAGCATTGTTAGATCGCATTAGTTAGCCTGGCGCCTATCGGACCTGTGGCCTTATTCTGTAACTAATCAGTTTCGTAAATTCATTTGTATCGTATGACAGGGAACGAGAGCGAAATACGATTTTGATTGCGTTAGGGTGAGATAGATATATCACGAACGAACGAACTTACAAAACAAAATTGTGACCAATAAGCTTTCTGTACAAACTTGTTCAGAAGCAAACCACATGTATAATGAACCGATTATTCAGTTAGTTAATTAATTATGTTCATATTCGGTTTGCTTAAAAAAAAAAAGGTATTCGACGCATCTCTATTAAATACAATTCCAGCTATGTACATATAGTGGAATACGTTTCCAAACAACTCTTTTAAACTATTGATTCATATTACAGAAGAAATGAATAGCAATTTTGTCTAGTGTTTATGCATTTACCAGGATTATAATTGTTATATAATCTGTTATTTATACCTATACATTTTAAAAAATTTATATAAATGTTCATTTTTGACATACTCATTGTATTTTCTCATTTGTACTGAATCTCGATTCACTTGTATAATATTTCATCGGCTTAACTTGTAAAGCTCGTAAATCTCAAAATGATCAAAAATGATTTTTTGGCATTTTCTGTTAGCAATTTAAATTATCTTTGTAACGTTGGTACAATGTTTCATTTACAAAAAAATCAAAAAACTCTCGAATCCTATCCATAGTAAAATATTTTTTTGTAAACCTCGTAAATCCCGCTGCGAGGGTAATTCTTTTGCCAGGGGCTGTCATTGAGCTTTCGTGTTGAGTCCAGTTTTGATGATTATTGTTTTTATTTCGAGATTACAACAGTTGGCAAGGATTATATTTTGCACTATTTAGCAAGGATTGTAATTCTCGCTAAATAGTGCAAAATATAGCAGTATTTGGTTTCTACAAACATAATATAACTGTTTTAAAGGTAGGTAAGTTCTTTTTAGATGTCAATGGACATAAAAATATACACATGTTCCGAACAGAAAAAGATAATGCAATTCTAACACTTAATGTTAATAAAATATATCATGTATCGAATATTAATTGTAAAGAAAGCTCTTCTGGTTATAAAGCCGTTCAAATTATTTCATTATTATCTATGAAAAAGCAAAAATTTATACTTCTATCGAGATAATTGTCATAATCAACACTTTGAATCATTTTCAAAGGGAAGACTTTTATAACACTTGATTTTTAATTTTTAAGAACCCAATTCTCAGGTAAACGATAGTGATAATACAGATGTTAATGTACAATCTTCTGCTCCGGATGTGTATCTCACGGAACATGTAAAACAATTGATTCCATATTCTTATAGTGAAGAATCAGTTGACGAAGTACGCACAAAAAGAAAGATACGACCGCAATTATGAAATTAAATCCAATAAATCATAGTAAAAGAGTGAAAAAAACAGATAAAAATAAGAAAAGGGTCATAAATATTTTGGAAAAAAAATTACTGAAAATTCGTTTCGATGATTGATTTGACAGAGTCAGAGGATTTTGAGCATCAAGGCACGAAGTGTTCCACAGTACATGGGTTTTTGCAATATTGATTTTTAAACCCATGCATCGGAGCTAAATAGGTAGCTTATCTACAGCGATCTAAAGACCCCTAAGTGAATCGTCAATTATAATCGCATCATAGGCATACTCTAGGTCGCACAGATTTTGGAAGGGGGAGAGATATTCCTCCATCTAGTGGAATTTAATTCCTTAGGATGAAGTCCATAAGGATTATAAAAAGGAACGGTGTAAGGATGCAACCTTGGCGAACTCCGGTGGTGACCTCAAACCAATCTGTGACAACATCGTTAGTTCTGATTCAGCATTAGCTCATCAAAGCTGTACCTCAAATATTTCTGAACTTTCTTCCTCTACATATCTTCCGTATCATAAAGAATCGCTGATACCCTGCGATTGGAGTACCGATTCAGTGTCTTATGCACCACGTGGTGCGGGTCTAACGATATTTCGATGTTGACATTTTAAGATATATTGTATTAAGTAAACCGATTAAATTAAACGAAGAAAGTCCCAAGACTTGGAAGAGTTTAATTCAGTTTTGGCAAAGGATTTCCATCATTATTATTAATTAATTGTAAAACATAATATCGGTCATTACATAGAATGAATATATTCAAAATAATAAACTTAATTCCAAAATAAACATAACTTTTGCACTTTTTACTTTGTATTTTCAACCCAAATTGTATATGGAAACCTCAATCCATTAACTAATACAGAAAAATTGACAATGAAAACCTCGCAAATCCATAAATTGAGGATTTATTATGTTTTTAATAAAAATTTCTGAGAAATTAATCGTAAATATAATAAAAACTTAACTCACTTAAAAAAAGTAAGTTTGTTATTTATGAGTTTTACAAGTTAGGCCGACGATTTGTATTTTAAAATGCTTTTCAGATCCAGATAATTTTATCAGATAGTGTTTTACAAATTATTAATATGTAGTGAGATTTAAAAAACAAAAAAATAATTGAGTAGCTTGAATTCCCAATTAAATTATCAGTCATTTAGTGACAATTCTAGTTGGCTCACATGAAAACTGTCCCCTTGGCTTTTCGGATATGCATTTACATAATGTCTGTAAGAAAGGTGTTAAATTCTTTTTAGTCACCATATTATTTTCAATATTTTTCATAAATTGTCACTAAGAATTATTTGTATTTTTGTAGTCTGCTTAGAAACACCATATTTAAATTTAGGATCATATTTGATTACTGAATTTGAACTATACACATAATCATCATCATTCCATGTATGCTCCGCAGCAGCCTGCAGGCGTCTCTGTAGGCCATACTTTTTATCTTCATACAAATATCAATATTACTATAGATATATATACATTTGGTGTGATAAAAAATGTTTGTATTTTTTATAAATATTAATTTTATGTATAATTTCATTTATTTTGTTTGACCATGTTCCAAAGTTTGAATTATACTGTATATTGTTCTTGTGATGATCTGTTAAATTTAATTTAAAAAATAATAAAATGAATACTTACATATCTATGTTTCCATATATTTTTTATCTAAAGCATTTCACAAAGACTAGAATAAATCAAATTCAGATAGAAATCCAGAAGAATAAATCTGGTACAAGTTAGAACTACGGTTGTCTCCCGTATTACGGCAGAATGCTGTACCTTGAAAAAGCAATTTTTTTTATATAAATGACTTCGAAGTTTTTTAGACATTTTGTTATATTCCTCGCAAACTAATTGTAGGAATGATTTAAAATTTGGTTAGAAGTTACATTGACTCAAAAACTCGAAACATTTATAAAAAATTAATAAGTTAAAATAAGTATTTTGTATGTTTAATAGAATTCACATATTTGTCGATTAAAATGAAGTGAATAACGGCTTGTTTTTTTTTTGCTGCAAAAAGGTTTGTCTTTTTATTTCCACATCTTCGTTCATGTACTCCTTCACCAATAAACACACTCTTAGCGATTGTTTTAATTCTAGCCTGAGAAATGTTAAACAATTTTTTCAAAAACATTGCACATATACAGTTTGATGCGTTCAGAAGATGCAGGCATTTTTTATGTGTGTGGATTTAACACACTTTGTTATGAAGACGAAATTCAATAACTTTTGAAGTGACTGGCAGATTTTGATGATACATTAAAATACCATTTAATTCTGTGTTCTTGGGATACGGATAGAAAGAACAGAAAATATACATATTAAGAATTTGTTGAAAACCAAATTATTTGGATGTATGGAGTTAATAATACACTTTGATCCGTTGCTCATATGTATGTATTATATGATTGTATGTATACATTTCATCTGCGAAAATTCGGTACTCCGTAAGGGACATATAAATAATATAATTTTTTGTTTTTTCTAATATATAAAATATTAATACATATATGAAAACAAGAAATACTATTATTTATTTATTTTCTTTTCCATCTTGAACAATTTCTGCTGACAATATATTTCTGCGTTTGGCGATCCCTACAGTATGTGTGAGACATCTATCTACCTCTCGCATGAGTGTTCCAATACAAATTGATTGTGGTTTTTCTCAAACCTGTGCTGTACATATTTAATATCTAGAATTGAGTCTCTTGGGCTATTGTGGTGCAAAAAGTAAGCAATCTTTAAAAGAAAATGGGTTGTTAAATATTATTATAAGTGCATTTTGAATAGAGACACATGTATGAAAAGATATTGAGGAGTATTTAAAATAATGAAGTACACATATAAATTATTAAATTTAAGTTATTTATTGATAATTCTTGATGAACTTCCATTGTAATTATATAACTTATATTTAAATATAAGTTACAAATTAAAAATACATGGTACACTTCCACTTATTTATTTGACCAATTAGCACTTTCACCCTCTAATGGGCATTTTCAGATTGGTAATAAGTGGAAGCGTACCAAGTATTTTTAAATTTTAATGTTTATTTAAATTTAAGTTGCTATATATATCTTAGTTTTTTATATTATTATTTTAATGCGTAATCTCTAATGACTGATCGCATGTAATCATAATACAAAATACTGTACATTTATTATAATTTCAATATTTTTATCTTAAAAATGAATATTGTGTAGACATAAATCAGCATTTTATTGAATATAAGGGCAGAGAAGCTTAAAATCACAGGTAAAATTAAATAACTTCACCCCCCACCCGGAAATATTTACTATACATGGGTACTTACATATTTGTAAAACAAGTCTGAAAGTTTCAAATTGGTTTCAAATTACTAGATTCAACGCGATGTGCTACTAAAGCTTTCTATCTTAAAAATGTAAAGCTTTTTGCTATCTCTGTTTACTCTTACTCTATTACCCCCGTCTAAACAAATCTTGCTGTTCATTGCTGGAACACGCCAATGTGTGAATATTATTTTAATGATTGATTGATTTGGTGTTTATTTTGTAGAACTCCATATTTAAACTTATAATGTAAGAAATCAAACACTGGTTTGAGTCTACTGAACACTTTATTTAATTTTTTCAAATATAAAACAAAAATTTTGTGACCATTGTTTCGCTTTGTTAGGGCATTTTCAAACGAATATCGTTTGAAAATTTCCAAATTCGTTTGAAAATGCCCTAACAAGGCGAAACAATCGTCACAAAATTTTTGTTTTTATATTAGTAAAAATAAAACAAAGTGTTCGGTAGACTATGATTTTGACCATTCATTTGTAGTAAACAATTTTTAATGGTAATTTACTGGGGAAATGATAAATAGCACGCCAAACTAGTTTATTTTTTGATTTGAAATATTTTTAATGTTTTTTTTTGTAAAATAATATGTCTAAAGTCTAAAATCATAGAATTAAGAATAGTCCAGAAGGAGCGTAAAATCATATTTGAATACATCGGACTGTGTCCAAAAAACCCCCCACTTTCGCCGCATGCATGCATTGATACCTGATCGCGAAAAATATAATCATAATACAAATGTAAGATAATAATATATTTTAAAAAAGCAATTTGTTAATTTCTCTAAAATTTTATTGTACACGCGGAAACATTGATTGATACAAAAGAGTAGATAAGGAAAGGGTAATTTAATAAGAGATATATAGAATAATAATGAACTTTGACATTAAAAAATGTAACAATTTTTATTTTACATAAAGCGGATACTTTTATTCATGTTAAATAAAAATACTATATGATGAGCAAAGTAGCATAACAAATTTGACTACCCTGGCATCACTAACAAAATGTCTATTTTGTTTTCTTTGACAATCTGACGGATGGAAAAATAATTCAATTTTTAAGTAATGCATTTGCTACTTACACATGAAATGTGATCCTTCCTGTTTCTTTTTTATCCCAGCAGTATTTTTACACTTTGAAACGACGCAACGCGGCATAGTTGAATTCGAACCGGGAGTTGCTTACTGAGCGAGGTCTACAAAGAAACTAATGGGTCAAAACGTAAAACTACTCCTTTAAGTTTAGTCGCCTTCTGTTTGATGCGCTAATGCGGTTTCTGGAATATTCTTAATTCTATGTCTAAAATATTTATTTATTTATTTATTTATTAACGGACATTGTCCATGTATACAATTTATAAGGTTTAAATATTACAATAAAAGAATAGTTTAAAACATTTAAAAAAAAAAAAAAGAAGCATTGACAACATAAGGGACATCGAGACAAGATCTGGACTATTTATTTAGTGCTCGTTTAAATCGTTGTAAACTTAAACTAAAAAAGTCCAGATCCTGTCTTGAGTTAACAATACGACAAAGGCGGGTCATTGGAGAATTTAGGCCATAGTTTGTTCTATGCTGATCGGTGAACAGTACTTCATTGTTTCTCAATCTACGAGTCGGAATATTGAATTTTACTTGTCCCAGTAATGATGGAACATCGATTATACCATTTAGTATGCCGAACATATATATGGAGTCAATATTAGTTCTACGTTTTTGTAGACTAGAAATATTTAACATTGACTCTATTTCAGCATAAGATTGCGATGCTTATACTTAGGGCGGTAGTTATGCTAAAGGCATGAATTTAAAATGAGCCAATTAATTTTTAGCTAATGGAGTTTACAAAGCTCTTAAAAAATAATAAGATTGCCAGTAAATTTAATTCATTCAAAACTTGATTCTTTATACAAGTATTTACACACTGTCACTCGCATACATTAGTATAATATTTGTAACATAAATTTGTACATATAAAAACATAATGTTTTAGGCACATACAACCATAAATCACAGTGAATCAGTGAATATATTATATGAAATTCATTAAAAGTAAATACTTGGAAATAGAAATAAACTTATTTATGCGTGAGCAGTATATAAAATTCCTGAGTATTTTAACAAATCACATTAGTATCTGGCATTCAAAAGGTTTCGTGTACCTATACAGATTTCCAAAACCACTTATATATAATGATTTTTACTGTATTTTTGTGGTTAAATATTTATTAGATGAAAGTTCTTGATACCAGGTTTTTTTTAAAGGTCTCTAGTCATGCTATGTCTTGTCTAGGTTAGTGTAGTCACAATGTGCTTTTTCAGGTTCATTTTAAATTAGTCTAAAGTGTAATTTTTCAAGTGGTAAGGTTAGTAGTGTTTAAGTCCATTGTATAGTCTTTTTGACTGTCCTACTTTTGAGATTCTTTTTTTTTCATCCTTCTTATATCTAAACAATAAATAATTATTATATAATTATACATACATCACATGTTATTATAAATTCTTGCAGCTCTGCTTCACTTAATATTTTACTACACAATAATAGTTACATTCGAGTTAAATTTAAATAACAAATTTATGACTAATGTAAAATAGGCTGGTCCAATCTCAAAGTCACTAGGTGCCATATTGTCCTGAACAAGCTTAAATGTATAGGTAGGTACCATTTGAAATTACAAACAACAATAAATGTATTTTCCAACTTTTTATATTGATGCCTTTGCATATAAATCATTTTTTAAATATCAGGTTACTTGAAAGAAAAATTGCAATATCGCAATAAGCTCTCCTGAAAATTTCTTGTTTTTTTTTCTCTCCCCTGTAGTGTAAATAAAAAATAAAATATAAATATTTTTTTTAATATTCAGTACAGTGTTATAATTTATGACGTGCGTCATAAATTATAATAATGTACTGAATATTAAAAAAATATTTATATTTTATTATTTATTTATATAGTGGTGCTTATGTTTTTTATAGCGAGTGTATTTCAATGTTAATTTTTTAAATATAAATATTTGTTCTATTGACTAAACTTTGACATTACACTATATGTATACTGGTACTACCGTGGACCGCACAAAAAACCTCGCGGCTTGTAAGCTTTGGATTGGGCCTGCCTAATAAAGAATGTATAGATTTTTTTTCCTATTGACAAAGGGCATTGTAATTATTACATCAGTTAATTCGCTACTTTAATTGCATATAGGTCTTATGTGGGTATAAAACATTTGGGTGGCCATACATCCCGTTTTGAATGGGACAGTCCTGTCATTTTGGGTTTTTGAAGGTGTCCCTTTGGCTTTTAAAACTGACTTGTTTTTTTCAATTATAAAAATGTATGTAGGTACCTACCTTAATCATTTTATAGATTTAAAAAAAAAAAAGTTTTTACTCCATAATTTTACAAATTTAAAAATGTTTATTACAAAACCACTTCCACTACAATTTTTTTGTGTACTTCTTTCTTAGCATATTCTTGTGTAGACAAACGTTTAACTACTTAGATAAATGGGGAACCAGCTTCAGTGGAGTACATAAATTACATTGGATTTTATTACAAATGATGCCATTATGGAATGGGATGCAAAGTAGCCTCCCTTTTTTTGATGCAAAACAGATTAAGAGGATTAGTGAAAATAAGAATGTAGAAATGAAACTGATCAATAAAAAAATGGTGTCAGAAAACTATAAAAAGCAAAATCTCCTGTTTAAGAAAGGTGGAAGGCAACAGAAAGGATACGGTTCTGTGTGTGGAATAGAACCCTGGACGAGTGTTTTCCACTCGACGGCTGCTCTTAGGTAAAAATCCTGACAAAGCAAGTCGAGTGGAGATAAGTCCGCTTTGTTGTGTAGTGGTCGATGCATTCACCTACCATTCTTGAAGTCCTGGGTACGATTCCTGGAGTGGACGTGAACTATTGATTTGAACACATCAGGGCTGGTATTCCCAATGCATTTATAGCGCGGTACAGCCGTATTTAGTACGTAAAAATGCACTATACCGCGCTATAAATGCGTTCGGAATACCAGCCCAGGCCACAAATTTGCGTGCTAAGCTTATCCGGCTGTGTCCGAATGCAGTTTGAGACGCAAATATCTCCCAATTAACCGCCTACTTTTTATTAAAATACCCCACCTGGCTAGGCTTTATGGCATATATTCACATTTCTATAACCATTCCATATATTGAGGTAGTTCTTTTTGTATTCTATTAAAATAATAATTTATTTTTATGTTTTAAAAATAAAACCACGCATAATCTAATATGAAATATATTTTATTTTTTGTCATCATCATTGATAAGAGATTCTATATCCATTGAACCCAATCGGTTTTTTGTTATTTACCCATTTCCGCACAAACCTCTATCACCTGCCAAAATTGCGTAGCTATTGAAGCACTAAATCACATGCCGTATAAAAAGGATTTATTAGACCGTGACCATTTTGTGTGTGTGTGTACTACTCTTTAAAAAACACTTCACTCTAAACTTGTCAGATCACAAACAGGATATGTGATTTTGAGAGTAAAAATATTTAAACCGAACCTGAACCCTGAACACAGTTCGTGTTCGGCTGATTAGCCGAAAATGTCAACACGAACAGTCCTGGATGGATAGAAGGCCGAGTTAGGTTCGTGCATGGCCTGGAAAGTGTTAAGGGTTCTTTAAACTGCAATATTTCATTATTCCTGGACGCCAGGCATCTGAAGCTTAAGATTGAGCACCTTACCTTCATGTAACAGATGATCGAACTAAACTGCAATTGATTTACCAGTCCAGTGCCCTATGCACCACTGGGTGCGGAAGGGGGATGATGATGATGATGGTGAAAACGAGCTAAAATTGATTTTCAGACATTGTTTTGCTTTAAAATCCTCATAAGTTTTTCGGTAATTTGGAAAGGAAAATTTCTAAGCAACATGTAGCAACTTTATAAAAGAGCCAACAAAAGTTTTTTTGTTTTTTTTTCATTAATAAAAAAATCTCTTACATACATATTATTTTGGCGTGATTCCTACATAATTTAAATAAACTTTTAAAATATGAGATGCTTTATTAATTTTTAAAAAAAGCTTTAATTGGCTATTATCTGTCATTACCTTGCAATACATCTGAAGACAACAGATAAAACTGGGCCCTATTAAGGGTTTTTCAATGGTTCTAGTTCCTTTCAGTAACTTTTCATTGGTAAGTAGGTACCTAGATAGGTACTCTTTTATGATTGAATACCAAAGCTTAAAATGATTAATATTAAAATATAGAATATTTCTTTTGTAAATGTCAAACCTGTCAAACTCTGCTCTTTTTACCAACAGGGGTGCACTTAATGTTGGAATATGATTGTCAAAAATGAATCAAATGACAGATAATATTAATTTAGCATTACCAAAAATCCAGTAAAAAGAAACAAATGATATAAAAAAATTCTGATTGGGATCCATAAAAAAGGAATGTTATTGAAATACAAACTTTTTCTAATTACAAAAGAATAACACCCTCCCATTTTTTTAGTAGATATATGCATTCTTGTCGAATGCAGCCCTAGTGGTCGATGGATGAAATATTTATGCTTTTAACTTTTTTTCTACTGACCAGATCGAAGATTTTAAGAGCTATAAACATAGAATTATAATGATACAGAAACCACGGACGCTGCGATTAGTTACTCTGTAGATGTCGCTTAGTACGCATCTGCCAATTTAAATTCAATTATGGCGTTTTGTGTTGTTCGTAAGTGTCAAAACACTGCTGGGATTAAAAGGGAATAGGGTGGGATCACATTTCATGTGTAAGTAGCAAATTCACAAATAATATTATCATAGAATTAAGATATTCTATGGATATTATTTAAGAATTCGACTATTTTACCATCTGTCAGATTGTTAAATAAAATAATGTAGACAATTTAGACATTTTGCGAATATTGCCAGGGTGGTCGATTTTTTTACCCGGCTTTCTATTAATAAACCTTAGAATAATATTAAATGGTATTAATTTATTAAATTACTAAGTAATCACTAATAATCATTAAATTATTTTTTTATGTTTGCCTAATAAAAGTACATGTTTTTTTTTATAGTCCAGTCAGTAAAATATTTTCTGTGGTAAAATATAACATAATACACAAAATGATCTTATATTCGTGTTGTGTGAATAAATTGTTCGCAGTCTAGCAAAATTACGCCGCTACTTTACGCATGCGCGCAGGCATGATGTCAGATTTTTGGACACAGTGCGATGTATGCAAACATGATTCTACGCGCCTTCTTATATATTATAATTCTATGGCTATAAACATTCCCAGAGCAAAGCCTTTCATTAATATCATAAATCGGTCGAGTAGTTATTTAGTCTATCGAGGACACACATACGAACATTGCCTTTTATATATATATATATCTATCTAGATATATTAATTAATAAAATTGTTTATAATTGTCATGATATCCATAGTCAACTCATTCCACCGTGAACATAAATACATGATTTGTTCACTATTTAATTTTGTTATAATGTTTTTTTTAATAGCATCAAAACTAAAACATTCGTCAAATTTTAAATTTACACAAATAAAATAGTATGGTAATTATTTATTTTAAATTAAAAATATTAATTATTAATATTATTTTCATAAATTACTAAAATCTAGTGTATTTTGATATAAAAAAATATCATCTTAAGACAAATCTGCTAATAATCGGAGCGGGTTCATTATGTTACTTTGTTACAAATGGAGTGGGTTTATTAGGTTACAAATTTTCTAAGGACTTCCTTTTCTTTTGCGGAGGTCTAAAAAATTCTATGAAAAAGCTAAAAGCATGCGCATTAATCAATCAAATGATTGACTGTGAGATTAAAACTGCATCACTTTAAGAAAAATATGTTTTTTCCCTTTACTCTGTACAAAAAAAAATGAGCAGGGCAGAATTGACATTTTTATTATTCAATTCCCCAGAAAAAAACGAATTTGGTTTGATTAACTCCTTCCTGTTAAGTGAGTATTTGTAAAATATTCTACAAGGAACTCTTTGTTTAAAAACCGTAAACTTAATGATTAACAACATATTGTATGTAAAACATGCATATAAATAAAAATTAATAACAAACAATTTGTTGACATTATTATTGAATACAATTGTGTATTTTATTTTGAAATAATTATTGTATTATGTATTAGTCGAGGAATCACTAAATTAATGTTTTGTATAACTATCTGAATAAACACATTTCATTACATAGTATTTATTTTTAAAAGTAGATACAAATACTTCATTACCAATTTCAGTCTTTTGAACAAGTTTCTATAATTTTGGTGTTTTAATTATAATTTATTTTTGCATAATATTTATGAAAAAAAGAAATGCACCTAATTTATAAAATATGCAAATAGCAATTTAGGTATACAAATAATATATAACCCTTATGTGAAGGTAAATAATTGTCCTATAAAGGCATTCTTAGAATTCTCATTACAGATCATTTATTTCATAAGGATTATAACTTGTTGATAATAAGTACCCTGAATGCTGTGGAAATGAAATTCAAATGCCAATGTGCATTAAACCTTTGTGCCATAAATGTTGAGATTCATAGAGAATAAAAACAAACAAAGAACTAAATAACAAAGGGTCTCGTCGTGGTGTCACAGACTCTTGGGTCTGATGTCCAGGTGTGAACCCCACTCTACCACAACTTAATTAAAATATTTTTTAATTGCTAAGTTTAGTGAATGGATGAAAGTGCAAAATATTTATTTTGAGAATAATGTTGGATATAGAAGCTAGGGAAGATAGGATGAGCTGGCACGGCACCTTAAAGTGAATATTTTTATTCAATAATCACTGTTCATGCATGAGAAGATGCACAAAAATATGGAGGAAGGCATATATGTTTTAATTTTTATTTTAGGAGATAGAGGCAATATCCTCTGAACCTATTTTACAAAGCTGCCATTAGGATTGTATTTATTCAATACCAAGCTAAGGTAGAAGTGGTACTTATGCTTTCAAATTGTAAATAATTTACCCATTTATCTGATTAAATCAAATTAGAATTTTACCCATTGATAATAAATGTGCAGGTATTTGCATTTTAAAAATCATAACAGTCTGCACTATTATCATCAACAAGTAAATAACAAACAACTACATTTTACCATATTATATATTGTTTCCTAAATAAGAAAAACTGCATGGCAACATTTCAAAATGAATGAAACAAAAAACAATGAAAAAATGCAATATATGTACTATGGAAGCATACTTTCAATATTTATTATTGTGAACCACATTAAATATTTTCATAATAACCTTAACACAATAAAACAATTACATTGCAGCAAAAACGAGTTCATATCTTAATTTTTTGGTATGTTGTTTGTCTTAGCATTTCAAACTGATATCCATGCTTTTATAATTCCATGGCATCTCTGACTCTTCCTAACATCTCCAATTAAGACTTTTTTTTTACCAAATTACATTATAGTAAAACATATTTTACTCCTGTAAAGATACGATGGAAATGTTGCATGATTTATGCGTAAAATATATTTTAAATTCTCCTTTTAAAGCTTCTAATCTGCAACAGAGACTCCGATGTAGCATCAAATGACCATGGAGAAATGTCTTCACCTGAAATAAAAACATGGAATTTTAAATTAAAAGTAGTAATAGCTAATATTTGTAATCTAAACCTGTAAATATAATAATATCGGACTCGGACACTAAGCCGAGTCAGAAATGGTGAATGAAATGTCGAGGCTTCGAAATATAGCAGATGATCAGTTAAATGGAAAATTATTGTTTAACAGAATGAACATTATTTAAATAGTCGACATTTCAGTAATAACTTTGAAATATCACAAATTGTTCCTTGCATGAAATAAAAAGTAAAATCATTTCAAAACACTAAAGTTCAGTGCATATATTATCATAACCACTACACGTTACTAGTGGTCCCGATCACCGCCATTCTGCATGTTCTTGTTAGTGATTTGTGCATGCTACTAAAAACACACCAGAATAGATTAGCATAGATTTTTCCGTACTTATTTTTTTAGTTTATTATGTATATATAGTTAGCAGTTAAGATGGTCAGTAGCCTCATCATCGAGGATCGAGAGTAGGTATGGTAAGAAAAAAAAAAGAAGATATATTTCATTTAGGTAGGTATAACTTTTATTGGTGCCCTTTTCAAATTTAGTATTGCATCATATCCTGACATGCATCTGCTTGTCCAACGATAGTAAATTATTTACATAGAGCTTCTGTATTGTAAAGGTTAGATTTAGAAGCTTGTAGAATGCAGCCACTAATTCCACACTTATCAAGTAAGATTTTGGAATATTAGAGTTTTTCCTGCAATATTGTATGATAACATTGTTATCCATAACATATTTATAAGTCCCTACTGTAATTTTATTTTACAGTAAATAAGTAGGTAAAAAAGAAATGGAGCTGGGTTGGTCTTATAGCCAGAACTACAGACTCTAGATGGACTAAAAATCCTGAAATGATAACCCAGAACAAAGCAGCCAGCCATAAAAAAGTGAAACTGAGAAAATAACACTTTTGAGAAAAAAGTGAATAATCAAATCTACCCAACAGTTAGAATGTTTTTTACTTCACAAATGGTAAATAATGCATACCTTTGTTAATTTTATTTAAAAAAAAAATTAATTACGCATTTGACCAGTTTTAATGATTTTTAAAGTCTAACCTAAGATGTACATTTTACAGAAAACAGCCAGCTCTAGTAAAACTTTGATGTATTCTGTGTCATTATGTATTTAACATAATATATTATTTTGTATTAGGGTACTTAATTGTAAAAAATCGCTTAATTCATTTATTATAATAACTCAAAAAATAATTTCATTATGTGTTTATGGGATTTTGGTGAATTTTTAAGTCTGGATGACCACACAACCTGAAACATGAATTTTGGAGAAAACAGCCAGATCCAGCATTGCCAACTTTATCGATTTTGGGAGCAATCTACCAAATTCGATGGTAATTCTACCAAGTTTAAAACACAATGTAGCAAAATCGTGGCCATCCCTCTCCCCATGAAAATGAAACAATGTGATACTGTCTCTTAAATAACAGTTTTTGGCAGCGTGGCCCGTCAGAAGTAACAGCAGAATTATTTTTTTAGGAAACGATCCTAGCTGATAACAAATCTACCGAAATTAAGAGATTTATTTTTCAGCATCTACCGATTTTAGCTTGATGGAGGTTGGCAACGCTGGCAAATCCAAAGATTGAATGATACCTCAACAAAGTCTGAATGCATGAGGTGACATTTTTTATCAAAGCATGTTTTTTTATTACGGATATTTTTTAATTAATCAATTTATAAAATTATAATACTTATGAACGTATTTATCCACTTTAACTTATTTAAGAGAACTAGATTTCTGGAGGCATTAATCCTCCCATCAGTAAGTTGAAATATTTTTTGATACCTCCTAGGATTTTTTCATTTCAGGTTTTTTTTAAAGGCATCTCATCCTAAAAAGGATGATTTCTACCAAGGGTAAAATATAATGTATATGGAATTAGTAAAAATTTAAAAATTAATGAAATTATTGATAAACCAACAATATGTTTATATACCACTGATTTTCTCAAGTTGAACCGTTTGGGTAGGTGGAAGAAATTGCCTTAAGGCAATATGCCCGCCCTTATGTATATGTACCTATGTAAACTGTATATGTATATAAAGTGTTTAAATAATAATAATTATCAATATGATTGTGTAAAAATGAAAGAAGCTGAAGAAACCTTAATGCTCATTTTCTGACAAGAATCTTCCAATATCACCATATACTATCCACCAATAATTTCAGGCTCAAGGATGGAAAGGAGTGATGAATAATAGGGTAAGGAGGAGAACATACTATATCTGTCTCTTATTGGACAACCAAGTAATATGTGCTCTGGAGTCTTGTAGTCCAGACCGCATCCGCACCATGGACTTCCCACAGCATTAATTTAGAATAGATGGCTATTTGTGCTACAGAGAACAGTTCATAACCTACTAATATTCGAGCTCAATCTCTTAGATAAGTTTGTTGAATGGAACCAAGGGTCGATGGCCCCTAAAACTTGTAGTCCTTAAAAATAATATCAAGTGAGGAAAAACACCAAACTGATTTTTTAAATGTAATCTAAGTGAATTCTTTAACAAAAAATAGTTTTTTAATAGTCACTGTAATTTAAAAAAAAAAATTGAAACAATTTTTTTTGCTTTGTTTCTACGACAGGTATAAATGTGTAGGTGGACATTTTCTGCTGATTATAAAAAAATGGATTGCTGAAGTTGACTCTGGCAGTTTTCTGTTGAATGTGTTGTAATTAAGCATCAATACAGTAAGACTTTTCTAATGATGTGGGTTTTTTTTTGCAAATTGAGAAATGTCGTTTTTGTGTTCAACACTATTTTCAGAAGGTGATTATTACAGTTTTTGTATGAAAGTGGCCTGGCTGTTTTTAGCAGAACATAGAATTGATCTTTTTGCACCCGATAACATCAGTATCTCATTTAAAAAAAAGTGGACTGGCTGTTTTCTGCATAATTATGTTCGTGTCAGCAGGCCTCAGGATAGGGAGATGTGGAGATCTAAGGGGGAGGCCTTTGTCCACCATTGGACACAGGACAGCTGATGATGATGATGAAGTAGGTATTTAATAAGGTTATCATAGAAACTGTTTAAATTCGCCTTGGCAAAATAAAAAAAAAGACAGTTTTGAAAAAACTATTAAGGTGAAAAGTTCACAGAGAAATATCATTACAGATATATAGAAAAGTTTATAAATCCTTACATTTTTTAAAACCTGTATAAGGTATAAGAATTCAGATAGGAAACAGCAAAAGCAAAATATAGTTATTAGTGATACGTAATTATGTTAAGTGCGTCTCACAACAAATACTAAGTAAAACTTGGGTTCTTTAATTGAAAACACATTGTTAAATTGTAATATTATCGCAACTACACACTACATGTTATTATATCTACACATTAGTAAGTAAATAAGTGAGCACAATATTACTTTTATTATAATTGTTAATTTGTTTTATTAATACATTTAGTGCACACAAAATTTCTTGTAAAATGTGAAAAATATAATACCTTTTTAAGTGAAATATCCTATAAAATATTTACCCACCATGGCGTCCTTACAAATATTTGGCTGCTAAAGGAGGAAAGCTTCCCGAGTAAGGTCTGGACTTTTTGTTGATAAAATAAAACCAAGTTATGTGATTCAGTTTCATTTGATACTCGTCTTTTTATTAGTGATGTTGGTACAAAAAGAACATAACAATGTACAGTAGAGCTGACCCGCATTTCAGAACTTACTATTTGTTGTGAGAATCTCATTTTTCTGTGTATTCTGTTTTCTCTCATTGACATAAATAAATAATTTTAATTACATATTAAAAATGTATAACAAAAATTATAGGAATTTGTACAAAACCATAACAAATTACTGTAATAAAAACAAGAAAAAATGAAACTATCGGTCCCGTCATATATATATAAAAGGTATTTGGGTTTTTTAATTTTTGTGATAAGAATGGTTTAGTATCCCCTAAAATAATATATCTCACATAAGAATACCAATCCGCTATCACTTGAAGTTAGAGTAAAAAAGTTAATACTGTTCATAAGCAGTTAAGAGACTTTACTCTCTTCCATATTATAATTTATTATTATTACTAGTCACAAAACTAGTTTGTGACTGTCGTGACTATTTTCATATCGTCCACTTTACAGATTTGTACAAATAATAATAATTAAATACTTATTCATATAAAACCGAATTCATTAACCGTCGATATATTATATGTATATGTACATATTTGCACTTTGGAATATTCCGTGACTGCGTTCACTGCAATAAGTTTCTTTCATAAACCAAACACTTGATTGGAGTAATCTGATTAAGCCAATAAACATTGTTCTTATTCATTTTTAACACTTCACAAAAAAATTGTTTAAAAGTCACTGAATTTTCACAGATACTCCAAGAATGTTTATAATTGAAATTTATGGTACAAAAGAATAGGTTGGTGAAAGCATATGAAGGAAATCACATATTTAATTTGATTTTCCTGTAATTGTCTTTTCTTTCATGTAACATATACATTTTCTTTATGGAAATCAAATGTGTATGATTTTTGGAAAACATTTATGTTTATAATTAGCAGTAGTAAGATGTTGATAAACCCAGTTTGCAGGTGTAGGAATGATACATACTGCTGCGGTTAGAAACATCCTTGTTTTCACATCTTTGACCATTGAACCCCTCTGGACACCTGTAAATAGAACAATACTTGCATTATAATGTATAAGTATGGATAAAATATCTTGTTCATTTTAAAGATTCAATTTGATTTGCAATCAAGCTGGTACATATTCACAATTAACATAAAAAAAACAATTAATTAATATTATATATTATTTTTACCTACAATCTAGATGAAGATAGTACAATGTTTTTTTAGGATAAAGCATAATAAAGTAGAAATCAATGATATATTCCTGTATGTAAAGAGAGTGGGTACATAACATTTTGTTTTCGTTAGGCTTTAGGAAATAAATTGATTTTAATGTAAACATATTGACCTGTTTAAGTTTGAATCTCATCCAAATTCATCTGCTGATATTTAGGTACCTTAAATCTAATGTATTAATGCCTGTATTGAAAAAAAAATCTAATCTAGTGTTATAATATAAGAAAATAGGATGTTGTTTATCACATATCGGTAAATTGCGCCTTTCCCTTCTGATTTACCAGAAGCCAACTAAGATTCAGAACAAATAATATTACATTAAAATGTTATGTCTTTGTAAAGTGAATGATTTAAAAGTTAAAATTCTAATTACTTGCATGCAGCTTCTCTAACTGCTTCGAAGAAAAGGCAAGTCCCTCCATTTAGGCAGTAGGAGCTGGGATCTGCCATTGGGCAGGGTGCTCCTGATATTGCTGAAATACATTTTTTTTATTAGGTCATGTTGTATGTTACAAAATGTATTAGTACTATTAAAAAATTAAATTGGTATTATTTTTCAATGGTTCATGAATATTTACATATTTTATATTCAAATACTGGAGAACATTTTTAAGAAGGAATGCTGAAGTCTCGGTATCCCAGCCTTTGCTTAGAAATATTTAGACATGCCTACTTAAAATATTGTTAATAATAAAATGATAAATATATTGCAAGAGTGAATACTAAAATAGGACGGCCAAGAAAAGCTTGGCATAGTTAAACCTTGAAGTCTGGTTATGTCAAAAGTCTACATAATCGAAGAGGCTTGTATAACAAGATGTAGGAAAACGAAAAAAGCCGGGATCGTAAATACGTAACAGCAGTACACAAATGGGTTTCTAGATGAGCTCTTGACTTCACTGCAACCTGTATATAATATATATTGTGGTGGGTCCCTGTAAATTAGTTCCTGCCTTCCGAGCCCAGGACTTTAAAAATCCTGGCTGCTGAAGTGGAGGCTAGTGTTCTCAAACTGATTAATGTCCCCTTCCAAGCCCAGATCCTTTAAGTATCAGGCTATTAATGAAGGGGACAAGCTCTCTAAGATCCTCAGGTTTAACCTGCTCCCCTGAGGATGCGGCTTCTTTTGTGATATAAAGGATGACATTCACCGAGTGTGTATAGGTGTTTCTTCATCTAAACTGCATAACCTACACCTAGAAGTTTCAGAAAGGTTTATTCTAGCAAGGTGATTATTTAATCTGCGGTGCCCTGTAAGGGCTCTAGTGATCCCCCTCATTTGATTTCAGCTGAGCTTTATTAGGTCGTTTGCTTGCATGATCTTATTACTTTATTTGCATGGTTCTGAACAGGTATTTTTTTCCAGAGCATTATGCTCTACTTCCGGACCCATGACCTAAGTTCATCAGCAGCAGCACATTCGGGCAACACAATAGGGCTCAGGGTCTATTGAGGCTGTCTCAGCTCCCAGCCTCCCCAATTCATCACCTGTCTCGTCACTGTTGATTTTCGAGCATCTAGATACCCAAATCAATGTTATTAGATGAACTTACCACTATCTGTACTAGGGTCAGGCTGCACCGTGAGGTTTGCCCGAGATATGGCAGGACGAGCTCCCGCTTCCACAGCCCGACACTCGTAGATTCCCGAGTCCTCGGGTCGTGCGTTGCTTATCACCAATGTTGAGCGCCGCCTGTAAACACAAAATTGTTCAAAATATTTTACAATGAATTTAATAGTTATTAACATTTTTGTGAGAAATGCTAAACTCGGATATTTTTAAGTATGGTGAATGAGTGTTGCACAAGTTGAAAATGAAGATATTTAACAAAATAAAAAAATATTTTATATTACTTGTGGTATTGTTTTGTATTTAGACTAATTATTAACTTCATTTCTTAATTTTATAAATACTTTTGATGACAAAATTAAATTCACCTTAGAAGTCTAAAAAGACAATAAATTAAATTTTCTACATTCAACATTAATGAACATCAATAATGAAATAGAATTTAACATTTTCTGAAAACTAACTCACACGAATATCGTCATTGATAACTCATCCAACCACCCTACTTCCCAAAAACATTCTGCATTCCATTCAATGTTGCATCATTCAATAAATGTTCCTCTTTCTAAACTTAACTTGGAAAATGAATTAAATTAAATTTAAAAAATTGTCCAGACAAAGAGACGGGTACGTCTTGAAACCGGTAAACATAGAAAAGTCGGAAAGTGGTTATATACAAATATTTAATAACATTGTTTCAATTATGTACTCATCATTTTATTTTTTATATTGTTCCGTCGCTTTATTTTATTTAAATTAAGTGAATTTATCCAATTAGATAACAAGACTCACTATTAATTTGATTTTTTTTTTAAAAGTCTCTAATTATAAACATTTCACCAGTACATCTGTTTGTATCCAAAATAAATAAAATATTTATACCTGTTGTTTGCACAAAAAAAAAACCCTAAAATTTTCAAATATTTTTTTTTCAGTTTACTTTCACGCATCGTGGTATAAAAAAGGATTGACCCTAATATGGCTAGTTTTTTAAAAAACTAGCGCAACTAACCAAGATTCAAAAATGGTATAATATTCTAGTAAAACTAGCCACTTAAAAAAACATGCGTACTATTTCTAAACAAAAACCAAATTTCATTAATTGCTGTTGTTGATAGTAATTACCTTTACTATGTGCTCATTAGTTTTTTGTTACAAATTCTTAGAATTTCAGAATTCAGGGATTTCTAAGGATTGTGGTAGATAGCAGTGCTACTTAGGTTGCCGATACAAAAAAAAACCAGAAATATTTTAAAAATTTTGGTCAGGGTAGTTCAAAATAGTTTAGGGAGCAAAATAATAGTGAGTGTTAATTTTCGAAGCATTTTATATATTTTTTTGTAAGTAAAAAAAATGTTTTTTTTAATTTTTTTTTCTTGAGTAGTCATGAGCATGTCCACTCGCTGGTGCCCGCTTATTGTTGAATTTTGGGACAGGTTGTATAAGTGAAAAATAAAATGAAAAATGTTTTATTAAAAAAAACATTAAATGATAGTTTTACTTTACTTCACAATCAATTGTTTTCCATACGCTCTCGTCTTTCAAATCAAAATAGATTTATCCAAAATCCCGCACGTTTCTTACAGTATATATTGAGAACGGTAGTGGTTACACACACAAATAGAGACATTTACCCAAGCGTCAACTACAACCATAATACAAAATACTCTAATAGGGATCTGATACTAAGTGAAGGGGTCAACACTGTTCTGGCATCGAGACAACAATATTACGTAGGCAAAAAGGTCCATAACCTTTTGCCAGAATCGTGGAAAGACGGGAGTGTTGTCAAGTTGCGGAAGGTGTTGACCTCGCTCTTTCATGACATTGGTCATAGGGAGTCAAAAAATTTGATGCATGCCACGGATTGGAGATTCTTACTGGATGTCGAAAAAAAAAAAAAAAAGGAATAATTAAAAAATATATATTTATAGATGGCAACCATGAAGTTTCGCATAAATAAATTGTCTATGTTTTTATGAATGTATGTATGTGTATGCGCATGGGTGGGTGTATGTGTGTGTGTATATATGTGTGTATATATATATGTGTATATATGTGTATATGTGTATGTATATGTATCAAAATGTGTATACGAATAAGTTTATATTTTATTTGTCTGTACTCTCCATTAATTTGTTAACTATTATCATATATTAGAATGTGATTGCCTAGCTTGGAACTGGGAATGTACCCTTGTTAGCTGGGCAAAGTGAAAGTCAAATTGTTTTTTGATAAAAGGTGTAAATAAATACATAAATAAATAAAATTAAACTATGGTTAAAAAAAAAGCATTCGCTTTACATGCTCAAACCGCCGCTACCAACCAACTCCTTTCTCTTCAAAATAAAATGTTAATTTCCTCCCTTAGCGAGGCTCTCATGTATGATACATAAGTATTAAAAAGTAATTATTTTCACCATCATGCTCCTATCTGCACCAGCGCTGCTATTCCAAACGCTCTCGCGGCCGTGAGAGCGTTCGGAATAGCAGCCCAATGGTGCACGGAGCCCTGTATTGGTACACCGAATGCAGCGCACGGTCAGGCGGGGAATAGTGTAACATGGGGTACACCATAACAGTAATATTTCCTTTATTTTTCTTCATTGCATTCAATGAGAATTCAATATCCGCTATCTCAATGCAGATATAATTACAGTGGAATTCCTTCGAGAATTGACAATAAATAACAAAAATCTAAATAAACTGAAAATACTGACTTTTTGACTTGCAGCCGTATCCGGTTGGTGGTGAGAAGTGGGCGGCCATCGCGGTACCACGCCAGCGTGGGCGGAGGCCGCCCCCGAGCCTGACAAGCCAGCCGGACCCTGGAGCCCGCTGTGACCCGCTGCGGCCGGAGCCCTACTACCCCTGGGGGGCGCCCAACTGAAAAAAAATACAATTTTAACCAACGCGCTGACAGGATACATGGCATTAGTAGCTAACACATACGTATGCACTGATTAAAAAATAGATCTAAAAAAAGGGAAAGTAAGAGTGGATAATGGATTTACTAGGTATTTACAATTGAACATCATATAAAGGGCTATATTGAAAGGTTATTTGATTATTGATTTAATGGGTAGGACATTTAAGCCTTTCTAAGGTGAAATATATCATATAATTTACTTTTAATCCTTTATTATTTGTACATAAGATTCGAACTCCTGTAGGGGAGCGGAGGGTTATACCGTACATTTAATTTTAAACGTTATTTTATTGGAATATATTTAGTACAATGCTTACTTTTATGTACCAATTTACCCTTAATAAAGTCATTTTTTTCATGACCAAAGCTTATTTATATGCGACTACCACGATAGGTACCCTAAAAATTAATAATTTGAAAAAGTAGGAACGGAATCACAAGACACTTGCGTGTAATTCGTACATCGTTCGTCTTATTTCTTAGATTCTTTCAAGGCTAAACAAAGCGCGATTAAAGGAATTTTTACAAATGAATAAATGATTATATCAATCAAACCTTTATTACAGTTTTTACAAAGGTACATTCATCCGCTAATTTCCACTTAACAACAAAGCGTTTATCTGTTATTTGTGGCGTCCATCTACTCCCAACCGAAAGAATATGTCAATTGGATATAAACATAATGTCTTTAAATGCTCTTTTTGATGCTTGGCAATCTTCTTTAAAATTGCAATTTTTTTGAATTTTTTTCCCTTTAATCCGTCAGCTGTTAAAATATTCTTAGGTTATACCCGATCACTGGACTACTCAGTTTTTATCAAGTCATGGTAAATTTAATGTTTTTTAAAAAATATTGTTGATTCCCTTTCGTGCTGCTACGGATATCCTAATCAATCTTCTGAACACATCCTGTGGTTTTGTCCGTTTCTCCTCTCTATGATTACCGAATGGAGCTTCTAGCTACTATCCGTGGCCCTGTTATAGCTCTTGTTGGATATACAGATCTGGTGGCTTCCAAAAAGATGTTCAGAGTTTGTAAAAAGTTTTGTAATCATTTCGGCGAATTGATCATGTCCAATCAATTGAATCCCAGTCAGTGAAGAGTTCACTTCCTTCTTTTCTCAATCCAATGAAGTGCATATTATGTACTTTTGGATTATCTTCTTCTAGCACAAAGTTGCTAAGGCTAACAGATTACAGAGATCTCCTTCGGGCAGCTTTTCTCGTTCGGCAACAAGAAATTTTTCGGTGTATGTGGCCACCGTCAAGGAGACTTAAGTCCTCGGATGCAATTCGCGGTATGTGGTGGACAAGCTGTACGGTATTACCCTCTGCTCCTCTATATTGATTAAAGTTGCGATTAAAATTAATTAGGTGATTTACAAATTTGGAGAAGATTTTATTCGGAATAATCAAATAACCCCGAATAGAAATCCCCTCAAACCATATAGGTGCCTACCCATTGGTTCAAAAATTAAATCATGAATTAGCATTTTGTGATAATATTTGTGAATAGAATTGTGAATATTTTTTGCACCGCATCAGAGGTCAATATGCCCAGTTACGGTAGTAATTGCCTTCATTAACATTAAGTCAGGGCACATAAAAAATATGTTCATGTGCAGATACGTCCATAATGTGTAAGCATTCAGAGGCATTTATGCATGCAATCGTTGATGTTCTGAATATTTACTAATGTAAATTGATTAAAGATTCTGAGAAATAAAGTAAATTAGGAAAGGACCTCACGTGCCCACTTACAAAGCAGCCTACTCCCACTACGTGAGCATTCATTTGTAAAATCTGCACTTTATTGTTGTGGTTGGAGCTCGTAAAAGCTTTTGAATAATAGTCGTTTGTGAACGTATACCTACATTTAAAAATTGTCATGTTCAGAATATATATATTTTTTGTATTTATTACAAAGAAACATAAGCAAAATGAATGCAATTTTTTAAATTATATGTGTTAAGCAGTTTCAGAATATTGATTTTTTTATGTTAAAAAAAACATCCAATTTTCAGCTGACGGTTATCACGCTTAGTGTTAAATACTGGAATTCATTTTTTAAATTTTTGCCGTTTGTTTATAAACCTGTCTCTTTTTTTATTCCTGTAGACAGTAAATGATGCTTCCTTAACTATTTTTACAATTCGTGTGGCTTGACTGACAAGGAAACCCTTTGATGGAAAGTAGGATGGCCTCCTGAATAATTTAAGTGTCTCCTTTTGCTTATAAAATTATCTTATATGGGTATGCATGTAAATTGTTTAGTCATTCGAGGCTCTATCAAATTATCTCACTTAATCAAATCCACATAACATGTTGCGCAATTATAAAATTCTGGTAAATACCAGAATTTTATATTTTTTAGCAATACAAACCCAAAAATTGGTAAAAAATATAATAATTGTAAAACGTATTTGGTTAAATAAAAAAAGTCTTAGCAAGCTATCGGTGGTGACAAATAAAACCATAACTCAAGATCGTTTTTATTTGGTTAAGTTTAAATAAACAGTTCACGTATAAAATACATTTCTATTTTAATCTAGACGGGGGAGAAATTGAAATATCCGCTCAGAAAATTCTAAAGGATTTTAAAACGCAGTGCCAATGCAAGTCGAAATTTAAAACAAGTTCTTTTTTCTCGGCCAAGCTCCCAAATCTGAGTGATACATGCCTTAATTTACTAAAGTTATTGTTGCAATAGATATGAAAGAAAGTGTTGACAAAATTTAACGAGCGGATCACAAGCAAGCAACTTAGAGACCGGGGCTGAACAATTAAATGATTTATTTAATTTTAAAACACACGTAATTAATTTAGTTTGTAAGAATTATAGAATTAAGAAGAGTTCAGAAAGAGCGTAGAATCATATTTGAATACATCGGACTGTGTCAAAATATCTCCCCGCTTTGTCCCACTTTCGCTACGCGTGAAGTGGCCGCGTAATGTTGCCAGATCACGAAAAATAAAATCATACTGCAAGTTTTTTTTGTTGATAAGTCATCATCGTCACCATCACTATTTCCTTTTCAGCGCCTAAAGGTTCATTGGTATAATAACCGCAGCTTATCTTGGTATTTTTTTGTTACTTGAAGGTAAGAAGATCAGTCTTACGTTTTAAAAGCCAGCCCAGAGACTATGGTAGGGAGTGTAAAAGCGCGATTTTAAATAAATAAATCATTTCAACCATGCCGGGAATCGAACCTGACGTAAGCAAAAATATTCTAAACAAAGTTTCGGGTAGTAACGCTGTTTAAAACATTTTTGCGTTATTGTTATTAGAAAGGTACTTAATAGTTTTAAGGTGTTCTATAAAAATGTGTTTTCTCACTTTTTTGTTAAATTTTTACATAGAAAAAAAATATAATAAAAATGCTATCACCTTTTTTTGTTCTATTAAGTACTTCTTGTGTATCAAACTTAACAGCTAAGTTGAGTAATTTATCATATTTTTGAATAATGTGCATTATGTAAGACATCAATTATCATCATCCCAGTTTGAGGTTGGTGTGCCTTAACGCATTTTTGCATAACACTCTCCATGTAGGTACCTACTTAAGAATAATAATCCAAGGGAAATTACTAATGTGTCGAGAAATGGACCAGACGAGCCGCGGAAGGAAGATGAGTCAGGTGAGTCAGGTCGTGACAGTGTTCCCTGTTGCCGGCCTAGAGTGTGTCTAGGCAGTGTGGGTAGACCTCGCACCGTGCGGAGTGTGGAGTGCGGAGTGCGGACGGTGACCGCACGAGAGATGGAGAGATGCCAAGGAACTGAATCTTCGCTTTTCTTCTCTCTCTACAGTCTACACTGATGCGTATTCCCACACTACACTTTTACCGGCGCGGCGGCGGCGTTCCCCGTCGCTTATTAAATCGAGCGCATTTTCTTGAAAAACCGCCAATTTTTTTTACTAGTTTTATTGAGGCCTTGAAAAACAGATGATCGTCTGGCCGCGGCGATTTGAACAGTGTAAAATCGTTTACGTTTTGTTTACTTGGCAATGCGTACTACGTTTACGAACTCCGAATTAACGTAATGCCTGCATTGCCGGCAACGTACCTACTGTATCATATAGCTTTACGATTATATTGTAACTCGGATGCATACTAATACTCGTCATCATTATTATTCTCCTTCGATCATCTATTGCATGAAGGTAAGATCGGTCCTACGAGGGTTGCTATTCAAGTTTTGAGATATGGCAACACCAGTGTGAATATGTTAAATCTGACATTGTCATCGTAAAGTTTCCCATTTCAAATGGTAAACGTAATCATAACGTTTTGTCATACGAGGGATATTTGTGTTGTTTACAGATACTAGAAAAATTAATTTTGCTAAAAAATGGAACTAAATAATGAACATTTTTGTGCGATGATTTTCTATGACTTTCGACGTGGATTAAATCGACAATAGTGTGCCGATTAACTAGCTGCGACTTTTAATGATGAAGCATCATCTCGAGCCACCGTGTTTGGCTGATTTTCCGAATTCAATCGTGGTCGCACTTTCGTTACAGGACGAATTTCGTGAAGGTCGTCCAAAATCTACTGTTGTGCCAGAAAAACACGATGCTTGGCGTGAACTGATATCGCAAGATCGTCGTGTGACATACCGCGAGATTAAGGCATGCTTAGGCATTAGTTCCACTCGCATACATTCAATATCGCATAAACATTTGGTCATCAAAAAGATTTGTTCGTGTTGGATACCGGAAACAAGGGAAACCAATTGCAGAAGACGAATCATTCTCCACCACGACAGTGCAAGCTATCATACATCAGCTCAAACAAGTGAATTTTTGAGCATTCAAAACATCAGATTGATAGGTCATCCGCCGTACAGTCCTGATTTGGCACCCAATATTTTTTTCTTATTCCCGCAGATCAAAAATAAATCGCGAGGTCAAAGTTTTTCGACGCCTGAAGAAGCGGTTGATACGTTTAAATCACATGTTTTGGTGGTACTTCAATCGGACTGGAAAAAGTGCTTCGAAAATTGGTTCAAACGCATGCAAAAGTGTATTGATCTTCAAGGAGAATATTCTGAAAAACAATAAAGCCATTTTCGATTATAAATATTTGTTTTTACTTGTCTATCTGAAAACTTGAGGAGCAACCCTCGTATACTTTAGGTGCTAGTCCAGAAATAATGAAATACTGCAGTTTAAAAAACTTTCAAAATCAATATTTCGTCGTATTGGGGAAACAAGCTTCTATCAAACAAAACATGTTTTTTTTTACATATATACCCATATATATTTTAAGTAATAAATAAATAAATAAAAAGAAATATTAGCGTTCTTATAATTTTCCCAAATATTAAAATTTTTCTGGCCATTTCCAACGAGTTGTATATAACTAACTATTTTTTTAAATTTTTTTTTATTTATTTAAATCTTAAAATAGGGCACACATATCAAACATATTGTTATGTGTGTTCTAATAATAACATTGCAAATATATTTAATTTATAAATTGTTTATCACATATGTCTTGACCATTATTTTAAATTTTGATATGTTTTTTTCTTCATAAATATTTTTTTCCATTTCGTAATACTTTTTAATTGCTTTAAATAAAATTGAATTTTGTGACTTTGCTTTTTTCCTAAATGGAAGTCTAATTTTGTTCTTTTCTCTAGTATTGTGATTGTGTTCATGCTGGTTCCGATCAATTTTTTTTCAAAATTCAGTTTTTTTATTAGAGTTTATAATTTTATGAACAAATATCATTGTATTGTAAAATATTCTTTGTTTATATGTTAATAATTTCATTTCATTTACCATCGACTTTACCCTCGTATATCTGTTTTTTTTCAAAATGATTCTAAAGGCTTTATTTTGTAAATGGAATTTGTATTAGGAAATGTAAATCAAGTTGGGATAGAATGGGTTCGAACCTCGAACCCCTGATCCTCTACTAACACTAGCCACGAGACCACAGCACGATTCAAATATGAAGATTTAAATATCGGTTCTATCTGCATCAAAATTTTAAAGAAAAACGAAATCAATCCTTAATTATTAAGTTTATTAAGATAAAATTAATAAAAAATATGAAATAAAATACTGCATTCATTACAAACTTTCATATTAAAAAAATATGAATCTACGTAGAACCTAGTTTCCCCAATGCGACGTATGATATAAAGCGTGTATGCGCATGGGTGTATGTAAATATACATGTGTGTGTATATATATATATGTGTTTGTATGTATATATGTGTATGTATGTGTATGTATGTATATATGTATATGTGGGTTTGTATATGTATCAAAATGTGTATACGAGTAAGTTTATATTTTATTAGTCTGTGCTTTCTATGAACTTGTAAACATTATCATGTATTCAAATGTAATTGCCTAGCTTAGAACGGGGTATGTTTTCTTGTTAGCTGGGCAAATTAATTATAAACTTGTATTCATGATAAAATGTATAAATAAATTAATAAAATAATTTAAAATACTTGGCACACTTCCACTTATTTATATAGCATCTTCAGACTGGTAAATATTTATTTTATTTATTATGGTTCACAAACAATAAACAATACATTTGACATTAGTATAATAATTACAAATTTTTCGTCAATTATGTGTAAACACAGCATACACAAATAAAGAAAAAAAAGTTGAAATGAGTTTTTTTTTAAATTGGCTAGCTTAATTGAATGCTATGACTGTTATAAAAGTTATTTATTTATTTTTGCACCACAACAGGCCAGGAGGCCTAATTACAGTGGTGAATTACATCACAAAACACCCAAGCTTGAGAAAAATCACATTTAAATATTTGTGTTCTCACCGGGAATCGAACCCGGAACCTTTCGTGTGTGAGTCAAGCGTATTAGCCACTACACCACGAAGGCCGCCAATAACCGTTTATTACAAATTATTTTACCTAACTTACATAAGTGACTATTTGATTTTGTAAATTGCGTTACAGTTTTCCTATAATTATTTAACGTATCGTTAAAGATATCAATACCAGCATTACTTTCTACATTGTTATACAATCTTAAAATACGTGATAATGCATTGAAGTGCGTCATATTATTATTGAAGGTTGAAAGATAAAATGTTCTGTACGATCTCAATCGCCGACTGGGGACATTCAGGGGTACATTCTCTGAACAAAATATAGAATCAACATTACAATGAATAATTTTATAAAGATATATCGAGTCTAAAATCTGTCTCCTAAATTCCAACTTATCTAGATCAAAATGTTGTAGATCATAAGACTGAAGGGTTCTGCTCAGGTTACATAAATTACAGAGTATTTAAATAATTTAAACCAAAGTATTATCTTTAGTGAGTAAATTGATAAAAAAAAACAAACCGAAAACGATACGAATACAATAATATTTCAGTTCAAAAGAAAGGGGCAATGGTGTTGGTGGTACTTTACAGAGTAAGGGTTGATTTAACTCCATAAAAAAATAATCGAAAGAAAATCAAACGCCTTCAAACCAAAAATTCTGATAAATTTGAAACAAATACGAGTATTATGTTACCAGAAATTAAAAAAAGTAAAAACAATAATAAATCAACACTACAATAAATATTAAACGATTAATTTTACTACAATATTTGAGTTTGTCCAAATGTTAAACCAGCGAATGACAGATCATTAGCTTTGTAAATTCCTAGACTTCCATATTCCCTTCTTTAAGGCATTTTCTATCTCTGTTGTGATTTGTTAATCTTGATTTTTTTTGCTCGTAGTGAAAACACGCATTCATTTTCTCTTTGAGTAAAAAAATAAGTTTACTATTTCATGTTGCAAAGAAAAATTATACACAGCGTGTAATGTGGCCACTTGAACCAGCCAATGACAGGTCATAAGCCCCGTAAATGCCGAGATTTCCATATTTCCTTCTCTAAAATATCCTCCATCTCTGTTGTTATTTGTTAATCTTAATGACACCCTAGGAGGTGAAATCCAGTCTTTTGTCTACAAACATTTGGACAAACTCAAAATATTGTTATTAAACCAACGGGTCCACGAAGCAATACGAAAATTGGAAAATTGTTTTCATCAATTACCTAGTATGTGAAATAATTCAATCAGATGAATATCTTCACAACAATAAAGGTTTTTAACTTCACTAAGATAAAAAGATTGAATAATTTAAGAAATGCGGATGTTTAAGCATAGGCAAAATGGTGAATCTTAGGCAGTGTGTTAAGTGGCCATTTAAACCAGCCAATGACAAGTCATAAGCCCTGCAAATGCCGAGACTTATTCTATATTTTACCATATTTTATTCTCTTTAATACTTTCTACTGTTGTTATTTGTTAAAAAATATTTTTTACAATTTCACTCTGGGCGTATCGCATACGAAAATATCAAATACTTTCTTGTCGCGTCTCCTAAATGTTGCGTCTTTCAATAGACGAGAAGAGCTTGTATCAAATTACTGAACTATTTTATAATCTTAACTTTTTTTTAAATGTTTAAATGTCCACGTTTCCTCAACTCTTCCATCTGTTGACTGTTGTGAAGTAAAATAGCTGAAACCTTAATAGACGTGGATGAGATTCACCTGGCTGAATTATTTCCCCTACTAGGCAACGCCTGAAAATATATTCTTAAATTTTTATACTTTTTATACCTGTTAGTTTGATCAACAATGTTTTGAGCATGTCCAAATGTTTGTAGATAGGCTTGTATTTATCATAGAGAGTTATTAAGGTCTAAATTTAATGGAACAAAGAAAGAAAAAAATTTTTAGAAGGAAATATGTAAATCTAGGTATTGAAATGGCTTAAGACCTGCGTGGCTGGTTTAAGTGGCTACTTTCTACTCTGTGTAATATTCACCATTCTGCCTATATTAAAACATTCTTATTTCCTCAACTCCGTTGACTGTTGTAAAGTAAAGAGCTAAAATCTTTTTGGATTGAAATTTGTCTGATAATTCTTGCGGATGTATTTCGTAAAAGCTTTTTGTACTTCTCCGGAGTACACAAATATTAAATTGACACAATTATTAACAGTGGGTACTGAAATATTCTTAAGAAAACGTTTTCAATATTCAAGTTACCTTCTAATCTCGTGAGGTGTTTTTTTTTACTAAGTTTTACGAATTTAAGAATTACCATTATCACGAGACGCAATTGAGTTTATCAAATATTAAGAAGACTGTGGAAGAAAGTGCACTTAGAATTTAAAATGTACTCAACGTCAGTGGCGAAGGGTGATTTTATTTACAGGTAATCTATAAAAAAAAATCATTTATTTGTACCTACATATTAGGTACATAATACCCATATATAATTTTAGTGATGTAAACTATAAATTTCTATTTTTTCTGTGGTTCTGTGTGATACAACAACTCTCATCAATGAAATCAACTCAAACGACGTAACTTTGTGATATATTGTGTTGCTATATTATCCATTAATTTAACACGTAACTTATTTAAACGTTTGTAAAAAATAGTACAATGAATTCAGTCATTTAGGTATTCTCATGACTATTGAAATTTCAACTGGCCGATTTGTTCTAGAAATTAATAAAGCCAAAAACAGCCACGTCGAGCGCCACATGTGTTGCGGGTCATATCTCAAAAGTATCATAACAAAAAAAAATAGTCCTTGAGAAAAAATGTTTGAAATACTGTTTTCCAAATCACGAATCTTTAAAGAATTTGTGTAATCTGCAAGTTTACTCTAGGAGAAAATTCCACCACTGGGTTTAAGATGTTTAAAATATAGTACACTTACTCGTATTTGTATGAAGAAATAAGCTGGAGTAATTGGCTAGTTCCTTGGCTTATTGCTGGCGCTGGGAGCGCTTTATTAGTATTTGAAGAAATATACAAATGGTGGCAATGCTTTATAGGAAAAAGTAATTATTTGTTTGTTTTTCTGCAAATAAAGTTACCGTAAAACATTATTATGGATATTCAAATAAACTGTTTAGCTGCGCATAATCGCGCATAATACACGGTTCTCCCCTGCTCAACGTAATATGTAATATGAATTTAATGTTTATTATCTATCTAGTTGTTATATCGAATAATAATGCTTAAACTTTAATCTGAGCCATTTTTCATACAAGTATAATATCTATCAACCAAGTATTCAGTTTATACATTTACTTTTTCTCATGTATATAGATACAATATATTATTTATTTTTTTGTATTGATTAATATAGTAACATAACTGATAAATGTTTTTTTTTATGTACAATCTACTTTAATAATTTTTAAATATTTTAACTGTAACTTTCTAAAAAAGAGACTAGCTCTTGTGCTTGGAAAGTGACTTTCACTGTTAAATTTATTTATGAATTTGAAGTTATATAATTTCGAATATACTCGTACATGAGAAAAAAATTAAAACTATACGAAATAAAAAGAAAAAAATAATAAAATAATATGATAATACAGTAATATTAATTAAAGTAGAAAGCTGTTTTTACTCGGGTTCAAAAAATTTCTTTAAATTTGAACTGATATGTTATTTTATATATTTTGCTTCGATCACATAACTGAGCATGAAAGCATGCACAAAGAACTCGCATTCTGTCTAGGAATTGCTGGAGCAACTTTTAACACGATGCGTGTTGTCTGGAACTCCAGTCTATACTCGGTCAAAACGAAATGCCGATTATTCAACATTTGTATAATGCCGGTACTCCTAAATGGATGCAAATCTTGGCACCTTACCAAAGCTCAGAACACCAAACTTCTGAGTTTTGAAAATAAGTGCTTGAAGAGAATATTAGGTAAAGGGTGGTTCAATTTTATAACTAACTTTATTTAAATTTTAAATTAAAGTCCGAGAACGGACGCAGCAGCCTCCTATAACAAGCGTCTTGAGGATGCGGCAGCAGACCTGGCTTGGACACGTGCTGTGCATGCCTCAAGAGAACCTAAACCCGAGTTGCCTCTTCTTCAAAATGGCGAGCTCACGACGTTCTGAAAGGCCGTCGATGACGTCGATGATAGGGTCTCCCGGAGGCGACTGGTGATGTCCATATGCTCCACTTAGGAGCGGATGTGGAAAAGAAGAAGATAGATACATTATTTATGATACATTTTTTTTTTACGCTGGTAATAATTAATTTCAAGTCAGACACATCAAGATTCAATAATTATTGACAACCAAACTCAATAGCTTTAACGAAAATGTAAAAACATTTGCTCGGTTCTATGCGAAGTTATTCTGCCTCTCTCAATTACATTTTCTCCACGAGCATAGGAGAAAAATAGCAGGGCGATATTTAATTTAAGTAAATAGAAGACGCCATATATCGTCGAGCATGTGTCGTGTCTCTACTTTGGGAACTGGGGTATATAGAACATGAGGGGACGCAGACGGGGACACTTCGGGCAAAATTTGACATAACACCGCCATTGGGTTAATGACCCGACGCTTATTTACGGAATGGCCACGCTTCATGTTAACCGCAGACTGAGAATTATGCTCGTAACTGATTGTCCTCTACTATTTACGCTTCAGGAATCTGTTTCAAGAGGCAAATGACGCTGAAGTTCTTATCATACATTGTAATACCTAACCCTTACTGTAACAAGGTTGTCGCCCTAACAGTTACATGGGTTATTCTGAAAAAAATATGTAAGTGTACAATATTAAAATGAAATATAAATTGAATACATATATTTACATAAACGTTTCCCATTACGTAAAAGAAAAAACAATTTTTGAGTTCATAATGGTCTTTAAATAACAATTTTATATCTAAAATCCCGAATTTCTTAAACAATTGTACCGTGTGAAAATAAAATAAAACTTTGATAATTGATTTTTGTATTTTTTCTATTGGTAAAATATTTCTTTTAAAAGCACCACCCCATCCGATTATTCCGTACTGTAATAAGGATCAGGCTAGTCAAAATAAATTGATTTTATTTTTTGGATGGTTAATATATTCCTTAATCTAATAAATATACATATAAGTTTTCTCATTCTATTTACAATATTATTTATTTGCTCCTTCGATTTTATATTTTATCAATTCGATTTGGAGGCAATTATCATTGCGACATATCAGTCAACTGACATCCTTCATTGCATTTCGTAGTGTGGATATAAAATTTTATAGAAGTTTAATTTTATAACTTGTTTCTTCAATGTGAAAGTGATGTAATATGTTTTTTCAGTGTTCAGACACAAAATATTATCATCAAACCATTATTTTAATTTATATATATAAATGTTTGATTTTATTTGTACATGTCCCATGAAGATCCTGTTATAATAAGTACGGGGACATAGCTGTAATAATCCCGAATCAAATATAATAAATAATAAATAAAATAGGTCCAATTACTGTTCCTTGAGGTATCCCAAAATCTGAACAGATTATTTTATTACTAAAAGTGTCATTAAGTTTCACTGTCTGTTGACGTTTTTTTTAAGTAACTTTGGACGCGAGATATAACATTTCCGCAATCAATTTTAATTTGTAAATTAAAAAGTTTATTGTGAGATGTACTGTCAAAAGCTATTCTTAAGCCCATACAAATACCTAAACACTTATCACCATCGTCGAAACTTTTATAAATGGGTGAAGTTAAGCTAGCATCGTGTGTGCTCGTGCTTTCTTCAAAACCATAGATAAAGATGAAGGAGACTGATACATTTTCAAACGTTTGCAAACGATGTAAAACATTTGCGAATCAAATACATGAAATTAAAAAATAACTTAATGTTTTAAATTTAAACGGCAGCCCTGGCTGTTTGTTGTGAAGTTACAATAAACGTTTTTTTCCTCAGGTCTGTATGCTGCGCTATGATCCTAACGGTGCTATGATACTAACGTTTCCTATCACTGTCGACATAAAGGGGTTTAAACTGGGTGATGGATTTATTTATTTATACTTCCCCTTGCCCCTACCTCGTAGACGATGAAGGGAGAGGGGTTAGAGCGACAGTAAAAGGGACATTGAAAGTCGTAAATGTAAATATTTGTTCGCGCTTTTCCTTACTGAATTTGGTTAGTAGAGGAAGAAATATAATCAATTGGTAATGAAAAAAAATGCTCGCTTGTATGAGTGAATCCGAAGAAAGACATTAAGTCTTTAAAACGGATTCGGGTATGTGGTGGATGCTTTCAATGTGCTACGATCCATAGCTGTAATTGGGTCTCGTTTAAACAAAATATAAAAAATACTCTAAATGTGAAAGTTTTTTCACTGAAATGTAAATATGAACGTTAAACGGTTTCTAAGTTGACTCTTGATCATGAAACAGGAAACGGAAAATGTTGATCAACAACCTTGATCATTCGCCACACAAAATAATGTAAAGTAGGTGCCTAATACGTAACTACACAGTAGTGTCTAACAGCCGGCATCAATAATCGAGTGAGACTGACGTTAATTAATCGCCATGCGCCAGCACGCCAGCAGTCACCGGTTTGCGATTCACACATTGCGAGTTGCGAGTATCATCATACCAGTAGAACGGCGAGTGTAACAAAGGCCACGCGATTAAATGCTCGCAGCCGGCAATTGATTGTCGAGCCAAAAATTGTCGCAGACAGACGGGCGCGCGCGTCGCGTCGGCTGGCTCTGTACGTGTGATATTCGCAGGACATGGACGTTCGTCAGTCGTCACGGTGGCGGTGATAGCAGCTTCGTAATCGTAACAAGGACCATTGCCATATGAAAGTTATCAATCAAATATTTATGTACATCGATTGCTCAGTTCGCAAGTCAGACAAATCAATCGAATAAATTTGAGGTAAAGAGGTACCCGTGCAGTTTTATGAAAACAATTCTCACACTGTGTAGGAGACTGTTGTAACTCAAAATTGCTGATTTTACAGGAGAGCGAAAATTCAGTTTCACCATACATAAAGTTATTATTTTAAGAAAAAGTAATAGGTTTTTTAGTATTTTTTATGATGTATTTGTTGTAGGTACATCAGGATTAAATGAAAATGTTGTTATTTTTTATAAAATAAAGGATATATAATGAAAAAATCAATATATGAAAGGTGAAGTAATTGGCATAACTTTTCAGGTATTTGTGATAGAATTACGACGGTTTTAGTCAAATATGCAGAGCGAAATTAACGTTTTGACTGTGTCCATAACTTAAAATCTATAAATTTTAAGTAACATCAGTCTTCTACTCAGTATGCGAATTTTTCTCTCTGACTGAAGACTGACTACCCAAATAATAAGGAAGTTCAGTGGTTTAAAAAAAAAAAAAATTGTAAATAGACTATTAAACTAAGGCATTTTTTTTTCTTTCAATTTTTATATATTGTATTATCGTGTTATCAGCGCTATGATTTTTTAAAGTTTTGTATTTCTGAAATAATAATCGTTCAAAGTAGTTCATTTTTATTAATTTTTACCGCGCGCAAGAAAAAAAAATGTATTCCAATTTCCGTAGGGCTGAATTTCCTCATTGCAAAATACCATTAACAAACTTTTGATTCCGACAAACTTTCGCAAGATTTTCTTCCATTTCTCTACATGAGGGATTGCGGATACTATCCATGCGCTTATTCCACTGAGTATGCTTCGTTATAATTTATAAACTAGATGTTTTTATTTTTTTAATGTTTTTTGGATATTTTTTATTTATTACTCTAAGGTTACAACAGTGTTAAGACCAAAAGGGATGTGTTTTTATTTTTTTAATGTTTTTTATATATTTTTTATTAAATTTTTTATTGATTAACCCTTATGGGTTGTAACATTTAACAAAACATTTTTACTTTTAAAATTCATATTCTTCTCATAATGATATTTTTAACATCCTTTGTAAAGGTTGTCTGAGTCTTTTGTTTAGTTTTTTCTTGTAGTTAATTGTATAATTTCAGTCTCCGGTTTATTAGTCTCGACTGTCCTTGTCTCGTTTTAGAAAGTTGTTCATGATATTTTTCTGATATTCTCGTATTGTGTCCATGTTTACTCCAATTTTTTTCAAGTTTTAGTTCTTCGTCTACAATTACATCAGTGGCTAATTTATGAATAAATTTAAAGGATTCTAGTTTAAAGAGTTAAGTTAAATTTAATTGCTTTTTTTGTATTTATTTTTATTTAAGAAGGTAAACACGAGCAAAAAATATAAAAGGCAAAATAATGAAACCCACTAAACCGCGAAACTGGCTCGTTAGCAGGTTTCTTTTTTTTTCTTTACAAAGAAAAACGTTAGAGAAATTAAATAAATTTAAAAAGAAATATACACATTATTAAGAACTAAAAGCATACTTATTTTTACACAAAAAATATTTACAAAAATGTAATAACATGACTGTTAACATAAAATAATAATCAATATAAAGCCTTGATACATATTAGTGGTTAAAATGTTTTTTTCTTAAAAGTTTTGACAACATTTTCTTTAAAGATTTTCTTAGGAATCTTATTGAATATTTTAGGAATTGTGTGAAGTGTCCTTTGGCTATACTTGTTAACAAACCTCGGTACTGACAAGTCTTCACGTTGTGCTAGCCTTGTTTTATGTGTATGTGTATACCTTTTCTGGTACTTACTATCAAATTGTTCGTTCTTTTAAAGAGTTCTTTAGTTGCTGTTAGATAGGGGAGGTCATATACTAACTTTTATATTTTATTTTGCTGTCTTTGTAGTCTGTTTATGCCATTTAGATTTCCTGTTTCCCTTAATAGTCGCATATAACATATTTTAGTTTTTACATAGGCTTCATACATGATATTTTTTTCCGTTTTTGGAACAAAGTTTTTGATTAAAAAAAAGACTCGATAATGTCACCAATTTGCTAATTAAATTGTTTGTATGAATTGTCCGTGTCAATTATCTGTCTATTGTCAGTCCTAAGTATTTAACATGTTTAATTTAAGTTAGTCGTTCATCATTTATGTAAGCACCTACTTTGTGACATTTTTTTCTAGATTCAAAATGGATAATATTGCATTTTTTAAATGTAAATTTGTGTTTGTAAATTTAGTCATTGTTTGTTAATACGTCTGTTTGCAAACGTCTAACTTCATATTTCTTACGATTGTTGCGCGGTATTGTCGATAACCCTGAAATTATGCGGAGCATTGGTTTTTATGTTTCGGATCTGAGACAGCGTCAACATAGATTTTTCCACAGTCCAATATACAGAACCAACATGCAAATGGTTATTATGCCCGCTAGAAAGATTACTATCACGTTGAACAGTATCACTTTAGACATTTTTCACTTCTCTGAGGAAGTTTTTCCATACAAAATTCCCATGCTTTTTGAACATATTCTCAAGATATTATATATCATATGTACCTGTGTGTTATTTTATAATAAAACTTTTAAAATTACACATGTATGAATTACGATGTAATATTTTGTAATGAACATATACATAAATTAACAAATAAATCTGAATAAAAAAAAAAATGGTATCACACAAGCGCCCTTGAGGTGATTTTCACGAAAATGGCGCTATATAAATTATCCAAAGTGTATATTATTAATATTTAAAGCATTAACATTGTTTGATTATGTCCAAATGCTTGCAGACTGGCTGGATTTCCTCCCTAGGGAGTTGTTCATATTTAAATTTATTTTAACAGAGAGGGAAAATTCAAATCCCCTTCTCAAAATTTTCCCTCTCTGTTGAAATAAATTTAAACATTAACATTGTGGTCAAACATTTTAATAAATGTTATTAAATATTTGTATATAACCACTTACTGACTTTTCTTTGTCTACCGGTTTTGAGACGTACCCGTCTCTTCGTCAGGACAACAATTAAACCAAAATTTCTTCACAATTATAATTTCTTTGAATTTGCAAATCACATAATCAATTTAAATCACGACTTTAATAAAAATACAGGAGTTGAAATATTACATACAAATAATAAAGGGTTAAAAGTAAATAATATGGAAATATTTCACATTAGGAAAGCTTTGAAAAATAATATTCCTTTGATAAATAATCAAACAAGCTTCCAATATAGTCCTTTGTACGATGTTCCACTGTAATTGTCACCCTATTGAACCTATTAAGCTTACCCCTTCCCTCCATCCCCTCTACTTTTTCCATTAATTCTCAAACAACAGAATTTTTTCATAATTTAATCAGTGCATGTTTGTCCTAATCAGTGCATGTGCTTATTAAAATGCATGTCGCGTTGGTGTTATATTATTGTGCAACAACTATGGTGAAGGTGTATAGTAGGTTTTGCATGTTGATTTGCATGCTGGTTTAATTGGTGTCCTGACGAAGAGACGGGCACGTCTCGAAACCGGTAGACATTGAAAAGTCGGGAAGTGGTTATATACACATATTTAATAACATTTATTATATATATAAAAATGTCCTAATATAACTAATATTTTCTCAATCTTCATCATCGCTAAGCTACATAAAACTTAGGCAATAAATAACAAAATCAGATCAAAGATAAGAATCAAAATCAGTATTGCTATCGTAGTAGTTTGGAAATGTCTGACTAATGAATCGAACTATCGATGTACAAATACAAATATTCTTTAAGCATACAAAATACCTATGAGAACTATTTTTTTTATGACGTCACACGTCATCTAAAAACGTCATACTTACTGACGTAGCGAATTGTTTGTTTGTATAATTATTAAAATGATTAGACTTTTTTAAAAATTATTATTTATAACGCACCCCTAATTCTATGAGGCCAAGAGCCATGTGTTGAGTTGGGATACAACATAATGGAAAGTGGAAGCTTGCATATTATTAAAGAATACTAAAAATTAAAATTATTACATAAACATTCATTTTAATAAACATCTGAACAACACGCTTAATAGTATATAAATCCATGCAATGTCTCGCAGCTGTCTCCTGCAATGGTCTCTTCCCTTGTAAAATCCAAACTTGTACACTTCTCCTAAAAATGGATTTCGTTTTGGAGTCCTAAATATGTTCATCCAGGACATTGAACACTCTCGTTGAAATTTCTTTGATCAAAAGTCGTGCTGATGGTATTGAATAATTAAAATTACGGGAAAACCTGGTGTGAGCATAAATAAACGTATATTTTTATCACTATCATATCACTTCAATTCTTTATATCTCCTTTATTTCTTAACAGATTTTAATAAGAATAGCAAATAAAATCACTGATTGCCTTGTGATTTTATATATTAATTTTAATAATGGCTAATGCCAATAAAATTAATCCATGAGAATTGCCTATTGAAGTTTTAAAAATATCGCTAAATATTATGAATACTCACCCCCTACAGCTTACTTTTTAACCAATTTTTTAAAAAATTAAACCAATCGACAGGTCATAATATTGGTATTTAACAATTAATTAATTAAAGGTATACAAAATATGTCCAAAGGAATACTAAACTACAAATTATATTGCCTTGTCGGTAAGTTTTGTCTTTCGAAAAGTGAGCTGATTATTTCCTAACAATGATTGTCTTGAATAATATCCAAAAAATTATATTAAATCACCCGATGTCTGCCATTTTTATAGCACCAATAAGTACATTCTGTATTCTGGTCTAATGGATGATGATAGCAGGTTGATAAGTACTCTTGACTGAAAGTGGTATAATACTCGTATGTTCGAGTTGTCTTTGTACTCGTATCGATTCTATGATTGGTTTGTGGTAAGTTATTGGGTTTGTGTGTCGTTCGATTTTTGCATGGTTTCACGTGTCGAGTATATTGGTAGTAATGAAATTTGATATCTATCTCGTGCTTTAATGGTCAGCGTGTTTGCTTGCCATGCAAGAGGTCCTGGGTTTAATTCCCGACATGGTTGACATGATTTTTTGTATTGAAAAAAGTGTTAGTACACTGATAGATATTTCAGAGACTGATTATCTTACCGTCAGTCATGTAACGATCAAGATACACTGCGCTGCCCAATGCACCACCAATGCAGCAAGGAAATAATGATGAAGAATTCAGCTCAAAATTGAGGCACGTTTTATCAAAAGCCGTTATATCCGCTTTTAGATCGGCTTTGAGCCCTTGCTCTAGTATAATTTTGGGAACATACAAACTGATCTCTTCAGTATATTTAGATTATATATACTTCCAGAAATCAGCTTATAGAAATGTTTCCCAAGGAAAAATTGACGACGAAATTCGAGGGTGTTGTAATCCAGCATCTCTGCTAGAAAAATTATGGATACAAGAATTATTTTATGTTAATTAATGTCCTGAAAGTATGACTAAATGTGAAATCACTGTGAATTGAGTTATACTAAAACAAGTAGAGGAATTTGTGTATCTGGGAAGTATGTTTACTAGGGATGGAATGACTGTGAAATATATTGGAAGGAGGGTGAGTGCTGGGAACAGAGTGAACGGAGCACTCAAATCAACCTTGGCAAATAAATGTTTGTCGCAAGAGGCAAAATTAGCAGTTCACATCGGAGTCCTGGTCCCGGCCGTGATGTATGCGGCCTTCGTGGTGTAGTGGTCAAGATGCTTGACTTACACATGAAAGGATCCGGTCTTGATTCCCAACACAAAAATTAAAATGTGATCTTTCTCAAGCCTGGGTGTTCTGTGATGTAATTCACCACTGTAATTGGGCCTCCTGGCCTGTTGTGGTGCAAAAAAAAAGTATGGACTTGGAAAAACAGGGATGAAAGTAGGCTGAATGCTGTCGAAATGCGATCTTTCGGGCGAATGTGTGGTAAAACTATGCACGATAGATGCACAAATGTTGAGATCCGTACCTTATGTAAGGCTGAAAACAAGCATTATCAAAATAATCAAGAAAGGAGCTCTGTGCTGGTTCGGACACGTAGAACGAATGGACAGCGAAATAATATTAACAATGCGAATGTTGATGGATGTAGAAATAGAGGTGGACCGAGAAAGACATGGCATGACCAAATCCAACAAATACTTGAAGATGGACATGTCAAAAGTCGGAATAATCGGCGCGCGTGCATAAAAAGATGTATGAATGTAGAAGAAGCGAGATCTGTATGCAAAGATAGAGTGATGTGGCGTTCTACCCTCTCTGTCTACCCTTACGGGGAAACGGCGTGATGGTTTGTTATTGTTGTGTTTATTTATTGTCCATTTTTGATGGAATTCCACTGTGATTATACATATAATAACTTAAAAGATGCTCATTAGAGGGTGAAAGCGCTAATTGACAATCAAATAAATGGAAGTGTACCAAGTCATAGTATTTTTAATTAAATATTAATATGCAAAAATAAGAACAAATTTTATATTTTGTACCACTTTTTACATTTATTTTATAAAATAAAATCATGTCTTAAAAATATGACATGACGTGTTTTGATAAGACCTGCCTCAATTTTTGCTTGAGAAATACGTGCTTTGGTTTTCTAGATCAAATTATAAATTTATTCATGTACTTAGATTTTACTGTCGACCAAAATACATACAATAGACAATAATTGTTGTTTTGAAACGATGTAATTATAATATTCAAATAAAAATAAGTGGACTCTTTCTAAATGTTATTGATATTGTATTTATACTATTAGGCAAAAGCATGTAATATTTACATACTCGTATAAACATATATGCATATCCTCATCATCACTTCCCCATTCGCACTCAATGGTGCATAGGTCACTGGATTGGTAGAGCGACCGGAGCGATAGTTTAGAGATTCAATAGTTAAAAGAAAACGCGGTCTTACTTTTCTTCATACAAACGTTGTCCGGTATTTTCTCTCTGGACTATGGTACTAGAGCGATAATTTTTTACACCCTTTAAATATTTACCATTGGCGTGTCTCTTTCATTTGTTTTCTTTTGGGATCTAGGACCATCCAAAAACCCAATATTAAAGTTATCTTTAATTGTATTAAAGTAAATTCGAAACGGGCCAAAGACTTATATTTCGTGTGTCATCTAGACTGATAAGACAAAATCGTTTGTTTTACACAGAAAACGCAGTAGAAAACCACCCCATCACCCCAGATGATCCTGCTTTCAAAATACACTAACTCTTTTGCGTTTTTCAGAGTTGCTCCTAACATTACTACATTTATTACGGCCCCGTAATGAGCAGCAAATATATTTTATACATCATCATCATTCCTTTTCCGCACCTGATGGTGCCTAGGGCACCGCGACGGTACGCCAATCACAGAGTATCCTGATATTTTTTGTTACATGAAGGTAAGATGATCAGTCCAAGGAATATGAACTATTCTACTGTGAAAACAACCTTTTAAATCAATATGTTTTTAGTTATTTTATTTATTTATAAAACAAATTTGATTCATTTGTCCAATTTAATTAAATAAAAGGTACAAAAAAAAAGAATAATAATACAGTAACAAATAATAGAAGCAGTATAACAAAGAAGCAAAGACAAGTGAATACATTAGACAGGCATTATGGAATCCAGCTTAATTCGACATATATACAGTAAATTTATAGGGATTTTTTTTTCAGTTTGTTTTTTAAAAAAATGAATGTACAATCAGAATAATTAAGATCTTGATTTTCATTTACAAATCTAATCATTTTGGGTAGAGACGCATGTAAACCATAATTATTCTTATGCTGACTGAGGAACAGAATTTCATTATTTCTGAGTTTACGTGAAGGAACATTAAGAGATATTTGTTGGAGAATAGTCGGGACATCAAATAAACTGTTAAGTATTTTAAACATTCAAATTAAATCTGCAATAAATTGACGTTGTTAGCGACTGGATATATTCAGAAAAAGTTGCATGTCGGTATGGTTATAATTATCTCTTGTGATTCTTAGTTTGTACGCAATTTTTCCAATAAATATCAACCACGTCGGAAATCGAACCCGAGACCTCTTGCGTGGTAGGCAGACAAGCTGATCATTACACCACGAGGCCGACTATATTTTATAAAATAAATAAGTAATCGGGCCCCTGGAATTAATACTTAGCAAATCGGAAGCAGTATACATATGTAAATGAAAAAAAAAGCCTTTTGCAAACAGTAAATTTTGGTGTACCACAAGGATTTATTTTGGGTCCAATATTATTTATTTTGTCACTGTACAATTTCAAGGGAAAAATTATTATGTATGCCGACGACATTGGACTATTCTATAAAAATCAAATAGACGTATTAACAAACAATGACATAAACAAAGACCCAAATATGTTGACTAAATGGACAAACACAAACTTACTTACACTTAATGAAAAAATGCAATATTATCCATTTTGAATCTAGAAAAAAATGTTATAAAGTAGATGCTTACATAAATAATGAACGACTAACTGAAATTGAACATGTTAATTTCTTAGGACTAACAATAGACAGACAATTGACATGGACAATTCATATCAACAATTTAATTATCAAAGTGGCGACATTATTGAGTCTTTTTTAAAAAATCAAAAACTTTGTTCCGAAAACGGATGAAAATATAATGTATGAAGCCTATGTAAAAACTAAAATATGTTATACGCAACTACTATGGGGAACAGGATATCAAAATGACATAAACAGACTACAAAGACAACAAAATAAAATATTAAAGTTAGTATATGACCTTCCCTATCTAACTGCAACTAGAGAACTTTTTAAACAAACTAAGAAATAAAATATAACTGAACTCTTTCAACTAGAATCATCAAAATTTATCCATAAATTAGCCACTAATGTAATTGTAGACGAAGAACTAAAACTTGTAAAAAGTTGTAGTCAACATGGACATAATACGAGAATATCAGACAAATACCATATAAAACTTTCTAAAACAAGACAATGACAATCAAGACTAATGAACCAGGGACTGAAATTATACAATAAACTACCAAACAAAACTAAACTAAAGACTCGGACAAACTTTTCAAAAGATGTAAAAAATATTATTTTGAACAACAGAGTATAAATGAAAAATGTTTATATTATTTTTGTAAAATTAATGTAAGGGTTTATAAATAAATTTTCAATTATTTTTATTTTTTTTTATATAAAAATTCGATTTGATTCACCGACGAACGACACATCATATATTTATGCGAGTATGTAATGCAGTTGGTTCTCACGCAGGCAGGCGCAGCATGTATGGTACATCGGTACGTGTGCGATGTGCGATGACCGGTGACCGGTGACGGTCGCAAAAGCCTCGGCCACACATGATTATTCAAGTCGCGACCGTCCGCTTTTCCGCGACCGTTTTAGAAGAATTATCACCAGCGGGTGCTCCTCGAGTGACACGAGCGATTTCTTTTATTCGTCATGTCTCAAGTCACGGCTTTCGGTCTCAAAGGAACTCGCCGATCTATTGTTGCTCGATAAATCTCAGCCAGATTAGTAGAAAAGTTGGGATATAAAATTCCTCTCTAATGCGTTGTTAGTCACCTGTGTAAACACTCCTAGCCACGCCGAATTGCCGGAGATTATGCGAAGGCATGTTATTATATTCGTCTAGCTGTAGCGTCTTCGAATTACGCATTAATCCCCTTCATTGGCAAGAACTCAATTAAAACAATATAACAGCTCACAACGATTGTTTTCCGGACGCGTTCACATTCATTCTAATAAATATGTTCGGATAAGTTTAAGAGGCAGCTCGGTGTCCGTCTCTGGGTCATTTTCAGACAATTAAATGGTTATTTATTAGTGTTTATTTGTTTTAAACAAAAACGAGACATTTGCATGATACTTCTGTCAAAATACCAACGACCATATAAAAGCTTATTCTAATATATGGGTGGTCAGCATGCAGTATCAAAATTATAACGTCTTCTTTAGATTTGATTTAGTTTATAAAATTAACTATTTTTGATTTTTTTACCATCTGTTATTTTAATACATTGTTCATGTGGCTCTGTATCATTTTGGAACAAAGAAAAAGTGATAAATTCAAAAAAATATTGGAACACGCTTATTACACAAGATTCACACAAAATGAAGGTTTAGTGATTCCAAAGAAAAGCAACAAATATGGGAAAAGACAAGCAAAAAATATGTGGTTCCAGTTATGTTCAAATTGTTACCAAACAATCTTAGAAATGGCACTAACAAAAGTGACAAGGGCAAAATAATAGACTGGCTATTCGATCAGGAGTTTATATATGAATAAAATTGAATATTTGTAAATATAGATATATACATATAACAGAATTATAAATATGTAATATTCTCATGGATATTTATATGTGTGTATATATATGTTCATATGTATGTATGTGTATATATGTATGTATGGATATGTATGTGTACATGTACGGGAATATATATACATATATAGATATGGATAAAGATATGGATATGGAAATGGAAATAGATATATATATATATATAACAGAATTATAAATATGTAATATTCTCATGGATATTTATATGTGTGTATATATAAATGTGAACACACTTCTGTTTTAAACCTTGGTACTCCGGTTTTGTATTTATTTTTTATCTTATAATTGCGATATCATTAACTTGTTTTTTGCTTCTTTTTTTACATTTTTCTAAATATTATTTGAAAACATAAATTATATGTACTTTTTTTGCCCCTTATATAAATATAACTTAAAAGTTAGTAGTAATTATTATTATACAACTCTGTAGTGTTATCATATATTACAATGTAAAGGATCTTTAACGACATGACATATTAATTAGCTTGGTGAGAAAAAAATGTGGAAGTTTCAGCATTTACAAGTATTTACATCCAATCTTTTGTCAACAAACATTAAAAAAAATTGGCTTAATAAATCTGTGACTTGAATCTAAAAAGGCAAATGTCAGATTTCGTATTTTCTTGCTAACGTTTTGTAAAGGGTCAATGTCAATTAAAAATCATACATATTAAATTATTTTATACATATTATATGTGGTAATGTTTCTTATTAATATTTGTTATCAAACAGTTCATTATAACGCCACAAAATAGCTAAAAAAATATCCTCCTGTATGGTTGAGATTTACAACTACATATAGCCGCTTTACATCCAAGCCACAGATATAATGTCCGCCTCGTGGTCTAATCGTCAGCGTGTTTGCATACCGTGCGAGAGGTCCCGGGTTCAATTTCAGACATGGTATATACATTCATGACATAAAATATACATTCAAAAATGTGTTTACACTGGAATATTTCTTAGTTCTTCGACTGGCACCTGATGCATAAGACTGACCATCTTACCCCTATGTAACATAAAATATAAAAATACGCTGAGGTTGGTGTATTAATGCAGTGCCCTATGCACAATGAGATGCGGAAAAGGAATGACGATGGTGAATTTTTTCGGAACATTTTTGACTTTTTTGTTTATATCAGGTACGTACATATGCTTATTATTTATGACGACAATTTTTATTTTGTATAAGGTAAAATTGACTGCTTGAAGCTTTTTATTGAAATAAAGTCATTAATAATACCTGTAATAATTTTATAAAATCGATTAGATTAAATTTTATGAACGAATTATTTTGGGATGTGGTGGTAAAGGCGGAAACTCAATGATTGATAAGATACAACTTGACGAAAATTGTACACAATATTGCACTGGGAAACATGTAAGACGATGACATAACACAATACGTCATTTGTCATCACGTAACGCCATCTATCGAAGGCAAGCTTTCCGTCAAACGACCCCCGTACTTGAAAAATAACATTTTAGATAAATTTAAAATCAACATGAAAAAGCACACGATGGCTATGCTAACCAGGGTCACGATCACAAAAGCTATCGTCATCGGTACATATGAGACGGTATGAAGTTAAGTCAATATTTACGAAAATGTGTATATTTGTATAAGTTTATACATACTTTATTATTGTTTATCTTATTTAGATGTAACATGACTAGCCTTTATAATAAAACCCTAATGGGTTTTAAAAATTCATAATAAAATAAATTAAAAAAAAACATCAACTTCTGATATTTGCTAATCAATGAATAGAAAGAATACCTTTGTTGTGAAAATTGTCAAAAATGGAAAATTAAATAAACTCTTCATTAACTTGTCCAAAAAGAAGAATTCTAATATAAAATATTTTCTGGCGAAATAATTCAGGCAGGTGAATCTCATCCACATCAATAAAGGTTTCAACTCTTTAACTACAAAAATATATACAGTTTGAAGAGTTGAAATAATACGGATGTTCAAACACGTGCAGAATGGTGAATGTTACACATCGTGTAAAGTGGTCACTTAAACCAGCCAATGACAGGTCATAAGCCCTGTTAATGCCTAGACTTCCCTATGTTCACTTCTCTAAAATGATCTCCATCTCTGTTGTAATAACCAATGTTCGTCGTTTGATTTTGTTTATTTAGTCAATGTAATCTAACCGTGGCGTCGGCGTCGCGACGCGTCGAACAAAATACAGAAAAGGTTCTAAAAAAAAATTAGTTAGCAATCCTCGCACTAGTTTGTTAGCCCGCAAATGAAATAATGATATCCCGAGAAAAACTGTTCATATTTTTTTACATAAGAGGATACGCCGTCTGACTTTTATTTTTTTTTATTTGAAATTTATTTATTACTCCTTACAGATTATTTCATTCATTTTACAAAAATAATATATCTTTTTTATTCATACTCTGTTGTCGATAATAATATTTTTTGCACCTTTTGAAAAGTTTGTCTGAGTCATTTGTTTAGTTTTGTCTGGTAGGTTATTGTATAATTTCAGTCCCTGATTTATTAGTCTCGATTGTCCTTGTCTCGTTTTGGAATGTTGTATGTGATATTTATTTTTATTTATTAATTTGACGGACTTATGCAGTCCATTCTAACGATGGTAAATACAATTTATTTTAATAAATACAGGCAATAATGAAATAAAATAAAAGCTAGGACAAAAAAAAATACTAACTCAAGACAAGATCCGATCTATCTTAAGCTAGGGTTTCCTAGGACAGCGGTGCCCGTATTTTAACGGCCGTAGTGAACGGTGATGCGGTAGACAGCCGTCGTAACGTCGACTAGAGAGTGGTTTCCTAGTTAAACGGTGTTAAATGGTGTTGATAACACCGTTTTCCTAAGAATCCACACTCTAGTCACCGTTACGACGGTTATCCACCGCATCACCGTTCACTACGGCCGTTAAAATACGGGCACCGCTGTCCTAGGAAACCCTAGCTTTAGTGATTTTTTTAATCTATAAAGACTTACACCAAAAAAGTCCAGATCTTGTCTCGAGTTTACAATACGACACAATCGAGACATTGGTGCATTGTTCTGACATTATTGTATTATGTCCATGTTTATTATAATTTTTTACAAGTTTTAGATCTTTGTCCACAATGATATTAGTGCTTAAGTGATGAATAAATTTGAAAGATTCTAGTTGAAAAAATTCATTAACATTTCATTGTTAAGTTTTTTAAAAGGGCTCTTTAGTTGGTGTTAGATAAGGGAGGTCATATACTAGCTTCATTATTTTATTCTGCTGTCGTTGTAGTCTCTTTATGTCATTTTGATTTCCTGTTCCCCATAGTTGTAGCATGTAACATATTTTAGATTTGACATAGGCTTAATACATAATATTTTTTTCCTTGACAATATATTGTTATTTTTATTTAAAAAGGCACATACGAATATATTGCAAAAAATAAAAACGAAATAAAACAACATGAGACCAAAGGCCCAGTTAGGGACCATTCAGTTGGGATACAACATAATGGAAAGTGGAAGCATGCATGTTATTTAGGAATACAAAAATAAATTTATAACATAAACATAAAATTTAATTACGATTTGGACAACACGATTATTAATAAATTAATGAATGCAATGTCTCGTAGCAGTCTCCTGCAATGGTTTCTTTCCTTATACAGTGTGATGATTTTTACGCACTATAGATATCCCTAATTGGCGTGTCCCCATAATTTGTTTTTTTAAATAAACAAATTGTCGTTAATATTTAAAGCAATATTTTGAGTTTGTACAAATATTTGTAGACAAGGACTGGATTTAACTCCCTGGGGAGCTGTTAGCATTAACATATTACAACATAGATGAAGAAAATTTTAAAATAAGGTAATATAGATGTTTACGCATCTACATGGCTTATGACCTGTCATTGGCTGGTTTAAGTGGCCACTTTACACAGTGTGTAACATTCACCATTCTGCCCATATTTGAACATCCACGTTTCCTAAACTCTTCCGACTTTTGTGAAGTAAAAGAGCTGAAACATTTATCGCATGGGTGAGATTCATCCGGCTGAACCAAATCACCTCCTAGGCAACGCCTGAAAATATTTTTTTAATTTTTATACTTCTTCTTTTACCAGGTAGTTAATTCAACAATGTTTGAGAATAAATACTATTAACAGACAGAAAATTTATTCCTGATACTCTTTCGTTTAGTTTTTGTGTGAGGAAAACAAGAATAAGGACCTAGGTTTTGCCGATTTTAGCTAGGCATAATCAGTCCCAGTCATCACTCTCGTTTTCGCCCGCGTCCTTTAAGGACCGCGTCCGTCCAAGCAAGGTCCACTTCCGCAACCTCAAGACATCATAGGAGGCTGCTGCGTCCGTTCTTGGACTCGGTTACTAAATCAAACTACAATATTCTCCCTCGAGCTCTTACGTTCAAAACTCATCAATTTGGTGTTTTGGGTTTTGGTGTGAGAAAGGTTTAGTAAAGTACAAGTTTATAAAAAGAAAATCCTTAAAAGAATTAAATTAAATTTAAGGAATCAACAGTATAATCAAAACAAAATTAACCATTTAGAGTTTTTTTTTTTACTATAGATATTTTTTACAAACTATGTACCTACCTACAAATATTATGTACATTCAATTTTTATGTTTATGATATAGGAGATTGTTCTAAAAACTCTAAATACATTATGTGTGCATACGATATAAAGGTTTTTTTTAATTCAAACTGAAGGTTAAAAAATATGTGTTAAACAAATGATAAATTTAACTTTTTCAACTAGAATCCATAAAATTTATTCATAAATTAGCCACTGGTATAATTGTAGACGAAGAACTAAAACTTGAAAAAAAATATGTACTAAAGATGGACACAATACGAGAATATCAGAACAATATCGTGTACAACTTTCTAAAACGAGACAAGGATAGTCGAGATTTATAAACCAGGTACTGAAAATATACAATAAACTACCAGACAAAACTTAACAAAAGACTCAGACAACCTTTACAAAAGATGCTAAAAATATTATTATAATTAAGAGTAGAATATGATATTTAAAAAAGAAAATAGTATTTTGTTAAATCTTACTTCGGCCTCGTGGTGTAATGGTCAGCGCATTTGCCTACCATGGAAGAGGTCTCGGGTTCGATTCCCGACAGGGTCATTATGAAATATTTATTTAATAGGGTGTTCTCACATTAAAATATTTCATAGTCCCTGGACTGGTACCTGAAGCGAAAGACTGATAATTTTACTTTCATGTAACGAAAAATGATCAAGATACGCTGCAATCGGTGTACCAATGCAGGGCCCTATGCACCTTAGGTGCTGATAGGGAATGATGATGAAAGGTATGTTATCCGTAAGCGTTTATAAAAGAAATTTCAAATAAAAAAATAAAAATAATGGAACTGAACCCGCCACAGCAAATTCGCACATAGAGGAGTTCATTTTCCAATTATTTTATATTACTTTCCCTAGCGAAAGTTTTATAGTTTGGGAGATATGTCTATTTTTATACTTTATTGAGACTTTTTCAAAATTTGACCTTCAAGCATTCAGAATTTTTTTTATTATTTCTTGGTAGTCATAAATATCGGAACTTCTCTCAAACTAAAGTTTATTACGCTTTAAAAAAAAATATCTAAAAAAATACTTAAAAAATAGCTTAACGATTAAATTCAACCTGAAATTTAAAAAAAAACTACGGTGTTTCAATAATTTCTTTTACTAAAAGTTAGTTCTCTAGTTCGTCACCCCTTTTTTTTAAAGCGTAATATCTTATTTTTTATCCCCAGTTTGAGGGAAGTTCCGACGTATTGAAATCAGAAATGTTTATGACTACCAACAAATAATAAAAAATACAAAAATTAAGTTCTTAATGCTTGAAGGCCAAATTTTGGAAAAATCTCAATAAAGTATAAAAATTGACATATCTCCCAAACTAAAACATTAACTACGGAAAGTAAGTTTATTTGTTTAAATTTAATGTTGTGCACACAGTGCTATGTTAATATAAATCTAGACAATATTACGAACAAAAAATAAACCTAACACAGCACCAATTACGTACACAACACAATATATGAAACAACTATCTAACAGTACAACAAGATGTAAGAAAAATTTGTGCTTTGTGTGAATTTACTAGCGATTGTGTTTTTATTGTTGTGAGTATGAAATGTAGTGCGTGGAGTGAGGTGTATGGAGTAATGTGTATAAGATGTGGTGTTTATGTAGTGTGTATTCTGGTAGTACCTAGTTTAGTATTAATTGTTTCTGTTTATTTTCAAAGAGGCTAAATGATACTAATATTACAGTAACTTTAAACTTTGAAGTCCCATTATTAGCAAATGACCTCCTCTATTTGCGAATTTGCTATGGCGGGTTCGGTTCCAGTCACCCTGTATATTTTTACTTTGTCATTATTAGAGCACACATAATAATATGTTTATGTGTGCCCTACTTCAAGATTTAAAAAAAATATATATATTAATCGTATCCCACATGTTAACGTAATTAATTTAGCATATAGCGAAGTAATAATAATTGCTGTCAATAATCAGTGGTACGCATGTAGCACTGTTATGGCTGGAGCTCGCTGCTACTACTGCTACTACCGGGAGTGGCGCGGCGCATCTCGCGCGCGCCTCCTGCGCCCGCGCCCGCCCGCGGCGGAACTGGACTTTTCCTTTCTGGTCGCAGTGCGTTTGGCGCGTCGCTGCGGACCCGTCCTGCCACTGCTGTGGCCGTTGTGCGCGGTGCGCGATGCGCGCTCCTCGCCCCCGCCCGCGCCCCGCCCCCGCCCGCTACCGTCTGCTGTCCGCGCACAACCCGCCCGGTGCGCGCAACCTGGCGAGGGCCATTCGCTATAATAATACCGTTTTCTACAAACTATTTGAGGATCCGCAGTACTGAATTCCTCTGAAGAAGCGCGCGTTCAATAGAAATTTAAAAACCTCGTTTAAATTTTTTCCCCGCAATGTTGCATCTATTATACAAGGGTTGCTACTTAAGTTTTGAGATAGACAAGTAAAAACAAATACTTATAATCGAAAATGGCTTCTTTGTTTTTCAAAATATTCTCCTTGAAGATCAATACACTTTTGCATGCGTTTGAACCAATTTTCGAAGCACTTTTTCCAGTCCGATTGAGGTGACTCCGAAACACGTGATTTGAACGTATCAACCGCTTCTTCAGGCGTCGAAAAACGTGGACCCCGAAATTTAACTTTGATATGCGGGAATAAGAAAAAATCATTAGGTGCCAAATCAGGGCTGTACGGGGGATGACTCATCAATTCGATGTTTTGAATGCTCAAAAATTCACTTGTTTGAGCTGATGTGTGACAGCTTGCATTGTCGTTGTGGAGAATAATTTGTCTTCTGCAATTGGTTTCCCTTATTTTTCCGAACACTTCTGGCAAACAAATGGTCTTGTACCATTCAGAATTGACCGTTCTACGTTGCTCTAGTGAAACGGTGGCGACATGTCCAGTTATTCCGAAAAAACAGGCGACCATTTGCTTCGAAGTGCTTCGTGCGCGAACATTTTTTGTTGGATTTGGCTCGTCTTGAAAGATCAATACAGTCGATTGTTGTTTAGTTTCGGGTTCATATGCATAGATCCATAATTCGACGCCTGTCACGATTTTATAGACGTCTTTTGAAGTATCACGATTGAATTTTTTAAACATTTGTTTGCACCAATCGACGCGAGCCTTTTTTTGAGCGATTTTCAAATTATGCGGTATCCAACGCGAACAAATCTTTTTGACGACCAAATGTTCAAGCAATATTGAATGTACGCGAGTGGAACTAATGCCCAAGCATGCCTCAATCTCGCGGTATGTCACATGATAATCTTGCAATATCAGTTCACGCAAAGCATCGATTTTTTGGCACAACAGTAGATTTTGAACGACCTTTACGAAATTCGTCCTGTAACGAAGTGCGACCACGATTGAATTCAGAAAATCAGCGAAACACGGTGGCTCGAGATGATGCTTCATCACTAAAAGTCGCTGCAAGTTGATTGACACACTGTTGTTAGTTTAATCCACGTCGAAAGTCATAGAAAATCACCGCACAAAAATGTTCATGATTTATTTTCATTTTTTTAATTATTTATAAACACAATATCACTAGTATGACAAAACGTTCTGAGTACGTTTACCATTAAAAATGGTAAATTTTACGATGAAAATATCAGATTTCACATATTCACACTGGTATTGGCATATCTCAAAACTTAAGTAGCAAATGATACTGGTTATCATCATAAGCTCGACAGCCTCGGGTGGGCCTCGGCTGAATCCAGAAGTCTCCTCCACTCTTGCCGGTCTGCTGTCATCCCTTTCCAGTTTCTCACGTCCAACATTGTCGTATCCGCACTGATGCAGTCCAACCATCGCATTTCTTGCCTTCCTGGTCTTCGTCGTTCATTTTTATTATATGGCCTGCCCCCCTCGGGCGCCTCACTATACAAAACGATGACATACCATTAATAAAAAACGCTGACGTACACAAAATAATACCAGGCAACAACTTTACCGCATTAAACAAGCAAAGAGAAACGTAGGACAGTCAAAAATACTGTACAATGGATCTTAACACTACAATGACTTACTTACCACTTACAAATAAAAAAAAGGAAGTCAAATTTAAAATTAACCTTAAAAAGTACATGATGACTACACTAATCAGGCGAGACATAAGATGACTAGACCTTAAATTATTTCTTATATAACCCTAATGGGTTTTTAAAAATTAAGTTTTATTTGATTTAAGATAACAAATGCATGGAGAATTTGACAATACCGGAAATCTCCTCTAATAACCGAAAAATAGAATGTCAGTAGTTATACGTCTACGTTTTTGAGTAGTTTAGTTACGGAGGTTTTTACTTCTATTTTAACAGTTATGTTTTTGCTGTCTCCTAATCATATAAATGTTAAATACGATATGAAAGTTATAAACGAGTGCCCCATGCATCGGTTAATGTAAATAGAGGAAAAATACTTACCCCAAAAAAAGAGACAGTGAAATACAAATTTATTAGTATCGTTCGAGAAAACAAACTTAAAAAAAACCCTTGTTAGTTAAAAGACAAAGATAAATCTGTGAATGAGAAAAAATAAAAGTTGCCAACCTGGACGGTGGAAAAGGTGAAAATATTTTAGTTGTCAAAAGCGCTGTCCTTGCTCAGCGCAAGAGATATATAGAACATTATGAAGACTATTAAATAACACCTGGTTATATTTATTTTTAAACTATCAGTAGGTGTATACTCGTATTATTTAAACTCCGCAAACAGATTAAGCGTGCTAAAACGTAAACTATCAGTAGTGTATACACGTATTATTTAAACTCTGCAAACAGATTAAGCGTACTTGGGTACTTAAAAAAATATGAACTTCCGCTTCGCTTTTCTAAAGAAAAAAGTAAGAGGGAAACCCGGTTTCCGAGTGCTTCATCACCGAGACAGGAAGTTTTTTCAGGAAGGGCGAGAATAGTCACTTATGAGTAAAGCATGATGCTATTATCCGAGGCGACTACAGTTTATGACACTTTCTAGGTGAGCATATGGCCGAGCTATTAACGAGATTGAACTTATGCCAATTTTCCTGAAAATATCATACGGACCACACCTCATTATGCACTGGTGACACCATTCTGAGAGACAAATCTCACCATCATCACTTTTAGTAAAAAAATAAAAAAAGTTCGTTCTATTTACCGACGTTTCATTGATGCTGTAATGCGATCCAAAACGTCGGTAAATAGTACGAACGGCAAACGGCATAATAACCCAGAAAAAAATATTGCGCATTTGAGCAGTCGTGAAAATCTAAGAAATTTAAGTTTAAGTTTATTAACTGACGTTTTCTTAACGGATTTTTGTAACTATTCATTTCATTAAATTAGTTAGGTATAATATTTTTAAAAAAAAACATTTTATTAGCACACGAAGCATAAAAGTTCGGTTCAGAGACGTATTTAATCAATATTTTTAAGGAACTAACGGTAGTGATAACTATTCTAAAAATTTCACATTTAATAACGTATATACATATTTGTTGTATTCAGGAATATTTAAAAAATCAATCATTTAAAAATAGCTTATTACTCAATTGTACAATCTTTGTTACAATATGGCATATGCCATATTGTAACAAATATATTATTAAACCCTCTTAAAGTAGTACAAAGATTAATTATTAAATTAATTTAAAAGAAACCCTCAACATTAAATACGGAAAGTCTATTTAAAATATTTAAGGTTCATACAGTAGACACTTTTTATGAAATAAATTCTATTAAAAAAAAATATAAAAAAGAAAAAAAAAATGGAAAGTCACTCAGATACCAACATAATATTAAAATTCCTAAATTCCATACAAGTCGTGGTCAAAATAGTTTGTATTCAAAGGTGTAAAAAATTATAATAATCGTCCTAATGAACTAAAAACTACTCGTATTAAAAATAATATATCAATAAATAAATTTAAAGTTAATCTTTTGAAATTTTTTGAACTGGTGTAAAAACAACATTGAAATTTGATTAGTATGAATGTATTATTGTTTTATGTTTTTTCTTTATATATCGTATGTTTTTATTTTTTCTTTTCATGTACTCGTATTTAAAATTATATAAACTCTTATAAATAAACAACTAAAACAGTGTAAGTCACTCTCCAAGCACAAAAGTTAGTCTCTTTTTTGGAGAGTTACGGTGATAACATTTACTAGATGTGTAAAAGTAGATATGTTTAGAATTTTACAAAAATATGTACTTTTTATGAAATTTATGAATAAAAAAAATATATAAAAAAATGATAACATTTACCAAATTAATTCAATAATAAATAAAGTATGCAGTATCGCATAATATCGAGGAGGCGTCTGCGAGAAAGTTGCGGGAAAACATTGTTCAAATACCTATTCATAAAATTTCCCTGTCACCGCCTTTCTTCTTATAGCACAATAATTAATAAATAATATATTTTTATTATTGATTTCAAATTCTGTCAATAGTTATTTAATTAGGGTACAAGGCGACAGCGCAAGATGGCCAAACAATTAACCCCGCTTACGACGACAACCAAATTATAGTTATTAGTTATGTATTCATTTATTGAAAAATCATTTAACCGATGAAACACCTTTAAAAACATTTCTATATCCAAAATAAAACACTTTTATTGGATTTGATTCAACTTAAATATTTAATATAAAAAAACAAAACAGAAAAAAAGTAGAATTAAATCCAATAAAAGTGTTTTATTTTGGATACAGAACCAAATTTTAATATGAAATTCTATTAATTATCTGCATACACAATAAATAAGTTAAAATTTATTCTGTCGGAAATAAATGAATACTTGGAAATACGAGTAGGTGCATATGCTAAATTGCTAAAGCAGAAATCAGAACGCACCATTATGTAGATATGGGTATTGGGTATATGTGTGACAATGACCATTTGGTGTCTGTGACGCGTTTAGATTGATTTCCCAGAAATGTAGCTAATGAAGTGACCTCCTTTGCTAATATATTATACATTGTGCAAGTAATTTGTATGCGCAAAACCGAAAATCGATACGCGGGACACCTTATTCTATTGATAAATATACAAGTAAATAAACCAAAGGGTTAATTATAAATGTCGTAAATTATAAATGTCCAAATGTGGTCGTAAATATTACGAGCAATTTTTATTATTAAAAAAACATATGATTATAATTTGTGTGGGAAAAGTCAGATGCATTTTATACCCACATATTAGGTTTATTCGTTTATAACTCCAATCTAAAAAAGTATTTTTCGTACATTTTTTTTATTTAAATCAAAGAATTTTAAAGCTTAAAAATAATCAGAAGTCGAACTAAAGGATGCGTCATGGGGTCCATCACAAACTCTGAATTCAGGCAAAGAAATTTCAGGTCTCTGGGCCCCAAAATATTTAAGATGTTACCCGGACATTACAAAACCATAACCCGAATTCAATTAAATAAATTTGTTAAAAAATGGTAACAAAAATCAAAAAGGGTTATTATTTTTATAGACGTGCCCCTTGCATTATAAAAAGCTTATCTAATAAATTTTACTCGATTAAGCGTCAGAATATTTAAAAGCTGCAGATATAAATATAATATTTTAAGAATGTAGTTTTTTGTGAATATTAAAAGAAAAAAACAAATACTTTCTTGAAGTAAGAATATAAATACTGTAACAAGGTACTTGTTTTTTAAACCCCTGCTTTTAAATACTAAACAATTGTTGCTTATTGTATGATAACACAAGTAATTGAGTTGTCAATAATGTTTTGAGTTTGTCCAAATTTTGGTAGACAAGGACTGGATTCAACTTCCCAGGGAGCTGTTGATACTAACATTTTACAACAGAGATGAAGAACATTTTTAGATAAGGGAATATAAAAGTCTAGGCATCCGCAGCAGGGCTCATGCCCTGTCATTTAAGTGGCCACTTCACACACAGCGTAACATTCACCATTCTGCCCATATTTAATCCATCTATATTCTTTCAATTCTTTCAACTGTTGACGCTTGTTCAAGATGTTCAAATATATATGCATAGACTTTTATATTTCCTTATCTATAAATGTTCTTCATCTCTGTTGTAAAATGTTATTATCAACAGCTCCCTAGGGCGTTGAATCCAGTCCTTGTCTACCAAAATTTGGACAAACCCAAAACATTATTGATAACTCAATTACTTGTGTTACCATACAAGATGAAAAAATTGTTTAGTATTTAAAAGCAGAGGTTTTTTTTAAAAAAAACAAGATGAAAACCTTGCCACCAAAAATGGAATAAACATGTTACAGTATTTATATTCTTACATCATGTAAGTATTTTTTATTTTTTTTTAATATTCACAAAAAAAAAATCATTTTTTAAATATTATATTTATATCTGCAGCTTTTAAATATTCTGACGCTTAATCGAGAAAAAAATTATTAGATAAGCTTTTTATAATGCAAGGGACACGTCAATAAAAATAATAACTCTTTTTGATTTTAGCAACACAATGCTGGCGTTATAAATACAAAATTGTATTTCATAATGTTAATAATAATGTGTAAATAAATAATCTGCGTTGAAAATGGAATGGCTACCACATAATGTGAATATTTTGTAGTGTGGGAATCTGTAAGCGCCTTGTCATTGAATATTTATTAGCTATAACTCGTTATCCTCATCAAGTCTCGATACATGAAGCGGGGCCGCTTTTAGTCCTGTGCGACCCAAATATACAGTGGCCCCACACCTCACAGGACTATTATTGTAACTTCATAAAATAATCACCATAAAATTAATTCATAACTGATTGATTAAACATTTAATTAGTAAGTTCAAATATTTGTACACAATGAGGAAGTATAGTGTCTTTAAAAAAAATATTTGTTATTAGAATATTAAACTAAGCCAAAATAATATTTTTTCATTTTTAAATATCGTATTATCAGCGCTATGGTTTTTAAAATTTTTGTATTTCTGAAATAACTCCGCGTGTGACGTCAGAGATTGTTCTCTGTTAGTTCTTGCGATTGGTTCTTTTACGTTGGCCAAACCGGATATCCTTTAAAGCTCTCATATCATTGGACGGTTCATATGAACCAGTGACGTCATTCAAAGTAGTGCGATTGAGACTTCAGTTCTGTGTGAGAAATATAACCAGTAGCTCAATCACAAATAGTTATCACCGTGCTTTAAAACATGCTCAGCATTTGAGCGATCACAATGAACAATAATGAACATGCTTAAGTTATCGCAGTCATCGAATAGTTACCGAAATGTGCGTCCACTGTGATTGAGCTGCAGAACATTGGACGAGTGTTTTTGAATCGATGGCTCAGGTATAAATCCTGAAATAGGAAATCTTGCCACCTCGTAGTGTAGTGATCGGTGCGTCTATCTATTATGCTTGAGGTCCAGAGTTTGTTTTCTCGTATGGTGAACGTAAAACGTTGGTTTAATTTATTGTTGAAGCGTAAGACTAACCACGTTACCTCTCATGCAAGAGAAATGATCAAAATACGCTGCAATCGGAGTACCAATGCACTCAATGCAGTGCCCTATTCACCATTGGGTGCGATAGGGAAATACTGATAATCAGTATCAGGTTTGAGCGTTGTTTCAACGGGTACAGAACCTTTTAGAGTACGGAATATAATAAAGGCTTTGTGATCTGTCATAAACAGTAGTTTATCTATAGTTTATTGCTGAATAATAAATAGTTTATTAAATAATTCAGGTGTTTACCAATTAAAACGCAATTATTTTCCTTCAGTTTACGTTGAAAGTATAAAAAGAAATTTTGATATTCGCGTTAAAGAACATATGAGGTGTCTTCACAATAACAATTTCTCCAAATTCCTAAATCGCCTGATCAATTTTAATCGTGACTTTAATAAAAATACAGGAGTTAAAATCTTACATACAGATAAAGGGTTAAAATTAAATAATATGGAAATATTTCATAATAGAAAAGCTTTAAAAAAAAAATTCCTTTGATCAATAATCAAACAAACTTTCAATATAGCCCGTTATGCGATGTTCAATTGTAATGGTCACCCTAAACCTATTAAACTCACGTCCATCCCTTCATCCCCTCTCCTTTTTTCAACTACTCTTCAAACAAAACAAAATATTTTCATAATTTGATCAGTGCATGTTTGTCCTAATCAGTGAATATGCTTATTATAATGCATGTCGTGTCGGTTTTATATTTTTGTGCAATAAGGAATATTTTTATGTTTTTGTTAATATAGTTTATTTCCTTTTATAAATACTATAAGATAAAAAAGTACATTATAATCTTTTACATAATATTTTTTTTCTCTTTTTTATATTACAAAAAAATATTATACCTGTCTATTTGTTCAAGGAGCAAAAATTCATAAACATCTCTTGTATACCCACGAACAGGCCATGCCTTTGTGGGATTTTTAGTTTATTATTTTTACTGTTAATATGTATTTCATTGCTATGAAATTATCCTTTGTTTTTTTAATACTCTGTTTTGCCTCTTATGTTTATTGTAAAAAAACGAAAAAAATAAGATAAATGAAAATTTAAAAAAAACTATGATGAAGATGGGTAGTGAAGATGGGTAGGTTTTGCATGTTGGTTTAATAAGTGTCCCGACGAAGAGACGGGTACGTCTCGTAACCGGTAGGCATAGAAAAGTCGGTTAGTGGTTATGTACAAATATTTAATAACATTTGTTAAATATTTATTTTATTGTGATGAATAATTATAAAGTTAGTGCTTCAAATATCAATTTTATACAAAATGACTGTTTAAATTCACATCTTAATAATTTCTGTAGTAATACTGATTCACATTCGGTGAATAACGTGACTGATGTCATCATTTTCAATAACGTTTAATAACAAGTTCAGTTGGTATGCCTGTGAGGATGCAGTTGTGGTGACCGCTAAAAGTTTGCAACAGAAAGCCGCTACACCGTTACCCTTTATTTTTTATGCGTCGAAATTGCTGAAATTCCAAAATTTACATAAATGCCGAATGTGCCGCGGCCGGTCTACTTCGCGTCCCTTTGTACCACCCGCGGCCGCGTCCTGCGCCCGAGACCCGAACTTGCGCGGCCGCTGGCGCTGGCGAGAGTTCCGCACTCCTCGCCACTCACTCCACACTACACACTACACACTACACACTACACACTACACACTACACACTACACACTACACACTACACACTACACACTACACACTACACACTACACACTACACACTACACACTACACACATCACGCTGTCATCATCGCAATATACGAAGTAATAGGTAATATTTTTAGGATAACGAGGTGTAATTAGTTATTTCCATTACTAAATAAATAATAATTAATTTAAAAAAAAAACGATTTCTTCAAATATCTGTCTGCCTACATAATTTTGGTTATTATGTTGTGGTATTTTTTTTTTTTTGCCCCCTCTTTCACAGTAGTGGCTGCTCGATTGCGGAATAATACGCCCTCTTATGTCAGAAACGCCTTCTTTATTTACAAAATCAAGATTGAAATGCCACTATCTAAATATCTGAGGTTTTCATTTCTCCCTCTTCTTTGTACAGTGTGGATTTTTAGTTAATTTTTGTTTTAAATTTTGTATACATTTATAAGATTCTGTAACCTAAAATATGTTCACGTACATGTGGTTTTTTTCAAACTGAACGGTTTAGGTAGGCAGGGAGAAAATGGCTCAAAGTAGTAAGCCGGCCCTTATATGTATATAAAATGTACTACTTCCATTGTCCACAAGGATCATTTGTTAGTAAATACTATCACTATAAAAAAATAGATAATGGAGGTAGGATGCGCACAGATTGATGAGTGGATCAGGCTAAATAGGAGGAAATATGTTTTTATTTGTGAGTTTCATGTTTTTTTTTATTATATTTTGTAGGTTTTTTTTTTTGCTGGTAGTTCATCTAAACTGCCTAAATAGGGATAGCTTCCCCGTTGTAAGGCAGTAAATAATGTTTGAAATTAAGATATAATTACGTTTAATACGGCATGATTCAAAATGATATAAAATGTCTCCCTCGGCACGGTAAAGGAACATGTTCTTAAATGTAAAAAAAGTAATGTGTAAAGAACAAATAAATAAATAAACATGTGTCTAAAGCGTCAAATAAATAAATATTATGGTAGCTTTCACATCCGCGACCGACGTGACGTCGCGTCGACACGCGACGCCGATATTATCTTCAGTTATATAAAAAATATCGTATGCGTAAAAGTACGGTATCTTTTTTATGTTACGGAAGTTTTTTCCATGATCGCCGAGTTTCTCACAAACTCAATTAAATTAGATTAAATATTAAATATATATCTTAAAAGTCGAATACAATTTTCAGAATTATGACAAATCTAACCAGATATTGAATCCGTTTTTTTCAGATTCAAACAATTACAAACTATGTTTGTATGCGTATAAAAATGTAATAAATATATGTTTTATCGTTTGCCATTACCTTAAAAAAACTTATCATGCCTACATAATAGGGAGTGGCGTTTTACAATGATATGTTTTTTATTTTCGCTCTTGAAAATATATTTTTTTTGTTATAAAAGCTGTTGTTTTCTTTTAATAAATAAATAAATAAATATTTTCAAAATTACAAAATATAGGTACGTTATTTTCAATGAGTGTCAAATAAAATAGATAAATAAATATAATTTCTTTCTGCATAACTACATTCAATTATAAAACGTTACTAAACATAACGAACGGAAGCTTTTCAATAATTTCCCTTAAAATCTACGTCAAGAAATAAATTACAGAAAATTTAAGGATAAATTTTCAAAAAAAGCTTCCTGACATAATTAACATTAACCTCATTCTAAAAAAAAGGTGTATGTCTAATATGTGACTGTATATTAATTTACAAATTTAGTGTTTTTAATTATTTATTAATTAAAAAAAAAAAAATATTAATGTTAAATTTTATCAATTTTTACAATTGTTTAATTTTTTATTTATTGTATTATTTTGTTTTGCATTTTTTGTTTCTTTTTTATAATATTTTGTAAACTTGCCAAACACAAGAGCCAGACTCTTTTATTGACAAGTTCAACTTTAAGTGTTCCATTTTTTTAATGCATGTATTGTTTTTTTTTTATGCTAATAAAGGTTTTTATTTTTAAAAAAAATAAAAAAATATGAATAAACGCTGTTTCGCCGCACTGAAAGTAAAAAAGAACCTAACAGGCAGGTCGGCACAAACATATCTCTTATACCATACGTATATTGTGATTGCGAGTGAAAATAATGGACTAAACGAGTATGAATACAGTAGCCGAAGACAAAACTTGATAGATAAACACTCTAAAAACCTATTTTTCAGTGTTCTATTATTTTACGTGGGAAATGTAAACGTACCAGAAACGTTAGTATATTTGCTCCCGTTGGCGCTACTGAAATACAACTCGACTACAATATTGACAATACGCGTACTACTCTAGCGTTACTCGTCAGGTAGTTGGTACTTGTCTGCTGAATGAAAGCGTTCAAATATTCATGTTTAAATAGTTCAATAGAAAAATACGATTCCTAGCTTTTGTTTCAAGTATGCACTACAAGAACTTTTATACTCCATTAAGGTAAACATAGTTAAACAACTCCTATGAGTCATTAATATTTTGAGTTTGTTCAAATTTTTGTAGACAAGGACTGGATTCAACTCCCTGAAGAACTTTTAACATAAACATATTACAACATAGATGAAGAACATTTTAGAGAAGGTAATATAGAAGTCTGGGCACCTAGGGGGCTTATGCCCTGTCATTACACAAACATCACTCAGTCAGTCTAAACATTTACACAAAAATGCATTATGTAACTAAGTAGACATTATAATAATAAATATGTACATCTCCCTTCCCTTTCTTATCCTCTCTTTAAGCATTCGTGTCCTAATCCAATATACAATAACTTACTGTTCTTAAAAAAAATATAAAAAAATTCTTTGATTATTAAAATTCTTTGATTATTAAAATTTTTAACGAGTACATGAAAAAAACATTTTAATATTTGTAAACTTATTTGTATTTATTTAATATGTAATATGTTTTCTTTACTAACTTTCTATACTTTGTGAAAATCTGTTATTAGTTCTGAGTTTATACACTATATCTGTTTGTTTACTATAAATATGTATGTAAAACTGTTGATTTTCCAAATAAAATAAAATTGGCTGGTTTAAGTGGCCACTTTACACACTGTGTAACATTCACCATTCTGCCCATATTTTAACATCTTTAATCCTTGAATTTTTTTATCTGTTGATATTTGTGAAGTTTAAGAGCTGAAACCTTTATTTATGCGGGTGATATTCATCTAATTGAATTATTTCGCCCACATACTAGGCAACGCCTGAAAAATTTTTTTTTTTCAATTTCTATACTTCTTCATAGACCAGGAGGATTTATCAATATTTATCAACAATATTTTGAGTTTGTCCAAATTTTTGTAGATAAGGACTGGCTTCAACTTCCTGGGGAGCTGTTAATATTAACATATTACAACAGAGATGAAGAACATTTTAGAGAAGGTAATATAGAAGTCTAGTCTGGTGAACTATGACACAGAATAACACCATCAACAATATGTTGGAAAAATCCTTGATGCAAAAGCAAAATAAAAAACAATACCAGATCATGTTTTTAAGAAAAGTAGTTGGTGTAAAATTGACGTACTTTCCATATCCTAATATTGATGGTATTGATGATGTTGAAGAGAAAATACTTTGTAAGTTGAAGACACCAAAGTCATTCAAAAGAGAAAGGCTAGTTTTTACTGAATTGGAAAAAGGGAACTTTAATATCAACATATTACAACAGAGATAAAGAACATTTTAGAGGAAGTAATATAAAATTCTAGACATCTACAGGGCTTATGACCTGTCATTGGCTGGTTTAAGTGGCCATTTTTCACACTGTGTAATATTTACCATTTTGCCTGTATTTAAAAAATCTATATTCTTTCAATTATTTCATCTGTTGATGTTTGTGAAGTTAAAGAGGTGAACCTTTAATTTATGCGGGTGAGATTCATATAATTGATTTAGTTCACCTACATACAGGAATATAGATGTTCAAATATGGGCAGAATGGTGAATGTTACACAGTGTGTAAAGTGGCCATTTAAACCAGCCAATGACAGGTCATAAGCCCTGTAGATGCCTAGACTTACATATTACCTTCTCTAAAATGTTCTTCATCTATGTCCTATGAGTCAGTTGAATTTTTGTAATAGCACGACGGTATACATGTTTTGTAGTGATTAATATTATATACCGTATTTTTCGAACTATTTCATTTATGGGATGATTGCAAAATGTTATAGATGTAAAGAGTAGTGTTCTTAAATATAAAACAGTCATATGTCCACAGATAAATTACGATTCTTCAATTCCTTTTTTATGTAATGGAGGAGAAATTAACAATACCCAAATTCTTCAAAATAAGGCGATTAGGATTGTACTCAAAAGAAATATCTATTCTAATGTAGAACGAATGCACAAAGAAACTGGCTTGCTCACAGTAAAGCAGCAAATTGAATATAATGTAGCAATTTTTAAACATAAAATAATTAAGGGGATGAATAAAATAGAAACATTAATAACATTTAACCAACAATGCCATACATATGAAACAAGGGATAAAAAAAAGATAAGATTACCAATGAGAAGAAAAACAGAATAGCAAAACTCATTGTACGAGGGATTGAAGCTGTACAATGGAGTTACCTGAAGAAATAAAGGAGATAGAAAATATCGAAATATTTAAAATTAATAAGAAAATTTTTGTTATTAAGAAATTTTTATAAAAAACTGTTATTTAAAGTTTATATTAGTTCGTAGGATGTTACGAACTGTTATAAAGCATAAATAAATAAGACGCACTTTATTACTCTGAAAATTCAGCTGAAAATTGAGGCGCACCCAAAATACTATTTTTTCTAAAAATTGCTAAATAAATTTTGGGGTGCGTCTTATGATGCGATTCTGTCTGTGAAATATAACAAAAACTAAAACCCTCGATGAATGTTTCAGACTCGATTGCTATTCTCAGGTATTCTAGAAATTCATAATTCTGTAATTTTTTATTTTTATTGTAAAATTTCCATTAAAAGAGCTTGTATTTGTTATTAATTACAGTCATCAAATAAAGTCAAATAAATGTAAATTAATGCACTGAAAAGGTTCGCGTCTAGTGAAAAATTTTTTTTTTGATATAAACTAATTAAAAAAAAAACAGCATTTTTAAAAATTATTATTAAATTTGTTATTTTTAACTTTAAATGTTGTGGAACGTATAAATTCATATAAACGTATAGGTGTACTAATGTCAAGCAATTTTAATATATTGATATGAGGAATTTGAAGTTCGTAACATGCAAAAGCTGATGAAGTAATTTGGATGCAGTAAGCAGCACATCGAGTAGAACAGATGGGCAATTCAGTATAGTGATCTGTTAACAGCGTTAAGTGCAATCTGCATGTGTAATACCTATATATCGTGTGATATGAAGGTAGTATGAAGTTACACACAGATCGAGAGCTAGTCCCCGAACTTAAGATCTTTACTTTGAAACACTTATATAGTGCATCAGTTAGAAGTTCTAACTAAGGTGATGTGAATCTATTTATACGTGGAACATTCACGCGTCAGAGATCTTTTGCCTGGGCTCGGTTATTCGATGCAGGTTAAAAAATATATTTTAAGTTTCTGACAACATAAAACAATAAGTAAATAAAAAAAAAAACTTCAATAACTTACAGCAAGGATGTGAGAGAAAGAAATATGGAAGTCTAGGCATTTGCAGGGCTTATGAACTGTCATCGGCTGATTTAAGTGGCCGCTTTACATAATTATGTGACATTCATTATTTTGCCTATGTTTGAACATATTTCTTCAACTCTTCCACCTGTTGATTTTATTATTATTACTATTATTTATTTAATTGACAGACTTATGCAGTTCATTTTAACGATACTCTATAAAATTTCTTATAATAAATACAGTTACTTATCAAATAAAATACAACTTAATAAAATTAGAGCTAGGACAAAAAGAAAAGGGCTGAAACTTTTATTGTTGTAAAGATATTCATCTGATTGAATTATTTCACATACCAAGCAACGCCTGAAAACAAGTTTTCCAATTTTTAAAGCCTAGACTTCAATATTTCTTTCTCTAAAATGTTCTTCATCCCCGCTGTAATTTGTTTATAGGGGGTGAAATCTAAACATATGAATGTTAAAAAAAAAGAAAGATTAGTGACTTTTCCCGCTAAGCCAGCTAATGATAGACCATAAACTTTCATATTTCTTTCTCCATCAAGTAATGGAAATTTTAATTAAATACGTGTTTAATCAAGGGAAATTTCTCGAATTTCAAAAAGGCATCTTAGATTTTTGACGGGAAAAAATACACAGTTTCTAAACAAATGCATTTATTATTAAATGTCCTGAAATAATTTTTGTTATTACTCAACACATCAAAGTGTTTTACAGTCTGATTTTTTGCAAAGAAATGCGTTTTAAAATTATTTTTAGATAGGTAGTAAGAAAAAAATACAAATATTTTCTTAAGGAATGAATTAATTTTCGTGAGTTGAAGTTATAATTAGGTACGGGGTTTATTTCCTCCCAGTCGACGACAGTCCGCGCGGTATATTTTCAAATAGAAAATTAAATATTGTAACGATAGCGTAGAAACTTGGCACCTGTGAATCACAGCCGTAACACACCAATACAGAGACACGAGCTTTATATTTGTAGACACTCCGTGACTCAAAACGGTTCACCGCCACTTTTCTCAAGAAAATAAATAGAATGAGAAAAATATATCACCACGGAGAAGGCAGACGTACGAGCAGTTTCTTACAGGCCCAGGCGTTGCACAAATTAATAGCATTTTCCGAACATTCCTCATACCACACATCTGCAGTTAATTAATTAGGTAACATTTGGCTGGATTTTAATTTCCAGGCTAATTCATTTGTACCTGAATTTTTCTTTTATTACTTTCTAGTTTGCCTCATTTACGTTGTTTATTTCCCTTTTTATAAAGACTTTTTATCAAAATATAAAAACATCGGTCAAAAACACAGTATGGGATGTAGATGGATTGGCATGGGCTGTATGTTGATCGTGTTTATAAATATATTGTACACTAATATTTTACTTCCCTTGTTTGTCTTTAGTACATAATTTCATGTTTTTTTTATTCAGTTTGTAAAACATTTATTTATACAACTGTTGTAATTGGCTTAGGCCGTATATATGACAAATATAATAATTAAAAAACACGTTAAATTCATGTAAAAAATTACAGTAATTATAAAAATAACAAAAACAGAAATAACAATGACGTGTTACTACGCGTTCTGTTTTAGAATTGTAAAAAATGTGAAAAAAATAAGTATGAAAATAATTCTTATATTTGAAAAAAGTGAACTTAACAGAGTAAATAATAATGTATGTTATGTTATTTAAGAAGTCAATACATAATGTTATAATATAAGACAATAATTCACATTTGTTTTTATTCCTATGCGGTAAAATTGATGTGTCTGAATAACTGAAATTAATGATGAAAATGAAATATTATGTAGTCAAATTATATTAAAGTCATGAAATAACGTGCGGTTCGCTAACTAGTCGGTGTTCACAAATCTAACAATTATTTATACCTTAGGTAACACCTATCGTCAACTGATAAGAGGAAACGCGGTCTGACTTTTCTTCATCCAAACGTATTCTCGTATTTTGAAAGTAATTAATTTTTTTATTAAAAATGTTTTTTGTGTAAAATCAAGTAAACAAATCAAATCTATGAGTCGGGTCTTCGGGGCGTTCGTTATCGTGTTTGGAAAAATCGTCGGGTCGGATGGAAATCGCGAAATTTCAAATCCGGCGCGCGCAGCTGGAAAATACGATACCCGATGCACAGGGAACCGATTTCGCTGCGATCCTCACCGATTGTAATATCTTCATGGCCTCTACTTTTAATATTTGGCATAAAAAATGCACACACTCCATTCTTCTAATTTTCCATACCGTAAGATGGGGTGAAGTGGGCCAAATATAGGATATTTTCCCCTCATAACTCTGTAGGTTTTAATCCGATTTATTAATTTATTTGTTGAATTGTTAATAAACTACCGAGAATGCAACATCGAAAGATAATAACCGAAAAAAGTAATGTTTTTTTTAAAATGTTTTTTTCACCGCAGGATTGGGGTGAAGTAGTTCATTCGTTATAAATCTCTAGCCTGCCAACTTCACTTAAATAAACCTTCAAAAATATATTCTTTATAACAGCATCATACTTAAAATTATATTTGGAACCCCGAGGTAATATTGATTTTTTTTATTTAATAAAAACTAAAAATATAATTTTCGCACGTAAAGCATTATTTATTTAATACAGATAAATCTATTACAAAATGTATCTTATATGCTACTTTTTAGACAACATCAGTGTCAATTTCGCAAACATCAACAGATGAAAGAATTGAAGGAATATAAATGTTCAAATATGAGCAGAATGGTGAATGTCACACAGTGTGTAAAGTGGCCACTTAAACCAGCCTATGACAGGACATAAGCCCTGTAGATGCCTAGAATTTTATTTTACTTTCTCTAAAATGTTCTTCATCTCTGTTGTAGTATGTTAAAATTAAAGTTTCCTTTTTTCCATTCAGTAAAAACTAGCCTTCCTCTTCTGAATGACTTTGGTGTCTTCAACTTACAAAGTATTTTCTCTTCGCCAACATCATCAATACCATGATTTTTAGAATATACAAAGTACTAATCCATTTTTAGCCAAAAAAGAAGATTCAAATACATGTCAAGTATCAGATCATCGAAATAGTCATATGATTTCTCATGAACAAACACATCAAGGAGGTCAACAGCATGTGCAGCAACAGGCTTATAACAACGCAGGACAACATCCAGAATATGTCAATCAAAACTCTGAAATTGTAGATCTTCCGGCTGCAGAGTGTGTAAATCACCATAATCATCATAATGTACTCGCAACTAATCAAGAAGACACAATCGATTCAAGCACGTCAATTTTACACCAACTACTTTTCTTAAAAACATGATCTGGTATTGTTTTTCATTTTGCTTTTGCATCAAGGATTTTTCCAACATATTGTTGATGGTGTTATTCTGTGTCATAGTTCACCAGAACATAGTCGCCGATAGACAGTATCTCCGTAATTTATTTTCGTATTTCAAATGTCCGTAAAAAAAATTATTGCATTTAATTTGATACCTATAATGTACTCAATCAATAGCTTACATCACCATGAAAAATTTATCTTATTTTTTTTAGAATTTCGGTTTATGTTATATTCTTATTTTCTGTATGCAACATATGTAAAAACTATGGTCTTTTTCACAAATAAATAAGTATAATGTCATTGTTGTTTCCGGGCTACACTGTTATCAATTAATTAGTCCGTTTTGAAAGGCCACGTTGATATGTTTGTTATTTATTATGTTGTGAAAAGGTTTATTCCTAATATTGAAAACAAGTAGACAACTATCGGCTATCCCCGAGTGTAATATGTTGGAGTATTTTGAAATTAACTAAAAATATTGCCAGAAGTGTTGGCCTTGTTGATAATCTACCTGTTTCTCCAATATTAGTTTCAAGTTTCAATATCAGACAAAAGCAATGAAGATTAATCCGATTGATATTACATTTTTATCTACAAAACATGTAATTAGATGTTTATAATATGTTCATTGTTCATTTATCGAACGAATTTAGTGAGAATTACCTCGCGGATTAAAAAAAACCACATGTATATTTATTTATATTAAGCCTATTAATCTTTCTTCTCTAACTCATATAGTGTCCATGCGGCTCGACTGTAGAAACATCTCTCATCCACCATCAAAGATGTTACTACATTATCTCTGTTTAAATCACGTCTGAAGAAACATCTCCTTTCTCTTCCTTAATCTCTCCTCCTTTCCTCTTTCCTCTTTTTTCATTTTTCCCATTGAGTAAAAGTTTTGATTGAAGGTCATTTGTGAATAAACCCGTTTATTTCTATTTTAATATATCTTTAGCTTTTTAATCTTTATTTTCTATTGAATATGTCATGTTACTTGAATTATAAAAATTAAACGATTATTTTATTGGTTGGTTGGAAGAAATTGCCATTTGGCAATAAGCCCGCCAATGTACAAATAACTTTATGTACAAAAAGTTTAAAAAAAAAAACAATACAAACTAAAACTAAAAAAAAGGTAGAAAAATATGACCAATTTAAAGTTAATGAATATAAAACTAATAGCTGCTTAACTGCCAAAATGGACTGAAAAATATGTCCATATTATATTGGGTTGATCAACCCTAATGACGGACTCTTCGATGCGATCAGAAACGTCCACAAAGAGTGCTAAAGTCACAGGGCATAATAACCTTAAAAACTCGCAATGCATAGATTTACATGTTTTTGTAATTATTTTTACATTTCTTTATTTTATGGATAATCGCAGATCAGAGCAAAAAAACAAAAATAAAAATTAATTCCACTAAATTTGATTTTTTAATCAATGCGCGTCAGACTGATTATGCTAAACTAAAACCAACAACTTAGTTATAAAACTAAGCACTCATGAGGTTTTTGGATGATCTTAGCCCCTATAAAAGACAATTTATAAAAAAAAGTAACAATAGGGACATGCCAATGATAAAGTGTGTAAAAAAACGTCTCTCAAATAAAAACTCACGGAAAAAAAGTCAGACCGCGCATCCTCTTAAATATTTATGATGAATTCAATATGTTTGTACCTATATTTTGTTTTTATTTATTAATTTATTTCAAATTGATTGAACTAGAAAATTTAAAAAAAATAAACATTGCAAACCATTTTACGTCCATTATCTTTATATATATATATAATACTTCTGTACGAGTGATGTCACTGAGCTTCTTCCAAACGGCTAACCGTTTTACGTCCGGTTTTCAGGGAAATGTAGATCTTTGCGCTGCGCGTGTTCGTAGACATTAAAATTTTTAATCAGATCCGTAAAAAAAAGTCAAAAGCATAAATATTTTTTCATCGACCTACCAGGGTTGCATTTAACGAGAATGCATATACAGAAAAAAATGGAGGGATGTTGTTTTTTTGTGTTTAAAAAAAGTTTGTTTTCAAATGCTTACAAACAACATTAGCTTTTTATGGATCCCAATCAGATCCCCTTCTTACATTCCTTAAATTTCATCCCATTTATTTCTTTTTAATGGATTTTTGGTAATACTTAAATAATATTAACTGACACTTTTGAAAATTGCAATCATAAATAAAGTGCACTCCTGTTGGTGAGAAGTGCCGAGTTTGACATTTTGCAAAAAGAATTCTTTATTTAAAAATGAATTATTTTATGTTTTTTAAATTCAACCATAAACAAGTACCTAGGTACCTATTTATCAATGAAAAGTCTTTTTTCAAGCTAATAGCAGGCAAGTCAACGTTCGTGAAGGACAATGTCTGTCCGGTCCGCTAGTAATTATTATAAAATATTATGCGCAAATTTAAAAGTTCTCAAAAGTAGAGCGATGAAAATTGTTCTTAAGTATTATTGTATTCATTTAAATTTTAAAAAATCAATATATAACACAACACAAAATGCTTATAGTACAAGCCACGAACATATTATATTTATTTTCTTCGACGATAATCTGTTAGTGAGATTTTCTAGTTACCATATTACGAAGGTTGGCCAGATACCTACGTACAATTAGTTATACCTAGATCTAACATCTGAAAAAATCCACGAATAGAACTGACGAGTGATTGAAAGCGTCTTTTGGAAAGTGTTGGACAGAAGCTGACTGGAATAGTTTGAAAAATATAAGTCACAATGAACTTCCTGCAATATTCATTAAATTTACTTAAACTCTTCTCTTTTCCTTAAATTTCCATGATAGAGGTAAAACAGAAATATTCGTATTTTTTGGATCATTAGATGCACTTTTTTAATGTGAAAATTCAACCGAAAATTGAGGTGTGTCTTATGGTCTGATGCGTCTTAACGTCCGAAAAATACGGAAAAATAAAAAATAAAATAAAATTATAAAAAATAATAAAATACGTATTATTAACTATTATTTCGCGGAATCCAATATTTGAAATTAGTTGAAAAAATAAAGTACGAGCGATACATAAAAAAAATGTAGTATGAATTAGTTGCACAAAAATTTTAAGATTAATTCTTTTTCTTCATCATTTAAAAAAAAAAAGGAATCGAAAACATGAGTAAAAATGGTGAATTGTACACAGCGTGTAAATCGATTACCTGTCTTAATCAGTCGATATTAGGTTCTGTAAACGCCTAGACTTTAAAATGTATGTAAAAACAATCAAAACAAAACATCGCACCGTTTCCCCGTGAGAGTAGGCAGAGTGGATAGAACGCTACTTCTGTTTGCCTTCGCATACAGACCTCGCTTCCTCTACATTCATACATCTTCTCATGGACTCACGACGATTATTCCTACTTTTGTCATATTCATCTTCAAGTTTTTGTTGAACTTGGTCATACTATGTCGTGTTTGGTCTTCTTTGGTTTCTTGATCCATCCATATTTGTATCGTAAATTCTTTAAACCGTTCTTTCGTCGTCCATTCGCTCTACATGTCCAAACCAACGCAGCATTCTTTTTTGATTTTGTCCATAATGCTTTTCGCAGCCTTACATAATGCATGGATCTCGACAATTGTGCACATATTTGCTTGAGAGATCTTATTTAGACAGCATTCAGCCTACTTTCATCCTTGTTTTTCCAATTTCTTATTTCGCTTCAATACGTTAAGGGTACCAGTACTACACCACCGGCCCCAGTACTACATCGTGAATTGCTGATTTTGCCTCCTGCGAAAGTCTGTTATTTGTCAAGGTAGATTTTTTGGTTAATCCTGTATTTTTTTATGTTTCTGATCCTATATTTATTGTGATATACTCATTTGTCTGTGTCAACTAATTGCTTGTCCCATCACAAAACAGGACTTTTAGTCCCATGGAGTTGAGACTTATGTCTCAAATATTGTACAATAAACTGATGTGTGTGAATAAAAAATAAAAAAAAATTGTTGTCTAATAAAGGCAGTGTTTGCGGGCTCTTCAAACCACATTCGATGGTTATAAAACAGCGTATCTATCAACTAATTGTTTTCCTTCATGTATTTAATTTGATTTACTAACCATTGAATAATATTTTATGACAACTTACAATCATTACATAAAAGAGTAAAAATGTACTTTTATTATGAATTTTTGAATATGTGTTTACAAGATAATGTAATCATTTACGGTTGAATACAATTTCATATTAATATAATATAAACCATAATAAATAAAAATATATAGTGGGCATTCAGCGAAAAAGCATTAAATCAAAATTATTTTTTTTGCGGTTCTGACTTAACGATGCGATTGTTTGGCAATTTACAAAAATGCACTAAGTACTATCTACACTACAGGCCAAATTAAACATAAATCCATTCGGAGAATAGGAAAAAAAAAATCCACACAGGTTTAATGTTGGTATGCCAACATCCCTTATATCAAGGTTACTTTTTAATTTGTTTATTCGTTTTTTTTTACAAATTTATTTTTGAACCAACATTTTAAATACATAATTAAGAAAAATATTTTAAAAGATAAATTAATAAACAAGTCACACAAATATAGTTTATTATGTGAATTTGCATGTAAAATGCCTACATCACTATAGTATTAAGTGTAAAAATATTATAAAAGAAACGTTATTTTTTTATGAAAACTTTTTAATGTAGTTGGTAGATCAATGAAGCATTTCTTATAATTGTCTTTATAATTTTTGGTAACAAAATTATGTATTAATGCCTTACAAACTTTTAAACTCTAATATCTCTAAACTAGTAATTTCGACAAAATACTTTTTCGCAGAATGCTTACGATAATTTCCCTTAAAATAAAAGATGTTGATTATTTAAATACGTGTCACCATTTATTGTGTAAGACAATGACATGCTCGTAAATAATTATACTAAAACACAATGTTGTGGAAAAGCGGAGTTCGAGCCTCGGACCTCCTATCTCTAAGTCTGTAAAACTACCACGCTCACGGTACCACAACGGGCTTTAATAATTAATTTAAAAAAATTCTCGCAAAATTTTGAAATACTATAAATTACCTGCTTATTTTTCTATCCAGATATTATATTTTTAAACTTATGTAGCATGAATTGTCCTTCTTACGAAGCTTTAAAATGTGTTAAGGCTGTAGTCTGGTAAAACGCACGCGAAATGAGGAAATCATACGATTTTGCCATTTTAAAACGAATGTTTTTTTTAAATCGCGCAATAGTAAAAAGACATGTATTCCTCATTCACCTGAACCTATCAGTATGACGAAGGAGACGCGAAATAATAAATATGAAATGCATTCGTCACAAACAAATAATTTGTCCATTGAATTCCCATAGGTGCAGAACGTCGAGTGAATTGGATCTCTTCTAGTTCCGGAGTGTGTATCGGAGCGGCGCGACGCCGACGCCGACCGGTAGTGAAGGCGGTGAGCGGCGTCTGTGGCGGGGAGCTATTTCCATTCTCCCGCGCCTGTCTAGCCTCCCCCTCCCCACCCCCTGTCCGCACTGCCAGAGAGTTCTTCCCAAACAAGATTTACGACGTTAGGTTCAAGTGGCGAGTAAACTACAGTCACTAGCCAGACTGCTCATAATATTACCATTGCTGTAAATTACACAACTTATGAGGCGCGTACATAAACACCGTCTTCTTGTACTCGATGATCGTTAACACCTTAAAAAACAGTTATTGAAAATAATGAAAATTTTATTGAGTGTTTAAATTTGTTCTGATTTACTTTAATGGTGTATTATATACGTAGTGCATTTTGACCGAAATTGAGGGTACAAACATTTCTCTCAATTTTTTTCTTCGTCGTATAAACCGACACTTGGAAAAAAAATAGTTTTTTATGTTCTTATCAAAAACCCTGTTATACGACGTTCAAAAAATCAACAAATTTATATCACACAAAACTGAACTTTTTTTTACGAATTGTCGTTACTTTAACAAGGCGCACATTAAAATCTTTTTTTTATTTTTTATAATTTCAGTATATTATAAGAAGTGTATATTATATAGTCAAAATGACTGAAGATTTTTATTACCAAATAATAGTTCTTCAACCCCCTTTCCAACCAGTCATTTTAAAACAGCATGAACTTGGAAGTTCATTTGCAAAGTAAGTACTGACTATATTTACTTGAAGATTTTCTGAATTCATTTAAGTAGAATGTTTTCTGGCAAGACTATTCGTTCTAAAATGTATATTTGAAGCACTACCTTTGTAGCTATTCACTACAATGAAATAAATGTAAAATAACTTTATTTTTGGCCATTTATTTCATCTACGGTATTTATGTAGAAAAAGTAAAAAATAATTGGGTAAAAACAAAGTCGTTCTATATTTATTTTACAATTTATTTAATTTTGTTGGGTTTACCGCGAGTAAACTTTAAGTAATCAAACAACAAACAAAAAGTAATCATCCAACTGCCCGCGTCGCATTCGCGTCTTTCGAAATTCATCCGAGGTAGCGGTTTTTATCAAATTTATAAAGTATTAATTTATATTTCACAAAATGTTTTGTTTGTATATATAAGTAATCAAATATACTGTTTAATTCTGTTTTTTTCAAACAAACTAGAATTTTCACCCAGCTTTGCTCGGGATCGAGATAAATGAATTTTTCACAAGTTGTAAACAACCATTACTTGGATTGCCCTGTTGTTGAAATTTGTTAACCTCGCTTTCTGTTAGTTATTTCAAGTTCACGTCACTGCGATTTAACGCTAGTGAATTTTATTGATTCTCTGAAGATTTACTAAGAAAAAAATATTTAAAATTACACAATTGATATAAAATTAGAATTCTACTAAATATTACTTTTCTTTTATGCATAAGCACAATATGTGTTTAAAATTTATTTATTATTTATTATATAAACGGCCTAAGCCAATTACAACAGTTACATGAAGAAACATGAATGCAAGAAACTGAACAAATGATTTACATAATATTATAGTTAAAGTGTTTTAATTTATTTTATAAAATTTCAACCTCGAAATAGCCCAAAACCTATTTGTTCTACATCTATAGATGTAGAAAAAAAGGCAAAGAGAAATAATATTAAGAAATTTTAACAGGGATGGAGAACATTTTAGAGAAGGAAAAATGGAAGTCTAGTCATTTACAGGGATTATGACATGTCATTGTCTGGTTTTAGTTGTCACTTTACACACTGTGTAACATTCAGCATTTTACCTGTATTTGAACATCCATATTTTTTCAATTCTTCTGTTGATTTTAGTTGTGAAGAAATTCATCTGATAATATTATTTTACATACTAGGTAACGCTTGAAAACAATTTTCCAATTCCAATTTAACTTCCGTATTCCCATCTCTAAAATGTTCTCCATCCCTGTTGTAATTTATTAATCTTAATGACTCTCTACGGGGTGAAATCCACTCTTTTGTGTACAAACATTTGGACAAACTCAAAATATTGTAAGAAATAATATTATAATAAAAATGTTTTGAAACGGAAAAACAATATTAGAGCAGATGCTAAGCTTTTTTCTTTTAGCAAATTAACGTTTTTTTTTTATTATTCATTTAAATTGGTGGTAATTTACATTTTAGTAAACAGGTACTTGATATTTCAAGTGTTGTCCCGACACATTTCCGCAATTTTCGTTTTTATCGGGCTTTTTATGGTCTTTGCTCTTCACGTTATATAATTTTTCATGAATTCCCAAAAACTCAATCAAAATTTTGTCAATTTTACTAGTCCATATCATGTTTGCACTCATTTTGAAAGGTTTGATGGGCAAAAAAGTTCTTTGCCATGCGGGTAAAATTGTTCGAACCGCTATGGCGGCAATTCTGCAAATAGCGGCACCGATGTCTGACGTTGAACTCACAATTCATTTGTGCCATTGATTTGTAATAAATTTTACGGCCGCTAGATGACAGCGCCGCTCTTCTAGGACACCGTAGCTTTTGTCAGAGTAAAGTGAACATTAAAATGCGGTTTCCTAACCAATTGTGTTGTTATCAATCGAATTTTCGGTATAAATCGGTCTTTTTACCGGTAACTTGAAGCGAAGTGAAATTAAAAATCGACTTTTGAAATGCCTTTGCTAGATCAACCTAAACCAATTTTTCACGGTCTTCATTGGCATAAAAACTTTATTTTTAAAAGTAAATCACAGCAAAGTGAATTTTAGAAACAACATTTAAAATGTCTAGATCAATCAATGCTTTCAAGACGATTTTTTTAGAGCTTTTCTGGCATAAAAATTAACATCAGCCTTGCTGTTTTCAAACCGGGTTTTTCTTGGCCTTCTTCGGTATAAAACAAAAAACAACGGATAAGCCACAACGACTTGAAATTTAAAAATTGACAATTATTTTTACACGAAATAACATAGCAAGGCATATAAAATTAAAATAAAACTATTTTTTTTAGAAGCGACAAAAATTGATTTTGATTCTATTTTAAGGAAAGCTGATCAAAAATTCTAGTATTTTATACATTTAAATATGTTTTATAAGGTTTCATTTACCTTCAATCTTCATATAAATTAGTTTTTTTAATCTCGCAATCACACTTGTTTTTATTTTTTAAAAGAACACCTTATAACTACACATATTTATTTTTTTTAAATTAGAAAATATTGGAAATTCAAATGGGAAATTTTTTTAGTAATTAAATGTTAATTATCTTTTAAATAAAAAAAAATATTCCGAGGGAAAGGGATACATTTGAATAGATGAATAATTTTTGTAAAACAATTTTTCGGCACAGTATGATGTGTTGTTGTCTCCACATATCAAGCCAAGTAATCTGATGAACTGTGAACAAAATCTTGACACAGGAATGTATTTATGTTTTTCAGGAGACATCAATACTTCAGCCATGTATTTTATTCTGAAAATTTACTTGTCGTTAACATTTTATCGGGATATTTTGCGGCTTATGTTTGTCTAATTAGCAGCTCACTGTTATAATACGCGTGCGATAAAATTCCACAGGAATTCAAATTAAAATAGTGACAGAAATACGAATGTTAAGTCATCAAATTTACATCGAGTTTTTATCGCGATTTTCCACAAATAAAAATCATACCAGAGTCAAATTTAAAAATACTCACTCGAAATAGAGAAAATAAAAGAAAAAATGCGTTCATTTAGACTGACGCTATTTTCATGACATAAACCTGTTGATATCGGCGATTATCATAGACCAAAAATAAAACAAATTCATTCATCTGTCATTGGGTGGTCATCACGTCCGAGTCTAGTATGGTTTAGGTATAAAAACATCGTAAATTGAATTATTGAGAAAATAATCGAATAATTTTTATTTAACTTATTTTAAAAACGGATTTTAGCATTATATTTATTAAGTAAAAGTCTAGGCATCTACAGGGCTTATGACCTGTCATTGGCTGGTTTAAGTGGCCGCTTTATACACTGTGTAACGTTGACTCTAAAATGTTTTTCATCTCTGTTGTAATATGTTAATATTAACAGCTCCCCAGAGAATTGAATCCAGTCCTTGTCTACAAAAATTTGGACAACCCAAAATATTGTAGATAAATCCCCTAATCCATGAAGAAGAATGGAAATTGAAAAAGTAAGATTTTCTATATTTGCCTAGTATGTAGATGAATTAATTCAATTGGATGAATCTCATACTCATAAATAAATAATTCAGCTCTTTAACTTTACAAACGTCAACGGATGAAAGAATTAAAGAAATAAAGATGTTCAAATATATGCAAAATGGTGAATATTACACAGGGTGCAAAGTTGCCACTTAAACCAGCCAATGACAGGTTCTAAGCCCTGTAGATGCCTAGCTTTTATATTACCTTCTTTAAAATGTTATTCATCTCGGTTTTAATATGTAAATATTAACAGCTCCACAGGGAGTTGAATCCAGTCCTTGTCTACAAAATTTAGACCAACTCAAAATATTGATGATTTATTAAGTAGATGTATACAAACGCTTGGTTAACATTAGCATGGCGATTTTCTTACTCTAAGCTCACAATTAGAAATTTTCCAAACACCACGGGGAGTTGTACAAAGTGACGATTCTCGTATACTTTATGGAGTACCACAAGGAAGTGTCTTGGGACCTGTTCTCTTCTTTGTATATATAAACTACTGGTGATTTGAGAAATGCCGGAAAAACTGCACTGTTTGCTGATGAGACGGTTGTTGTGTTTGTGACTAGTGAGAAACTCTGTGTTTCAAAAACCAAAGTGTGGCATGAGTTATGTCAAAAGCAGGCTAGATGATAATCTGCTTACGCTAAATGTGGATAAAACAATATATATTATATTTAGTGTAAAAGATGGGTCACCACCTGAAACCAGTTTACCGGTTCAACTTGACTGTATAAATTCAAGTCAGCTATTAAAACCAGCTGATAACATAAAATGCATAGAAAAATTTATGAATTTCGTTTCCCATTGACATGTTTTTAGATTTTTTTATTTATTTTTATTACTTATTTTTTGCACCGTGTTATTTCGAATTTTAAATTACTTAATTGTTGGACCACGTTATTTCGAAACCGTGTAAAACGAGGTTTCAGTGCACATACAAAACAGCTTGCAGTTGGTGTCACGTCACTTTGAAGTCACATGTCATGACCGCCGAGCAGCGTTGCAAACTCTACTGATTTTCCGTTGGATATACCGATTTTGGGAGCAATCTACCGAATTTGATGGTAACTATATCGATTTTTAAAAATCTTTAAAAATCCACTATTTTATGACATAACAGCGGCCATCCCTTCCCCCCGCCGCTCACCACGGTTTTTAAACTGAAGGTTTCATAAAAAAAAACCGTTTTTAAAGTAGCGCGGCTAACCCCTCCTCCACGACAAATCAGGCCGGCAATGTGAAACTGTTTCCTAGAAAAACAGTAAAAACAGTTTTTAAAGTAAAATGGCAAAATCGGTTGACAATGCTGGAATACTTTATAGGACGCGTATACGTCATAGGGCGCAAAATATCGTTTTTCGGTAATTCAAAATATGCGTATTCGGATTTTCAACCATTTATAGTAAAAAAATTATCTGACGCCGCAAGGAAAAAAGTATTTTTTATTGTTAAAACAAACGTGAAAAGACCGAAAATTTTACTGCATATTTACTTTATAATTGTATATTTAATTTGTGATCTCATTATTGAACTGGAAGATAAATATTGTATTCATAAATTTTTAGTATTTTCTGCTTTTGTAAGACCATTTTGTTTCAGAAGTAATATTGTGATCAGTTTGATAGCCCTTTCTGTCTAGGGGTAATGATCCACATGGAATTTTATATACACGAGCTATTATGAATCATGTAATTAGAAATTAGCATAATATATTTTAGAATATAGCGTGACTCTTGCCATCAAATATTTGGGTACCTTATTTAATATGCTTTGAGGTGATTGTTCTCTCTTAAAAAGGTTAATCTCAGGATAAAATAATGTAACGAATTTTATAATTTATGTGCAAAAGCATTCTTTAAATATTTGTGATAATTTTCATGATTTGCGTGTCAGATATGGTTTTTTAAAACACATTTAATATTTATTATAGAAATAAAAGACGAGTGATACTTTAATTAACAAATTTGGGAAAACCAGGGACCGGTTTCATCGCTTTCGCGACATCTTCAAGACTGGTATCTTTACTATAAAATTTAATGTATTTATACAAAACAGTAAGAACAGAGAACTAAAAATTATATAATGGTATTTTTAATTATGTCATTTTTGTCTGAAGGACCCTTTAAAAAAGTGTTTTGAGGTACCTAATGAGTTGATATGATGATCATTAAATGAGTTTAAATATTAATTTATATATCGAGCACGAACTTAGTGGTTATTCATTATAATAAAATAAATAAAACCACTTTGTTTTTAACTACTCATTTTTAATTTTTCTACTGACCGGTTTCAAAGCTACACAAGCTTCTTTATCAATTTTACATATTGGGTACATATATTTTGTTAATTTTAAAAACTTTTTCATTCTTGTAATTTTTTGACATTTGCACTCTCATGCTCGTTCAGCTTGTATATATACATACATATAATTTTTAAAGTTTTCATATTTTTTAATCTTTCTTTTTCTTTTATAGATTGTAGTATGTAAATATAATTTTGATATCATTTTCATACTTTGTATTATGGTTATTTTGTAATTTTTTGAAACTTTTTGAAACTTTTTCATACTCTTTTAATTTGTAGTGTATCATAATTTTTATTCTGCTTTTGTAAATAATGTTATAGTTTAAAATATAAAAATGTTTGTAAATTAAAATTGTTATTCGCATGTCTCTAAATGTGGTTTTTACAAAAACTCCATGGGAATATTATAAAAAAATATGTATATGTTTTCAAAATTAATTTTAAAAAATATATATATATTTTATTTTATCAATATTGTGTTTCGTACGGAACTAATAAATCAAGTCACTTTGTCTTGTAAGGATGGGAAACGTACTTTGAAATAGATATTGTTTATTTGGTTCATAAAAAAATATTTTTATAAATAAAAACTTCAATATAGTTTACATGAACTAAATTATATGTTTACTAGAAATAAAACGTTTCGAGCTACGAAATCAGAAATATACAATTTACGGAAGATGTGTAGCAATATGAAAATTTTTATATTATTTGGATTTTCATTACTTATCCCTATATATAAAAGGTAATGCTAGTATGTGTATTCCTCGATAGACTAAATAACGACTAGACCGAAGCACGTGCTGTTTTTCAGAAAATAACGAGCTTTCGCCTGGGCTCTTTGCTCTTTAGATCGTGTTTATAGCTCTTTAGATCGTTAATTTGTTAAAATGAAAAAAAGTTAGGAGCGTAAATGTTTTTTTCATCGTTCATCAGAGCTGCATTTGACGAAAATGCACATTCTAAAAAATGGACGGAAGTTTTTTTTGTATTTAAAAAAAGTTTGTTTTTAAATTTTTACAAAAAACATTTGTTCTGGATGAAAATAAGATTTTTTCCTTAAATTCCTTATAATTTCTACCCATTTATTTCTATTGACTGGATTTTTGGTAGTAGTAAAATAATATTTACTGATCTATAATACATTTTTGAAAATCGTATTCCTCCATAAAGTAATCTCCTTCTAGGATCTTATTGTCAAATAAGAAAAATGTAAATAGGGGCAAGATTTTTTATTGTCTATGCGCTCTGTAGCTGCAAAACTTGCTGTAATCCAACTCCTGTATATCATAATTGGAGACGAGGAACAAAAATCCCAACCGTCCATGTGCTCTGTAGCTGCAAGACGTGGTGGGATATTTGTTTATTGTATAGCACCCTTGAGGTGAGTTTCACAAAATCGGCGCTATATAAATTATCCAAATATATATATATATTGTACTAATTCTCATCATCATCCAGTCTAATAATCTATAACCTTCTAACCGATATACAAATTATATTACATATACATGTTTGCATAACGCATTTCCTGTTCCATATTCAAAACTACATTTAAAAAAGAATATTTGGCAACAATCCATTGTCATATTTCCCTGTCCTTGTAACACAAAAATATTTCGGAGTTCAAAGAAAAAACATTAATGGTTCCGCCGAAAGTTTTTACAGGTAAAGTTACATCGAGACATACGAGCTGCATTTTTTTTTATTAAAACCTTCAGGTATTCTCTTCAGAGCATTTCATATATTATCTGCATTAAAAAATATGGAAATTAAAGCAAACGGATTTTGTTACATTCAGTTATTGTACAACTTGAAAATACATATGAAAATAAAAATTAATATAAGATAATACCTTAAAACACCCATATATTATAATCCAAAAACAATTTACGACAGCTACACACCAATTTATTATAAAAACTCTTCGTCTTTCCATTTCGATCCTACACACATGTTCATTTAAAAAGAAATAAATTAATTTATGTGAAATATTGCTGTTTTCCTGAAACTGTTCTTCAGTCGAAAAGAAAAGTGATTTTAACGTTTCCCGTTTTCCACAATCAATCGAAAGCTTAAAAAAATGAATACTTTTTGATTAGCCACCATTTACATGATTTGAAAAATGAAATGTAGTTTTTCTAATTATTTTCAAGTTTTTTTGAAATGAGATGATCTTTTTGGTTTTTTTTTTTACAAACGGTGCTACACAATAACTACAGTAGAACCCAACCATCCAAACTCTGACTATCCGAATCGCTTTGACCGAGACGTTCTTCTTCTTCGTTTTTTCATGGCCTTTTCACATCTCAACTCGGGTGTTCTGGCCAGGTCGAGTATTTTTGTTTTTTTTTTTTTTACATATATACACATGTGTTAGTAATATAATATGGAAGATGTCTCAAACTTGTTCGGAATCACTTTGGAAAACCAAGGCTTTTCTGTTACAGAAAATTGTTGAAATGTTGAAAATGAAATTTGGTTTTTCTAATTATTTTCAAGTTTTTTTGTATTAGTTCACATTGCGTGTATTTAAAATGATCTTATTTGTCCTTTTTTTACAAACAGTGCTACAAAATAACTACAGTAGAACGCAACTATCCAAACTCCGACTATCCGAATCGCTTTGACCGAGACGTTCAGCAAGCGATGACTTTTATTTACAGTACGGTACGTACATACTGTACTGATGTACAGCACTTGTAACTACGCTTAACATTTAGAACTGTCGCCTTTTTATGTAATTAATTATAAGCTATTTTTATATTTTAAAAAAAATCTCACATTTTCAACATACGTACAGTAAATTGAACTAGCCAAATTTTTGATTATTCGTTTCGGTCCCTATTGATTCGGATAATTGAAGTTCTACTGTAGTTACGGTCATCCTAATATAAACTATCAAAATTATATATAATATTATGCTCGTATACAGTCATCTCTTATAGTGATGGAAGGCCTATTATAACCATACTAAGTCTTTAGAAATCGGTCCAAAACTTATTTTTAAATTAGGTATACTTTATAAAATGTTTACTTTTCACTCCAACCAATGATTTCATGAAACTGTAAAAAAAACACTGTTAGTAGTCTCTGTTTTTGTGCGTCAAAATTCATTTCCCTACATAAACAATTGATACCAAAACAAGTTTCATTTTACATAGTTCCAAAACTGCTTAACGTATTCAGTAAGGCTAATATTATTTATTTATTTATTTTAAAGAAACAAATAGTCGACAATGATAAATTAACATTAAAAAAAAAATTCAGTTTAAAGAGAGACCAGCGAAGTTTTCTAAATAAAAATCACACATATTATTAAATTGTGTTACAACAAAAAGATGTGTATATTATGGACAGGGATGAATTATTTGAGTTCATTGCGATTACATAATAATTTTTAAAAACTTACACACGATTAGATTGGATATTTACTTAACGAATCGGGTTGTGGTCCTGTGGTTAGTAAAAATTCTTTTTTTTTTATTATGTGAACATTTAATGAAAAAACCAACAAAAAATTGCATGAACCTATGCACTAATACAAAAATACAGTTAAATTAGATGCAAAAAATGAGATATTGGTGTTATCGGGTGCAGTAAGGTCAATTCTATGTTTCGATAAAAACAGTCCGACCGCTTTTGCACAAAAAAACTGTTATAATCACCTTCTGAAAATAGTGTCGATCGCAAAAACCCCATTTTTCAATTTGCAGAAAACACCCACAGCACTAGAAAATCTTACGGTACTTTTAAAATCATTAAAATGATCAAATATATAATTAGATTATTGTTTGTACTATAAAAACCTAATGTATTCATTAAATAGGTGCGAAGGTTTTCACGGACACTGTTATCAATATGTTTCTTTTTTGGGTGATAGCGCGTGTGTTGGATTTGTTCCGACGTTGCGGCTATCATTGCAGGAGCCATCTTCAGGGTAAACAGGGCAGTTTACCCTGAAGATGGCTCCTGCAATGGTAGCCGAAACGTCGGAACAAATCCAACATACACGGTATCACCCAAAAAAGAAACATATTCATTGTTTATCATTTGTCAGTCAAAAAAATTCAGACTTGTGTGGATTTGATTATTTATTATTTTTACAAAAGTGGTAGTATCTTAGTTTCACTTTTCTGTGGCTAGCTGCTTTTTGCATAACTACGTTCAATTATAGGACGGGATTAAAGAAAAAAAAAATTAAAAATTTAAATACAATTTTTATATAAATGTAATACATATATTTTCATCAATGTTTCCAATTACGTAAAAGAAAAAACAATGATGATGCCAAAAATGTTATCGAAAAAATATGCTACCTGGGGGACTCTAGATACGCCCAGTAGGCCCGGAAGGATTAACATTACTTACGCACGGCGGCCACGCCAGTATTAGTGTGTTATCTAGTGAGAAGATCGCTTAACAAAAAAAATTCACATGAGCAAATGCTGAGAAGTTTCCGATTGGTCCACATAAGTATATCCCTCCTGATCCTAACAGTTTAAAAAAATTAAAGAAATTCAATTGTATATTTTTTTATTTAACTTGTATATCATAAGCAAGGTAAATAATAAAGCAACTCCAATATAAAAAAATAAATAAAAAAAAACAAACAAAAATTGATAAGAAAATGAAAAGATTTTATGAAACTTTCTGCCCCCCATACTTGGCCAGTAAAAACATAAAATCGACCTTAATGTTATTTCATTATGTGTCCAGGCGAATGAAGAATACAATTATGCGGCAAATACAACCAGAACCTTAACCTAGTACTTGCTATTCGACGACTACTCTACTTCTTCTTCTTCTTATGGTTCCTCTCCCCGATGGAGGTTGGAAATCATCGTTGCGATTCTTACTTTATTGATAAAGATGTTTAAACATAAAAGCAGACTGGTGAATGTTACACAGTGTGTAAAGAGGTCACTTAAACCACCCAATGACAGGCCATAAGCCCTGTAAATGCCTAGACTTCCATATTTCCTTCTTTAAGGTATTCTACATCCCTGTTGTAATTTATTAATCTTAATGACTCCCGAGGGGGTAAAATCCAGTCTTTTGTATACAAATCATTTCTCTACAATACCGCAGAGTGTGTGCGGACCAACTACTGCTTTACAAAATTGTGACAGGAATGGTTGACTGTACAGAGCTGCTTGGTTTAATAACAATACATGTGCCAGCCAGGATTTGTAGACGGTACCACCTGTTTCATGTACCAATAAGTAAATCATCGTATGTTAAAAATGCTTTTTTTCGTAGGACTTTTTCAATGTACAATACAAAATTTAAAAATATAGATTATACAAACATAACTCTGTCAGATTTAAAATTTACACTAAAAATGTATAATGTAACTTAGTAGACATTATAATAATAAATATGTACATCTCCCCCCCCCCCTCCTTATCCTCTCTTCAAGCATTTTTGTCCTTATCCCGCCCAATTTACAGTAACTTAATGTTCTTAAAATAAATATTTAAAAAATCTTTGATTATTGAGTACATGAAAATAACATTTTTATATGTATAAATTGTATGTATTGATTTGATATGTAATATATTTTCTTTCCTAACTTTGTATACTATGTGGAAATCTGTTATTAGTTCTGAGTTTATACACTATATCTGTTTGTTTACTAAAAATATGTATGTAGAACTGTTGATTTCCCTAATAAAATAAAATAAAATAAAATAAATAAAATAAACGTTTGGACAAACTCAAATATCGTAAATAAATAAGTGGCATTATTTTTTTTAAATAACGGTGTAATCAGAAGGCGGATATATAATTAAGCGCTCTCTTGGGGTATGGCCTAAGGTGTTGGTTTCACATTGAGATCAAAATGATTATTATAATGTAATTTTTCTCCATCCTGTCATGTAGTATTCAGTTCACAAATGTAATTTAATAAGTGAATTCCAAATCGGTCAATTTTAGTGTTAAAATCCGTGTTTTTTCTTTATTTTATCTTCAAACTTCTTGCTGGGCCCTTTGTTCCTTTTCTTGTATTACCTTTTGTATCAGACACCATTTATTTTTTACTCATAATTTAATCTAGGACATAATCAAATTAGAATCTAATGGATTTTCTATTTTATTTTTTTATTTTAAAAGTCCGGCGCTCTCCGCTTTTTTTAGTTTGAGTTTAATTAATTTAGAATCATTATCTGTTGCGCGTGTAATTAATTTCAGATTCCGACTGACTTTCATTCGGACAATTAAGTCACCATTTTTTTAATCTACCCGCGCGATCTGAGAGCGCTAGGAGGCGGTCTATTAACGTATTTTGTATTGAAATTTATTTTCTTATTTTTCAGTGTTTTTTGTGCGAAATCGCGATGCTGTGGAATCGCGCCTTCGGAGCGTCAGTTATCGTGCTTGGAAAAATCGCCGGGCGAATTCAAAGTGCGAAAGTTGGAATTTGGCCCGCGCGGGATGGAAAAGCCGATGACAGATGCACCGGGAAACCGATCTCGCTGTGGTCTTCACCAATCGTCATGTTTTACAAACTCTGCGATTCGGTTTTAAAAAATGCACACTTTTCTAACTTTTCATTTTCCGTGCATTTCGATCGGGCCGTATTAAAATGCACCTAACTCAGATCTCGACATTAAATGGCCGTATCGAATTACACCATTTGTATCTACCTAGATTTTGCGCTGTGCGGTCGGGTCAGGCAAGTTCTATCTGAGGAAAAACTGAACTTTTGATTTCTTACCTAACTGATCTTTACATAAATTAATTAGGTCATTTTCGCAAATTTTATTTCATCAAGATCGATTATTTTTATTATGGATAACTTATATAGCGCCATTTTCGTAATAAAATACCTCAAGGGCGCTTTACATAGTGATTCTATTGTTAAATTAATTTGATTGAAGCTTTTAAATTTGTAATTTAATTGAAACAATCTATTTTGTTGTCTTATTCAAATGATTTAGAGAACAAGTGGGTTTTAAGTTTTCTCCGGAACATCACTTCACTTTCACAGCCTCGCACCTCTGCTGGGAGAGCATTCCATGCCATAGGGCTTGCGACCGCATGCGCGTTCACTAAATTTAGTGTGCTGTTTGCGTAGAGGTATAATAACTTTTCCTCTCGCCGTAGACTTAGCTGATCTAAGCGTGAGACGCCTGTCAGCTAGTTCATCTGGAATGCATAGTTCCCTTAGATATTCCGGAGCAGAGTTGTGCAGTGACTTATACATAAGCCAACAGAGTTTGTATTCGACCCTCTGTGGAAAACGTAGCCAGTGTTAATCCAATCTCCCGATCTTGCCCATTAATAAAATAAAGTTTTTTCTACACCGATAGTTGGAATCTGAACTTTATAAACCTCATATAAACTTGATTACATTACCATATACCATTTTTTTTAAACTTAACTGTAAAGAAGCGTCATAAAAACTGACAAAATATATCCTTTTTTTATTTGCTCCGTGACCGGCTGCGGCACGGTACAAATTGTTTAATGATTAATGCGCAACTCATAATAAATAAATGTTCCGTTCTTTCGCACTGGGTTTCGTTAAAAAAAAAATTGTCGAGACCTTCATTTCGCCCCGCTCCCCTCCAGGCTCTGAGTATAGTCGAGCGCTCCACCCTGCAGACGTATTTAACCACGTCTAGAGCCTGACCGAAGGTTCCTCCCGCTTGCAGAATGCTGTGTAAGCCAGGCTCTAGACGGGGTTATCTTACAGACTAAGAGAGGGTTCTGCGCTGCTGGCCTCCGAGCTGAAGCAGGGCACGGGCGATCGACTTTCAAAAGGGACGGCAGCGCCCGCGCGACAGCCCCTGACCGCGACCTTTCTTTGACAACGTTAGTACCCACCCCTCTTGAAGGTCGTAGACATGTGTAAGGTCCCTGTATTCGTATCAGAACAGTTTACAGGGTCCTGCTGTTTCGGATTTACAACCCGGAACCAGGAATTGGAGCAACGATCCAGCCGGCGGTTTTAGTGTTCGCCCAGTGGCCACCCGTCACCCCTCCGGCGCGGGCGCGCGCGCGTGTCGGTAACACCTTTTTTTATCCTCAGTGTGTAACATGTTTTATTTTTTATTTACATAAGGGAAAAACTTTAACCGGATGCATGTACTATTTTTTATAGGAATATGTTTGTATCACTTCTATTGTTTTTTCCTTACAATGATAAAATATGTTTTTTGGACTGCTGTTGTGCAAAAATATTGCAATTAGAAGCTGATAGGTGAAAAAAACAGAATTAATTAATTTTTTTGATATGTATTACAGCAGAGTTGGAGAAGATTTTTAATACGCAAATATGGATGTGGAGGCATTTACAGAGCTTATTATCTGCCATTGTTTGCTTTAAGTGCATCACTTAACGATTTGTATATCACTCACCGAACTGGCCATTTGTGGAATTTTCGTAAAGTAAAACAGCTGAGACCTTTATTGACGCGTGTTAAAAAAGTTTATATGCCTAAAAAATAATTTCCACTTTTATGCTTCTTCATCGACCAGTTCAATGTTAAACTTTCATATTCTCTACTGAAAATGTTCACCATCGCTGATGTAACGTATCAATCTGTATATTATGCTCCTTAAAGTGGTAAAAAAAATACAAAGCTTGTCTACAAACGTTTTCAAATAGTCAAAAAATTGATAACTAAATTTACCTTGTTGATATCGGGATGGTGTTTGCAAGAAACTTTAATTGACAATATTTATGTATCTCTTAACGGACACAGTCCAACCTAATCCAATGAGTGGAAGCCAGTTGAATCAGCAATTAAGAGTAATTAACTTTACTTGTTTTACTTCTGGTTCTCATTTTTTAATTTGAAGTAAAACGAATATAACTAATGTGAACACCCAATACACAATCGATATACTTACCTACGTATAATAAAAAGCAGCATACAATAGAGTAGTGAGCATTGACATGCAACATTATTTTTTACAATCTTCCATCTAAACACCAATAAAAAATAAGTACCCAACGTATGTTTTAAAATTTATTCGCCTACTGTAACATTTTCAAAATTATCACACCACGTAATGTTTTTATAGTTATAGTTAGTTATCTACAATTAGGCGAGATTTTAATATTTTTATTGTGATATTTATGCAAACTCGGAGAAAGTGGTCCTTCATTACTGTAATTAGTGTGGAACTGACAAGTTTCGTCCGAAGCGAGATTCGGTTTCCGACATTTTGAATGGAGGGAAACAATGGTAGTCTTCTGGTTTTCAAAATTAATACAAGTCAGCAATAATTGGTGGGAGCGTCGATTTACATAATAAACACATTAAAATGCTGTTTAAAAATCCAGATGGTTAATCAAACTACACTCTAAATACTTCATTTCCTGGGATCACACGGGCTGAAACAAAACTGCACTACGAGGAATTAAAATAAACGCCTTAAGTATTTTTATAACCTTTATTAAATGAGCCCAACGAACAGCGATTCATTTTTATAAATATAAATTTAAAAGAATATAAAATTGCAGAGCAAAAATTGTAATTTAATGTAAATTTAATACATTTTTTTGTAAATTTTCACATTATTTAATGTCTCTCTTATATTATTAAACTAAAATACGATCTAAATTTTCATTTGTAAGTAACCTGCGTAGGTCCTAGTTAAGATTTAATTTCAAAACTTAAAATAAAAAATATATAAAAATAATTATATTTGTAACTGCAATTAAGAAATTGTAAGGAAATTAATCAATTTAGTATCTAGTAAAAGTAATTGTTGTTTTTCTAAACGTTAAAATACAATTTTTTTAAATATATAAACAAACGACATCCTCCTAATGATGTAAAAACTTATATTTACATATAAGTTATTAATAAATAAATAAAAATACTTGGTACACTTATGTGGAAATATAAGTTATTACATCATTAGGAGGATGTTGTTTTTTTATTTATTAAAAGAGTTTGTATTTTAACGTTTACAAAAATCCATTGAAAATCGATGAAAAACACATATATGCTTCTATATTTTTTTCCACTCAACATATTTATTGAAGATGTAATTATTTACAATCCTTGAAGACGTCAATTAGAAAGTTTTGCAAAAAACCGCACTTAAATCTGTCAAGCCATTTTCGAGTTTTTGCGAGACTAATAATGGTGATTAATTTTTATATACATATGTAGATAAATATATTAATTAATTATATATTTGATTTAATAGCACAATTATACATTTTTACAATTTAAAAAATTTCACTTGTTATATTTTTACTAAAACTAAAATCCCACCAAGCAATAGATTCAGATCATTATTTAATAAATTAATAATATTATTTTTTAAACTAATTGTTTTTAAAATGTTTACTTAAAAATTGTTTATTAAATAACTTGTATGGCTTGACAATAAAGCTAATGCATATTTTTGCTGAGTATTTATACATGTACTTTAAACGAAAGACAATTATGAAGAATGTCATAAAAATTTTACTTTTCTGATCATTCTATCTAATTCTTATCGTCCACTTAAACTATGGTTTCCTAGGAAAGCGGTGCCATTATCTAGCAGCCGTAATATACCATGATGGCTGTAATAAAACGGCCGTCTTAACGGCGTGGCGTGGGGAGATGTAAACTTAGAGAAAGCAGCGCTGTTATCTAGCGGTCGCGACGGCTTTTTTGTCAGTAGTAATGAATAGTTTATCCGATTTTTTTTCAATATTGAACAATTTAGAATTCGTACTAATTTCATGTACACGAAAATCGTACAAAAAATGAGCTGTATATTTTTTCAAATATTCTAGTATTTTATTAAATGTCAACCTCCAGGTTTTACCGAGGTCAGTTTGTAATATCGAGAAAGTCATTATTTAGCATTATCATTATAAAAAATGTTAAGAATTAGAAAAACAAATTTAAATATGTGTTTTTTTTAATATTTACTTAACTCGATTGTTATTTACATTTAAGTATATGCTTACTTGATATTTTCAAGTGTTTTCTCGATATTTCTCCCCGAATTTCGTTTTTCCCAGATTTTTTACAATCTTTGCTCTTCAAATTATATAAAACATTATGATTTCTTACAAAATCAATCAACATCTCGTCAATTTCACTAGTCCACATCACTTTGCACTCATTTTGACAGCGAAAATGTTCACCGCTACACGAGAAAACCCGTTTGAAGACCGTTCGCGCCGCCATGACGGCCGTCCTGCAAATGGCGGCACCGATGTTTATCGTTGTTGTCACAATCAATACCATTTATTTGTATAGATGACGTTTTAATGACGTCATCCGGTGCCGGCCGGTGCATGACAGCCGCTAGATGACAGCACCGCTCTCCTAGGAAAGCATAGCTTTTCAGTCGCGAAATATAAAGCTTGGAGAAAATAGTATATTTCCTGCTACGAATAATATTTTTTTACGCGGATGCAAACTGCCGCACCCCACCGAAACGGTAAAAAAAACTTACTTAGGGCCTTACTGATAAACTCGGCGTAAGCTTACGCCTAAGTATAGTGGTATAACTCAAATGAGATTACTTAATTCTACCACTAAAATAAGGATAGTATTCCCATTTGAATTATACCACTATACTTAAGTATAACTTTATGCCAAGTTTATGAGAAAGACCCTATATGTATTGCACAACTTTCTCCACCCTTAAACTTAATTACATAATACAGAGTAATTACCTGTGAATATACCGTCATCATTCTGTCCGCGACGATTGTGCATAGGGCCCTGCATTGGTACACTTAATGAAGCGTATATCGGTCACCAGTTACATTTAGGTAAGGTGATCTGCCTTACGCTTTAGGTGCCAATCCAGGAACATGAAATATTGCAGTATAGAACCACCTTTTTAACCAGTATTTCATGTCGACCTTTCCAGTCGAACCCGAGACCTCAATCATAGTAGGTGGACGTGGCGGACTTATCTACACTGATTTCCTTATTTAGAGTTTTTACCACTCTAACGCGCGAAAGCACTCATTCTGAATTCTGGTTCTATTTAAAAATCGGGTTGTGGTCCCGTGGCTAGTGTCTCGGACTCACGGATCAAAAGTCTGTGGTTCGAATCCCACTCTACCCCAACTTGATTCCCATTTTCTAATAGTAAGTTATTTACAACTCGTTGAAAATGGCCCTCAAAATGAAATATTTGCGTAAATTATAAGAACGCAAATATTTCTTTTTCTAAAAAAAAAAAACGTATACATAACTGTATTCCTTAACCGTCCGAATACAGATACATTTTTTTACATGAACATTTTACAGTACAATTTCGGTATTCCTTTATAACATTATTTAAATATTCTTCCTATTTATTTGATTGCGACAAAATAACCTGCAGATACGGTTAAATTTAAAGAATATTTTGGTGTTCACTTATATTATTTCATTCAATCTCGGTCTCTGCATTCCAGTGTTTGGTTTGAGAAAATGACAAACTCCACTTACAGAATGGTTTGAAGTTTCACCCTTTTAGGATTTAGAAGATAATACATTTCTGCTAGTAGGAACTTATGACAAAAAAAAATTGTTTGTCATGCATTTAAAGTAAAAGGAATTTTAAATATTTGGATACGAACCTATATATCTGTCGCTGCCAAATAGTTTAATCAGTCACTCAACGGAGCGGCTAGGCAGTTCATTAAATGCCGGCATTTCATGAACTTCCTAGCCGCTTTTTTTTAAAATTAGCTTTTTTTAAATTATTTTTTTATTTTTTATTTTTTAAATTTTATTTGATTTTCTTTTACAATATACATAAAAGGTAGAATAGAGTTTAAAAAAGGATAATTACATAGCAATGAAATACATATTAACAGTGAAAATAGTAAACAAAAAATTCCACAAAGGCATGGCCTGTTCGTGGGTATACAAGAGATGTTTATGAATTTTTAGACCTATAATAAATAGACAGGTACAATATTTTTCTGTTTCATAAGAGAAAAAAATATTATGTAAAAGATTATAAGGTTTTGATTCTTATAGTAATTAAAAAAGGAAATAAAAAACATAAAAAATCATTTTTATTAAAGGGCAACAAAATATATAATAGAAAAAAAGAGTTCGTATCTTTAGTTAGAATCCAGGATAGTGCGTGTTTTTTAAAAGAAGGAAAATTTTGAAAGCTTAGGATCAATGAAATATTATCAGTAAAAAAATAATTAAAAATTTTTGGGCCTATTAAACATGCATGTCTTTGTGCTAGCCTCGTTTTACAATGTGGTATTTCTAGCACACGATTCCTTCTTTGACTAGATCTATTTGAATTACTTTTCATTAAATTTTGGTTCTTAAATATATTATATTTTAAACATTAAAAACAAAATATTTGTCTTATATCTAAAAGTTTAGCTTCTTGGAACAATTGAAAAGAGGGAAAAGTGGGATTTTTGAGAAGCATTATTTTTAAGATATTTTTTTTAACAGTTTCTAATGGTTTAATATGGTTGTTATAAGTTCCCCCTCATCCAATTATTCCACAGATAAGCAATGACTGTACAAGTGCATAATATACCATTTTAAAAGTATTTACTTTGTTATTTGAAGTAAGGTTAGGTTGGGTTGAGTTTAATAAACATAATATTTTTTTTGCTAAACTTAATTTTTTATTCAACTTTATAATGAATTCTTAACTTTACTTAACTTAACAAGAATTAGATTTTATTTTCTATTTTTAAAGATAACCCAACCTATCATAACCTAAACCAGCCAACACGTTGAACTATGAGTTATCTCAATTCATTAAATGAATGATCTAGTCATTCAGTTGAATGCCGGCATTTCATGAACAGCCAAGTCGCTTTGCTGAGCGGCTGATTGAACTATTTGTCGGCGACGCGACGCAACTACTGCCAAGGCGTGCGAATTTCAAATTGTGGGGTTTGGACTAGTTCACACGCAAAATATAAATTATTTGCATAGATTTTGGGTGAGGTGATCCGTTACACAAAGTGCCGGCTACTCCAGCGCCTCGACATTGAACTCTATCTTCATCGGAACATATCGAGAGGGCAAAATTAACATCGATATTTATGTTCGAAAATGTGTATATTAGTACGAAAATTCAAAGTATCTTCGTCGAACAAAGATACTTGAACGAATTACTTCATTTACTTGAACATGTTTTAAAAAAAACAAATTGTAAGCATATTCTATTTTTGATTTAAAAAACTCGACTTTATTTTGTAGATATAATTGAAAATAAATTTTGCCTTTCTACGGTCCCAGGGCCGCGATTATAAACGGCTATCTTCATCGGTATTTACTGAGATGGTATAAACTAATATCGACATTTTTGGACGAAAGTGTGTATATTTGTATGAAAATTCAAAGCATCTTCGTCGGTAACCGGTAATTGAACATGATGTTTAGAAAAAAAAGTAAACATACCTATTATATTTTCATACAGAAAACTTAATTGGACTTAGTAGATAAAATTGAAAATAAACTTTAACTTCCCACCAGAATACGTACCCTGAGGGCCGCAATTAAAGAGTCCATCGTCATCTTTCTACCTCGATTTGTTCTACCGATTTACCATCTCAGCGTCATATGATCGAATCAAACCAATGAATGACTCTAGTAGTAGTGAATTTAGTCCGCTTTCCTTACTTAATTGAAATTTAAAATAGTGATAAAAAGTGACGACTGCGAAACGATTATAAACTCCAATAAATCCTAATTTAAACAAAAAATTCTCGCTTGAACATGATTTTAATATGACTTTGGACAATTACCAAGACGGCGTGCGTAACTTTTGTCTCTATTTACCTACCGAGCGATTATAAATCCGACTCCTTTGACGTCTCGATACGTACGCTCAGGAAAATAGTAAAGCAGGTGGAAAAAATATAAAATGTAAATGATTTTTTTAAAGTGGTAACATTTTAACGACTTAATGCTCTTATATGTTAATAGGGCAGAATCTAGCCACATTATCTCCGCATCTAGCCGTTCGTTTTCAAAACTAAAAATTTTGCCAGAATTCATACTCATACTCATATTTTATATGAGCATTTAAGAAAAAAAAATGGCCACCTCAGAACAATAAAAAAATAAATTCATTGTAATTAAAGCAAAAACTGCTCGGTAGAACAAAATTTTTGTCACTTTAAATGAGGAGATATATGTACCGTTAGCTACTAGACCCGTCGGTAGATGTATTTTATTTTATTTATAATATATACGGCCTAAGCCAATTACAACAATTACACTAAGAAACATAAATACAAGAAACTGAACAAAAATAAGATAAAACTATGTAGCAAAGACCAACAAGGGCGATAAAATAATGCTATACAATATATTCATAAAAACGAAAGACATCAGACTTTGAGCTAAACCATGTCAATCCAACTTCATCCCATATTGTTTTATTCACGAAGAGATCGACGAAAAGCCGGAAGATCTATCCCAAAGAATTCCAAGTCATGTGATGAATTGACTAATCTACACATTCTGGACATTGGGGCATAAAAACAAAAGTTCCTCTTAAAATATCTAATAAATAGCAGATTTTGACTTCTGGTGACATGGTTAAGAACATGAAAAGAAATTGATTGCAACAGAGATGGGACATCACTTATAGCATTAAGTCTTTTGAAAATGCATACAAGGTTCATCTCAGTTCTACGTTTCTCCAATGAAGAAACATTAAGAGATTCCTCTTTTTCAAAATAGGAATAATTACCCTTTTGTAATCCGAGCGACCATGACACTTTTCTTAGAAAACGGTGATGGACAGGCTCGATATGGTCAATATGAGTTATACATATCGATGTGCTTACCTCAAAACTTGAAGGTTAGGAGAATTTATCTTCAACTATACCGTCACGGTGAAGTTTGACGTCCCCAGCGTCCCGTTGTAATCGCGGCCCAGGTAGAGGTAGCGAGACGCGCAAGGTACGGTGCAGTAGCGCGCAGGACCAGCGGTGATCGATCGGTCGGTATCGTCCGGGATCGGTTTATCTCGCCATTGTTAGAGCCGGGAAGGCGGGAAGTTGGCGCGGCGCGGCGGTGGCAGCGACGTTCCGGCCGCCGCGCCGCGCCGCTCAGTTTTCACGGTCTGTTAACGACGAGTCGCCTCGGCCGACCGACCTTTGCCTCAGACCTCTGCCGAACGCCTGTGCTCCTGTTACCCGCCACGAGAACGCTAAGTGAATCGACGTCTTCTTAGAAGCAATCTTCCGAATCGAATAAACAAGCTATGAATTGCCGGATGTACAGCTTACACGACATTTTGATTCCATTGAAAAAGAGGAAACACTATACTGCCCTGCTAAGCCAAAACGTTGTATCTGTTTAGTTGCAAATATTACAGGAGATTACTGTTTTATTCATTGTCGATCTGATTTCTTAAGTTTACAAGAGAATATCTCATATTTGAGAAGCAAAAATGACCTCTGGGCTTAGTAAATATGTGGGACTATCGTTTTCGAACATTGCTAAAGTAAAAAAACGCAAAACAAATTTTTTACAGTTCCGACTTTTTGGCTTAGCAGGCCAGTAGTATGGTAACAATAGTAGCAAACCCAATTTTATTTAGTAAATATATAAATATACTAGCAGAACCGACTGACGTTGTTCTGCCCAAAATTGGCTTGCTTGCCATTGGGTGGTTTAGCAAACGTTTTTTTTATATTCGAATTTTTGATAGACTATATACCAAGTGACATTTGACATTTCAATCTTTTCGTTTCGTCATTGTGTGATTTGCTGTTGCCCAAAGCAAAAACAAAAAATGTGTACAATACCTCTTTATCCTGCGCCGATTGGCTAAGGCCCGGTTGTATGATCGTTAATGTATATACGTAAATCGGTTAAGCCGTTTAGGAGGAGTTCGGTGACATCACACGTACAGAGGAATAATATATATAAAGATTTGAACAGAGATGAAGAACGTTTTAATGAAGGTAATATAGAAGTCTAGGCATCTACAGGGCTTATGACCTGTCGTTGGCTGGTTGAAGTGGCCACTTTACACACTGTGTCACATTCACCATTCTGCCCATATTTGGACATCTTTATTCCTTCAATCCTTTTATCTGTTTATGTTTGTGAAGTTGAAGCTGAAACCTTTATTAATGCGGGTGAGATTCATCTTATTGAATTATATCACCTATATACTTGGCAACGCCTAAATTTTTTTTTTCAATTTCTATACTTCTTCATGGACCAGGTGGATTTATCAACGATAGCCCTTGTCTACGAACATTAGGAAAAACTCAAAATATTGTTAGTATATTTATGTTTTGTGAAACAAATTTCATCTCTTTTTGCGAATACTTAAAAAATGTTTTCCAATAGTAGAAGATGTAAGTTATAAAGACTTATTTTAAAAATATGAAAACGTATATGAGTAAAACTAAAACATGGTACAGGGTGGCATATAAAAAAAGGAAAAAAAGTTTTTTTAAAGATGATTATTGACACTCGGAAGTTGAATGGTGTATCAAAATCACTTTTTATCATTTTTAAAATGCCGTATATCATTTTGGAATCAAACTATTGAGCCGATAAACGTGTCTCGATTGAGCCGATAAAACAAGCGATATTTTACCACAAAAAAATGCATTTGGAACATACTGATTAAAGTTCTACTTCTATGAATCAAATATATTTGGTTCTATTTTAGCGTGATTAAAAGAATGAATATAAATATAAAAAAAATGAAACGATATCCGACAAATGTCCTCCACAATTACTAGTTTCGTGGCGTATTCCGTCGGCGCGGGCATCTCGTCGCGCGTCCAATTCTGGGCATTTTTTTCAACAAATACGGCGTTATTTCTGAAAAAGTGCGTGTTATATTGATTTCTAATACTTCAATTTGGCCTTCAAAAATGTCGGCCTCGTGGTGTAGTAGTCAGCGCGTTCGCCTACCATGCAAGAGGTCTCGGGTTCGATTCCCGATATGGTTGATATGAAATATTTATTTCAAAGGGTGTTTTTACACCAAGTCCCTGAACTGGTACCTGAAGCGTAAGACTGATCATCTTACCTTAACGAAACAAAAATGATCAAGATACGCTGCAAATGGTGTACCTATGCAGTGCCCTATGCACCATTAGGTGCGGAAAGTGAAATTATGAATTCTTCAAAAGTTGTTGTTTGGTTCCATAGATCATGGACGTAACGCAACCCAATAAGAAATAATCCAATATCGTGGAGGCTAATTGGCGGGAACAATTTTGTTAGGACGATTAGGGTGTTTGCACAGGATTGTTCCTACTGTTGGTTTAAGGACAATTAGGGTTTTTGTGAGGGATCAGTGTAATGACGAGAGGTAATTTGGCCTGAATTCGATAGGGATCATATTAGGATCTGTTTAAGGACTTTGCCAGTAGTGTCCTGCTAATTTGATGTACGTATGTGCTTTGGTATGCGTTTTGTTTTTCTTCTGTTGCTCGAGTGCATGTTGTATCGGGCAAATTCTTCTAATGTTTCCTATACATATTTGGGTTCTGTGTCATTGTTCGTATTACTACGTTCTTCTTCCTTTCCGAAGCGGGGTCTGGAGCATGTCTTGGTCATGAACATAATTTGTAACTTACACTGTGTTCCTTCACTGTCATGCTGGGAAATTAGAAAAAAGTTATTGTACTGACCATGTGTATTTGATTGATCACAAATTGACAATTCTGCAGTGAGGGGTACAATGAAAGGGGTCGGTGCTTTCATAGTTACAGAGCACAAATCTAAAAAAAAAAACTTGCATCATATGTTTGACAAAAGACAGTTTCACTAATCGATGGTTTTATCACGATGAAAAAAAAGACGGCAAAACAACTTTTCTTTAACAAGACTGCCGATATCAAACGATATTTTTTTCTTCAAAACATTTTATGTTGGTCCTTTTATTGTTTCTTCCCTTTAAGATAAACATTTAACGTTAGAACAACTAAAATGCACTTTTGAACAGAAAACAATATTGTTAAAGAACAAAAAAAAACATCCCAAGATTAAGTTTTTAAAAATATCACAGATTATATCGAAATTAATAAATTACCCAAATAAGCTACATTTAAAAAAGGGTTTTTCCAGATAAATATTTTTAATGTTGGTGCAATGTTCATTATAACGTTTGTTCTAATAAAGACATAATAATTGTTAAATGTCATGTGTTTTTCATGCGGAGTATATAATTTATAAACTGATTTGGTAATTATTAAAATTCTGAGAAAGCCTTATATGATCTTTCTGCTTAACTGACGGCGCTGTCAGAAATGTGTCAATGGCTTTAGAGGTTGATAAATAAACGTCTAGCGCCGCCTTCGGAGGTTCTGACGGGACTGGACAGATACAATTTATTTGTTGACATTAATACCGCTGGATTAAATTAACAAGTCAGATAATACAAAAAAACTCAATGTGATAAATCATATTACTTTTACAATAAATTAACAATATTTTTAATGTTAAAAAAATCAGCGAATCATTCACACACACGTGGATGTTGAAACGAGGCACTGTTAGCAAAATGGCGAATATTATAGAGCACGTCATAATCCCTCTTCTTCATATCTGTTGCAATACATTAAATACTTATAGAATAGAGAGTGTTAAAAAAAATCCTGAAAAAATTAGAATACAAATTTCATTTGCATTTTCCAAATTATATAGCTTCATTAAAATTTCATAACCTTGGTTCATTAGCACACAGAAGAGATATTTTTGATTAGATCTTGCTTTAAAAAAAGGTAAATAATTAGATTCCCCAAAACTCATTAATCTACTTACTTACCGTGTCCCCTTCAGGCCGACTAGATTCTCTGATATTTTTTATATTCGTAAAATTAAAACAAATCATCGGAAACATTTTACGATCCCTCGTATATAAGAAGCATTTAACAGAAAATTTAATAGTCTTGATATATTTTACACTCCACACAATATGTACACAAGAGAACTAATAGGCTTGATTCAGAATAACAGAGAATAGACGTTTTGTCTCCTTTCTTGATCTTCATTCTTAATTCATAATTCATTTAATCATTAAATCATTAAATCAAATGCAATTTTTACTCTTACTTCCCTTCAATCATCCTTAACCACTCCTCATCAATTTCCTTCTTTTCCTTTCCACTATCTCCTTGTTTTGTCCATATTTAACTTAATTTAATATATAGTATATTTATATAGTTTAAACTTTAAGCCGTCGTTGCTTTATTACAGTATTATTTAGTGAGTACATATGGATGGCAGGCCCTACTATGTATATATTTTGAATAGTTAAAAAAAAAAAAAAAATTTAACCTGTACATCTGTTTGAAGGATTTGTGGAAAACAATATTATACTTACACTTCTCATCGCAGATATAATTATAAAATACGAATGAATAATACTAGTAAGTCACAATGATTTATTTAGATAAGTCATCATCATTCCCTTTCCGCAACTAATGGTGCCTAGGGCACTGTCTTGGTATACACATCGAAGCGTATCTTGATCATTTTTGTTACGTGAAAGTAAGATAATCAGTCTTACTAAATATTTTAGTGTAAAAACACATTTTCGAATAAATATTTCATGTTAACCATGTCGGAAATCAAACCCGAGACTTCTTGCATTGTAGGTGAATGCGCTAACCACAACACCGCGAGGCCGTCAAACGGGAGACAAACAATCCAATTTAGAAAGATAATTATTCTGAAATATTGATGTGTGGATTTTCAAATATTTAATTACATAAATTTACTTCAAATATTTGAAAACATAAAAAATCGTAAAAAGGTTCTATCAAATTATATATCAGCTTACCACTATCCGTGATGAATAGGATATATCAGACCAAATCTTGTCTTGAGGGAGTAATTATTATTTAATTGTTTGTCCTAGCTTTAATTTTCATCATTTGCATTTTTTTTATTGTGCCTGCATGTATTATTAGGATAAGTCCGTTAATAAATAAATAAATCAATACACCAAATTCAATATGATTTATATTGATTGTATGGAGTCAAGATTTCACGCTTCTTAAATATAATTATTCAGTGACCACTAAATAAAGCAATAAAAGTATACAGCAATTAAAAAAAGGATTGCAAGTAGGCCTATGGTCATTGAATAAGATGTCACCCCCTTAAAACCTTAGAAAACACTTTATCATAAACAACTGGTTTAATTTTAGATTATTTAATGATCCAATTTAGTGATCCAATTTAGATCCAATTTAGTGCTATAAAACATCATCATCATGCCCCTATCCGCACCCGAAATGGTGCATAAGACACCTTGGATACATTAGAACACCAAATGCTGCGCACTTCGATAATATGTTACACAAAGGTAGATATGCTTGAAGTACCAGAAAAATCCTTCTTTTGAAATATAAACCTTGTATACGAGTATTATAAGAAAGGTAAAAAATAATGCAAAAAATTAAAAAAAAACTACTAAGCTGACTTATCCTCACTTGATCATAGAAGATGGCGATTGATCATTGGCGGCCTCCGTGGTGTAGTGGTCAAGACGCTGACTCACGCACGGAAGGTTCCGGGTTCGATTCCCGGTGAGAACACAAAAAACAAAATGTGATTTTTCTCAAGCCTGGTTGTTCTGTAATATAATTCACCACTGTAATTGGGCCTCCTGGCCTGTTGTTGTGCAAAAAAAAATGAAATGAAATGAAAAGATATATATATAAATCATTGCACTTGATTTCCTTTTTTAGAATTTTTACCTGAGAGTAGTCATCGATTCGAAAACACATGTTCGGCGTTCTGGTTCTATTTCACAAGCATAACTGTAACATTTATCCGCCTGGACACAGAAAAGCATACTTAATGAAATTATGAATAATTTTTTTTTATTTAAAGGAATAACAAAATAATAAAAAACCTCTAATTAGAGGCTTGTCAGCAGGTGGGATAGAAGGGATATGAAAGGGAGGTAATGAAAAATACACCACAACACCCAGACCGATTGAGAAACAAATCTTTCTTGGATTTTTTGCTTGCAACCGGCGGGAATCAAACCCACGACGCCAGTTCCACAGTTAGCCTTCTAATCAACTGCGCCTTGGCGCCTTTCGAATTCTATTCGAATTAAATTTGTGACACCAGAAAGGAAAAACACTTTTGAGAAGGAAATTTGAAAATGAATAACTCCCTAGGGAGGAAATCCAGCCAGTCTGCAAGCATTTGGACATACTCAAAACATTGTTCTATTCGAATCATAGACAATATTTCAAATATTTTACATTACATCACACAATAAGTTCGAAAGATGACATATAGTTGGCGCCACTATTGACACACCCCTTAGATTTTTATGAAGTACCAACCTTTAAGTAATTTGTGTCAAAATGTCATAACAATTTGACGTTAGTTCACAAGTAACAGTGGTTTTAGTGACGCCACTTTTGTAATGTTAGAAAAAACTGAAAAATCTGAATTTCTTGTGTGGTTAAGGCATTGCTTTTTAATGGTAAAAATACCGTTCAAGCAAAACAATAGCTTGACAAGTATTATTTGGACTCCGCTCCATCGAGATACATGGTAGATACGTGGTTTGCTGATTTTAAACGCGGCCGTACAGACACCGATGATGCTGACCGTTCTGGTCGTCGAAATTCGGAAGTTGTCTCAGAAAACATTTAAAAAATAAAAATAGTTTTGGTTGATCGTAAATTGGGCAGGCGTGTAATATTTGGCACCTTAAAGATATCCACATGCAGTGCATTCAACACCTTCAGTATACGCATCAACATTATTTGTCCATGAGAAAGCTTTGTTCGAAGTGGGTACCGCGTTTGCTTACAGTTGATCAAAAGCAAAAACACGTTGAAGATTCAGAGCGCTGTTTCGGCGCCTTAAAAATATTGATTGTATGCGGTATGTGACAATGCATGAAATATGTATCCATCACTATACTCTAGAGTCTAATCGGCAGTCAGCTGAATGAACAACAACCGGCGAAAACCATCCAAAGCGACAAAAATCGCAAATGTCAGCTGGTAAGGTTTTGCTCTCCGTATTTTGGGATGCGCACAGTATTTTATTCATTGATTACTTTGAAAAAGGAAAAAACCATCAATAACAAATATTAGATGGCGTTATTGGCGCATTTGATGAAATAAATTGCGGAAATACTACCCCAAATAAAGAAGGAAAAAGTCATTTTTCACCGAGGCAATGCACCGTGTCACAAGTCGAGGGTAACGATAGCCAAATTATATGAGTTGAACTTCAAATTGCTTCAGCACTTACGGTATTCTTCAGATTTGCATCCTGAGACTGTTGTCTGTTCACAAACATAAAAAAAATGATACAGGGAAAGAGATTTGGGGCCAGTGAAGAAGTGATTGCCGAAACTGAAGCCTATTGTGAAGGCAAAGACAAATCTTTTGACAAAAAAGGCATCGAACAATTATAGAAGCGTTGGAGAATGAACGTATAACTCTTAAAGGGGACACTGTTGACGAATAAAGTCAAATGTTGCCTAGAATCTGTCGTTTTAGTATTCATCCTAAGAGGTTATTGAGTGATGTGTTAAGCCAATGCGTGTGACAACCGACGCCGACGCGACTGTATTCTCTTCGAACTCAGAGGATAATGGTTACTTTACTGCATACTATATATCAGAACTTCTGGTTCTTTGGCACTGAAACCTAAGACCAGAAAGGTTTGGCAGACAAAAGTATGAAACTGTTTTTATGTGTCTCTGTCACCGCAGTAAGCTGGACTCGGTCCACTAAATTAGCGGGTGTTATTATTCAAAGCGTTGATAAAGTGAGAGTTCGCCAACCTTGCACCGGAGTAAAGTGATGGCAGGATGCACGGATGTTAACTTTCATTATTGTTTGGTCAACTCGTTTTCATTATTTTGTTTACCTATAAAACATTAATAAAAACTAACCCATAGATGCGAAAAAATAATTAAACTCCAAATATCCCGCAACGCCAATATCCCTGCATTTTAACATACATCTCAGAGATGAGTATGTATCTGAGTTTGGTATGAAAAGTACAATAACTCTTGTTTACATGCATCACGTAAGCCAGCGAATGATATCCAAAAGACAAACATTCGTTTGCATATAATATTCTTACATTTTATCAATTTTATTACACAAATAGGTTACAGAAAATCGGGTTGAAAACACCATTACTGGACTTTTCTTCCTACAACTAACTTTAAATTCTTCAAATCGTCACTTGCTCAAAATATAAAGATGTCTATAAATTTTGAAAAAACTGCTTGTCAGAAGGGATTTGGACATACTCAAAATATTGTACATACTTTTTCACTTATTAAAAAATATGTCAAAAGAGACCAGTTCAAAACTCTGTATAACTTCATCATCATTCGTTTCCGCACCTTATGGTGCATAGGGCACTGCATTGGTACTCCAATCGCAGCGTATCTTGATCATTTTTGTTACAGGAAGGTAAAATGATCAGTCTTACGCTTCAGGTACCAGTCTGGGGACTATGAATTATTTTAGTGTGAAAACACCCTTTTAAAAAAATATTTCATATCAACCATGTCGGGAATCGAACCCGAGACCTCTTGCATGGCAGGCTAACTAATCACACGATAACTTGCATAGTTATAAAATGATAATTTACATTATTTTGGTTGTAATGTTTGCTTTGATAACAAAAATAAAGGCATCTATCGTAACATGTAAAAATGATCATTTTTACTTTCACAGGAAAAAAACAGTGAAAATACACATAAACAATGTTTTGAGTATGTCTGTAAATGCCTAGACTTCCATATTCCCTTATCAAAAATGTTTTCCCTCTCCGTTGCAACAAATTTTATAATTGTAGAAAAATGTGGCAGACTGCCGAAAATAATGAATAGCTACAATATTTGGTACGTGGTATATAAATACGTATGTATCTGTGCATATTGTATTAATCTGAAGCAGACTTCCCACCGAATTACCGTTGCACTATTTAGCAGTGTGCAGCTACACATTGTATGTATGTAGTGGGGATTATGGTACTCGCATATAATACTTTGTATGTAAGTTGATAAAACAGTACGTTAGCTTGATTATGTTTAGCTCACTTCGTGAGATATTTTGGAAACTGCGTATAAAATATAACTTTTTCTCAGAACACGCGGTTCTGATTCGTAAACAAAACAAGATATGAGTTCTTTCAGCCAGAGAGAGAATTAATGTCGGCAGAAAAAGCTTTAAGATATTTAAGTTTATGTATTAAATTTCGGTCGTTTAGCTTTTATTTTTAAATAGTATAAATGCATTTATAATTTATTTGAGGGACGTATTTACTATTTTCATACTTGTAGGTCTGTCAACATTTTTTAATTGATTCATATTAATATCGTTTAAAACTGGACATAATCAAACATTGTTGAATTACTACCTGGTAAAAGAAGAAGTATAAAAATTGGAAAATTGTTTCCAGGCGTTGCCTAGTAGGTGATTTGGTTCAGCCCGATGAATCTCACCCACGTGATAAAGGTCTCAGCTCTTTTACTTCACAAAAGTCAACAGATGAAAGAGTTGAGGAAATGTGGATGTTCAAACATGGGCAGAATGGTGAATGTTACACAGTGTGTAAAGTGGCCACTTAAACCAGCCGATGACAGGTCATAAGCCCTGTAAATGCCTAGACTTCCATATTCCCTTCTCAAAAGCTTTTTCCCTCTCTGTTGAAATAAATTTAAATGCGAACAACTCCCTAGGGAGGAAATCCAGCCAGTCTGCAAGCATTTGGACATAATCAAACATTGTCGTTTAAAACTAATTCGGCCTCTCATTTTTTCTCTGTTTACACCCGGTGCTCCATAAAGCACTGCAATTGTATCGAGTTTAGATAATTTTTGTTACATGGAAGGTAAGGTGATCAGTCCTACGCTTCAGGTTCAGGATAGTAAAATATTGAAGTTTTATACTTGTCAGTCGGGTTGTGGTCCCGTGGCCGGTGTTACAGACTCACGGAGCAGAGGTCCGAGGTTCGCACCTCACTCTACCCCACTTGATTCCTATTTTTTTGATAGTGAGTTATTTACAACCCGTTGAAAATAGCCCCAAAATTAAAATATTTGCATAAATCATAAGAACGAAGATATTTATTTTTATTGAAAAAAAAAACCAGCATTCAAAATTTGCGTCAACCAAGAATCGAACCCGAGGTCTCAAGAATGGTAGACGAATGCGCCAATCACTATACTGCGAGGCCGACGTATCCCCACTCGATTTCATTTTTCATGATTTTTACCCATGAGTAGCCATCGAGTCGAAAACACTCGTCCAAGATTCTGGTTCTATTTTATTCAGAAATATGTCGTGGTAGAGCGGAGTTCGAACTTCTGACCTCTGATCCGTGAGTTCGTGACACTACCGCGGAACCGAAACCAGTCTCCCACCGAATGCGGGAAACTGGTGAACACAATGAATAATTTTGATGGTAACTGTGAAAAAAAATTACTTTAATCAAATTGGTCTATGTATGTAGGTAGGCTATGAAAATATATAAAACTTTCAGAGTAAGCTTTTGTATTATTTAACTCTTGTGTGGCTGTGGTGTCACACTAGTCGACATAGACACACTAGACGCAAGATTTGATATATCTCTCTTTTTTTTAAAATTATGAGCTCGTATTTTTTGTAATCTTCAAATGGACATTTTCACACCGGATTTGGAGAGTAAAATTTGCATAACTATGCTGAATGTTAATACAAACAAATATTTATATTTTTTCTACGCGAAGAATTAATGTCCGCTAACTCAGCAACACATCTGTATAAGAGAGAGCACGAAGATAAAACTCATAACAAGGAAGACAGAGACGCTGTTTTGTGGCGAGTGTTGTTGTGTTCAGGATTCAGTCTTCAGTCGGTCGATAACAGTGATGGGAGACGCGCGCGCGTTAATGAGCGGCGTATTTATGATTTTTAATTTATTTTGCTCTAACAGGGCTGTTAAAAAAAAATTATTACTATTTTATTTTATTTTTACATCTGAGCATGTTTTTCATTCTTTATTTCAATTCTTAATTTTTTATAATTACTCTAACTAATTTTCTTTTTTAAAAATATTATTTCCATTTGTAAATACTCACTACAAACTACAAACTTTAAGATATCTTTTTACACTTAAATTTTAATTTTTAAACAACTTTCATTTATGTTTTTCTTTTTCTTTCTCTTTTTTATACTTTCATAATCAATCTTACATATAATTGCTTTACAATATGGAAACTTTACTGGTCCATTAGAATTAAGTCTAATTGTGTAAAATATTAAACTTTGTAACTGTACTGTATGTTTCCCAAATAAAAGAAAATAAAAAAAATAAAAAATATATATATCTAAAAAAAAGATATATAATTGTATGGGCTGTATTGACTGTGATTAAATGGGCTGTATGATTGCATAAATTATGGAAAAGGTTAAAAATTAAACAGTATTTATTCATGATTTTTTTTCAAATGTCCGAACTTTAGAAAATTCCTTCTTTTACTAGTGGTAACACGATGTTACATCACAGCGCGCAAAGAGATTATTTACCACAGTCTTTTAAGAGTTAATAATTCGAAAATAAATAAGAGGTCACTAGAATATTTTTCTACTGCTCGATAGTAATGGTAGAATGCTTGTAATTTCGTTCTAGCCTATAGTAAATCGTGTTTACAATATTCGAAATAAAATAATATATTTGAATTTCATTTTAACATTTGTCTTTTATAATCAATCGCATGTGAGGAACTGAACCTACATTTTTTCGAATACAATGACAAGTTTATAAAACAGGGAAAGACAAAATATTTCGGGAGTACACATGATTCACTTGTGTCATTTAAGATTGAAACTCTCCAAAGTTATTACATCACAGTTTGCGAAACACACGCATCCCGAAATACACACACACAAATATAAACACGGCCGATCTTAGCACCGTGAACTGAGTCTTCTCAGAAGATGAATGAGTATTGGGGACAAAACCATTTCGAAAGAAGAAAAAGGTCGAGGAAAATTTGTGTAACACCTGGCTCCTGGCTCGCCAGCTTCCTGTGAATGTGGCGCCAAAAGAGAAAACTATATTTTCTCTACATTTCCACGTTAAGCTCGGTAATCGTAAGAAAGCTCAGAGTGGACACGAATATCAGATTTGTGTGAGTAAAAATGCTTTCTTAAAAACCGTGTGGTCAAAAGAGAGTTACGAGTACATAATAAAAATATCATAGAATTACGAATAGTCCAGAAGAAGCGTAGAATCATATTTGAATACGCCGGACTGTGTCCAAAAAGCCCCCCACTTTGCCCCACTTTCACCGCGCGCATGCGTGAAGTTGCCGCGTAATGTTACCAGATCGTTAAAAATATAATCATAACACAAATGTAAGATTATTAAAAAAGCAATTTGTTAATTTCTCTAAAATTTTATTGTACACGCGGAAACATTGATGGACACAACAGGGTAGATAAGAGTAATTTAATTAATGAACTTTGAATTTAAAAATGAAACAAATTTTATTGTACATTAAATGGGTATTTTTATGTAATGTTAAATAATATTTTATGTTTTAAAGATAATGTCGGTAAAATGTCCACCACGGCGTTGTTTAATCCGAGAAGTCCAATTTTCATTAGTTTTCTCATTAGATAAGTAAAGTAGCGCAAAAAATTTGACTACCCTGGCAACACTAACAAAACGTCAATTTTGTTTTCGTTGATAATCAGATAGATGGAAAAATGATTCAGTTTTTTTTAGAAATATTTGCGTTCTTATGATATACTCAAATATTTGATTTTGAGGGCCATTTTCAAAGAGTTGTAAATAACTCACTATTAGAAAATGGGAATCAAGTTTAGTTAGAGTGGGATTCGAACCTCGAACCTTTGAGCCGTGAGTCCGAGACACTAGCCACGGAACCACAACCGATTCACAATTTTTAAGTAATGCATTTGATACTTACACATACATTAAGTATTTCTACATGAAATGTGATCCCATCCTGTTTCTTTAAGATCCTAGAAGTAATTCTACACTTTAAAACGACACAACACGGCATAGTTGAATTCAAATCGGAAGTTGCGCACTGAGCGCCGTCTACAAAGAAACTAATAGGTGAAAACGTAAAACTGCTCATTAGGGAGTGGCTTAGTCGCCTTCTGTTTGATGTGCGTATGCGGTTTCTGGACTTTTCTTGATTCTATGAAAACTACATATGAAGGAATTAAAAAAGGAAATAAATTCCGTAACGTTTGGAACAAAATTCTTGCGGTATAACATTTATGTACGCAGTCAAATCACTACCAATTATCAAACGTTAAAAATTAACTATTTTAATAAATGCTTACCCATGTCCAGCTGTATAAAGAATACAATTTTGTGTTTGTTATAGAACCGGAATCTGAAACGAGTATTTTAAACTTTAGATAAAAATACTGAAAAGATTTGAGTGGAGATAAGACCGCCTCGTAGTGTAGTAGTCGCTGCGTCCGCCTACTATGATTGAGGTCCCGGGTTCGATTATTGTAAAGATGAGAAGAATCATTTGATTTAATTGCGGTTTTGCACTGCAATATTTTACTGTCCCTAGAGTATGACCTTAAGCATAAGACTTTATCTTCTAGTAACTGATATTAGAAGTACGTTACATTTACTGCATCAATATAGTGCCTCTCATCATTTATATGGATCGAGATTTCTTTATTAGTAATAACAAATAACTGTTTATTTTACAGGGAGAGTCCGATGTCTTGCAGAAAATCTGCTACGCTTTACACGTTGGCACTACGCACAGCGGCGCGGGGGCGGGTTCAAACAATGCTGTCGTTTAAGTTTACGATACCCTGTCTTATGTTTGAAATGATGACTACTTTTCCTGAAATTTTAGTGACAGAAGCTAAATAAAATATTACTTTACCTCGTAATACACACATTTCTATGATTTTTACATTTTTTTCAACACTCTTCACTTAATTATACAAAGTGTGATACGACATTTGTACATTACTCTAATTTGTCAATTCGTTTATCAATCAAATGTAAAATTTGAAAATGACAACAAAACAGTGTATTGTTTCAAAAAAATATAAAACAACTTTGTTTTTAACCACTTATTTTTATTTTTTCTACCAACCGGTTTGTTTGTTTCTATGGTTACGTTTAGAGAGTAAATATTTTATTTAAAAAAAAATATTATGGCTCTTACCATTGTTGGTAATACTAGCCAGAAACAGTGTTTACAAATGTTAAATATGAGCAAAGCTTAGAGTATATATATATACTCTAAGGAGCAAACCAATATTACAGACAAGACAGAAAAAACAGATTAACCTTAAACATTTTAAAAATAGGTACAGAGAGTAAATATCTTTAGTCTATAGTTAGGAGTGATTTGAATTAAATCCGATAAATAGTTATATTGACAATTAGATTTTTTGGCATTTTGATATTTGAATAACATTTTATGAAGATCGGTCGAGTTGACTTTTTTTATCTTTATATATATATAATTCTTCTGTACGTGTGATGTCACTGAACTTCTCCTAAATGGCTTAACCGATTTTCGTACGGTTTTCAGCGAAATGTAGATCTTTGTGCTGCGCGTGTTCGTAGATATTAAAATGTACAATAGAATATATTTAAAAAAGTTAGAAGCATAAACTTTTTTTTCATCGACCTACCAGGGCTACATTCGGCGAAATTGCGTATACAAAAAAAAATGGAACGGTATTGTTTTTTCGTGATTGAATTTTTTTCTTCGAATGCTTACAAACAACATTCGCTTTTATGGATCCCAATCAGATTCTTTCCTTACATTCCTTATATTTTCTTCCCATTAATTTCTTTTTACTGGATTTTTAGTAATACTAAAATGATATTAACTGACATTAAATACGTTTTTGAAAATTGCATGACTAAAGTGTAATTACACGAAAGGCCTAAGACTAGAAAAAAATAGAAGGACCGTTCAACAAGGTTTTAAGTATGTCTGCAGACAGCTGGACTTCTTCCCTAGATAGTTATTCAGATCTAAATTTGTTTCAACAGAGAGGGAAAACGTTTTTGAGAAGGGAATATGGAAGTCTAGACATTTACAGCGCTAACGACGTGTCATTTTCTGGTTTAAGTGGCCACTTTACACACTGTGTAATATCCACACACATATTGGGCATACTCCAAACATTGTTGAATCAACTAACTGGTAAAAGAAGAAGTATAAAAATCGGAAAACTGTTTTCAGGCGTTGCCTGGTAGGTGAATTGGTTCAGCCGGATGAAATTCACCAACATGATAAAGGTTCTTCTCTTTTACTTTACTAAAGTCAACAAATAGAAGAGTTGAGGAAATTTTAACTTAGGCAGAATGGTGAATGTTACACAGCGTGTTAAGTGGCCACTTAAACCAGCCAATGACAGGTCATTAGCACTGTAAATGTCTTGTCTTCCATATTCCCCTCTCAAAAATGTTTTCCTCTTCTGAAGGATCATTCGTTTGAAGAAGCCAAAAATTGGGGCAGCTGGAAAAATACCTATTTCTTTACCAGAAAATTTACGACGACCTTTTAAGATGCACCAAGAAAACAAAAATCACACATTTTTAAAGAGGGCGGAAAGGATTGATTGAGTGAAGATGGTGACATTATTATTCCACCATAAAAAAGTTTTACGTTTAGTTGTATAGAGATGCAATGAGATTTAACAATATGTAAAATAATTTTTATACCATTTGGCACATAAATATGATATTAAAAAAAAAATTACAACAAATATTATTTTTTATTTTTTCTGGAGCTAATCCCCTTTTTATGTACTGGCTGTGCGTTTCACTTAACACGGTTTCACACAACACGGTATTTTATTGAATTAATATCAAACATTCAATTGAGTTTATTTAAGCGACATATATGTTGTTTATGTGTGGTGAAACAATATATAACAGGTGCGCAAATGTCGAGACCCGTGAACTGTATAAGGCTGAGACATGCATTATCGACAGAATCATGAAAGGGGTGCTGCGTTGGTTTCGACATGTAGAGCGAACGGACAGCAAAAGAACGGCCAAAAGGATCTACGATGCGAATGTTGATGAATGCAGAAAACGAGGAAGACCGAGCAAGACATGGCACGATCAAATCCATCGATTACTTGAAGATGGACATGTCAAGATTAGGAACATTCGGCGTGCGTGAATGAGAAGATGTATAAATGTAGAGAAAGCCAGGTCTGTATGCAAAGACAGAGTGATATGGCGTTCTATCCTCGCTGCCTACCCCTACGGCGAGATGGTTTGTTTGTTTGATTAAGCTATATAATTTTTCACTCCTACTTTCCTTCAATCATCCTTCATCACTCCTTTTCAATTTCCTTCTTTTCCTTCCCACTATCTCCTTGTTTTGTCCATATTTATTTTATTTGAATAAATCGTTTATTTATTATTTATGTAGTTAAAAAGCCGTCGTCGTTTTATTGCAGTATAATTTGGTAAATACTCATAATTGGATGGCAGGCCCTACTATGTATACATTTTTTAAAGTTTGTTTATATTAATTTAACCTGTACATCTGTTTGTATTCGAAATAAGTAAAATAAAAACAACAAAAAAACAAATATTCTATAATGCGCTACTAGTGGGCGCAGTGGCGTAGTCGGTTAGACGGTCAGCTGTGAAACTGGTGTCACGCGTTCGATTCCCGCCGGTTGCAAGAAAATATCTAAGAAAGATTTTTCTCAATTGGTCTGGGTGTTGTGGTGTATTTTTCATTACTTCCTTCCATATCTCCTCCATCCCGCCTGCTGACAAACCTATTAAAAGAGGTTTAGTGGGGTATTATTTAAAAAATAAATAAATATAGGAGCCTATCTACAATGTTGTAAGAGGGTTACTTGTACAATAATTTATAAAAAAAATCATAAATTGGGTTAGGGTTCAGGGTTTAGCTAGTTATAAATAAAACAAAATAATCAAACAAATTATTAGTCATTAAAAATAAAATCAACTTTAGAGGCGAAATTTACCTTTATTGGTAATTGCGCCGTGTATCTTTCCAACTTTTTTCTGACGTTTTGGATAGCATTACATAATAATTAATTATCAGGTTGGATTTAAATGGACGCTGTATTGCAAAAGTCGAGGAAATTTAAACTTCAAGAGTCACGGATTTAATAAAACTACATTATTCCTTTATGAAAACACCCTATTTACAGACTGTTCGGAAGCCAAACGTACCTCAATAAAATATCGTGAATTATGAGAATATTCTCTTAAGTTTTTGTCTCCCAAGAATTGAGAAAGTATTGTGAAAATAACATCAAAGACTTTTTATTGTAGAATTAAAATTTTCACTTGCGTCTGATAGTGATAGTAAAAATGTCGTTCGCCGAAGGGAAACGAATTTAAATTAAAATATAATTCTGATACGAATGGCGACACACTGGCTGTACATAAACTAAACATCTATAAAATTTATAATTGAGGATTCGCACGCGTTGTTGTCATTTCATCTTGCCAAAAATCCACCTAATTTCATACAAAAATATACGTGTTTGGAAATGAGCTTTGTATATTTATACAATATATACATTATTTATCTACATTCCATTTTTTTAAAAAGCGGTCATTTTAAGTTTGGGTTACATTTTACTGATTAAAATTACAATTTATAACATATTAAGGAAAGTCAGTAGGCTAGCGGCCACACGTAAGTTACAAAGGCATTTTATGTGATGCATAAAAACACGTATTTCGTAGGTAGATTTATCAACAATACATCAAGTGACGAGACGTCCATCTGGCTCCAACGCTTATCTTACAGGGTTGTTTTTAAAATACTAAGTTTGCGTTCGACGGTAAATTATTATTCAATCAAAATCACGGAAAAATTCATGTAAATTAATAATCCTTAAGTCAATGACAGAACAAATAGGGGAGATCTTTAATGAATGGGACAAAGTTAAATTAAAGTAGAAGCGAAAATGCCAGGATGTCAAATTCCAGCCGCTCGGACCTCTAGACGCAAGCATTTAACAGACCGACTGATCTACCATATTGCGCTAGGCACGTGTTGGCGTCGGACGTTATCGTGTTTCGGTGAGCAAAAAGTGGTTTAAAAAACTATTTTGTTTCTTCAGATTTTGCAGCAACTTTTGAAGTTAAGCGAAATGAATTTCCATGGTTCAATCGACAGTAGTCTCAAGTATTAGAATGCGCACAAAATTCACGAAAACGTAATAGTGTTTTTGGTGTGACTATCATTTTCGGATAATGAGGGTTGCATATTGAATGGGACAAAATAATAATTATTGAATGGGACGTGTCCTATTCAATAACCATGACCGAATATTTATAATTAGGAATATAAATCATGATAACCGGTATTATTTTTTTAAACTGAATCTTATAATACATGCTATGCTGTTTGTATGACGCATCTAACAACAAAGTATTTTATTATGGATAAAGCCAAAAAAAAAATGGTGGGGAAAAATTCTCTACTACATATTGAAGAGTGTTTTAAGAGGAATGTATATTCAAGAAGCAGCAGAAAAAAATACGAATCAAAGTTTGCAGTAGGAAGAACTGTGAAAATAGCACGAAGTCAAGAGCTAACATTTTAAATACGTAACCGACATCGGAAATAGAAAAGTCTTTCTTGCTTCCGACGAAACTGCTCGGAATATTTGAAGATAGGTTTAAGAATGTGATATAGTTAACTATAACTACAACTCTCAGATGAACAAAATCAGCAAACTGATACTACGGAAGCCGTTGTTGAAAAAATTAGCACAAGAATGAGTCACCATTTCCCGAAAGCAGTTTCCAGAAAATATTGTAGTAGAGTAAGACAACGGGGGAATAAGTACAATTTTGACTAACTTCCTATAACAAGAAAAGATAAAAATTGATAATTAATCTAGAAAATCGGTAAAAAGAAAGCAGAAAAGCAGATCCAAACACAAATTAAATTGGAAATAGCCAAGGAGCAAATAAATTAAACTAATTCTACGAGAGAGCTCCTAATCAAACGACTCAATCGAAAATATAAGTGTATATGACAGCAGCTCAGATGCAATTTTTTAGGAGCGTCATCGTCTTTAAAAGATACTTTGTTAGTCCACTCCAAAAAAGTATTCGAAAAATATGCAAACGCAACTGGAAAAAGTTTGTCTGGCCTGCTTGGATTCAGTGTTTAACTTGTCGATGGTAAATATGCGGAAATTGGAACAAAATCAGCAAAATGCGATATTATTATTGCAGAATATGTGAAGATGATTATTGATTTCTTTTACACATCCACTTTTATGGTTTATTTTGTTTGAATTATTTAAAAAGAAGGCCCGATCTCAGTTTCATTTTGATTTGGTAAACACACCTTATATAATAAGGGCGTTACATTTTAATAAAATGTAATAAGAAAAATGCAATTTTTTAGTTTGAATTTTTTGTGTTGTTTTTTGTAATTTTCACTTTTTTCTTATTAACATTTTTTTTTTTAAAACTAGCATTAATATTATCACTCACTTTTACGTTTTTAGACATGTGTCCCATTCAATATTTTTGCTGCCCCATTTAACGAGTAATTCTCATTGAATATGACAAACGTCGTGGCGCTAAAACACTTTATTTTCCTAATAGGCATATTCAAAATCAAAAGTTTTATTTTACTATGGCATAGTGCAAGAATTGACGGTTGTCAAAGATGTTTTAGTTTTTAAACATAATAATTGTTAATATGTACTTAGGTATAAAAAACATTTCACATACATTTTCCCATTCATTAAGGATCTCCCAAACACATATTTTTTTATTGCCTTTTTAATGTTATGAATTTTTATCTTAAGTATTAAGGAAAAAAAAATTGAGTGTTTCAGCATTATACACATACAGGCTAATATAGTTCTTTTAGGTTGTGGATATGTTAAATAATTTTAACTAACAAATATTCTTTGTATTGTGGATGTTGAATGATTTTTGATTATGATAATATTTATCGTTTGTTATCAAAATGATATAAAATAATTTAACAAAATGAATGTAAACGATCTTTTGTGGTTATTAATCAAAATAATGTGGCAACACTATATACTAACAATGATTCAATAATTCGTACAACGATTTAAATTTTATAAAAACTAGAATAAAATGTGAAGGTGGCCCCGTTGTATAGGCTTGGCTAAGACGCTCGCCCCACCTTCGGGATTCCAGGTTCAATTCCCGGAAAGATCTTGAAAATGAAAATACGCATGAGTATCATTAATAATATTGATACTCTAGAATTTATTGATTGTGTATGTCCCTTATACTCGCGTACAGGAATTTGAGTCTTATTATCGTGGTATCAACGCTAAATCAGGGCCATTTTCGTCTGTTAAAATTTAATATTCGATCGGAATAATAATTATCTCTGTGTTTTTATTAATATTCACCTCAATTCACTTTTATTTAAAAATCATGAGAATATATTTTTTCAATATTACCGCAAAAATATTTACCCCTAAATTATAATATGTTAAAAGCCGTAAGCATATTCTTCAATTCCTTAAAATGTAGTATGACAAAATTTCAATGACTTGGAGAAAATATAGATTCCCTTAAATTTGATTATTATTTTCATTGCAAAAAAATAAGTTTTACTCATCTTTTTCAAATGCAATAGATTTATTGTTAGTTATAATTCCAACTCTAATGTATGGGAGCGAAGTATGGAATTGGAAAAATAATGATGAAAGTAGGTTGAATGCTGTCGAAATGCGATCCCTCAGGCGAATGTGTGGTAAAACGATGTATGATAAGTGCACAAATGTCGAGATCCGTGAAGTGTGTAAGGCTGAGACATGCATTATTGACAGAATTAAGAAAAGGGTGCTGCGTTGGTTTGGACATGTAGAGCGAATGGACAGCGAAAGAACGACTAAAAGGATCTACGATGCAAATGTTGATGGATGCAGAAAACGAGGAAGACCGAGAAAGACATGGCACGATCAAGTCCATCAAATACTTGAAGATGGACATGTCAAAAGTAGGAATAATCGGCGTGCGTGCATAAGAAGATGTATGAATGTAGAGGAAGCGAGGTCTGTATGCCAAGATAGAGTGTTATGGCGTTCTATCCTCTCTGCCTACCCCTACGGGGAAACGGCGTGATGGTTTGTTGTTGTTGTTGTATAATAAATAACAGATTTTATAAGATTTGCAAGACATAAATCAACCAAAATAAGTGTCCTACGAAGGGTTAACTAAGGCCACAGGAGTCGATCAACAATTTAATAAGGCCACGAGGACAGATTTATTGAGGCCCGTCGGGCCGATTAAATATGTCCTGGAGAGCAGAATTGAATAACATGTGACAGTTGGCGACAGCTGTTATAAGTTTAAATTACATATTCTTCGCTATTCATTTTAAATCGCTTACTAACCGAACTTCTTGTGTAGATATTTAATAAATATTCGTATTGATATAACTGAGGCCCGTAAGGCCAATTACTTAAGACTAAGGGGATAGATTCATTAGGGCCGACTTAATGTGGCCCAAAGTGACTCAAAACTAAACAATGACTCCCGAGGGGGTGAAATCCACTCTTTTGTCTACGAACATTTGGACAAACTCAAATATTGTATTGTAAACAATTTTGGGTTATTTAAATGTAAATTTGTTGCAAACGAGAAAGAAAACATTTTGAGAAGGGAATATGGAATATGTAAATGTAAATATTTATTCGCGGTTTCTTTTATTGAATCTGGTCAGTAGATGAAAAAATATGATTAATTCGTAATGATAAAAAAAATGCTCGCTTGTATGAGTGAATTCGAAGAAAGACATTCAGTCTTAAAAACGGATTCGGGTATGTGGTGGATGCTTTCAATGTTGACTATTATGAATTAAAGGAGCTGAAACCTTTATCATGTAAGAGAGAATTATCTGGCTAAACCAATTCACCTACTAGGCAACGCCTGAAAACATTTTTTAAATTTTTACAACTCTTCTTATACCTGGGCCGCGATTATGAACGGTTATCTTCATCAGTATACACTGAGACGGTATAAACAGGTATCGATATTTTTGTACGAAAATGTGTATATTTGTCTGAAAATTCAAAGTATCTTCATCGGTAACCAGTAATTGAACATGTTTAGAATAAAAAATTGTAAAAATATTATATTTTTCATACAGAAAACTTAATTTTACTTTGTAGATAAAATTGAAGATACATTTTAATTTTCCATTAGAATACGTACCCCGTTAGTTTAATCAACAATGTTTTTAAACCAGTCAATGACAAGTCATAAGTCCTGTAAATGCCTATCCTTACATATTCCATTTTTAGAATGTTTTCCTTCTTTGTTGCAACAAATTTGGACTTTTCGGCTGAAAATCTGGTTTTGGTCGGTCACTAAAAATAAAATGTTAACTGAAATGGGCGGCACCTAACCTAACCTAACCTAACCTGCACTGACCCTACAAAAATGATAGTCGATAGGACAGAAGTATATTTCGAACTCCGCATTCCGCATTCCTCGCATCAGACCAAGAACCGCAATGCGAATCCTAAACAATGGTGTGGGTACTTAATACTTAGTGTGTTTAATAAATGCCAATTGCTGTTATGTCATTATAAGCGGAAATCATTAACGCGTAATCGTTACTGATTCAAAACGTACTCTGATAATCTCACGTACCTATAAGAATATAGTTTTTATTGATTACGAAAAAGCATTTGACAGAGTAAAACACTTAGATTTGATTAAAATGCTACTAAGCTGCGGTATAGACGAAAAGGATGTGAGAATAATAAAAAACCTGTATTGGGACCAGAGCGGTATTATTAAACTGGAAAATGGAAATACTTCATAAGGTATTCCCATTTAGTGAGGGGTCCCACAGGGTTGTGCTCTCTCGCCTACTTTGTTTAACCTGTACTCTGACTTGGTCTTCAAAAGAGCGCTGATCGGTACAAAACTCGGAGTGAAGGTAAACGGTGTAGCCATCAATAATATTATATATGCATATGACATCGTTCTAATTGCAGACAATATACAAGACCTTCAAGAACTGCTTGATAAGATTAACTCCGTCGGTGAACGTTTTGGTTTAAATATTAATGGAAACAAAACTAAACTCATGGTTTTTAGCCGAGAGAGTCATCTAAATATAAAACTTTTAAGTGTCAATATTGAAAGAGTGAAACAGTTCAGGCACTTAAGCAGTATCATCACTGAAAATCTAGACCCTGACATTGAATGCAAAATAGACGCAGCCCGAACAGAATTTAACAAAATGAAAAATCTTCTTTGTGAAGATAATATAAACCTTAAGCTGAGACAACGAATGGTCAAATGTTATATATGGTCTGTCTTACTGTATGGTGTAGAGGCGTGGACTCTTAAAGTTAATATTATAAACCACCTTGAAGCATTTACAATGTAGATCCACCGTAGAATGTTAAGAATATCTTGGACCGATATGATAACCAACAATGAAGCATTAAGTAGAGCCAATACTAATATAAAACGATTCACCACTGTTAAGCTCCGTTAGATTTTATATTTTGGACATGTGTTGAAAGGTGATAAATATGCCATACTTCAGCTTGTCACGAAGGAGAAGATCGAAGGACGTAGAGGGGTCGGAAGAAAACAGCTTTCCTGGCTTCGAAACATCCGAGCATGGACCAGGATAAGAAGTGTGGAGGAGCTGTTTCGGACTGCTCAGGATAGGGAAGCTTTCTCCCAAGTGATCACCAACGACGGGGGGACCCGACATTACACGTTAAGAAGAAGAAGAATATTGATGAGTTTGTACGGTTGAAATAGGTCCTAAAAACAGTTACGTTAACTCAATGTTAACATTTTTAAATATTTCATTTTTTCGTCCTCTTCTCTTCATATTATAGTGTAGAATTTTAGTAAATTTTTGTTGTTAAAAAAGAGTATGTGTTTTATACAATAATCAATTGATAAAAATATACCTAGAATATGTCCATATACGACTTATTTTGTCAAACTGAACAGTTTGGGTAAGTAGAAACGTAGGAAGAAATTATCTTAAGGCCCTTATATGTATATAAAGTGTTAAATAAATAAAAATATAAAAATAAATCTTTTATGAATATTATTTTAGTTGGAAACTTAAAACGTTATTTTATCATTCTCACCATACACAATTTACAAAAAAAAGTTTTAAATACCATTTTCCTAATTATTTTGGGTAATTTATGTAACGTTATTTTTGTAAAAATCATCTCGAGGGCTCAAGATTTTAATGATAATAATATTCAAATTATACCCACCCACAAGAGGTCGTTTCTTTTTTGGTGTAGTATTCCGTTTAGTTTTTTATTGGTACTTTTGTTTTAATACGTATTTCTTTTTAAAATTTTTTATCTTATAAAACATTTCCCGACGAGTTTTAAAGTTGGTATGCAAGCACCCCTTCTATCAAGGATGCTGATATTCCTGAAAGAAAATAAAAGTATTTTTGAAATCATTGGTTTTTAATGATTTATTATTAACCTTATATTTCAAATTAAAGTAAAAAATTAACAACAATAAAGCATCTCACACGAAGTGACCTTTTTATGTGACTTGTATGTAAAATAATACCTTATTATGGTATTTAGATAAGCGATTGTAAAAGGAAAGTTACATATTTTTTTATAAAAAACATTTTTTTCAAGTTGTTGATTAATCAATGTATCATTTCTTATAAATAGCTTTTTAATTTGTTATTTGTTAGCCCTTTAAACTTTTGAACTCAATCATCTCTTAACTTGTAATTTTGACCTTATGCTTTTTCGTAGAATGACCACGATATTATTAATTTGAAAAATGTAGAAAGTTGCTTAAGATTGCACGTTTATGACAAAACAGTTAAATTCGTGAATAAATAATATCCTGACTAGTTTTTAGTTACAAAAACAGTTAATTTTTTTTTTGTGAAATTATTTCAACAGCTGGTTGTACCAGATTTTCAGCCCGTGCTGTTGTAAACGTTTTTTTAACGGTTTAACGAATCGCTTTGAAACGGTAACTGTTACTCCTACTTTTTTAAAATAATTGAAACGCCCATCTCTATTCTACACAAGTAGTGCTGCACAAAATCATTTTTCCCTAGCGGGAAAAGTATATGTCAACAAATACCTTACCGAATTAAAATGTACCCATAATTTTTCATGTACTCGTATTTAAAATTATGTAAACTCTTATAAATAAACAACTAAAACAGTGTAAGTCACTCTCCAAGCACAAGAGTTAGTCTCTTTTTTTAGAGAGTTACAGTGATAACATTTACTAGATGTGTAAAAGTAGATATGTTTAGAATTGTACAAAAACATGTACTTTTTATGAAATTTATGAATAAAAAAAATAAAAAAAATATTCGAGAAATTTAAGAAACACACAACGTAATATTGCAACTGTGATTTTATTAGAATAAAATTGGTATATTTATTTATTTAAGAATATTCTCGTCAGCATTATTTTACGGGTTGTTTAAACCATCACATTATATATACTATAAATATCAGGTAAAATAACATTAAAGATCAAACCACACTTCAGCGTCGCTGCGCTTCAGCGACGTAGTACGACAAAATGTTGTTTTTGAACAGGGAATGCGTGTGCTTTAGTTGTGCACGATGTTTTTGTGCTCTAGAACTTACCCGATCACATAAAATGCTTATGTTTCTACATAACTGCGGTCAACACCGGATAAAAAAATTAATATAGATGGAAAAATATATGCTTTGGTAAGTCTATCGCCACCATATAATGAAAATAATGCTATAAGCCAGTGGCGAGCCGTGATTGATTTTATAGGTAATTAACAAAAAATAATCATACATTTGTACCTACATATAAGTAATATGACAATTTCTTTCTGTGGTTCTGTGAAAATCAACTCAAAAAACAATTATTATTAATCACGCGATATACGTAGCTTTACTCTACACTGTTTTAATACAACACTTGTACAAAAGTTTATAACCAATTGCCACAATGACATTCAGCAGTAACTGTCAACACGGAGCACTGGCCGATTCCCTTTAAAATGAATAATGCCAAAAAACGGCCACTGCGAACGCCACATGTCCTATGTGATCCATAATATGTCAACAGTATCCTATCAACGAAAGGTAGTCCTTGTGAAATAATGTTCGAAATACGAGTTTTCAAATAATAGTATAGAATAGAATCTTTAAATAACTCTGCAAGCTTGTTTTAGTAATAAAAAACCTCACTTGGGTTAAAGATGTTAAATAAAGTGTGTTTTTCTGTATGGAGAAATAAGCTGAGTTGTTCGGTTAGTTTTATCATTCACTGAGAACGGGCTAGGCGTTGGGCGCACGTCATAGATGCTTTTTTTTAGGAAGATATAAACGGTGGTGGTGATTTATAATAAATAACAATTATTTTATTTATTTTCGCATAAACATATTTATTATAAAACATTATTATCAAAAGTAAGCTGCGCATAATCGCTTATTTTGACGATTCACCCCTGCTACAAGCAGTCCTCCGACGAACTTTCGGTCCGTCAAGCGGACAGGACATTTTATTTTCAAATGTTTCTGAATTACTTGTTCTAATATCGATCAAAACATGTTTAGCACAATTTTATCGGATGCACATTATTCATTCGATGTGTATCAGTTAAATTAAAAAAATAAAATGCTTTTTTTTTCAGAATACGGTTGTGAAATTTAACATACTTAAAAAAAAAAAACAATTTATATCATTTCGTCATTTAAATTTTAACAAAAAGGTTTCTAACTTTTTACTAAGCTCTTTATTGTACCATTTTTAATACAATTTACAAGTTTTAAGCAAATATTTTTTTCATACTTACGCACCCACACACACGCATCCTCTCCCTCATTCATTCCCACACGCACATGTATCCTCTCCCTCATTCACTCACGCATACACACATTCACATACACATGAATACAAACGTCACACAAATACAATTACTAAACTTCTTTTCTTATATATTATGTGTCATTATATTTACAGTGGATTTTTTTTAATTGGCTTTAGTATTGTTAAGATTTTTTTTCTAATTATTTTGATTATGTAATAGCTGTACAAATCCCTAATAAAATAAAATAAATACCAATGCTTAGAGACGTTTGGAAAATGAATCAAGCAGCACAATTTTAGACTACAACCCCAAACGCTTACCTAAGCTAGGATGCAAATAATATATCGAATACATTGTTTATTTTGATTAGAGACTAAGAATTTATTCTTGATAATAGATTGCTGTTAGGGTCTCATTTAAATTCTATTGTTGAAATAGCTTACCAAATGCTGGGCTTCATTTTAAGAATTTCCAAACCTTTTAAAAAACCAAATACATTAAAAACTTTATAAAAAACTTTTGTACGCAGTAATTTGGAGTTTGCATCCGTTGTGTAGAGTCCACAATACATAACAAACATAGAAAGCATTGAAAATTTTCAACAAAATTTAAAAAAATACTTAGATTATAAAAACAATAAAACGCTTTGTACTTACAGCCAATCTTTTGGATTTGGATGGATTTTTTACCCTTGAAAATAGACGCACTGTATCCAAATTATGCTATTTACATAAATTATTAAATAATAAAGTTGACTCTTTTAACCTACTCTTCAAAATCAATCTTAATGTCCCCTTTCGCGTGACAAGAAATAAGTATTTATTCCATTTGCCAGTCTGTAGCACTAACTATGCACAACACTCTTTCCTCTATCGTTCTTGCTCTAACTATAATGTTTTTTTTTCATCTATTGATATATTTAATGATGCTTACACTTACTCACACCTGAACACTCACTCCCACACTAATACACATAAACACACATCTACACTTACTCTCATACAGATACACATAAACACATCCTTTTGTTGTAACACAATTTAATAATATGTATGATTTTTATTTAGAAATTTCACAGGTCTGTCATTAAACGATATTAAAAAATGTTATTATATCAATGTCGACTGTTTGTTTCTTTAAAATAAATTAATAAATAAAAAGCATCTACAGATTTTTTTATATTTAAATTAAGCGTTTCTGGAAAAAAAGGTTTGTCTTTGGTGCGAAGATTAAGATTGCGAAGCTGTCGAGCACGTAGTGTATTCTATACTAATCGTGAACGATATTTCGGAGCAAGGCGTGGTATTAATTAAAGAATGTAATAAATTAATTATTATACAAGGAGAACAAAAAATATGCCTTCTGTCAATCGTCAAACAACACCGAAAAATTAACTCAAAAACAAAAACAACATACTTCGATACCAAAGTTATGTGCACAGGAGTTCGCATGTTTGATAACCATATAATGTTGATGTGTTAGTTCTTGTCGATGAAACAAGTAAACATACACAGTTTGTTTGTGTTAGAGGCGCACTAGAATGATTCATATGAAAACTTATTGTTACGCACACATAAATGATGGGTTAAACAGCCCGTGAAGTAATGCATGCTACAATTGTCAAATAAATAAATAAACAAAGCAGAGGTTATAATTGGTTTGACTGGACTGTACCTTCTTTTACTATTTTTACTTTTTTTTCAATAAATATTGTTTATTTCAACAACTTGAAATAATGAAGAAAGTTATGTTGGTCAGAAAGTTGATATTTTTTGAGTATTACTTTAAGGATTGTTCTCACTACTACTCTTCAAGGGTTTATGTTATTACACGACCTTCCCCACCCAGTAATCCCATACTGGAATAATGAGTGAACAGAAGAATAGTACTCTGTTTTGTTGTCTTTACTTAATATGTTTCTTAATATTTTCATATTCTGTCTTTTTTCTTATTTTTTTAAAATAATTCGTTAATATGATTTTGCCATTTCATGATCTGATATATTTTTTCACCAAGGTACTTAATTTATTTTTGGGATATAATATTAATATATTGTACATATGTTTTATGTTTTCCACAGTTAAGAAAATTGTAATTCAAATATTTTCTCATTACACACAATATTTCTCTTCATAACATCACGTCTTATGACAAAGACGTTTTTTTAGGAAATGAAAGCTAGGAAGGCAATTACCCACGAACGTTGTTTACTTCGCACTTAATAAGTGGCTATTTGATTATACGTCATTGATGTAAACATGGGAATTGTTCTCAGTTTAAAAGTGTCAAATATATTCATAGAATTGTGTGTTATTTTGAAACCTTTATATTGCGTTTTTTCTTCAAATGGTTGAACCGAAATTGTTTCAACTGACTCCGGCTCACTCTACTTACATTAATATATAAGTTTCGGGGTATTTTTGAAGCACATTGCTTGAATTTTTAACGTGTGTTGTTTCTTTGATGGTAATATTTCCCCGAAAGCGTTGTATTTTAGGATACGTGTAAGTATTGCAAATAAACATGAAAAACGTAAACAGTTCTCACAATATCGAAAAAACACAGTGCATACTTTTTATTGGAATTCGTTCTGAATTTAAACCTTTCTCTGTATACAGGTGGATGAGGAATAAGTTCTGTGAACGACATAGAACGATAACCCTTGACGAGTGTTTTCAACTCGATGGCAGCTCTCACATAAATATCCCGAATAAGGTAATCGAGTAGAGAGAATTCTTCATTGTTGTGTAGTGGTTGGAGCGTTCGACTATCATTTTTGAGGTCCTGGGTTCGATTCCAAGCGGTTGATCGTAAGATACTCATTTAAAAGAGGGGAAATCTAGGGTCTAGGGAAAAAAAAACTTTTTTGTCAATATTGAATACATTTTTTGCGTAATAATTCGATCCCATAATGTCAATAATGTATCAAAATTATTAAAATATTTTTCTGCGCATTCTCTCAATAATAATTCACATTTGTCATGGCTTTCCCCCGTGCAAAAAGCAAACATTACAATTCATTGCTTTACAGTTTATTAATCTTTGATGTATTGGTCAGTTCGCACGTTTACTTTTTGATGTATGGGCGTAAATTCCCAACCATAATAAAAACTAAAAAAACTGATTTTGTTTTCTCAATTCTACGCTTTGAAATATTAGTAGGTAATAGTATGACCCGAATCTTTGAATGTTTTTCTCAAAAAAATTAACAGTATAGAACATCTTTACGTGTGAAAAAACTTTTGTACAAACAACATTTAATTAGGGATCAGTGATACCTACGACGAGCCTAATTATTGTTCATTTGAATAATTCTTTAACGAAATGTTGATGGAAAAAATATATTATTAGAATAAAGGTCCAAAACAAAACAGAGCGCTTAATATATGAAATTTCGAGTACTTGCGTGGGAAAATACCTATGTATTTATTGTTTCCAAAAGATTATCAAAAGTACTTTTTTGTCGTGAGAATAAAGACTTAAAAGAATATTTCTTCTGTGAACAGAATCAAAATTTTCAATATATAAACGAGTTTGTCGAAATTTCGAATAAATTACTTCGGTAGAGCATTTAATTCTTCTTAATTTATTGCAAAAGAGAAGGAAAACATTTTAGAGCAGATAATATGGAAGTCTAGGCATTATTTACAGGGCTTATGACCTGTCACTGGTCGGCCTCGTGGTGTAATGGTCAGCGCATTTGCCTACCATGCAAGAGGTCTCGAGTTCATTTCCCGACATGGTTAATATGAATCATTATTAAAAATGGGTGTTTTTACACTAGAATATTTCATAGTCCCTATGCTGGTAACTGAAGCGTAAGACTGATTACTTTACCTTCATATAACAAAGATGATCAAGATACGCTACGATTGGCATACTAATGCAGTGCCCTATGCACCATAAGTGCGGAAAGGGAAAGGTGATGATGATGACCTGTCATTGGCTGATTTAAGTGGCCACTTAACACAATGTGTACCATTCATCATTCTTTCTTGACTTTTGTAAAGTAAAAGAGAACAGATAGAAGAGTTGAGGAAATGTGGTTGTTTAAACATGGGCTGAATGGTGAATGTTACAATGTGTAAAGTGGCCACTTAAACCAGTTAATGACAGGTCACTGAGATAACAACACTTTTGTGAAACGAGTGAATAATCAAATCTACACAACAGATAGAATGTTTTTGACTTTGGCAAATGATAAATAATGTAAACATTTGTTTTTTTTATATAATACAACGAGCTGATCCCGGCAGTGCTTTGCTTTTGCTAGATTTGAGTACATATTCGTATATATAGATTAAATGAACACAATCGAATGTTTGATATCAATTATTGTATTTAGTAAAAATTTGTTATGTACATATTGTACATCATTATTTTTGTGTTTCGGGTTACATAAATTGTGAGGATATGCGGTGACGGGGTATTTTGATAAATAGGTATTTGAACATTGTTTTCCTCTAATTTTCCCATCGACATCTATACAGTAAGATTTTTAAGTGCTCTGGGTGTTTTCTGCAAATTGAGAAATGCCGTTTTTGTGATCAACACCATTTTCAGAAGGTGATTATAACATTCAAACTTGTTGCACCAGAAAGGGAAAACATTTTCGAAAAGGAATATGGGACATACTCAAAACATTGTTGAACCCGGTAAAAGAAGAAGTTTAAAAAAATGGAAAATTGTTTTCAGGCGTTGTCTAGTAGGTTAATCGGTTCAGCCGGATGAATCCCACCCACATGATAAAGGCTTCAGCTCTTTTACTTCACAAAAGTCAACAGATGGAAGAGTTGAGGAAATGTGGATGTTCAAACATAGGCGGAATAGTGAATGTTACACATTGTGTCAAGTGGCTACGTAAACCAGCCAATGACATATCATAAGCCCTGTACATGCCTAGACTCCCCTATTCCCTTCTCAAAAATGTTTTTCCTCTCTGTTGCAAAACATGAACAACTCCTTAGGGGAACAGTTTACATTAAATGTAAAAATACAATTAAATATATAAATATATAGCGTACATACTACATACATACATATACACACATATACATACATATATACACACACATATACATACATATACATATAAATACACACATACATACACAATATATATGCACATGCGAAAATACAATAAATTTATATATGATTCAATGGGATAGCATAATATTTCGATTACTATCCTCAATAAATTCTCAGATTCCTTACTTCCAATGTCTGTTTGCTACACAAAAAAGAATTATGTTTATATCTTTTGACTTCTTTCTTAACCATGTTGTATTTCTGACTGCACTTTTAATTTCTTTTGTTCATTTCATTAAATAAACAGATTCCTCCGCAAGTATAATGATATTGCGTTGTTGTTTTTAACTTTGGAATTAAGATGTAACCAGTTGTTCTAGGTCGCGTACTTACGTTTCGTGACGTAGAAACACAAGTTACTATTTAAGTTGTCTTTATGGATTTGAAGTTAACAATTCTTTTTATAACACGATTTTATATCTTAAACCTTAAATTTCTTAAACGATTAGAAATTGCGAAAAGTAGACGGTTTTTCAGTACATTTTTTAAAGTTATTTTTTGTGTTATTTCCACTAATAAAGTATTTAGTTTAAAAGCACCACTCCATACGATTATTGCGTACTGTGAAACAGCGTATTGATTGGGCTAATGCAAAGTAAATTGATTTTAATTTAATAACAATTTTCATTCTATTTACAATATTATTTACTTGCCACTTTCATTCTATGTTTTTATAAGTTTTTATGCCCAAATATTTTACGCTATTTTTTTTAGTGATTTGGAGACAAAATTGAATAGAATAAATGTTTTCTGACGCGCGGTGAAAATTGGAGCAATAAGTTGTACGACAAAGTTTCCTGAAAATGTAAGAAAAAAATAATGATTTTAAAAAAAAAAACGAACTACTTTGAACGACGTCAATGGTTCATATGAATCAACCAATGATAAGAGAGTTATGGAAGATTTACGGTTTGCTTACTTGACGTCGGTAGTGTATCTTCGTAATCGCTCGAGAGAATTTATCTTCAACTATACCGTCATGGTGAAGGTACGACGTTTTTATCTTCCCATCATTATCGCGGCCCAGGTGATAGTGCGTCGCGTCGCGTCGGTGTACGGCTAAGACCACATGGGCTGTGCATTACGTCGATTGTAGAAATGTATTCTACTCGTGTTTGCGTAACGTGGGTATCATCAGAGATCGAACTTAAGCTAGCTAGCTTCGATAAGGCGACCTTACACAAATCGTTTTTTATTGATAATTCGCTTAATGTACTCAGCTCATAAATTATATATAAATTATATGGTGTATTCTACAAACAACAAATGTTTTTTTTATAAACAGAAATTGCCGTATGCTTAGGATCAAGAGTGAAGTCCGAATCTTCTTTATACTCGAGAGATGTTTAGATTACTGCCAGAACGAAAATATTAGAAAATACTGAATTATTTTTGATCTTCACATGTAGTAGGTTTGGAAGAAACTTCTTAGATTTCTCTCAACGAGTGCGGATAGAAGGTATCCATAGCTATATCCCACCGAGTTTCCCCAGGGTATGCATGGTCACGACAGTTTAAGGACCAGGGCCGCGATTAAAATGGGAAACTATGGACGCCATACCTTCACCAGGACGGTATAGTTGAAGATAAATTTTTCCGAGCGATTACGAAGATACATTACCGACCCCCCACGTTCTAGTTTCGAGGTAAGTACATAACGTATATATTCATTAAAAGAGACAAAAAAATTATTGCGCCGAGTAGTTTTTGATTTAATTACAATTTAATTAATTTTTTAATCGTTCTTATGTGGCCATTTTTATTTTTAAAGGCATGAAAGAGAAATAAGTGAATTTTGAAGTCGAATTAAATTCTGTCATAACATGTCAGATTTGAAAACGAAAGGCTAGATGCAGAGATAATACACATATAAGTATCTAGGCGTAAAAATGTTGCCAGTGTTAAAAAAATAATTTAGTTATCATTTTTTTTTTCCATCTGTTTTACTAGCTTCCCGAGTGTACGTATTAAGATAGCAAAAAATCCGGATTCGTTATCGCTCTGTAGATAAATACAGACGAAAGTTAATCATTCCGTCTTGGTAATTATCAAAAGTAATACAAAAATCATCTTCAAGCGAGCATTTTTTCCTTGGATTGGGATATATTTGAGTTTATAATCGCTTCGACGTGGGCACTTTTTATTACAGAAGCCTATTTAAAATATAAATCAAAACTCTTCTTAATTTTTATTAAGGAACGCGGACTATTTTTTTTATTAAAGAACGCGGACGAAATTTTCTGCGTCATTCATTGGTAGGATTCGATCATATGACGTCGAAATGATAAGTCGGTAGAAAATACTGAGGTAAATAAAGATAGTAAAAAAGTTATGTATACCGTCTCGGTGTGTACCGATGGAGATAGCCAGAATCAATCTATACATTTTTTCGATTGTTGAGCGGTATTGTCAACAATTTCGAAGTCATGAGCATTAGATTTTGTGCATAATAGGTCATCAATAACATAGACTTATCCACATTTCATTAAACAGACCAACCTGCCACGGTTCTGCCTGTTGGCATAGCTATCTCTATGTTGAACAACATAACGAGTACATACTTAGAAATTTTATTTTTATGTCTCTGAGGGAGTTTTTCCATGCAGGGCTTTCTAATTCTTTAAACGTTATAAAAGTATTGTAAACTATAATTATTTTTTGTTTAATGTTTAGGAAAACGTTTAAATATATATAAATATTTCAAATCGTATTCCACTGAAATTTAAACTAAAACGATATATTTTTTGGGTTCTTTTATATACCTAATATTTTGTGTCCTTTGCATTTAAGCTGTATATATGAATTAAAAAATATTATTTCATAATGGATACATACATAAATAAAACAAATAAATATACAATTAAATTAAAAAGATTTAAAAAAATAAAAATATTTGCGTCTTTATGATTTACCAAAATACTTGACATTTAATTAACGGATAATCTTTCCGTGACACTATGTACGGGACCAAAACCCGATTTTAAGGTTACATATTCAACTAATAATTGTTTAAATATATAATAAATAAATATTGTTTTTCATGAAAGATAAATTTATTTAATTAACAAATATGAGTACCACGTGATGTAGTGGTCAGCGCGTTTGCCTGCCGTGCAAGATGTCTCGGGTTTGATTCCCGACATGGTTGACGTGAAACATTGATTTAAAACGATACTTTAACACTAGGATGTTTCATAATGCCTGGACTGGCACCCATAGCGCCGACTGATCATATTTCTTTCATGTAATAAAAATGATCAAGATACGCTCCGATTGGTGTACCGATGCAGTACCCTATGCACCATTAGTTATGGAAAGGGAATGAAAGTACATTTATAAGTACTTTTTAATGTCATATTTGTTTCTATCATTATTACAATGAACTTTCACCGTCAATAGGGAAATATCATATCCTACAAATACCGATAAAAATATATTAAATGGATTTAGAATAATTAATTGTATTTTTAAATAAATCAATATGGATATTGTGGAGAAACGTTTTCATACATAAAGATAAAAAATAAAATTTAAAAAAATACGTTCGTAGAAAAACGCGATGTGTTTGGCCTTGGTTGTTGTGACGTCAAGATTCGTGAAATCATTCTACATAAATTTCAACGGCAGGAAGAAATATACATGAATCGTGACGTGTGAGGGGCGTGGCCAATGGAATCACCGTTTTCGCGGGAATTTAAAATTTCAAATTAAAAAGTATTTTTTATGCTACTAATAATGAGCAAAAAATATTTTTTTTACTGAACAATATTTCATAGACTTTTATTACTTTAAAAATGTAAAAAGAAAAAAATGTTATGTCTGCCTATTTTCATCGACAAACTTGAATGTTGTACATTTTGGAATTTTATTCGAGAACGGCTATTGGAAATAATATAATAGACCTCAAATACTAGTCTGGTTGATTGGCATTCCTCCGGGTACTGTGATGCTGACAGAAGGTGGCTAGTGATAAAGGCAGTATCGGGGGCGACCGACTCCCAACAAGGTAATCAAGGCAATGTTTACATACTGCAGGCTCCATCTTCTTCTGAGCCGACTGCGGCTGCTCGCGGTGGGGGGCGAGGGGCAGCTAGTGCGTAGTCAGAATGTGTGCCCTACTTGAAACTTTAAAAAAAAACATGCCTATGTATAAAAAACGCATTTTCGTATGTATTACCTACTTAACACACGGAAAAAATCATGAAGTTGAGCTTAATTTGTTAATGCCGTAACGAAACATGAATCATATTACGTACCGATTGATTTTTTTTTTGTATAGATTCAACTAAAATAAAGTATATATATATTTTTTTTCTTTTTAATTCATTCAAAATTACACTCGTTTAAATATTAACGAACTTATTAAGGCTTTTAAGGCTATGCCTCTATCAAGCCATAATAATTATCAGTAAAAATACACAGTAAAATTAATTAGATTAAATTATAATGAAATGTGATCCAATATAATAACAATCTAGGAAAACAAGGTATAAGTAAGAAGTAATAAAATTCCAAAGAACACAATGTAAAAAAGATAATCAGATATAAATATTAAAATATAAATTATACAAATTTAGATTCATACATAAACAATTATACAAAATAATAATATAATAGTAAAATATAGTAGTATTGAAAAAAAACAAAATAATAGTATCATTGATATCAATTGAAAAAGAATATATATATTTATAAAACATAATCAAAATGATGATTGAGATATAAACATAATTAAACTATCTGATGTATTATAATTAAAGTATTTACTTTTAAAATAAAAAATATATAAGTACAGAACTCTTGAAAACGTAAACAGACTAAACAAATTACAACACAGATGGAGAAAACTTTAGAGAAGGGAATATGTCAGTCTGGGCATTTACAGGGTTTATAACCTGTAATTGGCTGATTTAAATTGCCGCTTTAGACACTGTGTAACATTCATCATTTTGCCTATGTTGAACATCCATATTTCTTCAATTCTTCCACCTGGTGATTTAAGTGATGTTAAAGAGCTTCAACATGTATGGTTGTGAAGAGATCCATCTGATCGTATTATTTTACTAACTAGGCAACGCCTGAAAATAATTTTCAAATACAAATTCAAATTTTTAAACTTCTTCTTGGACCAGTTGGTTTTATTACCATGTAAACGCCTAGACTACCACATTCCCTTCTTTAAAATGTTCTCCATCTCTGCTGTAAATTTGTAATCTTTATAACTCCCTAGAGGGTGAAATCCAGTCAAGCAATATATATTTTTTTAATTAATACTAATATGTATATGTTTATTAAATAGCCGGCCTCGTGGTGTAGCGGTCAGCGCGTTTGTCTGCCATGCTAGAGATCTCGGATTAGATTCCAGACATGGTTGATGTGAAATATTGTTTTTTTTATATTTTTATGAATAACTCTATATTTAGAGGCTTGTCAGCAGGTGGGATAGAGGATATATAGAAGGAGGTAATGGAAAATACACCACAATACCCAGACCATTTGAGAAAAAAATATTTCTTGCAACTGAGGGGGATCGAACCCGCGACGCCAGTTTGACAGTTGGCCGTCTAACCAACTGCGCCACGGCGCCTGCCTAAAACGGTGTTTTAGCACTATAATATTTCATAGTCCCTGGACTGGCATCTGAAGCGTAAGACTGATGATATTTCCTTCGTGTCACAAAAATGATCAAGATACGCTGCGATTAGTGTACCGATGCAGTGCCATATGCATCATTAGGTGCGGAAAGGGAATGAAGATGAAATGTTAAAAATATGTTTATCGTACTTGTGGGTGAGTGGCTAAAGCAAATATACAAAGTACTTTGTATTATACTATTGGGACAATAGATAAATATTTTTTTATTGTATACATTGTATATTATAATATTATGTGCTATGTAAATGTAATTAAAAAAAATGCTAAATAAAGATTACCATTTAAATATCGCGAATTCAGCATGTAATACCTTCGTGGTATAATCTTTTTAGTTTTCAGAAAAAGTTTTTATTCTATCGATTTCTCTAAAACATTTTATATCTAAGTCCCTAGTTATTATTTTAAAATATTTCAAACAGAAAACCAAACATAACTTATATGCGTACGTTTGAAAACAATCAAGATTTACAACATTTGTTATGCTTACAAATTATATTATCCAATATTTCAAATAAAAAACAATATTTTTAATAATTCCACTTCCCTGTTTATCGAGCAGAGAGAGCTCTTCCAACCTCTATCACAACACGGGATAACTCTTTGTTCTAGTAACGAGAGAACCCTTTCAATACCCATTCACTACTCTAATTTGATTGCCTCATCTTTTACAGTAGTAGCTTCTTGATTATGTAATAATCTACCCACTAATATAAGAGACGCCCCTTTATTTACATTCAAGTTACGTATGAAGTGTCATTTCCTAAATATTTAAGTTATTCCTTTTCCTTCCTATTTCCTTCTCTTTTTACCTCCTCTTTTGATAGCAGAAAGAAGATATTTAGTCAATTTTTACTTCTTGAAAAAAAAAAATATCAATATTATGTTCCATAGTGAAATTATTAATAATCCAACAATATGTTCATATGCCACTGAATTTCTCAAATAAAACGGTTTTGGTAGGTAGGACGAAAATGCGTTAAGGCAATATGACCGCCCTTATGCATATTTATAATATGTAAACTGAATAATAAACTGGGTAATAAAAAAATAAATACAACCTTCGGTCAAAAAAGATTGGCCTACTACTCGGTTAAAGTGTACAATCACTTCCATTATCCATAAGGACAATTAGTAAGTTCTCACGACATAAAATTGCTATTGAGAAATGGATAGTGGAGGTGGGTTGCGCACGGATCGATGAGTGGATCAAGCCAAATAGGTAAAATGTGTGTACTGTTTGTGAAATTTGTTCTTTTGGTCTATATAAATTGGTTATGTTTTTATGATTATTTTAGTTTTTTTATTGTTTATTATGTTAATGATAATTAGGTTAATTAGATTAATTATGTTTTTTTATTGTTATCATTATGTTAACTCTGTTAAATAGCTAATCTTAGGCATGTTTCATATTTTGTAAAATGTTTCCCTCGGCACGGGACACCCCAGTGAGAGAACATTATTTTGTATAAGAAAAAAGAATACACACAGTGTAAAAGTATAAATAAATATATATTAATAAAAATAAATATATCAAATATGTTGAAAATTAGCTTGAATTTAGCGAAATACGTGTGCTAGCTTTAAAATGTACTGTTTATATTGACGTGTTTTTCAAAGGAATATAAAGGTGAAATTTATGCAAAGAAAAAACCAATATTATGGAAAATCTTACAAAAAACAGATATTATTAAAAGTCTTAGAATTGAAAAACAATGATTGTTGAGTGATTTGATGAGCAATCTGTTCGTGTAGTTCGTTATCTAGTTCGATGCAGTATATCGGCACAGAAGAGACAGGCTACTAATGCAAGAATGCAGTTTTCTAGACTAATGCACTCCAAATCCGTTATGACGATGCACCATACACCATGCAGCATGCAGCAGGCGTCGAGCATCAAGAACACCACCAGTTGCGCACTTTGTCTTTCGTGAGCTGATAGTAAGCCCGTTAGTGAGGCATAATGACCACGAGCAATTCTTATATTATTATACGACAGATGTAAATTATGAAAATAGTCTATTGTTTTCAGATAATGACTAATTTCATAGTATTATGTACCAGTGACGAGGAAATTTATGAAGTTGGTATTGTATTAGCTTATACTGCGCGATGTACTTATCTATTTTTTTAACGACAACAAAAAAAATATAAATAACTTGTAATGTAATGTATTTATTTAGATATTTGTACAAATAAAATATGAAAATCTAGTTATACCTTAACTTATAAACAGTACTAAAAAATAATTACAAAAACAAAACATTGTTATAAAATCCAGACGCTTTCCGATGACACTCTATCTACCTATTTGGATGTTTGTTTTTAACAAAAATCATCGCCATCCCACGAAACGATGCGATAGGCCCAGCATCCCTGATATCTTTTGGCAACTCATTAAACATCTTAAGTCCTTTGATTACGGATACAATATGATGATACAGATTGTTTTGAGTTGCCTGGATTCTTGTTTTGGGGAGTCTGAAACCTTCACCCCCCCTCGTAGCATAGCGATGAATTTCCTTATTACGCCGAACATCACAAAACATGTAATCGGGCAATATTAAAAAAAAAAAAAAACAAAAAAAATATTATCACCGAAGCATTTAAAATGACTCTTTGCTTTACCGAAAACATGTTCAGTACCTTCAACATATGTTGAGTTTTAGTGTATTTGCCACATTACAATATTGTCCCCATTCCCCTGAGCTGAATTCATTCTGAGCTTTTTGCATGCCATTATATTGATTTTCAGTGCTTAGAAAGAGAATTATATTGGTTTTGAAGAGAACACTAGAAAGATAATTGAAATGCGTCAAAACAATTGCTTTAAAAATTGTATTACTTACATGTATTTAAATTTAGATTGTTTCTTTTTCTTTTTCTATTTTTAAAATCCCACCTTTTTATAATTTTTTCTGTTGATATACTCAAAATGTGATGCAAATTTTAACTTATTATCTATTACCCCTTAATATTATAAAATAAATTGCTATTGCTGTTAATTTGAATTGCAAAATGTTATAAAATATTTGCATTTCATCAGCTACCGACTTTTCTACGCCTACCGGTTTCTAGTCGTACCCGTCTCTTCGTCAGGTCACAAATTAAATCAACATCCAAAACTCGCTATACACCTTCACCATAGTTGTTACACAAAAATATAGAGCCAACATGCTGATTAAAAACCAAATGCTTTTAGTATTTATTAAATTAAGAATTGCAGTTATTTGACGTTCTGTTACATTCAAAACACAAAGAAATCATCGAAGTATCGCTTCCTTAAGTCATTTTCAACGAAAATATTACTATAAAGGGCTTGTTGGACTTCCCATCGCAAGTCCTGAAGTTTTGTTATAATATGCATTATTAAATTGGAAATAATTTGTATTTAAGCCAATGTTAAACAAACGACATAAATCATTTAACATGTTTTCTGGTAAATCTGATGATTTTAGTTCAGGATACATGAGTTAAAATATTATATAGAAATAGTAAAGGATTAAAAGTAAATAACATGCTAATATTTAACATTAAAAAGGCTTTAAAAAATAATGTCCCTTTAGTTAATAATCAAACAACCTTTCAGTATAGATGTTTCTTTGTAGTGTTGAATCCCCTATATCTATTTAACTCACACCCCTACCTTCATTCCTTCCTTTTTTAAACTTTTTCTCCAACATCCCACATTTTCATAAACTTTAATGAGTGCATGTAAGGGTTTGCTACTAAAAGCCTGTGGTGTCAAATCGGCATGTTCGTTTTATATTTTTGTGCAACAACTATGGTGAAGGTGTTCATTGGATTCGTCTGTTAGTTTAGTTGGTATCCTGACAAAGAGACGGTCACGTCTCGAAATCGGTAGCCATAGAAAAGTCGGTAAGTTGTTATAAAATAATATAAAATAAATATTGAATAACATTAAACATTGAGTGAAATGTTTGACCACGAAGTTAATGATTTTAATATTAATAATATGAATATTAACTTAATAATGATTATTTCGTAAAGTTAATAATTGTTTAGGGGGTAGCAGAGAACGAGCAGAATTATTTTATAACAAAAAATGAACATTCCAGAAGTTTTATTTTGAATCTTATTACACAAAAATATATTTATTTCGTGTTCCTTTATCGATGTATCTAAGGATTAAGTATTAGATATAACCCTTAAAATAATTTTTCTCAGTGTCAGCATACTCGTATATAATCGGTTTATATATACTGACACTGTCACAGTACAATTGCATTGTTTCTTTACTTTTTTCAAAAATTACATTACACTTTTTATATTCAACTCAAAAGAGTATAAAAATACTACATAGTTAATTTTGTTTACACGCTAACTTGATCGATAATATTGATATAAAGAAACGAAAATGAATTGAACTTAATTATTTTTACCTAATATTTTCATCTTTTGTGTTTCAGTTAAAGCTTTAAAAAAATTACACGAACCGTGTTGTGGTTCCATGGTATTATTGCGCATTCTCGGAGCAAAAGTCCGAGGTTCAAACCCCACACTACCATAACTTGGTTTCCATTTGTCCAGCACAAGTTATTAACGACTTTAACGAAATGATTAAAAAAATATATATATTTAAGTAAATAATAAGAGCTCCAGTATTTCTCTTTTCTTAAAAAAATCAAAGAACGTTTTTTTTAAATCAACATATTTTCCAAAAGACTCGAAGTCTTTGAAATTGAAGCGTTTTGATATTTAAAATGTCGATTTGGCCCGCAGATAATATACGATACCTAGATTTGTGAAGTGAGTGATATTAAGTCCAAATTGGCCCAATACGAAATTTGATCAAACTCGGCACAGCAATTCCTTCAAACTTGCGGCTTGGTACAAAGCTCCCGTACATTTCGAAAATATCAAGTTAAGCAGTGAAACTGTCCAAAAATAGTGGCTAGAATAAAGGCTTCAAGAAATTCGGCATCTAATCGTATCGGCGAGTGCATAATAATGTTGTGTTATTTATGTGTAATGAATTAAATATGTCAAATGTATCAAACAAAAACATCATCATTTTCACATCACTATTTTATTCTGAAATAAGTTCGATCGATTGTGTTAAAGTTCTAATTGATTTGCCGTTTTGATTTTTGCTTGCGTTGTTGAAATACCAATTGAAATGAATTTGACTTAATGAATAGTCAATTCAATATTGATTTTATTGAAAAGCATTATTCCGTATTTGAAAAATTCTGCCTCGTAGTGGTAATGGTCAGTGCGTTTGCCTACCATGCGAGAGGTCTCTGGTTCGATTCCTAACATGGTTGATATGATTTTTATTTTTTTTATTTTTAAATGTACATAAGAGGTAAAACAGAGTATTAAAAAATAAAGGATAATTACAAAGAAAGGAAATACATATTAAAAGTATAAATAGTAAACAAAAAATCCCACAAAGGCATGGCCTGTTCGTGGGTATACAAGAAATGTTTATGAATTTATGCTCCTATAATAAATAGACAGTTTAAATATTTTTGTGTTTCATAAGAAAAAAAAAATTTCTGTAAAAGATTATAAGGTTTTGATTTTTATAGTAATTAAAAAAGCAAATAAAAAAGATAAAAAAATCATTTTTATTTAAGGGCAACAAAATATATAATAGAAAAAAAGAGTTCGAATCCAGGATAGCGCGTGTTTTTTAAAAGAAGGAAAATTTTGAAAGCTTAGAATCAATGAAATATTAGAGAAAATAAAATATTCTGTATAAGATTCTGAGGGTTTTTTTATTTATTTTTAAAGTAATTAAAAAAGGAAATAAAGAATACAAAAAAAACATGAAAATATTCCTTATTATTAAAGGGCAACAAAATATATCATTTAAAAGGGTGTTTTCACACCAGAATATTTCATAGTCCCCGAACTGGTACCGGCAGCGTAAGACTGATCATCTTACCTTTATGTAACAAAAATAAACAAGATACGCTGCGATTGGTGTACCAATGCAGTGCCTTATGCAGCATTAGATGCGTAAAGGGAATAATGAGGATGGTGATAGGTATATTTTTTAAGATAAATTAGTTTTTCCCTTCCTTTATAAATATTATATGTTAATAGCATAATACTACTTATGATGAGCGTGAGTGGAAACGAGATAGAAGACTCACTATTCTAATCGGTTATTTGCGTTCTAAATCCAAAAAGTCTTTCGTTAACTGGCGACACTGGTTGCCACAATAATGTGCATTATTGGCACTTCTAGTCTTAATATGATCTATTCAGTGATTTGGCAACATTAAATTGATAGAACAGAAAATACGATACAAGAAAAAACCGAAAGAAGTACTAACAATATATTTGTCTTATTTACGAGAGAATATAAGATTTCGCAGGAGCCCAAATATTTGTACATCGCTTTTGCTTACATAGTACATACCGAGTAGCTCGATGTCGGCGTCAGCACCGACGCGATGTCGACGCCGCGACGACCCGCGGCAATTGCACTTTAAATTATATTTTTTTTATAAAATAATATAAAAGAAGCTACAAAAATCCTACGCAAGAAAATAATTATTATTTTATTTTATTTTGTTGAAATAAATGTCACTTAGTGCCTTTTACATATTAGTTGCAAATACAGTTAAAAAAAAAACTTATTTCACAAATTAAGAAAGTCTAAAAAAGTTTAACAATATAAAATTTTGACTACCAGTTATAAAATTATTGATAAAAAATAATAATTTGGTAATAGAAATATTTTGAGCCAGATAAAAAATTAAGAAAATAATTTTTAATAATATATGTATTTTTATTTTTTCAAACTACTACTGAGGTATGTACATGTACAAAACATTTAGAACTTTATACATTTATTACTTTGTCAAAAAATATTTCGCAATAAAAAAAATAATAAAAAAGGTATTTAGTATATATTTATTTATGAAAATATATAATACCTAAATAGAATTCGCCAGAACTTTGTTTATAACTGGGTGATTTAATATTTGTCTCTAATTATTGTTACCACGTTAGAAAATTAAGTCTTATATTAGTTTCAAACAAATTAAAATTTAAATATCAAGGAAATATAATTAGTATGAAACTTAAAACCCACCTGTCCTCGAATCGTTTAAATAAATCTGTAGAATGTAATGACAAAATTAACTGATTTACTAAAAAGATTAACAATCTTTTTTTATTTTAAGTTAAAATAAAATCAAAATCGTAGGATCAATTAGTTATGTGCCCTTGAAAACAGAAAAACTCCAACCAACTGAATCAATTGGGACCGTATCCCATTTGTTTATTTAAAAAATATTATAATTAGACTTTTTCCAAATATTTTAATTAATTACTGTATGTATGTTGAAAATGAATGATTGAAAATGAGCTTTTAATTAATTAAGTAAAAAGGCAACACTTTTGCATGTTAAGCGTAGTTACAAGTGCTATACATTATGTACGTATCGTACTGTAAATTAAAGTCTTGCTTGCTGAACATCTCGGTCAAAGTAAGCTATTTGACTGTCATCATCCATTTTCGGGTAGCCAAGTCGTTATTTTGCGCATCGCAGTAGCGATTTTTTAAAAGCGATTTTTATAATCAGCGATTCAGATAGTCTGAGTTCGGATAGTTGGAGTTCTATTACAAAAATAACCCAGCATAAGATATCTATAACATTTTAATACTAATGCTTAAGCATTTATCTAAAAAAATATATAATCTGTGACAAACCAAGACTTTATTACCTTGTGTAATTTAATTTATCTACAATAATACAAAGCTTTTATTGATGGAAAACATCTCTGTTGAGACTTGGTGAGCTTTCGACCATTTAGGTATGAACACAATACAATTCCAAATCTCTTCAAAGAAGAATATAAACGCGTATTTTAAATACGCATATAAACATAACTGCGGTGGGGATTCCATTCGGTCGCAAAAAAGCTCTCATTTAAGGCCTCGTCAGAGCGTCTGATGAACCTCTCCGTATGAGGGTAATTCCAAATACGCACTTTACTTATTTGGAGATATCGAAAAGCCGACAAGATTTCAGAAGACGGGCCGAAATTACAAACCCCATCAATATTTGGAAAGTCGTACGCTGCTCGATCTGTATGAACGTTAGTCTGAAACGAGGCAATCTTTAAGGGTCATGAAATTTTTTTTATCAATCGATTTAACAAAAAACATGTTGTCTTATAAGATTTAAAAAAATATTTTTATTAAATACAGTTAAGATTTGACAATGGCCGGGCCGAAATATCAATCAGTACCGTACGTGACAGTTTAAAGTGTAGTAGCTAGCCTTCACTAATATCTAGTGATCGACCTGAATTTCGGTTTCTTCTTCGGCCAGATTCAGCCAGTAAAACGAGTTTCGGCTGAAAATTGGCTGAAACTTCGGCTCAGCAAAAACGTGCAATCGAGATGAGTCGGATTACGTTCGGCTGTACCCGGGTTCATATATTCATACACAAAAAATGAACACGATGAGGAACTTCAGCCCAACGGGAAATCTGATACAGTAAATGTTTTCGTGCACGCAGTAAAAATTGGAGCATTAAATTGCACGACAAAGTTTCCTGAAAATATACGAAAAAAATATTTGAATTAAAACGTATTTCTTTGAACGACGTCACTGGTTTATATGAATCAACCAGTAATAAGAGAGTAAGTCTTCCCACTGGCACCCGAAACGTAAGACTGTAGTTTATGTAATAAAAATGTCGTGATACTCTAAAATTAGGTGCGGATAAGGGAATGATGATGACGATTTTATATATTAGTAAAAGACATAAAATTACCTGTTTTACAATCTAAGAACTTAATTTGGCCAGCGAGCTTAAGCAAGCGTGTTACGTGGAATGTTGGTAGGTATCTGAAATGCTCGTTTACAAGTACTAAGAGAATACGCGGCAGGAAAAGCTTTTGACGAATAGGTATTTGAACATTGTTTTTTTGTTAGTCTCTCGCAGACACCTGCCCGATACAGTGCGAAAAAGACAACTGTACGACGGACTGACATTTTACGAATAAAATACATAATCGACGTTTGGCTGTTCCGTTTTCCGCACTTCAAAACTGAAAAAATTTTCGTTATTTTTTAGAAAAGAGTATCTGAATAAAATTTTCCGTGTCGGTTGGTACCTACCTTTTAAGTTTTTAAAATTACTTATCATATTTGTATATTGTACATCCGAAGACATAAGAAAACACTGCGCTTTTTAGAAGGTTTTTGGATGGTTCTAGTGCCGTTAATAAACAATTTATCAAAAAAGAAAAACGATAGTGACACGTCAAAAGAAAATATCAAAAGTGAGTAAAATCATTACTCTAGTGCCATAATCCAAGGAAAAAATATGGGACTACGTTTGTATGAAGAAAAGTAAAACAGCGTTTCCTCTTAAGACGTGCGGAACTGTGAGTGAGGCCACTTTTTGAAAAACGACACTTAAATCCCACTTTTCTATACATGTATCTGGGAATAATAATGGACCAAAATATTAAATTGAAAGAACAAATAGATTCAATGTGCAAAAGACTAAGAAAATTATTCCACATATTTTTAAAGCTTACAGGTATCTTATCGACGGATCAATTGAAGACAGTTTATTATGCTCTAGTACAGTCAATCATTCAATATGCAATAGTTGGATGGGGAGGGGCTTATAACGCTCATCTTAGACCTTTAAAAGTTGTACAGAAAAAAATTATTAAAATAATAATATAAAAACCATTCTTGTTCTCAACTACCGAACTATTCAAATAATTAATGTTTTAAGAGTGGAGGATATCTACGGAAAGTGCTGTATGCTCCAGGTGCATAAGGAGAGCCTCCCATCGAACCGTATTACGGGAAGGTTAAGAACAGGATGCCTCGCTCTAAAAAGAATTAAAACTACTTATATAGGACGGAAGCTTTTCAATAATTTACCAAGAAAGCTATTCGTTTCATTTTTTATGTATATAAAATGATTGACTTCGAGCCGTTTTAATGTTTCATAATTTACTTAAATCAATAACTAAGCTTTCATGGCGTTATTTAATTCTTTTTAATTCTTTTTTTTCAGATGAAATGCGGAATACAGACTTCTGTGTGAAATTGAACCAAAACCCTTAAAGAGTGTTTTAAACTTAATGACTACTCTCAGGTAAAAGTCCCGATAAAGCAAATTGAGTGTAGATTAGTCCGCATCGTGGTCTCAGCATGTATTATTTATATATTTAAAGCGTGATGCTTTTCACACAAATATTTCACGGTCCGTGGACTAAATCTGAAGCTTAAGACTGATTATTTACCTTGTCTTTATGTATTAAATGATTACGCTGAGATAAGAGTACCAATGCTATGCACTACTGGATACTGAGTACAATTTTATATATTTTTTAATTAACGCTAGCCCTTTATAATATACAAGATAACACAAAACTTTATTGAATTATAAAAACAACAAAACGCTTTGCACCTACAGCCATTCTACTAAACAAAATTGATTTTTTACCTTTGAAAACAGACGTACTATATCTGAATTATGTTATTTATTTAAATCATTCAATTATAAAATACTCTTTAAACCTACTCTCCAAAATTATTTTTTATGTCTCCTTTTGCGTGACAAGAAATATATATTTATCTCATCTGCTAGTCTGTAACACTGATTATGTACAATACTCTTTCCTCTATCGTTCTTGTTCAAATTACAATTCTGTTTATTCATCTATTGACATATTTAATATGCTCCTTAATTTATTTTAAAAAAAAAGACTCATTTTATCTGGCTGCGATACACGCCCACTTGCTTTTTAATAATGCACATGCTTAAACACACTTGAACACTCATTCTCACACAAACACACCTGTACACTTACTCACAGTGTCGGTTTTCATAAGTGATCTAAATAAGCAAATTACAGTTGTTCGGACCGACTCCCAACAATATTTATATCTACCTACGCATCTTTCCCACTTTCACAGCGCAGCTCTACGCAACAATAATCACGCTGATAACAATTCAGTACAAAAACATCATCTTACGAGTGAAGTGCTTCGAACACACAAGATCAACAACCGAGCTGTGCCAGCGTCCGACAGCCGCCAGCTTCTCACCAGGTTCCAGCATCACGTCACGCCTTCACTTCAGCAGGTCAGTGGAGTTGCGCAACCTTCCCTTCGACCACACAGTCCACTCTAAATTTCCCGCCTCCGGGACGAGGTATTTCCTAACATTAATTATTTTATGAATAAAACAAATAATTAGAGTCCGTTAAAAAAGTGCTTCCACTACAATTTTCAATTCTAACAAGATAACCGCAGAGTACTCGGTAGTAGAGCATGGATATATTTATGATGAGATACATATACTCCTAAATGAGGGGGAAAATGTAGATGAAGCTTTCTTAATGTAGTTAATATAATTTCGCAATTGAAGAAGGTTTGTAAACGTGTTGCGTAGTTTTATGCCCAGAACAATAAGTGTTATCTGCGCTGTGGAGGGGGGACTCGGTGCGGGCGGACCGCGCAGCAAGGTCCCGAGAAAGGCCGCGCCGCGTGACGTATTTGGTAGCGACAGGTCCAACAGTCGTAAGTAGCCAGCACCGCCACAGCCACCACCCGGGCGCGTGGGAGCGAGCTAAATATTGTAAACGAGGACACATTGTACACTGGAGCCTCTTTTTACGCGGGGGATAAGTTCCACCCAGTACCGCGTAAAAAAAACCTTTTTGGGTAGATTTTCGTGTAGAAAAATCAATTTGAGATTTAAAGGAAAAACAATTTTGTATGCCGACGACAGTGGAATATTCTATAAAAATCAAACAGACGTATTGACAAACAATGACATAAACGAAAACCTAACTGTGTTGACTAAATGGACAAACACAAACCTACTTACATTTAATTTAAAGAAATATTATACATTTTGAATTTAGAAAAAAATATCATAAAGTAGACTAACTAAAATTGAACATGTAAAATACTAAGGACTAACAAAAGACAGATAATTGACATGGACAATTCATATCAAGAATTTAATTAGCAAAGTGGCGTCATTATCGAGTCTTTTTTCAAAAATCAAAAACTTTGTTCCTAAAACGGAAAAAATCTAATGTACAAAGCCTATGTAAAAACTAAAATAGGTTATATGCAAGTAATTTAGGGAACAGGAAATCAAAATGACATAAACAGACTACAAAGACAGCAAAATAAAATATTAAAGTTAGTATATGACCTCCCTTATCTAACAGCAATTAAAGAACTTTTAAAACAAACTAAGCAATCGAATGTAACTGAACTATTTAAACTAGATTTCTAAGGACAGTCGAGACCAATAAACTATGGACTAAAATTCTACAATAAACTACCAGACAAAACTTAGCAAAAGATTCACAAAAGATGTTAAAAATATTATTATTAACAGTAGAATGTGAATTTTAAAAGTTAAAACCTTTTGATAAATGTATGTAACCCGTAATCAATGAAATTTTAAATAAAAAAAGTATTTATTATCTCAGTATTATCACTTTTAATTACAGAATCAAAATACTTATTCACTGTCATTCACATCATATTCACTATCATTCTAAGTACGTAAACGAGCGATTCTACATCCCAATAACGAATAGTATAATTATATTACTACTATCAGTGTAAGTGTTTAAATTTTTTTTTTTAATTATGCAAGCTTGTATTGTATCGTAAAGTTTTATATATATTATGTATATACATGTGAATACATGTTATGCATGTGTAAATTTGTACATACAATCGTGCTGTTACTTAAAACAGATTTTTTTATCGTATCTTTCTATCCAGTTTTTTTAAATGCTATGTTCTTTTTTTTAGGTAAGAAAAAGTCATTGAAAAAATACATGGAAATTACCGTATTTTTCAGACCATAAAACGCACTTTTTTACACTAAAAATTGAGCCAAAAATTGGAATGCGTTTTATGGTCCGATGCGTCTTTTCGTCCAGAAAATACGGTATGTGTATTTCAAACACTCGTGTAATATATAAATCCCGTGGTTTAAAAATAAGGTACGAAGAGAAAAAATCATCGTGACATATTTAGTATAATTTTTAAGAAAATATTTCAACAAATATTAGGTCAATGTTTTCGACAATAAAATAAAATTTAAAAGATATTTACGTGTATATTTTCAGGTGTTGCCTAGTACGTAAGTAAAATAATTCAGTCAGATGAATGTCACCATCATCAGTAAAGGCTTCAGCTCTTTAACTTAACAAAAATCAACAGCTAGAAGAATCAATGAAAGATGTATGTTCAAACATGGCAGAATGGTTAATGTTACATCGTGTGTAAAGTGGCCTCATAAAAAAGTCAATGATGTATATTACGCCCTATAAATGCCTAGAATTCCATATCCCCTCTCTAAAACCTTTTCCATCTCTGATAACTCACTAGGTGGTGAAATTCAGTATTTGTCAACAATCATTTGTACAAACTCAAAATAATGTTGGTCAAGCTAACTGGTCCGAAAGGAAAAAAATGAAAAATATATTCTGGCGTTGCATAGTATGTGCTCGTAGGAAGGTGAAATACTCGTTATTCTGAAGGATTAATCTCACCTATGTAAAGGTTTCAGACCTTTAAATACGGGTATTAAAACATAAGTAGAATGATTAATGTTACATAATGTGTAAAACAGCCCTTTAAATCGGCCAATAACAGGTTATAAGCCCTGTAAATGCCTAGCATCTCCTGAGGCATGCGCAGCACGTGTCCAAGTCAGGTCCACCGCCGCACCCTCAATACGCTCGTTATAGGAGGCTGCTGCGTCCGTTCTCGGACTTCAATGTAAGTTATAAAATAATATTCAAATCACAAAATTGTTCTCCATCTGTGGCGCAATATGTAAATTCCTAAAACTTTTTTTTTAATCCAACGATTCCTGAACTATCGGAAATCATTGAAAAATCTACTTAATCTTCTTTTGGTCAAATAATTACCCAACCTACTAATAATAGACTTTTTTTAAACGGTTTACGGAAGTCTAGGCATTTACAAGGCTTAAGACCTGTTATTGGCTGGTTTAAGTGGCCACTTTACACACTGTGCAACATTCACCAGTCTACCTATGTTTTAACATCCACACTTCCTTAACTCTTCCATCTGTTGACTTTTGTTTTGATAAATGTTGGTTTGCAACCAGTAGTCATTAGGTTAGTCTGATGCTTTTAGGTGCGTCGCCGGTGACCGGCTTTGAGGGTCACCTTGGGGCGTTCTGGTGCTCCAGAGAGAAGATACTAATATTTTCCATCACTATCGATTTAAAGGGTTTGAACTAGGTGATGGATTTATTTATTTATTTCATTTATACTTCTCCTTGTGCCTACCTTGTAGACGATGAAGGAGGTTTTAGAGTGACAGTGAAAGGGACATTAGAAATGTAATGGTAAATATTTGTTCGCGGTTTTTCTTACTGCATTTGGTCGGTAGAGGAAGAAATAATATTATTAATTTGTAATGATTTTTTTTTTTTAATGATCGCTTGTTTGAGTGAATCCGAAACAAGACATTCAGTCTTAAAAACGGTCTTAAATGAATAAAATAAAAACATAAATGTGTATGCCCTCTTTTGCAAGAATTTGTGGCTTAATTCTTTCAGGTCGGGGAATATTTAATAAAAATATGACATTACCATCGTAATGTTTCGGTTTCCACCCGCGCAATTGCGATCAATTAAACCTATTCCTATTGCTTTTCGGGTTAGTTGCATCAGCCAATCGAGACCTTTTAACAGGTTCAATTGAACGCAGTTATGCAGAAAGCAGCCAGTCCACAATTTTGAAAAAAATAGGTATTGGTGTTATCGGATGCAGCAACATCAATTGAACGTAGTTATGCAGAAAGCAGTCAGTAAACAGTTAAAAAAAAAAAAAAAAAATATTGATGTTATCGGGTGCAGTCAAGTCAATTCTATGTTCTACTAAAAACAGCCAGGCCGCTTTCATACAAAACACTGTAATAATCACCTTCTGAAAATAGTGCTCATCACAAAAACGGAATTTCTCAATTTGCAGAAAACACCCACAGCTCTAGAAAAATCTTACGGTACTTTAAAACTACTACTAAAACTGGTCAAATACGTAAGTAGATACTTGTTTAAAAATATAAAAACACAAAAGTATGAAGGTGGTTCTAAATGAAAATATCAAACTAATTGTTCATAGATGGCGCTTTTTTTTTTTTTGAGACATTTTTACGTTTATTTTTAACGGGCATTTTACAAAACTTGGTTTGCGGAAATTTAACACTTTATTGATTGTTACAAAAACCATAACATTATATTTTAGGTCCTTTTCACAAAAACGTGTACAAAACAAAAAAAAAGCTTATCTTAAACTGTAATATTTACCTTCTGAAAATAGGGTTGCTCACAAAAACATCATTTCTCTGTATGAAGAAAACACCCACAGCACCAGAAGAATCTTATGGTATTGATGCTGATAGGAAAATTCACGCCTCGAGAAATCTACTTCACTTAAATAAATTAAAGTGGATAAATACATAAAAATTTTAATTTTATAAATTGGTTAATTAAAAAATAACTGTAATTAAAAAATATGTTTTAATACAAAAGTTCATCTCATACATTCAAAGTTTGAATGAGATATCATTCAATATTAGATCTTGCTGTTTTCTGCAAAATGCATATTTTAGGTTGTGTGGTCAGCAAGACTACAAAAAATCACTTAAATTCTTTTAACACATAATGTCATACCCAAAAACCCGTGCGACTTTTGCTCAGAGACATTTCTAATTTATCGCACCAAGAGTGATCATTATTTTGGAAGAGCGTATTAGGCTCACTAGGAAAAAAACTATTTTCATGAAAGTAGTTAAATACTGGATTTTCCTTAGTGGGAGGGATTTGAGTAGGAAACTCCTTGATGATTTTCCGAATGTTTGAGTTTACTGTTTACTATTTTGATGTGCCATATATATATGTGTATTATTTTTTTATGTTTCTGATCCCATATCTGTGGTGATATACTAATTTGTCTGTGCAAACTAAATGCTAGTCCCATCTCAATGCAGGACTTTTAGTCCAATGGAGTTGGGACTTATATCTCAAAAAATGTACAGTAAACTTATGTACGTAAATAAATAAATAAAAAAATAAAAAAATATTAAAAAAAATATTTTACAAATGAGTAATGTGATTCTTTACAATTATGTTTCCTTATATAAATATAAAATAATATGTTTAATATATAATGACACATTATACAACAGAGTTTTACTAGGGCCGGTTGTTTTCTGAAAAATGCACATTTTGGGTTGTGTGTTCAGCTAGACTTCAGAAATCATTATATTGGTCAAATACGTAGTAAATTATTTTTTGTGTTACAAAAAAATGAATTTGTACATTATTTATCATTTGTCAAAGTAAAATACAATCGTACTGGTGTGTAGATTTGATTATTTACTCATTTCATTATCTCAGTTTCACTTTTCTATGGGTGGCTGCTTTCTACATAACTACCTTCATTGTCATGCAAGATGAAACATATTGACTTTTCTTAATTGATGAGGCTATGATAAATCGCACATACGCACAACATAAATATAACATATTAATAATGCTGCATGTCGTACTTTATACAAAATTATTGTTGTAAAAACATACATTCAAAATGTTAAGAAGCAATAAAATCTCATGTGCCATTGACAAATTTAATATTATAGCACCTTAGCCGTATTTAAGATGTTAAAGCCCCCAACTTTTGAATCGGGCTGTGGTCCCGTGGCTAGTGTTGCGGACTCACGGATCAGAGGTCCGAGGTTCGAACCCCACTGAGTTATTTACAACTCGTTGAAAATGGTCACCAAAATTGAAATCTTTGTGTAAATTATAAGAACGCTAATATTTCCATACAAAAAAAAAAAAACAACAACAAACCATCACGTCGTTTCCCCGCAAGGCTAAGCAGAGAGGATAGAACGCCACATCACTCTATCTTTGCATACAGATCTCGCTTCTTCTACATTTATACATCTTCTCATGCACGCGCGCCGATTATTCCGACTTTTGACATGTCCATCTTCAAGTATTTGTTGGATTTGGTCATGCCAGTCTTTGTCAGTCTACCTCTATTTCTGCATTCATCAACATTCGCTTTATAAATATTCTAAGCCGTTCTTTCGCTGTCCATTCGTTCTACATGTGCAAACCAGCGCAGAGCTCCTTTCTTGATTTTGTCGATAATGCTTGTTTCAGCCTTACATAAGGTACGGATTTCAACATTTGTGCATTTGAAATAAAAAGTATATCCGCATTTAAGACTATCACCAATTATACATAATATCACTTATTTGTTTATAAATTTGTATAAACCACTTTAATTTTTTTTAAATTACACTTCGACCGGTTTCGAGGTTACTACCTCATCGTCAGGAATTTAACTAACTTATAATTACACGCGTTGCTATTTATATAATAAAATACTGTATGAAAGAGACAGAAAATTGAAAGAAAGAGAGAGAAAGAAGGTAAAATAAATCATAACGGGAATAGTTTTAAAAGAGGACTCGAAGTTAAATTTAATTGATTATTTATTATTTGAAGTTTTTGATTAATGGCTTTACTAATTTCTAATCCTTCTAAATTATCTAAACGAAAACCATTTTTATTGACATGCAAAATTTCTACACACGTTTCTTGATTAAATTCATGGTTTTCGGATATCCCACCCCAAAAAAATCTTCAAATCAATCACTCTATAGGGGGGGGTAGAAAAATCCAGAATACCACCACAGGTGATGGCAGAACTGTACTTAAGTTATTTTAGTCCAAAATGCTATTTATAAGAATTAATGTATAATTCGGCCTCGTGGTGTAGCGGTCGGCGCGTTTGCCTACCATGCAAAAAGTCTCGGGTTCGATTTCCCACATGGCTGATATGAAATATTTACTTAAAAGGATTTTTTCACACTAGAATATTTCATAGTTCCTGGACTGGTACCTGAAGTGAAAGTTTGGTAATCTTACCTTCATGTAACAAAAATGATCAAGATACGTTGCGATTGGTCTACCAATATAGTGCTATATGCACCATTAGGCGTGGAAAGAGTATGATGATGATGATGATGTTTGTAATATGCATTATTTTTCATTACCAAAATAAACGGCACTTAGTGCCTTCTACATATTAGTTGCAAATACAATAAAATACATACACGTAAGTGGAATTATAAATAAGATATAGTATTTAAATCAAATAAATACTTAACAGTTATTTACAAATTAAGGTGTCAAAAAAAAGACAGTTTAAAAATTGTATTACCAGTTATAAAAATATTGATAAAAAATAAAATTTTAGGTAACAGAAATTTTTTGAACCTGCGAAAAAAAACGAAGAAAGCTATTCATATTAATAAATAAATTAAAACAATTGTGAATAATACTAAACGATAAAAAAATAACAAAGTGTTTAAATATACATCGAAATACGAAATAACAAAATTGATAAAAATAAATATTTTGCACTTAAAAATAAAACCAGGAAAAGAAAACATTAATAGAGAAATTTGAACAATTATTAGTAACAATTATCTAGAACTATCAGGTTCTAGCTTCTCCTACCCATGAAATAGAGGAAAAGGGCCGTCCTGGATGTATTAAACTTAGCATGCAATGAGTCACCAACGCCTTGGTATGTGTAAATATTTGCAGTTGTCGTGACACTGTTCCATAGTAAATAAATAAAAAAATAATTGTAGGCTATCATTATTTTGTATTTTTTTTATAAAGAGTAAAATAGGTGATTGTCGACCGATGTTATGCCTAAAGTTGAGCTTAAATTGTTACGAAATCACAATCCTCGGGAGTAAAATAACTTTCTGCCTTTGATCTTTCTCAAAGGAGAGTAAAGTAAGTTTTTTCCAAAGTGCGATGACCGAGAACGAAGTGATTTGGCAAACACCCATATTAGAATCCGCCATAATAATGTTACGCTGTCATGATATATAATATTGATTTATATTAAAACGAACATGGATAACAAATTTGGAACGGAAATATAGAAGAACAGTCTTTTGCTGGTTTAAGTAATCACTTTATTCACGAGTAAAAATTACCATTTTGCTTATTTGAGGATCACATTTATCCGATTCTTTCATCTGTCGATTTTTGTAAAGTAAAATTAATAATAAAATAAATAAAAACAACTTTGTTGATAACCACTTTTTTTTTTCTACCGGCCGGTTTCAAACCTATACAAGCTTCTTAATCAAGGTATCACAGTACTTAACTAATGAAATATATCCTATGGAATATATGTCTTGTAAAGATGGGAAGCGTCATGTGAGATGGCTACGCCTGAAACTAGACGGGAGTGGACTGAAGGAAATATTGTTTATTTGGTTATTTATTATTGTTTTTTTATTATGAATCGCTTTATTAATTTCTAAGATTTCCAAGTTGTTTCATTTTAATATTTTATTTTCAATACGAAGAAATTTTAATCCAGTGTCGTTAAAAAAATGATTATTTTTTATCAGATGGTTTGCGAATTCAGAAAAAAAAATATTATTTAGGCACCTTAAGTGTTCTTTTACTCTAATATTAAAGTTTTTTTTAGTTTTTCCAATGAAGATTAAATCGCAATCATTACAATTTAATTGGTATATGCCAGATTTATTTATTTATTTAAGGATGTTGTCTTTGTGAGTTTTTAACAATATTTCTAGATTATTAGTTGTGTAGAATGCAGGTTTAATGTTTGATGGTAGGGAATTATATACGTAATCGTGATTGTTTAGAAAAACGGTCATTTATTAAAAAAACATTACACTTACACATTACACATTACGCTTTCCATCCTTACAAGACAAAAATACTTGATTTATTAGTTCCGTACGCAGCATAATATTGATATAATAAAAAAGGATATAATTCACTAGTTCAGTATACCTTGATAAATATGCTTGTATAGCTTTGAAACCGGTAGGTAGAATAAATAAAAAATAAGTAGTTAAAAACAAAGATGTGTTTGTTTATT